>NW_025316780.1:7356088-7995111 GCF_910594005.1 Cervus elaphus | reverse complement strand
GAGGTGCTTGTGGTAAGGTGGTATTCCTCTGGAGTCGAAGCCAGGGACTAACCTCTCATCTCGAGTTGATTTTTGGCCCACGGAGTTCTTTCGTGTTGCTACAGTGACCTCAGGATCCCTCTAGCCTTGAAACAGTGTTCTTGGGGTTTCTCTGGAGTGCCATCAAGGAAATCAAGGCTCCTTTCATGTGTGATGTGCAACACGGAATTGCTCTGCACGCAGTGCAGGGGAATCGGGCCTCATCTCGTGGCGAGGGGGAAGTCTCATGGTTTTTCTCGAGTTGCGGCGGGAACCTGGGGTATATTCTCGAGCTACGACGGGGATGGCCCTTCCACCCACGTGTTTCTTCAGCGACGTCAGGACTCCTGCCTAGTTGCGAGGGACAACTCTGGATTCTCCTCGAGGCTTGGCAGGGCAATTGGGACGCCTCTCCAGCTGAGGCGGGAGACCAAGTGTCCCTTTCCAAGTGCCACAGGAATCCTGGGACTCCTATCAAGTTTCACGAGGAGTCAGGCATCGTCTCCTTTGGGGGCACTGATCACCGCGTACCTCTGGAGATTTCAAAGGATGTGAGGCTATCGGTCGCGATGAGGTGGGGAACTAAGTCTTTCTCTGTGCTTTCCACAGGGGATTCAGACAACCTTTCCTCCTGGGAGATGCAAGACGAGCCTGCATTGAAGTCACTGCAGGGATATCCGGCCTTATTTCGAGTCAGGGCATCGCGGTGTCCATTCCACTTGAGGCCGCAAACTCAGGGTCCCTCTCACATACCTAGAGCTGAGAGAAGCCTCCTCTTGAGGTGCTTGTGGTAAGGTGGTATTCCTCTGGAGAAGAATCCAGGGACTAACCTTTCTTTTCAAGTTGATTTTTGGTCCACAGTGTTCTTTCGTGTTGCTACAGTGACCTCAGGATCCCTCTAGCCTTGAAACAGTGTTCTTGGGGTTTCTCTGGAGTGCCATCAAGGAAATCAAGGCTCCTTTCATGTGTGATGTGCAAGACGGAATTGCTCTGCACGCAGTACAGGGGAATCGGGCCTCATCTCGCATCGAGGGGGAAGTCTCATGGTTTTTCTCGAGTTGTGGCGGGAACCTGGGGTATATTCTCGAGTTACGACGGGGATGGCCCTTCCACCCACGTGTTTGTTCAGCCACGTCAGGACTCCTGCCTAGTTGCGAGGGACAACTCGGGATTCTCCTCGAGGCTTGGCAGGGCAATTGGAATGCCTCTCCAGCTGAGGCGGGAGACCAAGGGTCCCTTTCCACGTGCCACAAGAATCCTGGGACTCCTATCAAGTTTCACGAGGAGTCAGGCATCGTCTCCTTTGGAGGCACTGATCTCCGCGTACCTCTGGAGTTTTCAAAGGATGTGAGGCCTCCGGTCGCGATGAGGTGGTGAACTAGGTCTTTCTCTGTGGTCTCCACAGGGGATTCAGACATCCTTTCTTCTTGGGAGATGCAAGACGAGCCTGCATTCAAGTCACTGCAGGGATATCCGGCCTTATTTCGAGTCAGGGCATCGCGGTGTCCATTCCACTTGAGGCCGCAAACTCAGGATCCCTCTCACACACCTAGGGCTGAGAGAAGCCTCCTCTTGAGGTGCTTGTGGTAAGGTGGTATTCCTCAGAGTCGAAGCCAGGTACTAACCTCTCATCTCGTGTTGATTCTTGGTCCACGGAGCTCTTTCGTGTTGCTACAGTGACCTCATGATCCCTCTAGCCTTGAAACAGTGTTCTTGGGGTTTCTCTGGAGTGCCATCAAGGAAATCAAGGCTCCTTTCATGTGTGATGGGCAACACGGAATTGCTCTGCACGCAGTGCAGGGGAATCGGGCCTCATCTAACGGCGAGGGGGAAGTCTCATGGTTTTTCTCGAGTTGCGGCGGGAACCTGGGGTATATTCTCGAGTTACGACGGGGATGGCCCTTCCACCCACGTGTTTGTTCAGCCATGTCAGGACTCCTGCCTAGTTGCGAGGGACAACTCGGGATTCTCCTCGAGGCTTTGCAGGGCAATTGGGACGCCTCTCCAGCTGAGACGGGAGACCAAGGGTCCCTTTCCACGTGCCACAGGAATCCTGGGTCTCCTATCAAGTTTCACGAGGAGTCAGGCATCGTCTCCTTTGGAGGCACTGATCTCCGCATACCTCTGGAGTTTTCAAAGGATTTGAGGCCTCCTGTCGCGATGAGGTGGGGAACTAGGTCTTTCTCTGTGGTCTCCACAGGGGATTCAGACACCCTTTCGACTTGGGAGATGCAAGACGAGCCTGCATTCAAGTCACTGCAGGGATATCCGGCCTTATTTCGAGTCAGGGCATCGCGGTGTCCATTCCACTTGAGGCCGCAAACTCAGGGTCCCTCTCACATACCTAGAGCTGAGAGAAGCCTCCTCTTGAGGTGCTTGTGGTAAGGCGGTATTCCTCTGGAGACGAATCCAGGGACTAACCTCTCTTTTCGAGTTGATTTTTGGTCCACAGAGTTCTTTCGTGTTGCTACAGTGACCTCAGGATCCCTCTATCCTTGAAACAGTGTTCTTGGGGTTTCTCTGGAGTGCCATCAAGGAAATCAAGGCTCCTTTCATGTGTGATGTGCAAGACGGAATTGCTCTGCACGCAGTACAGGGGAATCGGGCCTCATCTCGCATCGAGGGGGAAGTCTCATGGTTTTTCTCGAGTTGCGGCGGGAACCTGGGGTATATTCTCGAGTTACGACGGGGATGGCCCTTCCACCCACGTGTTTGTTCAGCCACGTCAGGACTCCTGCCTAGTTGCGAGGGACAACTCTGGATTCTCCTCGAGGCTTGGCAGGGCAATTGGGACGCCTCTCCAGCTGAGGCGGGAGACCAAGTGTCCCTTTCCAAGTGCCACAGGAATCCTGGGACTCCTATCAAGTTTCACGAGGAGTCAGGCATCGTCTCCTTTGGAGGCACTGATCTCCGCGTACCTCTGGAGTTTTCAAAGGATGTGAGGTTATCGGTCGCGATGAGGTGGGGAACTAAGTCTTTCTCTGTGCTTTCCACAGGGGATTCAGACATCCTTTCGTCCTGGGAGATGCAAGACGAGCCTGCATTGAAGTCACTGCAGGGATATCCGGCCTTATTTCGAGTCAGGGCATCGCGGTGTCCATTCCACTTGAGGCCGCAAACTCAGGGTCCCTCTCACATACCTAGAGCTGAGAGAAGTCTCCTCTTGAGGTGCTTGTGGTAAGGTGGTATTCCTCAGGAGACGAATCCAGGGACTAACCTCTCTTTTCGAGTTGATTTTTGGTCCACAGAGTTCTTTCGTGTTGCTACAGTGACCTCAGGATCCCTCTATCCTTGAAACAGTGTTCTTGGGGTTTCTCTGGAGTGCCATCAAGGAAATCAAGGCTCCTTTCATGTGTGATGTGCAAGACGGAATTGCTCTGCACGCAGTACAGGGGAATCGGGCCTCATCTCGCATCGAGGGGGAAGTCTCATGGTTTTTCTCGAGTTGCGGCGGGAACCTGGGGTATATTCTCGAGTTACGACGGGGATGGCCCTTCCACCCACGTGTTTGTTCAGCCATGTCAGGACTCCTGCCTACTTGCGAGGGACAACTCGGGATTCTCCTCGAGGCTTGGCAGGGCAATTGGAACGCCTCTCCAGCTGAGGCGGGAGACCAAGGGTCCCTTTCCACGTGCCACAAGAATCCTGGGACTCCTATCAAGTTTCACGAGGAGTCAGGCATCGTCTCCTTTGGAGGCACTGATCTCCGCGTACCTCTGGAGTTTTCAAAGGATGTGAGGCCTCCGGTCGCGATGAGGTGGGGAACTAGGTCTTTCTCTGTGGTCTCCACAGGGGATTCAGACATCCTTTCTTCTTGGGAGATGCAAGACGAGCCTGCATTCAAGTCACTGCAGGGATATCCGGCCTTATTTCGAGTCAGGGCATCGCGGTGTCCATTCCACTTGAGGCCGCAAACTCAGGATCCCTCTCACATACCTAGAGCTGAGAGAAGCCTCCTCTTGAGGTGCTTGTGGTAAGGTGGTATTCCTCAGGAGTCGAAGCCAGGGACTAACCTTTCATCTCGTGTTGTTTCTTGGTCCACGGAGCTCTTTCGTGTTGCTACAGTGACCTCAGGATCCCTCTATCCTTGAAACAGTGTTCTTGGGGTTTCTCTGGAGTGCCATCAAGGAAATCAAGGCTCCTTTCATGTGTGATGTGCAACACGGAATTGCTCTGCACGCAGTGCAGGGGAATCGGGCCTCATCTCGCGGCGAGGGGGAAGTCTCATGGTTTTTCTATAGTTGCGGCGGGAACCTGGGGTATATTCTCGAGTTACAACGGGGATGGCCCTTCCACACACGTGTGTGTTCAGCCACGTCAGGACTCCTGCCTAGTTGCGAGGGACAACTCGGGATTCTCCTCGAGGCTTGGCAGGGCAATTGGGACGCCTCTCCAGCTGAGACGGGAGACCAAGGGTCCCTTTCCACGTGCCACAGGAATCCTGGGTCTCCTATCAAGTTTCACGAGGAGTCAGGCATCGTCTCCTTTGGAGGCACTGATCTCCGCATACCTCTGGAGTTTTCAAAGGATGTGAGGCCTCCGGTCGCGATGAGGTGGGGAACTAGGTCTTTCTCTGTGGTCTCCACAGGGGATTCAGACATCCTTTCATCTTGGGAGATGCAAGACGAGCCTGCATTCAAGTCACTGCATGGATATCCAGCCTTATTTCGCGTCAGGGCATCGCGGTGTCCATTCCACTTCAGGCCGCAAACTCAGGGTCCCTCTCACATACCTAGAGCTGAGAGAAGCCTCCTCTTGAGGTGCTTGTGGTAAGGTGGTATTCCTCTGGAGTCGAAGCCAGGGACTAACCTCTCATCTCGAGTTGATTTTTGGCCCACGGAGCTCTTTCGTGTTGCTACAGTGACCTCAGGATCCCTCTAGCCTTGAAACAGTGTTCTTGGGGTTTCTCTGGAGTGCCATCAAGGAAATCAAGGCTCCTTTCATGTGTGATGTGCAACACGGAATTGCTCTGCACGCAGTGCAGGGGAATCGGGCCTCATCTCGTGGCGAGGGGGAAGTCTCATGGTTTTTCTCGAGTTGCGGCGGGAACCTGGGGTATATTCTCGAGCTACGACGGGGATGGCCCTTCCACCCACGTGTTTCTTCAGCGACGTCAGGACTCCTGCCTAGTTGCGAGGGACAACTCTGGATTCTCCTCGAGGCTTGGCAGGGCAATTGGGACGCCTCTCCAGCTGAGGCGGGAGACCAAGTGTCCCTTTCCAAGTGCCACAGGAATCCTGGGACTCCTATCAAGTTTCACGAGGAGTCAGGCATCGTCTCCTTTGGGGGCACTGATCACCGCGTACCTCTGGAGATTTCAAAGGATGTGAGGCTATCGGTCGCGATGAGGTGGGGAACTAAGTCTTTCTCTGTGCTTTCCACAGGGGATTCAGACAACCTTTCCTCCTGGGAGATGCAAGACGAGCCTGCATTGAAGTCACTGCAGGGATATCCGGCCTTATTTCGAGTCAGGGCATCGCGGTGTCCATTCCACTTGAGGCCGCAAACTCAGGGTCCCTCTCACATACCTAGAGCTGAGAGAAGCCTCCTCTTGAGGTGCTTGTGGTAAGGTGGTATTCCTCTGGAGAAGAATCCAGGGACTAACCTTTCTTTTCAAGTTGATTTTTGGTCCACAGTGTTCTTTCGTGTTGCTACAGTGACCTCAGGATCCCTCTAGCCTTGAAACAGTGTTCTTGGGGTTTCTCTGGAGTGCCATCAAGGAAATCAAGGCTCCTTTCATGTGTGATGGGCAACACGGAATTGCTCTGCACGCAGTGCAGGGGAATCGGGCCTCATCTAACGGCGAGGGGGAAGTCTCATGGTTTTTCTCGAGTTGCGGCGGGAACCTGGGGTATATTCTCGAGTTACGACGGGGATGGCCCTTCCACCCACGTGTTTGTTCAGCCATGTCAGGACTCCTGCCTAGTTGCGAGGGACAACTCGGGATTCTCCTCGAGGCTTTGCAGGGCAATTGGGACGCCTCTCCAGCTGAGACGGGAGACCAAGGGTCCCTTTCCACGTGCCACAGGAATCCTGGGTCTCCTATCAAGTTTCACGAGGAGTCAGGCATCGTCTCCTTTGGAGGCACTGATCTCCGCATACCTCTGGAGTTTTCAAAGGATTTGAGGCCTCCTGTCGCGATGAGGTGGGGAACTAGGTCTTTCTCTGTGGTCTCCACAGGGGATTCAGACACCCTTTCGACTTGGGAGATGCAAGACGAGCCTGCATTCAAGTCACTGCAGGGATATCCGGCCTTATTTCGAGTCAGGGCATCGCGGTGTCCATTCCACTTGAGGCCGCAAACTCAGGGTCCCTCTCACATACCTAGAGCTGAGAGAAGCCTCCTCTTGAGGTGCTTGTGGTAAGGCGGTATTCCTCTGGAGACGAATCCAGGGACTAACCTCTCTTTTCGAGTTGATTTTTGGTCCACAGAGTTCTTTCGTGTTGCTACAGTGACCTCAGGATCCCTCTATCCTTGAAACAGTGTTCTTGGGGTTTCTCTGGAGTGCCATCAAGGAAATCAAGGCTCCTTTCATGTGTGATGTGCAAGACGGAATTGCTCTGCACGCAGTACAGGGGAATCGGGCCTCATCTCGCATCGAGGGGGAAGTCTCATGGTTTTTCTCGAGTTGCGGCGGGAACCTGGGGTATATTCTCGAGTTACGACGGGGATGGCCCTTCCACCCACGTGTTTGTTCAGCCACGTCAGGACTCCTGCCTAGTTGCGAGGGACAACTCTGGATTCTCCTCGAGGCTTGGCAGGGCAATTGGGACGCCTCTCCAGCTGAGGCGGGAGACCAAGTGTCCCTTTCCAAGTGCCACAGGAATCCTGGGACTCCTATCAAGTTTCACGAGGAGTCAGGCATCGTCTCCTTTGGAGGCACTGATCTCCGCGTACCTCTGGAGTTTTCAAAGGATGTGAGGTTATCGGTCGCGATGAGGTGGGGAACTAAGTCTTTCTCTGTGCTTTCCACAGGGGATTCAGACATCCTTTCGTCCTGGGAGATGCAAGACGAGCCTGCATTGAAGTCACTGCAGGGATATCCGGCCTTATTTCGAGTCAGGGCATCGCGGTGTCCATTCCACTTGAGGCCGCAAACTCAGGGTCCCTCTCACATACCTAGAGCTGAGAGAAGTCTCCTCTTGAGGTGCTTGTGGTAAGGTGGTATTCCTCAGGAGACGAATCCAGGGACTAACCTCTCTTTTCGAGTTGATTTTTGGTCCACAGAGTTCTTTCGTGTTGCTACAGTGACCTCAGGATCCCTCTATCCTTGAAACAGTGTTCTTGGGGTTTCTCTGGAGTGCCATCAAGGAAATCAAGGCTCCTTTCATGTGTGATGTGCAAGACGGAATTGCTCTGCACGCAGTACAGGGGAATCGGGCCTCATCTCGCATCGAGGGGGAAGTCTCATGGTTTTTCTCGAGTTGCGGCGGGAACCTGGGGTATATTCTCGAGTTACGACGGGGATGGCCCTTCCACCCACGTGTTTGTTCAGCCATGTCAGGACTCCTGCCTACTTGCGAGGGACAACTCGGGATTCTCCTCGAGGCTTGGCAGGGCAATTGGAACGCCTCTCCAGCTGAGGCGGGAGACCAAGGGTCCCTTTCCACGTGCCACAAGAATCCTGGGACTCCTATCAAGTTTCACGAGGAGTCAGGGATCGTCTCCTTTGGAGGCACTGATCTCCGCGTACCTCTGGAGTTTTCAAAGGATGTGAGGCCTGCGGTCGCGATGAGGTGGGGAACTAGGTCTTTCTCTGTGGTCTCCACAGGGGATTCAGACATCCTTTCTTCTTGGGAGATGCAAGACGAGCCTGCATTCAAGTCACTGCAGGGATATCCGGCCTTATTTCGAGTCAGGGCATCGCGTTGTCCATTCCACTTGAGGCCGCAAACTCAGGATCCCTCTCACATACCTAGAGCTGAGAGAAGCCTCCTCTTGAGGTGCTTGTGGTAAGGTGGTATTCCTCAGGAGTCGAAGCCAGGGACTAACCTCTCATCTCGAGTTGATTTTTGGCCCACGGAGCTCTTTCGTGTTGCTACAGTGACCTCAGGATCCCTCTAGCCTTGAAACAGTGTTCTTGGGGTTTCTCTGCACTGCCATCAAGGAAATCAAGGCTCCTTTCATGTGTGATGTGCAACACGGAATTGCTCTGCACGCAGTGCAGGGGAATCGGGCCTCATCTAACGGCGAGGGGGAAGTCTCATGGTTTTTCTCGAGTTGCAGCGGGAACCTGGGGTATATTCTCGAGTTACGACGGGGATGGCCCTTCCACACACGTGTGTGTTCAGCCATGTCAGGACTCCTTCCTAGTTGTGAGGAACATCTCGGGATTCTCCTCGAGGCTTTGCAGGGCAATTGGGACGCCTCTCCAGCTGAGACGGGAGACCAAGGGTCCCTTTCCACGTGCCACAGGAATCCTGGGTCTCCTATCAAGTTTCACGAGGAGTCAGGCATCGTCTCCTTTGGAGGCACTGATCTCCGCATACCTCTGGAGTTTTCAAAGGATTTGAGGCCTCCTGTCGCGATGAGGTGGGGAACTAGGTCTTTCTCTGTGGTCTCCACAGGGGATTCAGACATCCTTTCGTCTTGGGAGATGCAAGACGAGCCTGCATTCCAGTCACTGCAGGGATATCCGGCCTTATTTCGAGTCAGGGCATCGCGGTGTCCATTCCACTTGAGGCCGCAAACTCAGGGTCCCTCTCACATACATAGAGCTGAGAGAAGCCTCCTCTTGAGGTGCTTGTGGTAAGGTGGTATTCCTCTGGAGTCGAAGCCAGGGACTAACCTCTCATCTCGAGTTGATTTTTGGCCCACAGAGCTCTTTCGTGTTGCTACAGTGACCTCAGGATCCCTCTAGCCTTGAAACAGTGTTCTTGGGGTTTCTCTGGAGTGTCAAGGAAATCAAGGCTCCTTTCATGTGTGATGTGCAACACGGAATTGCTCTGCACGCAGTGCAGGGGAATAGGGCCTCATCTCGCGGCGAGGGGGAAGTCCCATGGTTTTTCTCGAGTTGCGGCGGGAACCTGGGGTATATTCTCGAGTTACGACGGGGATGGCCCTTCCACCCACGTGTTTCTTCAGCGACGTCAGGACTCCCGCCTAGTTGCGAGGGACAACTCGGGATTCTCCTCGAGGCTTGGCAGGGCAATTGGGACGCCTCTCCAGCTGAGACGGGAGACCAAGGGTCCCTTTCCAAGTGCCACAGGAATCCTGGGACTCCTATCAAGTTTCACGAGGAGTCAGGCGTCGTCTGCTTTGGAGGCACTGATCTCCGCATACCTCTGGAGTTTTCAAAAGATGTGAGGCCTGCGGTCGCGATGAGGTGGGGAACTAGGTGTTTCTCTGTGGTCTCCACAGGGGATTCAGACATCCTTTCATATTGGGAGATGCAAGACGAGCCTGCATTCAAGTCACTGCAGGGATATCCGGCCTTATTTCGAGTCAGGGCATCGCAGTGTCCATTCCACTTGAGGCCGCAAACTCAGGATCCCTCTCACACACCTAGGGCTGAGAGAAGCCTCCTCTTGAGGTGCTTGTGGTAAGGTGGTATTCCTCAGAGTCGAAGCCAGGGACTAACCTCTCATCTCGTGTTGATTCTTGGTCCACGGAGCTCTTTCGTGTTGCTACAGTGACCTCAGGATCCCTCTAGCCTTGAAACAGTGTTCTTGGGGTTTCTCTGGAGTGCCATCAAGGAAATCAAGGCTCCTTTCATGTGTGATGGGCAACACGGAATTGCTCTGCACGCAGTGCAGGGGAATCGGGCCTCATCTCACGGCGAGGCGGAAGTCTCATGGTTTTTCTCGAGTTGCGGCGGGAACCTGGGGTATATTCTCGAGTTACGACGGGGATGGCCCTTCCACCCACGTGTTTGTTCAGCCATGTCAGGACTCCTGCCTAGTTGCGAGGGACAACTCGGGATTCTCCTCGAGGCTTTGCAGGGCAATTGGGACGCCTCTCCAGCTGAGACGGGAGACCAAGGGTCCCTTTCCACGTGCCACAGGAATCCTGGGTCTCCTATCAAGTTTCACGAGGAGTCAGGCATCGTCTCCTTTGGAGGCACTGATCTCCGCATACCTCTGGAGTTTTCAAAGGATTTGAGGCCTCCTGTCGCGATGAGGTGGGGAACTAGGTCTTTCTCTGTGGTCTCCACAGGGGATTCAGACACCCTTTCGTCTTGGGAGATGCAAGACGAGCCTGCATTCAAGTCACTGCAGGGATATCCGGCCTTATTTCGAGTCAGGGCATCGCGGTGTCCATTCCACTTGAGGCCGCAAACTCAGGGTCCCTCTCACATACCTAGAGCTGAGAGAAGCCTCCTCTTGAGGTGCTTGTGGTAAGGTGGTAATCCTCTGGAGTCGAAGCCAGGGACTAACCTCTCATCTCGAGTTGATTTTTGGCCCACGGAGCTCTTTTGTGTTGCTACAGTGACCTCAGGATCCCTCTAGCCTGGAAACAGTGTTCTTGGGGTTTCACTGGAGTGCCATCAAGGAAATCAAGGCTCCTTTCATGTGTGATGTGCAACACGGAATTGCTCTGCACGCAGTGCAGGGGAATCGGGCCTCATCTCGCGGCGAGGGGGAAGTCTCATGGTTTTTCTCGAGTTGCGGCGGGAACCTGGGGTATATTCTCGAGTTACGACGGGGATGGCCCTTCCACCCACGTGTTTCTTCAGCGACGTCAGGACTCCTGCCTAGTTGCGAGGGACAACTCTGGATTCTCCTCGAGGCTTGGCAGGGCAATTGGGACGCCTCTCCAGCTGAGGCGGGAGACCAAGTGTCCTTTTCCAAGTGCCACAGGAATACTGGGACTCCTATCAAGTTTCACGAGGAGTCAGGCATCGTCTCCTTTGGAGGCACTGATCTCCGCGTACCTCTGGAGTTTTCAAAGGATGTGAGGCTATCGGTTGCGATGAGGTGGGGAACTAAGTCTTTCTCTGTGCTTTCCACAGGGGATTCAGACATCCTTTCGTCCTGGGAGATGCAAGACAAGCCTGCATTGAAGTCACTGCAGGGATATCCGGCCTTATTTCGAGTCAGGGCATCGCGGTGTCCATTCCACTTGAGGCCGCAAACTCAGGGTCCCTCTCACATACCTAGAGCTGAGAGAAGCCTCCTCTTGAGGTGCTTGTGGTAAGGTGGTATTCCTCTGGAGACGAATCCAGGGACTAACCTCTCTTTTCGAGTTGATATTTGGTCCACAGAGTTCTTTCGTGTTGCTACAGTGACCTCAGGATCCCTCTATCCTTGAAACAGTGTTCTTGGGGTTTCTCTGGAGTGCCATCAAGGAAATCAAGGCTCCTTTCATGTGTGATGTGCAACACGGAATTGCTCTGCACGCAGTGCAGGGGAATCGGGCCTCATCTCGCGGCGAGGGGGAAGTCTCAGGGTTTTTCTCGAGTAGCGGCGGGAACCTGGGGTATATTCTCGTGTTACGACGGGGATGGCCCTTCCACCCACGTGTTTCTTCAGCGACGTCAGGACTCCTGCCTAGTTGCGAGGGACAACTCTGGATTCTCCTCGAGGCTTGGCAGGGCAATTGGGACGCCTCTCCAGCTGAGACGGGAGACCAAGGGTCCCTTTCCACGTGCCACAGGAATCCTGGGTCTCCTATCAAGTTTCACGAGGAGTCAGGCATCGTCTCCTTTGGAGGCACTGATCTCCGCATACCTCTGGAGTTTTCAAAGGATTTGAGGCCTCCTGTCGTGATGAGGTGGGGAACTAGGTCTTTGTCTGTGGTCTCCACAGGGGATTCAGACACCCTTTTGTCTTGGGAGATGCAAGACGAGCCTGCATTCAAGTCACTGCAGGGATATCCGGCCTTATTTCGAGTCAGGGCATCGCGGTGTCCATTCCACTTGAGGCCACAAACTCAGGGTCCCTCTCACATACCTAGAGCTGAGAGAAGCCTCCTCTTGAGGTGCTTGTGGTAAGGTGGTATTCCTCTGGAGAAGAATCCAGGGACTAACCTTTCTTTTCAAGTTGATTTTTGGTCCACAGTGTTCTTTCGTGTTGCTACAGTGACCTCAGGATCCCTCTAGCCTTGAAACAGTGTTCTTGGGGTTTCTCTGGAGTGCCATCAAGGAAATCAAGGCTCCTTTCATGTGTGATGTGCAAGACGGAATTGCTCTGCACGCAGTACAGGGGAATCGGGCCTCATCTCGCATCGAGGGGGAAGTCTCATGGTTTTTCTCGAGTTGTGGCGGGAACCTGGGGTATATTCTCGAGTTACGACGGGGATGGCCCTTCCACCCACGTGTTTGTTCAGCCACGTCAGGACTCCTGCCTAGTTGCGAGGGACAACTCGGGATTCTCCTCGAGGCTTGGCAGGGCAATTGGAATGCCTCTCCAGCTGAGGCGGGAGACCAAGGGTCCCTTTCCACGTGCCACAAGAATCCTGGGACTCCTATCAAGTTTCACGAGGAGTCAGGCATCGTCTCCTTTGGAGGCACTGATCTCCGCGTACCTCTGGAGTTTTCAAAGGATGTGAGGCCTCCGGTCGCGATGAGGTGGGGAACTAGGTCTTTCTCTGTGGTCTCCACAGGGGATTCAGACATCCTTTCTTCTTGGGAGATGCAAGACGAGCCTGCATTCAAGTCACTGCAGGGATATCCGGCCTTATTTCGAGTCAGGGCATCGCGGTGTCCATTCCACTTGAGGCCGCAAACTCAGGATCCCTCTCACACACCTAGGGCTGAGAGAAGCCTCCTCTTGAGGTGCTTGTGGTAAGGTGGTATTCCTCAGAGTCGAAGCCAGGTACTAACCTCTCATCTCGTGTTGATTCTTGGTCCACGGAGCTCTTTCGTGTTGCTACAGTGACCTCATGATCCCTCTAGCCTTGAAACAGTGTTCTTGGGGTTTCTCTGGAGTGCCATCAAGGAAATCAAGGCTCCTTTCATGTGTGATGGGCAACACGGAATTGCTCTGCACGCAGTGCAGGGGAATCGGGCCTCATCTAACGGCGAGGGGGAAGTCTCATGGTTTTTCTCGAGTTGCGGCGGGAACCTGGGGTATATTCTCGAGTTACGACGGGGATGGCCCTTCCACCCACGTGTTTGTTCAGCCATGTCAGGACTCCTGCCTAGTTGCGAGGGACAACTCGGGATTCTCCTCGAGGCTTTGCAGGGCAATTGGGACGCCTCTCCAGCTGAGACGGGAGACCAAGGGTCCCTTTCCACGTGCCACAGGAATCCTGGGTCTCCTATCAAGTTTCACGAGGAGTCAGGCATCGTCTCCTTTGGAGGCACTGATCTCCGCATACCTCTGGAGTTTTCAAAGGATTTGAGGCCTCCTGTCGCGATGAGGTGGGGAACTAGGTCTTTCTCTGTGGTCTCCACAGGGGATTCAGACACCCTTTCGACTTGGGAGATGCAAGACGAGCCTGCATTCAAGTCACTGCAGGGATATCCGGCCTTATTTCGAGTCAGGGCATCGCGGTGTCCATTCCACTTGAGGCCGCAAACTCAGGGTCCCTCTCACATACCTAGAGCTGAGAGAAGCCTCCTCTTGAGGTGCTTGTGGTAAGGCGGTATTCCTCTGGAGACGAATCCAGGGACTAACCTCTCTTTTCGAGTTGATTTTTGGTCCACAGAGTTCTTTCGTGTTGCTACAGTGACCTCAGGATCCCTCTATCCTTGAAACAGTGTTCTTGGGGTTTCTCTGGAGTGCCATCAAGGAAATCAAGGCTCCTTTCATGTGTGATGTGCAAGACGGAATTGCTCTGCACGCAGTACAGGGGAATCGGGCCTCATCTCGCATCGAGGGGGAAGTCTCATGGTTTTTCTCGAGTTGCGGCGGGAACCTGGGGTATATTCTCGAGTTACGACGGGGATGGCCCTTCCACCCACGTGTTTGTTCAGCCACGTCAGGACTCCTGCCTAGTTGCGAGGGACAACTCTGGATTCTCCTCGAGGCTTGGCAGGGCAATTGGGACGCCTCTCCAGCTGAGGCGGGAGACCAAGTGTCCCTTTCCAAGTGCCACAGGAATCCTGGGACTCCTATCAAGTTTCACGAGGAGTCAGGCATCGTCTCCTTTGGAGGCACTGATCTCCGCGTACCTCTGGAGTTTTCAAAGGATGTGAGGTTATCGGTCGCGATGAGGTGGGGAACTAAGTCTTTCTCTGTGCTTTCCACAGGGGATTCAGACATCCTTTCGTCCTGGGAGATGCAAGACGAGCCTGCATTGAAGTCACTGCAGGGATATCCGGCCTTATTTCGAGTCAGGGCATCGCGGTGTCCATTCCACTTGAGGCCGCAAACTCAGGGTCCCTCTCACATACCTAGAGCTGAGAGAAGTCTCCTCTTGAGGTGCTTGTGGTAAGGTGGTATTCCTCAGGAGTCGAAGCCAGGGACTAACCTCTCATCTCGAGTTGATTTTTGGCCCACGGAGCTCTTTCGTGTTGCTACAGTGACCTCAGGATCCCTCTAGCCTTGAAACAGTGTTCTTGGGGTTTCTCTGCACTGCCAACAAGGAAATCAAGGCTCCTTTCATGTGTGATGTGCAACACGGAATTGCTCTGCACGCAGTGCAGGGGAATCGGGCCTCATCTAACGGCGAGGGGGAAGTCTCATGGTTTTTCTCGAGTTGCAGCGGGAACCTGGGGTATATTCTCGAGTTACGACGGGGATGGCCCTTCCACACACGTGTGTGTTCAGCCATGTCAGGACTCCTTCCTAGTTGTGAGGGACATCTCGGGATTCTCCTCGAGGCTTTGCAGGGCAATTGGGACGCCTCTCCAGCTGAGACGGGAGACCAAGGGTCCCTTTCCACGTGCCACAGGAATCCTGGGTCTCCTATCAAGTTTCACGAGGAGTCAGGCATCGTCTCCTTTGGAGGCACTGATCTCCGCATACCTCTGGAGTTTTCAAAGGATTTGAGGCCTCCTGTCGCGATGAGGTGGGGAACTAGGTCTTTCTCTGTGGTCTCCACAGGGGATTCAGACATCCTTTCGTCTTGGGAGATGCAAGACGAGCCTGCATTCCAGTCACTGCAGGGATATCCGGCCTTATTTCGAGTCAGGGCATCGCGGTGTCCATTCCACTTGAGGCCGCAAACTCAGGGTCCCTCTCACATACATAGAGCTGAGAGAAGCCTCCTCTTGAGGTGCTTGTGGTAAGGTGGTATTCCTCTGGAGTCGAAGCCAGGGACTAACCTCTCATCTCGAGTTGATTTTTGGCCCACAGAGCTCTTTCGTGTTGCTACAGTGACCTCAGGATCCCTCTGGCCTTGAAACAGTGTTCTTGGGGTTTCTCTGGAGTGTCAAGGAAATCAAGGCTCCTTTCATGTGTGATGTGCAACACGGAATTGCTCTGCACGCAGTGCAGGGGAATAGGGCCTCATCTCGCGGCGAGGGGGAAGTCCCATGGTTTTTCTCGAGTTGCGGCGGGAACCTGGGGTATATTCTCGAGTTACGACGGGGATGGCCCTTCCACCCACGTGTTTCTTCAGCGACGTCAGGACTCCCGCCTAGTTGCGAGGGACAACTCGGGATTCTCCTCGAGGCTTGGCAGGGCAATTGGGACGCCTCTCCAGCTGAGACGGGAGACCAAGGGTCCCTTTCCAAGTGCCACAGGAATCCTGGGACTCCTATCAAGTTTCACGAGGAGTCAGGCGTCGTCTTCTTTGGAGGCACTGATCTCCGCATACCTCTGGAGTTTTCAAAAGATGTGAGGCCTGCGGTCGCGATGAGGTGGGGAACTAGGTGTTTCTCTGTGGTCTCCACAGGGGATTCAGACATCCTTTCATATTGGGAGATGCAAGACGAGCCTGCATTCAAGTCACTGCAGGGATATCCGGCCTTATTTCGAGTCAGGGCATCGCAGTGTCCATTCCACTTGAGGCCGCAAACTCAGGATCCCTCTCACACACCTAGGGCTGAGAGAAGCCTCCTCTTGAGGTGCTTGTGGTAAGGTGGTATTCCTCAGAGTCGAAGCCAGGGACTAACCTCTCATCTCGTGTTGATTCTTGGTCCACGGAGCTCTTTCGTGTTGCTACAGTGACCTCAGGATCCCTCTAGCCTTGAAACAGTGTTCTTGGGGTTTCTCTGGAGTGCCATCAAGGAAATCAAGGCTCCTTTCATGTGTGATGGGCAACACGGAATTGCTCTGCACGCAGTGCAGGGGAATCGGGCCTCATCTCACGGCGAGGCGGAAGTCTCATGGTTTTTCTCGAGTTGCGGCGGGAACCTGGGGTATATTCTCGAGTTACGACGGGGATGGCCCTTCCACCCACGTGTTTGTTCAGCCATGTCAGGACTCCTGCCTAGTTGCGAGGGACAACTCGGGATTCTCCTCGAGGCTTTGCAGGGCAATTGGGACGCCTCTCCAGCTGAGACGGGAGACCAAGGGTCCCTTTCCACGTGCCACAGGAATCCTGGGTCTCCTATCAAGTTTCACGAGGAGTCAGGCATCGTCTCCTTTGGAGGCACTGATCTCCGCATACCTCTGGAGTTTTCAAAGGATTTGAGGCCTCCTGTCGCGATGAGGTGGGGAACTAGGTCTTTCTCTGTGGTCTCCACAGGGGATTCAGACACCCTTTCGTCTTGGGAGATGCAAGACGAGCCTGCATTCAAGTCACTGCAGGGATATCCGGCCTTATTTCGAGTCAGGGCATCGCGGTGTCCATTCCACTTGAGGCCGCAAACTCAGGGTCCCTCTCACATACCTAGAGCTGAGAGAAGCCTCCTCTTGAGGTGCTTGTGGTAAGGTGGTAATCCTCTGGAGTCGAAGCCAGGGACTAACCTCTCATCTCGAGTTGATTTTTGGCCCACGGAGCTCTTTTGTGTTGCTACAGTGACCTCAGGATCCCTCTAGCCTGGAAACAGTGTTCTTGGGGTTTCACTGGAGTGCCATCAAGGAAATCAAGGCTCCTTTCATGTGTGATGTGCAACACGGAATTGCTCTGCACGCAGTGCAGGGGAATCGGGCCTCATCTCGCGGCGAGGGGGAAGTCTCATGGTTTTTCTCGAGTTGCGGCGGGAACCTGGGGTATATTCTCGAGTTACGACGGGGATGGCCCTTCCACCCACGTGTTTCTTCAGCGACGTCAGGACTCCTGCCTAGTTGCGAGGGACAACTCTGGATTCTCCTCGAGGCTTGGCAGGGCAATTGGGACGCCTCTCCAGCTGAGGCGGGAGACCAAGTGTCCTTTTCCAAGTGCCACAGGAATACTGGGACTCCTATCAAGTTTCACGAGGAGTCAGGCATCGTCTCCTTTGGAGGCACTGATCTCCGCGTACCTCTGGAGTTTTCAAAGGATGTGAGGCTATCGGTTGCGATGAGGTGGGGAACTAAGTCTTTCTCTGTGCTTTCCACAGGGGATTCAGACATCCTTTCGTCCTGGGAGATGCAAGACAAGCCTGCATTGAAGTCACTGCAGGGATATCCGGCCTTATTTCGAGTCAGGGCATCGCGGTGTCCATTCCACTTGAGGCCGCAAACTCAGGGTCCCTCTCACATACCTAGAGCTGAGAGAAGCCTCCTCTTGAGGTGCTTGTGGTAAGGTGGTATTCCTCTGGAGACGAATCCAGGGACTAACCTCTCTTTTCGAGTTGATATTTGGTCCACAGAGTTCTTTCGTGTTGCTACAGTGACCTCAGGATCCCTCTATCCTTGAAACAGTGTTCTTGGGGTTTCTCTGGAGTGCCATCAAGGAAATCAAGGCTCCTTTCATGTGTGATGTGCAACACGGAATTGCTCTGCACGCAGTGCAGGGGAATCGGGCCTCATCTCGCGGCGAGGGGGAAGTCTCAGGGTTTTTCTCGAGTAGCGGCGGGAACCTGGGGTATATTCTCGTGTTACGACGGGGATGGCCCTTCCACCCACGTGTTTCTTCAGCGACGTCAGGACTCCTGCCTAGTTGCGAGGGACAACTCTGGATTCTCCTCGAGGCTTGGCAGGGCAATTGGGACGCCTCTCCAGCTGAGACGGGAGACCAAGGGTCCCTTTCCACGTGCCACAGGAATCCTGGGTCTCCTATCAAGTTTCACGAGGAGTCAGGCATCGTCTCCTTTGGAGGCACTGATCTCCGCATACCTCTGGAGTTTTCAAAGGATTTGAGGCCTCCTGTCGTGATGAGGTGGGGAACTAGGTCTTTGTCTGTGGTCTCCACAGGGGATTCAGACACCCTTTTGTCTTGGGAGATGCAAGACGAGCCTGCATTCAAGTCACTGCAGGGATATCCGGCCTTATTTCGAGTCAGGGCATCGCGGTGTCCATTCCACTTGAGGCCGCAAACTCAGGGTCCCTCTCACATACCTAGAGCTGAGAGAAGCCTCCTCTTGAGGTGCTTGTGGTAAGGTGGTATTCCTCAGGAGTCGAAGCCAGGGACTAACCTCTCATCTCGAGTTGATTTTTGGTCCACGGAGCTCTTTCGTGTTGCTACAGTGACCTCAGGATCCCTCTAGCCTTGAAACAGTGTTCTTGGGGTTTCTCTGGAGTGGCATGAAGGAAATCAAGGCTCCTTTCATGTGTGATGTGCAACACAGAATTGCTCTGCACGCAGTGCAGGGGAATCGGGCCTCATCTCGCGGCGAGGGGGAAGTCTCATGGTTTTTCTCGAGTTGCGGCGGGAACCTGGGGTATATTCTCGAGTTACGACGGGGATGGCCCTTCCACACACGTGTTTGTTCAGCCACGTCAGGACTCTTGCCTAGTTGCGAGACACAATTCGGGATTCTCCTCGAGGCTTGGCAAGGCAATTGGGACGCCTCTCCAGCTGAGGCGGGAGACCAAGTGTCCCTTTCCACGTGCCACAGGAATCCTGGGACTCCTATCAAGTTTCACGAGGAGTCAGGCATCGTCTCCTTTGGAGGCACTGATCTCCGCGTACCTCTGGAGTTTTCAAAGGATGTGAGGCCTCCGGTCGCGATGAGGTGGGGAACTAGGTCTTTCTCTGTGGTCTCCACAGGGGATTCAGACATCCTTTCGTCCTGGGAGATGCAAGACGAGCCTGCATTGAAGTCACTGCAGGGATATCCGGCCTTATTTCGAGTCAGGGCATCGCGGTGTCCATTCCACTTGAGGCCGCAAACTCAGGGTCCCTCTCACATACCTAGAGCTGAGAGAAGCCTCCTCTTGAGGTGCTTGTGGTAAGGTGGTATTCCTCTGGAGACGATTCCAGGGACTAACCTCTCTTTTCGAGTTGATTTTTGGTCCACAGAGTTCTTTCGTGTTGCTACAGTGACCTCAGGATCCCTCTATCCTTGAAACAGTGTTCTTGGGGTTTCTCTGGAGTGCCATCAAGGAAATCAAGGCTCCTTTCATGTGTGATGTGCAAGACGGAATTGCTCTGCACGCAGTACAGGGGAATCGGGCCTCATCTCGCGGCGAGGGGGAAGTCTCATGGTTTTTCTCGAGTTGCGGCGGGAACCTGGGGTATATTCTCGAGTTACGACGGGGATGGCCCTTCCACACACGTGTTTGTTCAGCCACGTCAGGACTCTTGCCTAGTTGCGAGACACAACTCGGGATTCTCCTCGAGGCTTGGCAAGGCAATTGGGACGCCTCTCCAGCTGAGGCGGGAGACCAAGAGTCCCTTTCCACGTGCCACAGGAATCCTGGGACTCCTATCAAGTTTCACGAGGAGTCAGGCATCGTCTCCTTTGAAGGCAGTGATCTCCGCGTACCTCTGGAGTTTTCAAAGGATGTGAGGCCTCCGGTCGCGATGAGGTGGGGAACTAGGTCTTTCTCTGTGGTCTCCACAGGGGATTCAGACATCCTTTCATCTTGGGAGATGCAAGACGAGCCTGCATTCAAGTCACTGCAGGGATATCCAGCCTTATTTCGCGTCAGGGCATCGCGGGGTCCATTCCACTTGAGGCCGCAAACTCAGGGTCCCTCTCACATACCTAGAGCTGAGAGAAGCCTCCTCTTGAGGTGCTTGTCGTTAGGTGGTATTCCTCTGGAGTCGAAGCCAGGGACTAACCTCTCATCTCGAGTTGGTTTTTGGCCCACGGAGCTCTTTCGTGTTGCTACAGTGACCTCAGGATCCCTCTAGCCTTGAAACAGTGTTCTTGGGGTTTCTCTGGAGTGCCATCAAGGAAATCAAGGCTCCTTTCATGTGTGATGTGCAACACGGAATTGCTCTGCACGCAGTGCAGGGGAATCGGGCCTTATCTCGCGGCGAGGGGGAAGTCTCATGGTTTTTCTCGAGTTGCGGCGGGAACCTGGGGTATATTCTCGAGTTACGACGGGGATGGCCCTTCCACCCACGTGTTTCTTCAGCGACGTCAGGACTCCTGCCTAGTTGCGAGGGACATCTCTGGATTCTCCTCGAGGCTTGGCAGGGCAATTGGGACGCCTCTCCAGCTGAGGCGGGAGACCAATGGTCCCTTTCCACGTGCCACAGGAATCCTGGGACTCCTATCAAGTTTCACGAGGAGTCAGGCATCGTCTCCTTTGGAGGCTCTGATCTCCGCGTACCTCTGGAGTTTTCAAAGGATGTGAGGCCTCCGGTCGCGATGAGGTGGGGAACTAGGTCTTTCTCTGTGGTCTCCACAGGGGATTCAGACATCCTTTCATCATGGGAGATGCAAGACGAGCCTGCATTCAAGTCACTGCAGTGATATCCAGCCTTATTTTGCGTCAGGGCATCGCGGTGTCCATTCCCCTTGAGGCCGCAAACTCAGGGTCCCTCTCACATACCTAGAGCTGAGAGAAGCCTCCTCTTGAGGTGCTTGTGGTAAGGTGGTATTCCTCTGGAGTCGAAGCCAGGGACTAACCTCTCATCTCGAGTTGATTTTTGGTCCACGGAGCTCTTTCGTGTTGCTACAGTGACCTCAGGATCCCTCTAGCCTTGAAACAGTGTTCTTGGGGTTTCTCTGGAGTGCCATGAAGGAAATCAAGGCTCCTTTCATGTGTGATGTGCAACACAGAATTGCTCTGCACGCAGTGCAGGGGAATCGGGCCTCATCTCGCGGCGAGGGGGAAGTCTCATGGTTTTTCTCGAGTTGCGGCGGGAACCTGGGGTATATTCTCGAGTTACGACGGGGATGGCCCTTCCACACACGTGTTTGTTCAGCCACGTCAGGACTCTTGCCTAGTTGCGAGACACAACTCGGGATTCTCCTCGAGGCTTGGCAAGGCAATTGGGACGCCTCTCCAGCTGAGGCGGGAGACCAAGGGTCCCTTTCCACGTGCCACAGGAATCCTGGGACTCCTATCAAGTTTCACGAGGAGTCAGGCATCGTCTCCTTTGGAGGCACTGATCTCCGCGTACCTCTGGAGTTTTCGAAGGATGTGAGGCCTCCGGTCGCGATGAGGTGGGGAACTAGGTCTTTCTCTGTGGTCTCCACAGGGGATTCAGACATCCTTTCATCTTGGGAGATGCAAGACGAGCCTGCATTCAAGTCACTGCAGGGATATCCAGCCTTATTTCGCGTCAGGGCATCGCGGGGTCCATTCCACTTGAGGCCGCAAACTCAGGGTACCTCTCACATACCTAGAGCTGAGAGAAGCCTCCTCTTGAGGTGTTTTTGGTAAGGTGGTATTCCTCTGGAGTCGAAGCCAGGGACTAACCTCTCATCTCGAGTTGATTTTTGGCCCACGGAGCTCTTTCGTGTTGCTACAGTGACCTCAGGATCCCTCTAGCCTTGAAACAGTGTTCTTGGGGTTTCTCTGGAGTGCCATCAAGGAAATCAAGGCTCCTTTCATGTGTGATGTGCAACACGGAATTGCTCTGCACGCAGTGCAGGGGAATCTGGCCTTATCTCGCGGCGAGGGGGAAGTCTCATGGTTTTTCTCGAGTTGCGGCGGGAACCTGGGGTATATTCTCGAGTTACGACGGGGATGGCCCTTCCACCCACGTGTTTCTTCAGCGACGTCAGGACTCCTGCCTAGTTGCGAGGGACAACTCGGGATTCTCCTCGAGGCTTGGCAGGGCAATTGGGACGCCTCTCCAGCTGAGGCGGGAGACCAAGTGTCCCTTTCCAAGTGCCACAGGAATCCTGGGACTCCTATCAAGTTTCACGAGGAGTCAGGCATCGTCTCCTTTGGAGGCACTGATCTCCGCGTACCTCTGGAGTTTTCAAAGGATGTGAGGCTATCGGTCGCGATGAGGTGGGGAACTAAGTCTTTCTCTGTGCTTTCCACAGGGGATTCAGACATCCTTTCGTCCTGGGAGATGCAAGACGAGCCTGCATTGAAGTCACTGCAGGGATATCCGGCCTTATTTCGAGTCAGGGCATCGCGGTGTCCATTCCACTTGAGGCCGCAAACTCAGGGTCCCTCTCACATACCTAGAGCTGAGAGAAGCCTCCTCTTGAGGTGCTTGTGGTAAGGTGGTGTTCCTCTGGAGACGAATTCAGGGACTAACCTCTCTTTTCGAGTTGATTTTTGGTCCACAGAGTTCTTTCGTGTTGCTACAGTGACCTCAGGATCCCTCTATCCTTGAAACAGTGTTCTTGGGGTTTCTCTGGAGTGCCATCTAGGAAATCAAGGCTCCTTTCATGTGTGATGTGCAAGACGGAATTGCTCTGCACGCAGTACAGGGGAATCGGGCCTCATCTCGCATCGAGGGGGAAGTCTCATGGTTTTTCTCGAGTTGCGGCGGGAACCTGGGGTAAATTCTCGAGTTACGACGGGGATGGCCCTTCCACCCACGTGTTTCTTCAGCGACGTCAGGACTCCTGCCTAGTTGCGAGGGACAACTCTGGATTCTCCTCGAGGCTTGGCAGGGCAATTGGGACGCCTCTCCAGCTGAGGCGGGAGACCAAGTGTCCCTTTCCACGTGCCACAGGAATCCTGGGACTCCTATCAAGTTTCACGAGGAGTCAGGCATCGTCTCCTTTGGAGGCACTGATCTCCGCGTACCTCTGGAGTTTTCAAAGGATGTGAGGCCTCCGGTCGTGATGAGGTGGGGAACTAGGTCTTTCTCTGTAGTCTCCACAGGGGATTCAGACATCCTTTCTTCTTGGGAGATGCAAGACGAGCCTGCATTCAAGTCACTGCAGGGATATCCGGCCTTATTTCGAGTCAGGGCATCGCGGTGTCCATTCCACTTGAGGCCGCAAACTCAGGATCCCTCTCACATACCTAGAGCTGAGAGAAGCCTCCTCTTGAGGTGCTTGTGGTAAGGTGGTATTCCTCAGGAGTCGAAGCCAGGGACTAACCTCTCATCTCGTGTTGATTCTTGGTCCACGGAGCTCTTTCGTGTTGCTACAGTGACCTCAGGATCCCTCTAGCCTTGAAACAGTGTTCTTGGGGTTTCTCTGGAGTGCCATCAAGGAAATCAAGGCTCCTTTCATGTGTGATGTGCAACACGGAATTGCTCTGCACGCAGTGCAGGGGAATCGGGCCTCATCTCGCGGCGAGGGGGAAGTCTCATGGTTTTTCTCGAGTTGCGGTGGGAACCTGGGGTATATTCTCGAGTAACGACGGGGATGGCCCTTCCACCCACGTGTTTGTTCAGCCACGTCAGGACTCCTGCCTAGTTGCGAGACACAACTCGGGATTCTCCTCGAGGCTTTGCAGGGCAATTGGGACGCCTCTCCAGCTGAGGCGGGAGACCAAGGGTCCCTTTCCACGTGCCACAGGAATCCTGGGTCTCCTATCAAGTTTCACGAGGAGTCAGGCATCGTCTCCTTTGGAGGCACTGATCTCCGCATACCTCTGGAGTTTTCAAAGGATTTGAGGCCTTCTGTCGCGATGAGGTGGGGAACTAGGTCTTTCTCTGTGGTCTCCACAGGGGATTCAGACACCCTTTCATCTTGGGAGATGCAAGACTAGCCTGCATTCCAGTCACTGCAGGGTTATCCGGCCTTATTTCGATTCAGGGCATCGCGGTGTCCATTCCACATGAGGCCGCAAACTCAGGGTCCCTCTCACATACCTAGAGCTGAGAGAAGCCTCCTCTTGAGGTGCTTGTGGTAAGGTGGTATTCCTCTGGAGTCGAAGCCAGGGACTAACCTCTCATCTCGAGTTGATTTTTCGTCCACGGAGCTCTTTCGTGTTGCTACAGTGACCTCAGGATCCCTCTAGCCTTGAAACAGTGTTCTTGGGGTTTCTCTGGAGTGCCATGAAGGAAATCAAGGCTCCTTTCATGTGTGATGTGCAACACAGAATTGCTCTGCACGCAGTGCAGGGGAATCGGGCCTCATCTCGCGGCGAGGGGGAAGTCTCATGGTTTTTCTCGAGTTGCGGCGGGAACCTGGGGTATATTCTCGAGTTACGACGGGGATGGCCCTTCCACACACGTGTTTGTTCAGCCACGTCAGGACTCTTGCCTAGTTGCGAGACACAACTCGGGATTCTCCTCGAGGCTTGGCAAGGCAATTGGGACGCCTCTCCAGCTGAGGCGGGAGACCAAGTGTCCCTTTCCACGTGCCACAGGAATCCTGGGACTCCTATCAAGTTTCACGAGGAGTCAGGCATCGTCTCCTTTGGAGGCACTGATCTCCGCGTACCTCTGGAGTTTTCAAAGGATGTGAGGCCTCCGGTCGCGATGAGGTGGGGAACTAGGTCTTTCTCTGTGGTCTCCACAGGGGATTCAGACATCCTTTCATCTTGGGAGATGCAAGACGAGCCTGCATTCAAGTCACTGCAGGGATATCCAGCCTTATTTCGCGTTAGGGCATCGCGGGGTCCATTCCACTTGAGGCCGCAAACTCAGGGTACCTCTCACATACCTAGAGCTGAGAGAAACCTCCTCTTGAGGTGTTTTTGGTAAGGTGGTATTCCTCTGGAGTCGAAGCCAGGGACTAACCTCTCATCTCGAGTTGATTTTTGGCCCACGGAGCTCTTTCGTGTTGCTACAGTGACCTCAGGATCCCTCTAGCCTTGAAACAGTGTTCTTGGGGTTTCTCTGGAGTGCCATCAAGGAAATCAAGGCTCCTTTCATGTGTGATGTGCAACACGGAATTGCTCTGCACGCAGTGCAGGGGAATCGGGCCTTATCTCGCGGCGAGGGGGAAGTCTCATGGTTTTTCTCGAGTTGCGGCGGGAACCTGGGGTATATTCTCGAGTTACGACGGGGATGGCCCTTCAACCCACGTGTTTCTTCAGCGACGTCAGGACTCCTGCCTAGTTGCGAGGGACAACTCTGGATTCTCCTCGAGGCTTGGCAGGGCAATTGGGACGCCTCTCCAGCTGAGGCGGGAGACCAAGTGTCCCTTTCCAAGTGCCACAGGAATCCTGGGACTCCTATCAAGTTTCACGAGGAGTCAGGCATCGTCTCCTTTGGAGGCACTGATCTCCGCGTACCTCTGGAGTTTTCAAAGGACGTGAGGCTATCGGTCGCGATGAGGTGGGGAACTAAGTCTTTCTCTGTGCTTTCCACAGGGGATTCAGACATCCTTTCGTCCTGGGAGATGCAAGACGAGCCTGCATTGAAGTCACTGCAGGGATATCCGGCCTTATTTCGAGTCAGGGCATCGCGGTGTCCATTCCACTTGAGGCCGCAAACTCAGGGTCCCTCTCACATACCTAGAGCTGAGAGAAGCCTCCTCTTGAGGTGCTTGTGGTAAGGTGGTGTTCCTCTGGAGACGAATTCAGGGACTAACCTCTCTTTTCGAGTTGATTTTTGGTCCACAGAGTTCTTTCGTGTTGCTACAGTGACCTCAGGATCCCTCTATCCTTGAAACAGTGTTCTTGGGGTTTCTCTGGAGTGCCATCTAGGAAATCAAGGCTCCTTTCATGTGTGATGTGCAAGACGGAATTGCTCTGCACGCAGTACAGGGGAATCGGGCCTCATCTCGCATCGAGGGGGAAGTCTCATGGTTTTTCTCGAGTTGCGGCGGGAACCTGGGGTATATTCTCGAGTTACCACGGGGATGGCCCTTCCACCCACGTGTTTGTTCAACCACGTCAGGACTCCTGCCTAGTTGCGAGGGACAACTCGGGATTCTCCTCGAGGCTTGGCAGGGCAATTGGAACGCCTCTCCAGCTGAGGCGGGAGACCAAGGGTCCCTTTCCACGTGCCACAAGAATCCTGGGACTCCTATCAAGTTTCACGAGGAGTCAGGCATCGTCTCCTTTGGAGGCACTGATCTCCGCGTACCTCTGGAGTTTTCAAAGGATGTGAGGCCTGCGGTCGCGATGAGGTGGGGAACTAGGTGTTTCTCTGTGGTCTCCACAGGGGATTCAGACATCCTTTCTTCTTGGGAGATGCAAGACGAGCCTGCATTCAAGTCACTGCAGGGATATCCGGCCTTATTTCGAGTCAGGGCATCGCGGTGTCCATTCCACTTGAGGCCGCAAACTCAGGATCCCTCTCACATACCTAGAGCTGAGAGAAGCCTCCTCTTGAGGTGCTTGTGGTAAGGTGGTATTCCTCAGGAGTCGAAGCCAGGGACTAACCTCTCATCTCGAGTTGATTCTTGGTCCACGGAGCTCTTTCGTGTTGCTACAGTGACCTCAGGATCCCTCTAGCCTTGAAACAGTGTTCTTGGGGTTTCTCTGGAGTGCCATCAAGGAAATCAAGGCTCCTTTCATGTGTGATGTGCAACACGGAATTGCTCTGCACGCAGTGCAGGGGAATCGGGCCTCATCTCGCGGCGAGGGGGAAGTCTCATGGTTTTTCTCGAGTTGCGGCGGGAACCTGGGGTATATTCTCGAGTTACGACGGGGATGGCCCTTCCACACACGTGTGTGTTCAGCGACGTCAGGACTCCTGCCTAGTTGCGAGGGACAACTCGGGATTCTCCTCGAGGTTTTGCAGGGCAATTGGGACGCCTCTCCAGCTGAAACGGGAGACCAAGGGTCCCTTTCCACGTGCCACAGGAATCCTGGGTCTCCTATCAAGTTTCACGAGAAGTCAGGCATCGTCTCCTTTGGAGGAACTGATCTCCGCATACCTCTGGAGTTTTCAAAGGATTTGAGGCCGCCTATCGCGATGAGGTGGGGAACTAGGTCTTTCTCTGTGGTCTCCACAGGGGATTCAGACACCCTTTCGTCTTGGGAGATGCAAGACGAGCCTGCATTCCAGTCACTGCAGGGATATACGGCCTTATTTCGAGTCAGGGCATCGCGGTGTCCATTCCACTTGAGGCCGCAAACTCAGGGTCCCTCTCACATACCTAGAGCTGAGAGAAGCCTCCTCTTGAGGTGCTTGTGGTAAGGTGGTATTCCTCTGGAGTCGAAGCCAGGGACTAACCTCTCATCTCGAGTTGATTTTTGGTCCAAGGAGCTCTTTCGTGTTGCTACAGTGACCTCAGGATCCCTCTAGCCTTGAAACAGTGTTCTTGGGGTTTCTCTGGAGTGCCATGAAGGAAATCAAGGCTCCTTTCATGTGTGATGTGCAACACAGAATTGCTCTGCACGCAGTGCAGGGGAATCGGGCCTCATCTCGCGGCGAGGGGGAAGTCTCATGGTTTTTCTCGAGTTGCGGCGGGAACCTGGGGTATATTCTCGAGTTACGACGGGGATGGCCCTTCCACACACGTGTTTGTTCAGCCACGTCAGGACTCTTGCCTAGTTGCGAGACACAACTCGGGATTCTCCTCGAGGCTTGGCAAGGCAATTGGGACACCTCTCTAGCTGAGGCGGGAGACCAAGGGTCCCTTTCCACGTGCCACAGGAATCCTGGGACTCCTATCAAGTTTCACGAGGAGTCAGGCATCGTCTCCTTTGGAGGCACTGATCTCCGCGTACCTCTGGAGTTTTCAAAGGATGTGAGGCCTCCGGTCGCGATGAGGTGGGGAACTAGGTCTTTCTCTGTGGTCTCTACAGGGGATTCAGACATCCTTTCATCATGGGAGATGCAAGACGAGCCTGCATTCAAGTCACTGCAGGGATATCCAGCCTTATTTTGCGTCAGGGCATCGCGGTGTCCATTCCCCTTGAGGCTGCAAACTCAGGGTCCCTCTCACATACCTAGAGCTGAGAGAAGCCTCCTCTTGAGGTGCTTGTGGTAAGGTGGTATTCCTCTGGAGTCGAAGCCAGGGACTAACCTCTCATCTCGAGTTGATTTTTGGCCCACGGAGCTCTTTCGTGTTGCTACAGTGACCTCAGGATCCCTCTAGCCTGGAAACAGTGTTCTTGGGGTTTCTCTGGAGTGCCATCAAGGAAATCAAGGCTCCTTTCATGTGTGATGTGCAACACGGAATTGCTCTGCACGCAGTGCAGGGGAATCGGGCCTCATCTCGCATCGAGGGGGAAGTCTCATGGTTTTTCTCGAGTTGCGGCGGGAACCTGGGGTAAATTCTCGAGTTACGACGGGGATGGCCCTTCCACCCACGTGTTTCTTCAGCGACGTCAGGACTCCTGCCTAGTTGCGAGGGACAACTCTGGATTCTCCTCGAGGCGTGGCAGGGCATTTGGGACGCCTCTCCAGCTGAGGCGGGAGACCAAGTGTCCCTTTCCACGTGCCACAGGAATCCTGGGACTCCTATCAAGTTTCACGAGGAATCAGGCATCGTCTCCTTTGGAGGCACTGATCTCCGCGTACCTCTGGAGTTTTCAAAGGATGTGAGGCCTCCGGTCGTGATGAGGTGGGGAACTAGGTCTTTCTCTGTGGTCTCCACAGGGGATTCAGACATCCTTTCTTCTTGGGAGATGCAAGACGAGCCTGCATTCAAGTCACTGCAGGGATATCCGGCCTTATTTCGAGTCAGGGCATCGCGGTGTCCATTCCACTTGAGGCCGCAAACTCAGGATCCCTCTCACATACCTAGAGCTGAGAGAAGCCTCCTCTTGAGGTGCTTGTGGTAAGGTGGTATTCCTCAGGAGTCGAAGCCAGGGACTAACCTCTCATCTCGTGTTGATTCTTGGTCCACGGAGCTCTTTCGTGTTGCTACAGTGACCTCAGGATCCCTCTAGCCTTGAAACAGTGTTCTTGGGGTTTCTCTGGAGTGCCATCAAGGAAATCAAGGCTCCTTTCATGTGTGATGTGCAACACGGAATTGCTCTGCACGCAGTGCAGGGGAATCGGGCCTCATCTCGCAGCGAGGGGGAAGTCTCATGGTTTTTCTCGAGTTGCGGCGGGAACCTGGGGTATATTCTCGAGTTAGGACGGGGATGGCCCTTCCACACACGTGTGTGTTCAGCCATGTCAGGACTCCTGCCTAGTTGCGAGGGACAACTCGGGATTCTCCTCGAGGCTTTGCAGGGCAATTGGGACGCCTCTCCAGCTGAGACGGAAGACCAAGGGTCCCTTTCCACGTGCCGCAGGAATCCTGGGTCTCCTATCAAGTTTCACGAGGAGTCAGGCGTCGTCTCCTTTGGAGGCACTGATCTCCGCATACCTCTGGAGTTTTCAAAGGATTTGAGGCCTCCTGTCGCGATGAGGTGGGGAACTAGGTCTTTCTCTGTGGTCTCCACAGGGGATTCAGACACCCTTTCATCTTGGGAGATGCAAGACGAGCCTGCATTCCAGTCACTGCAGGGATATCCGGCCTTATTTCGAGTCAGGGCATCGCGGTGTCCATTCCACTTGAGGCCGCAAACTCAGGGTCCCTCTCACACACCTAGAGCTGAGAGAAGGCTCCTCTTGAGGTGCTTGTGGTAAGGTGGTATTCCTCTGGAGTCGAAGCCAGGGACTAACCTCTCATCTCGAGTTGATTTTTGGTCCACGGAGCTCTTTCGTGTTGCTACAGTGACCTCAGGATCCCTCTAGCCTTGAAACAGTGTTCTTGGGGTTTCTCTGGAGTGCCATGAAGGAAATCAAGGCTCCTTTCATGTGTGATGTGCAACACAGAATTGCTCTGCACGCAGTGCAGGGGAATCGGGCCTCATCTCGCGGCGAGGGGGAAGTCTCATGGTTTTTCTCGAGTTGCGGCGGGAACCTGGGGTATATTCTCGAGTTACGACGGGGATGGCCCTTCCACACACGTGTGTGTTCAGCCATGTCAGGACTCCTGCCTAGTTGCGAGACACAACTCGGGATTCTCCTCGAGGCTTGGCAAGGCAATTGGGACGCCTCTCCAGCTGAGGCGGGAGACCAAGGGTCCCTTTCCACGTGCCACAGGAATCCTGGGACTCCTATCAAGTTTCACGAGGAGTCAGGCATCGTCTCCTTTGGAGGCACTGATCTCCGCGTACCTCTGGAGTTTTCAAAGGATGTGAGGCCTCCGGTCGCGATGAGGTGGGGAACTAGGTCTTTCTCTGTGGTCTCCACAGGGGATTCAGACATCCTTTCATCTTGGGAGATGCAAGACGAGCCTGCATTCAAGTCACTGCAGGGATATCCAGCCTTATTTCGCGTCATGGCATCGCGGGGTCCATTCCACTTGAGGCCGCAAACTCAGGGTACCTCTCACATACCTAGAGCTGAGAGAAGCCTCCTCTTGAGGTGTTTTTGGTAAGGTGGTATTCCTCTGGAGTCGAAGCCAGGGACTAACCTCTCATCTCGAGTTGATTTTTGGCCCACGGAGCTCTTTCGTGTTGCTACAGTGACCTCAGGATCCCTCTAGCCTTGAAACAGTGTTCTTGGGGTTTCTCTGGAGTGCCATCAAGGAAATCAAGGCTCCTTTCATGTGTGATGTGCAACACGGAATTGCTCTGCACGCAGTGCAGGGGAATCGGGCCTTATCTCGCGGCGAGGGGGAAGTCTCATGGTTTTTCTCGAGTTGCGGCGGGAACCTGGGGTATATTCTCGAGTTACGACGGGGATGGCCCTTCCACCCACGTGTTTCTTCAGCGACGTCAGGACTCCTGCCTAGTTGCGAGGGACAACTCTGGATTCTCCTCGAGGCTTGGCAGGGCAATTGGGACTCCTCTCCAGCTGAGGCGGGAGACCAAGTGTCCCTTTCCAAGTGCCACAGGAATCCTGGGACTCCTATCAAGTTTCACGAGGAGTCAGGCATCGTCTCCTTTGGAGGCACTGATCTCCGCATAGCTCTGGAGTTTTCAAAGGATGTGAGGCTATCGGTCGCGATGAGGTGGGGAACTAAGTCTTTCTCTGTGCTTTCCACAGGGGATTCAGACATCCTTTCGTCCTGGGAGATGCAAGACGAGCCTGCATTGAAGTCACTGCAGGGATATCCGGCCTTATTTCGAGTCAGGGCATCGCGGTGTCCATTCCACTTGAGGCCGCAAACTCAGGGTCCCTCTCACATACCTAGAGCTGAGAGAAGCCTCCTCTTGAGGTGCTTGTGGTAAGGTGGTGTTCCTCTGGAGACGAATTCAGGGACTAACCTCTCTTTTCGAGTTGATTTTTGGTCCACAGAGTTCTTTCGTGTTGCTACAGTGACCTCAGGATCCCTCTATCCTTGAAACAGTGTTCTTGGGGTTTCTCTGGAGTGCCATCTAGGAAATCAAGGCTCCTTTCATGTGTGATGTGCAAGACGGAATTGCTCTGCACGCAGTACAGGGGAATCGGGCCTCATCTCGCATCGAGGGGGAAGTCTCATGGTTTTTCTCGAGTTGCGGCGGGAACCTGGGGTATATTCTCGAGTTACGACGGGGATGGCCCTTCCACCCACGTGTTTGTTCAACCACGTCAGGACTCCTGCCTAGTTGCGAGGGACAACTCGGGATTCTCCTCGAGGCTTGGCAGGGCAATTGGAACGCCTCTCCAGCTGAGGCGGGAGACCAAGGGTCCCTTTCCACGTGCCACAAGAATCCTGGGACTCCTATCAAGTTTCACGAGGAGTCAGGCATCGTCTCCTTTGGAGGCACTGATCTCCGCGTACCTCTGGAGTTTTCAAAGGATGTGAGGCCTGCGGTCGCGATGAGGTGGGGAACTAGGTGTTTCTCTGTGGTCTCCACAGGGGATTCAGACATCCTTTCTTCTTGGGAGATGCAAGACGAGCCTGCATTCAAGTCACTGCAGGGATATCCGGCCTTATTTCGAGTCAGGGCATCGCGGTGTCCATTCCACTTGAGGCCGCAAACTCAGGATCCCTCTCACATACCTAGAGCTGAGAGAAGCCTCCTCTTGAGGTGCTTGTGGTAAGGTGGTATTCCTCAGGAGTCGAAGCCAGGGACTAACCTCTCATCTCGTGTTGATTCTTGGTCCACGGAGCTCTTTCGTGTTGCTACAGTGACCTCAGGATCCCTCTAGCCTTGAAACAGTGTTCTTGGGGTTTCTCTGGACTGCCATCAAGGAAATCAAGGCTCCTTTCATGTGTGATGTGCAACACGGAATTGCTCTGCACGCAGTGCAGGGGAATCGGGCCTCATCTCGCGGCGAGGGGGAAGTCTCATGGTTTTTCTCGAGTTGCGGCGGGAACCTGGGGTATATTCTCGAGTTACGACGGGGATGGCCCTTCCACACACGTGTGTGTTCAGCGACGTCAGGACTCCTGCCTAGTTGCGAGGGACAACTCGGGATTCTCCTCGAGGTTTTGCAGGGCAATTGGGACGCCTCTCCAGCTGAGACGGGAGACCAAGTGTCCCTTTCCACGTGCCACAGGAATCCTGGGTTTCCTATCAAGTTTCACGAGAAGTCAGGCATCGTCTCCTTTGGAGGAACTGATCTCCGCATACCACTGGAGTTTTCAAAGGATTTGAGGCCGCCTATCGCGATGAGGTGGGGAACTAGGTCTTTCTCTGTGGTCTCCACAGGGGATTCAGACACCCTTTCGTCTTGGGAGATGCAAGACGAGCCTGCATTCCAGTCACTGCAGGGATATACGGCCTTATTTCGAGTCAGGGCATCGCGGTGTCCATTCCACTTGAGGCCGCAAACTCAGGGTCCCTCTCACATACCTAGAGCTGAGAGAAGCCTCCTCTTGAGGTGCTTGTGGTAAGGTGGTATTCCTCTGGAGTCGAAGCCAGGGACGAACCTCTCATCTCGAGTTGATTTTTGGTCCAAGGAGCTCTTTCGTGTTGCTACAGTGACCTCAGGATCCCTCTAGCCTTGAAACAGTGTTCTTGGGGTTTCTCTGGAGTGCCATGAAGGAAATCAAGGCTCCTTTCATGTGTGATGTGCAACACAGAATTGCTCTGCACGCAGTGCAGGGGAATCGGGCCTCATCTCGTGGCGAGGGGGAAGTCTCATGGTTTTTCTCGAGTTGCGGCGGGAACCTGGGGTATATTCTCGAGTTACGACGGGGATGGCCCTTCCACACACGTGTTTGTTCAGCCACGTCAGGACTCTTGCCTAGTTGCGAGACACAACTCGGGATTCTCTTCGAGGCTTGGCAAGGCAATTGGGACGCCTCTCCAGCTGAGGCGGGAGACCAAGGGTCCCTTTCCACGTGCCACAGGAATCCTGGGACTCCTATCAAGTTTCACGAGGAGTCAGGCATCATCTCCTTTGGAGGCACTGATCTCCGCGTACCTCTGGAGTTTTCAAAGGATGTGAGGCCTCCTGTCGCGATGAGGTGGGGAACTAGGTCTTTCTCTGTGGTCTCCACAGGGGATTCAGACATCCTTTCATCATGGGAGATGCAAGACGAGCCTGCATTCAAGTCACTGCAGGGATATCCAGCCTTATTTTGCGTCAGGGCATCGCGGTGTCCATTCCCCTTGAGGCTGCAAACTCAGGGTCCCTCTCACATACCTAGAGCTGAGAGAAGCCTCCTCTTGAGGTGCTTGTGGTAAGGTGGTATTCCTCTGGAGTCGAAGCCAGGGACTAACCTCTCATCTCGAGTTGATTTTTGGCCCACGGAGCTCTTTCGTGTTGCTACAGTGACCTCAGGATCCCTCTAGCCTTGAAACAGTGTTCTTGGGGTTTCTCTGGAGTGCCATCAAGGAAATCAAGGCTCCTTTCATGTGTGATGTGCAACACGGAATTGCTCTGCACGCAGTGCAGGGGAATCGGGCCTCATCTCGCATCGAGGGGGAAGTCTCATGGTTTTTCTCGAGTTGCGGTGGGAACCTGGGGTATATTCTCGAGTAACGACGGGGATGGCCCTTCCACCCACGTGTTTGTTCAGCCACGTCAGGACTCCTGCCTAGTTGCGAGACACAACTCGGGATTCTCCTCGAGGCTTTGCAGGGCAATTGGGACGCCTCTCCAGCTGAGGCGGGAGACCAAGGGTCCCTTTCCACGTGCCACAGGAATCCTGGGTCTCCTATCAAGTTTCACGAGGAGTCAGGCATCGTCTCCTTTGGAGGCACTGATCTCCGCATACCTCTGGAGTTTTCAAAGGATTTGAGGCCTTCTGTCGCGATGAGGTGGGGAACTAGGTCTTTCTCTGTGGTCTCCACAGGGGATTCAGACACCCTTTCATCTTGGGAGATGCAAGACGAGCCTGCATTCCAGTCACTGCAGGGTTATCCGGCCTTATTTCGATTCAGGGCATCGCGGTGTCCATTCCACATGAGGCCGCAAACTCAGGGTCCCTCTCACATACCTAGAGCTGAGAGAAGCCTCCTCTTGAGGTGCTTGTGGTAAGGTGGTATTCCTCTGGAGTCGAAGCCAGGGACTAACCTCTCATCTCGAGTTGATTTTTCGTCCACGGAGCTCTTTCGTGTTGCTACAGTGACCTCAGGATCCCTCTAGCCTTGAAACAGTGTTCTTGGGGTTTCTCTGGAGTGCCATGAAGGAAATCAAGGCTCCTTTCATGTGTGATGTGCAACACAGAATTGCTCTGCACGCAGTGCAGGGGAATCGGGCCTCATCTCGCGGCGAGGGGGAAGTCTCATGGTTTTTCTCGAGTTGCGGCGGGAACCTGGGGTATATTCTCGAGTTACGACGGGGATGGCCCTTCCACACACGTGTTTGTTCAGCCACGTCAGGACTCTTGCCTAGTTGCGAGACACAACTCGGGATTCTCCTCGAGGCTTGGCAAGGCAATTGGGACGCCTCTCCAGCTGAGGCGGGAGACCAAGTGTCCCTTTCCACGTGCCACAGGAATCCTGGGACTCCTATCAAGTTTCACGAGGAGTCAGGCATCGTCTCCTTTGGAGGCACTGATCTCCGCGTACCTCTGGAGTTTTCAAAGGATGTGAGGCCTCCGGTCGCGATGAGGTGGGGAACTAGGTCTTTCTCTGTGGTCTCCACAGGGGATTCAGACATCCTTTCATCTTGGGAGATGCAAGACGAGCCTGCATTCAAGTCACTGCAGGGATATCCAGCCTTATTTCGCGTTAGGGCATCGCGGGGTCCATTCCACTTGAGGCCGCAAACTCAGGGTACCTCTCACATACCTAGAGCTGAGAGAAACCTCCTCTTGAGGTGTTTTTGGTAAGGTGGTATTCCTCTGGAGTCGAAGCCAGGGACTAACCTCTCATCTCGAGTTGATTTTTGGCCCACGGAGCTCTTTCGTGTTGCTACAGTGACCTCAGGATCCCTCTAGCCTTGAAACAGTGTTCTTGGGGTTTCTCTGGAGTGCCATCAAGGAAATCAAGGCTCCTTTCATGTGTGATGTGCAACACGGAATTGCTCTGCACGCAGTGCAGGGGAATCGGGCCTTATCTCGCGGCGAGGGGGAAGTCTCATGGTTTTTCTCGAGTTGCGGCGGGAACCTGGGGTATATTCTCGAGTTACGACGGGGATGGCCCTTCAACCCACGTGTTTCTTCAGCGACGTCAGGACTCCTGCCTAGTTGCGAGGGACAACTCTGGATTCTCCTCGAGGCTTGGCAGGGCAATTGGGACGCCTCTCCAGCTGAGGCGGGAGACCAAGTGTCCCTTTCCAAGTGCCACAGGAATCCTGGGACTCCTATCAAGTTTCACGAGGAGTCAGGCATCGTCTCCTTTGGAGGCACTGATCTCCGCGTACCTCTGGAGTTTTCAAAGGATGTGAGGCTATCGGTCGCGATGAGGTGGGGAACTAAGTCTTTCTCTGTGCTTTCCACAGGGGATTCAGACATCCTTTCGTCCTGGGAGATGCAAGACGAGCCTGCATTGAAGTCACTGCAGGGATATCCGGCCTTATTTCGAGTCAGGGCATCGCGGTGTCCATTCCACTTGAGGCCGCAAACTCAGGGTCCCTCTCACATACCTAGAGCTGAGAGAAGCCTCCTCTTGAGGTGCTTGTGGTAAGGTGGTGTTCCTCTGGAGACGAATTCAGGGACTAACCTCTCTTTTCGAGTTGATTTTTGGTCCACAGAGTTCTTTCGTGTTGCTACAGTGACCTCAGGATCCCTCTATCCTTGAAACAGTGTTCTTGGGGTTTCTCTGGAGTGCCATCTAGGAAATCAAGGCTCCTTTCATGTGTGATGTGCAAGACGGAATTGCTCTGCACGCAGTACAGGGGAATCGGGCCTCATCTCGCATCGAGGGGGAAGTCTCATGGTTTTTCTCGAGTTGCGGCGGGAACCTGGGGTATATTCTCGAGTTACCACGGGGATGGCCCTTCCACCCACGTGTTTGTTCAACCACGTCAGGACTCCTGCCTAGTTGCGAGGGACAACTCGGGATTCTCCTCGAGGCTTGGCAGGGCAATTGGAACGCCTCTCCAGCTGAGGCGGGAGACCAAGGGTCCCTTTCCACGTGCCACAAGAATCCTGGGACTCCTATCAAGTTTCACGAGGAGTCAGGCATCGTCTCCTTTGGAGGCACTGATCTCCGCGTACCTCTGGAGTTTTCAAAGGATGTGAGGCCTGCGGTCGCGATGAGGTGGGGAACTAGGTGTTTCTCTGTGGTCTCCACAGGGGATTCAGACATCCTTTCTTCTTGGGAGATGCAAGACGAGCCTGCATTCAAGTCACTGCAGGGATATCCGGCCTTATTTCGAGTCAGGGCATCGCGGTGTCCATTCCACTTGAGGCCGCAAACTCAGGATCCCTCTCACATACCTAGAGCTGAGAGAAGCCTCCTCTTGAGGTGCTTGTGGTAAGGTGGTATTCCTCAGGAGTCGAAGCCAGGGACTAACCTCTCATCTCGAGTTGATTCTTGGTCCACGGAGCTCTTTCGTGTTGCTACAGTGACCTCAGGATCCCTCTAGCCTTGAAACAGTGTTCTTGGGGTTTCTCTGGAGTGCCATCAAGGAAATCAAGGCTCCTTTCATGTGTGATGTGCAACACGGAATTGCTCTGCACGCAGTGCAGGGGAATCGGGCCTCATCTCGCGGCGAGGGGGAAGTCTCATGGTTTTTCTCGAGTTGCGGCGGGAACCTGGGGTATATTCTCGAGTTACGACGGGGATGGCCCTTCCACACACGTGTGTGTTCAGCGACGTCAGGACTCCTGCCTAGTTGCGAGGGACAACTCGGGATTCTCCTCGAGGTTTTGCAGGGCAATTGGGACGCCTCTCCAGCTGAAACGGGAGACCAAGTGTCCCTTTCCACGTGCCACAGGAATCCTGGGTCTCCTATCAAGTTTCACGAGAAGTCAGGCATCGTCTCCTTTGGAGGAACTGATCTCCGCATACCTCTGGAGTTTTCAAAGGATTTGAGGCCGCCTATCGCGATGAGGTGGGGAACTAGGTCTTTCTCTGTGGTCTCCACAGGGGATTCAGACACCCTTTCGTCTTGGGAGATGCAAGACGAGCCTGCATTCCAGTCACTGCAGGGATATACGGCCTTATTTCGAGTCAGGGCATCGCGGTGTCCATTCCACTTGAGGCCGCAAACTCAGGGTCCCTCTCACATACCTAGAGCTGAGAGAAGCCTCCTCTTGAGGTGCTTGTGGTAAGGTGGTATTCCTCTGGAGTCGAAGCCAGGGACTAACCTCTCATCTCGAGTTGATTTTTGGTCCAAGGAGCTCTTTCGTGTTGCTACAGTGACCTCAGGATCCCTCTAGCCTTGAAACAGTGTTCTTGGGGTTTCTCTGGAGTGCCATGAAGGAAATCAAGGCTCCTTTCATGTGTGATGTGCAACACAGAATTGCTCTGCACGCAGTGCAGGGGAATCGGGCCTCATCTCGCGGCGAGGGGGAAGTCTCATGGTTTTTCTCGAGTTGCGGCGGGAACCTGGGGTATATTCTCGAGTTACGACGGGGATGGCCCTTCCACACACGTGTTTGTTCAGCCACGTCAGGACTCTTGCCTAGTTGCGAGACACAACTCGGGATTCTCCTCGAGGCTTGGCAAGGCAATTGGGACACCTCTCTAGCTGAGGCGGGAGACCAAGGGTCCCTTTCCACGTGCCACAGGAATCCTGGGACTCCTATCAAGTTTCACGAGGAGTCAGGCATCGTCTCCTTTGGAGGCACTGATCTCCGCGTACCTCTGGAGTTTTCAAAGGATGTGAGGCCTCCGGTCGCGATGAGGTGGGGAACTAGGTCTTTCTCTGTGGTCTCTACAGGGGATTCAGACATCCTTTCATCATGGGAGATGCAAGACGAGCCTGCATTCAAGTCACTGCAGGGATATCCAGCCTTATTTTGCGTCAGGGCATCGCGGTGTCCATTCCCCTTGAGGCTGCAAACTCAGGGTCCCTCTCACATACCTAGAGCTGAGAGAAGCCTCCTCTTGAGGTGCTTGTGGTAAGGTGGTATTCCTCTGGAGTCGAAGCCAGGGACTAACCTCTCATCTCGAGTTGATTTTTGGCCCACGGAGCTCTTTCGTGTTGCTACAGTGACCTCAGGATCCCTCTAGCCTGGAAACAGTGTTCTTGGGGTTTCTCTGGAGTGCCATCAAGGAAATCAAGGCTCCTTTCATGTGTGATGTGCAACACGGAATTGCTCTGCACGCAGTGCAGGGGAATCGGGCCTCATCTCGCATCGAGGGGGAAGTCTCATGGTTTTTCTCGAGTTGCGGCGGGAACCTGGGGTAAATTCTCGAGTTACGACGGGGATGGCCCTTCCACCCACGTGTTTCTTCAGCGACGTCAGGACTCCTGCCTAGTTGCGAGGGACAACTCTGGATTCTCCTCGAGGCGTGGCAGGGCATTTGGGACGCCTCTCCAGCTGAGGCGGGAGACCAAGTGTCCCTTTCCACGTGCCACAGGAATCCTGGGACTCCTATCAAGTTTCACGAGGAATCAGGCATCGTCTCCTTTGGAGGCACTGATCTCCGCGTACCTCTGGAGTTTTCAAAGGATGTGAGGCCTCCGGTCGTGATGAGGTGGGGAACTAGGTCTTTCTCTGTGGTCTCCACAGGGGATTCAGACATCCTTTCTTCTTGGGAGATGCAAGACGAGCCTGCATTCAAGTCACTGCAGGGATATCCGGCCTTATTTCGAGTCAGGGCATCGCGGTGTCCATTCCACTTGAGGCCGCAAACTCAGGATCCCTCTCACATACCTAGAGCTGAGAGAAGCCTCCTCTTGAGGTGCTTGTGGTAAGGTGGTATTCCTCAGGAGTCGAAGCCAGGGACTAACCTCTCATCTCGTGTTGATTCTTGGTCCACGGAGCTCTTTCGTGTTGCTACAGTGACCTCAGGATCCCTCTAGCCTTGAAACAGTGTTCTTGGGGTTTCTCTGGAGTGCCATCAAGGAAATCAAGGCTCCTTTCATGTGTGATGTGCAACACGGAATTGCTCTGCACGCAGTGCAGGGGAATCGGGCCTCATCTCGCAGCGAGGGGGAAGTCTCATGGTTTTTCTCGAGTTGCGGCGGGAACCTGGGGTATATTCTCGAGTTAGGACGGGGATGGCCCTTCCACACACGTGTGTGTTCAGCCATGTCAGGACTCCTGCCTAGTTGCGAGGGACAACTCGGGATTCTCCTCGAGGCTTTGCAGGGCAATTGGGACGCCTCTCCAGCTGAGACGGAAGACCAAGGGTCCCTTTCCACGTGCCGCAGGAATCCTGGGTCTCCTATCAAGTTTCACGAGGAGTCAGGCGTCGTCTCCTTTGGAGGCACTGATCTCCGCATACCTCTGGAGTTTTCAAAGGATTTGAGGCCTCCTGTCGCGATGAGGTGGGGAACTAGGTCTTTCTCTGTGGTCTCCACAGGGGATTCAGACACCCTTTCATCTTGGGAGATGCAAGACGAGCCTGCATTCCAGTCACTGCAGGGATATCCGGCCTTATTTCGAGTCAGGGCATCGCGGTGTCCATTCCACTTGAGGCCGCAAACTCAGGGTCCCTCTCACACACCTAGAGCTGAGAGAAGGCTCCTCTTGAGGTGCTTGTGGTAAGGTGGTATTCCTCTGGAGTCGAAGCCAGGGACTAACCTCTCATCTCGAGTTGATTTTTGGTCCACGGAGCTCTTTCGTGTTGCTACAGTGACCTCAGGATCCCTCTAGCCTTGAAACAGTGTTCTTGGGGTTTCTCTGGAGTGCCATGAAGGAAATCAAGGCTCCTTTCATGTGTGATGTGCAACACAGAATTGCTCTGCACGCAGTGCAGGGGAATCGGGCCTCATCTCGCGGCGAGGGGGAAGTCTCATGGTTTTTCTCGAGTTGCGGCGGGAACCTGGGGTATATTCTCGAGTTACGACGGGGATGGCCCTTCCACACACGTGTTTGTTCAGCCACGTCAGGACTCTTGCCTAGTTGCGAGACACAACTCGGGATTCTCCTCGAGGCTTGGCAAGGCAATTGGGACGCCTCTCCAGCTGAGGCGGGAGACCAAGTGTCCCTTTCCACGTGCCACAGGAATCCTGGGACTCCTATCAAGTTTCACGAGGAGTCAGGCATCGTCTCCTTTGGAGGCACTGATCTCCGCGTACCTCTGGAGTTTTCAAAGGATGTGAGGCCTCCGGTCGCGATGAGGTGGGGAACTAGGTCTTTCTCTGTGGTCTCCACAGGGGATTCAGACATCCTTTCATCTTGGGAGATGCAAGACGAGCCTGCATTCAAGTCACTGCAGGGATATCCAGCCTTATTTCGCGTCATGGCATCGCGGGGTCCATTCCACTTGAGGCCGCAAACTCAGGGTACCTCTCACATACCTAGAGCTGAGAGAAGCCTCCTCTTGAGGTGTTTTTGGTAAGGTGGTATTCCTCTGGAGTCGAAGCCAGGGACTAACCTCTCATCTCGAGTTGATTTTTGGCCCACGGAGCTCTTTCGTGTTGCTACAGTGACCTCAGGATCCCTCTAGCCTTGAAACAGTGTTCTTGGGGTTTCTCTGGAGTGCCATCAAGGAAATCAAGGCTCCTTTCATGTGTGATGTGCAACACGGAATTGCTCTGCACGCAGTGCAGGGGAATCGGGCCTTATCTCGCGGCGAGGGGGAAGTCTCATGGTTTTTCTCGAGTTGCGGCGGGAACCTGGGGTATATTCTCGAGTTACGACGGGGATGGCCCTTCCACCCACGTGTTTCTTCAGCGACGTCAGGACTCCTGCCTAGTTGCGAGGGACAACTCTGGATTCTCCTCGAGGCTTGGCAGGGCAATTGGGACTCCTCTCCAGCTGAGGCGGGAGACCAAGTGTCCCTTTCCAAGTGCCACAGGAATCCTGGGACTCCTATCAAGTTTCACGAGGAGTCAGGCATCGTCTCCTTTGGAGGCACTGATCTCCGCATAGCTCTGGAGTTTTCAAAGGATGTGAGGCTATCGGTCGCGATGAGGTGGGGAACTAAGTCTTTCTCTGTGCTTTCCACAGGGGATTCAGACATCCTTTCGTCCTGGGAGATGCAAGACGAGCCTGCATTGAAGTCACTGCAGGGATATCCGGCCTTATTTCGAGTCAGGGCATCGCGGTGTCCATTCCACTTGAGGCCGCAAACTCAGGGTCCCTCTCACATACCTAGAGCTGAGAGAAGCCTCCTCTTGAGGTGCTTGTGGTAAGGTGGTGTTCCTCTGGAGACGAATTCAGGGACTAACCTCTCTTTTCGAGTTGATTTTTGGTCCACAGAGTTCTTTCGTGTTGCTACAGTGACCTCAGGATCCCTCTATCCTTGAAACAGTGTTCTTGGGGTTTCTCTGGAGTGCCATCTAGGAAATCAAGGCTCCTTTCATGTGTGATGTGCAAGACGGAATTGCTCTGCACGCAGTACAGGGGAATCGGGCCTCATCTCGCATCGAGGGGGAAGTCTCATGGTTTTTCTCGAGTTGCGGCGGGAACCTGGGGTATATTCTCGAGTTACGACGGGGATGGCCCTTCCACCCACGTGTTTGTTCAACCACGTCAGGACTCCTGCCTAGTTGCGAGGGACAACTCGGGATTCTCCTCGAGGCTTGGCAGGGCAATTGGAACGCCTCTCCAGCTGAGGCGGGAGACCAAGGGTCCCTTTCCACGTGCCACAAGAATCCTGGGACTCCTATCAAGTTTCACGAGGAGTCAGGCATCGTCTCCTTTGGAGGCACTGATCTCCGCGTACCTCTGGAGTTTTCAAAGGATGTGAGGCCTGCGGTCGCGATGAGGTGGGGAACTAGGTGTTTCTCTGTGGTCTCCACAGGGGATTCAGACATCCTTTCTTCTTGGGAGATGCAAGACGAGCCTGCATTCAAGTCACTGCAGGGATATCCGGCCTTATTTCGAGTCAGGGCATCGCGGTGTCCATTCCACTTGAGGCCGCAAACTCAGGATCCCTCTCACATACCTAGAGCTGAGAGAAGCCTCCTCTTGAGGTGCTTGTGGTAAGGTGGTATTCCTCAGGAGTCGAAGCCAGGGACTAACCTCTCATCTCGTGTTGATTCTTGGTCCACGGAGCTCTTTCGTGTTGCTACAGTGACCTCAGGATCCCTCTAGCCTTGAAACAGTGTTCTTGGGGTTTCTCTGGACTGCCATCAAGGAAATCAAGGCTCCTTTCATGTGTGATGTGCAACACGGAATTGCTCTGCACGCAGTGCAGGGGAATCGGGCCTCATCTCGCGGCGAGGGGGAAGTCTCATGGTTTTTCTCGAGTTGCGGCGGGAACCTGGGGTATATTCTCGAGTTACGACGGGGATGGCCCTTCCACACACGTGTGTGTTCAGCGACGTCAGGACTCCTGCCTAGTTGCGAGGGACAACTCGGGATTCTCCTCGAGGTTTTGCAGGGCAATTGGGACGCCTCTCCAGCTGAGACGGGAGACCAAGTGTCCCTTTCCACGTGCCACAGGAATCCTGGGTTTCCTATCAAGTTTCACGAGAAGTCAGGCATCGTCTCCTTTGGAGGAACTGATCTCCGCATACCACTGGAGTTTTCAAAGGATTTGAGGCCGCCTATCGCGATGAGGTGGGGAACTAGGTCTTTCTCTGTGGTCTCCACAGGGGATTCAGACACCCTTTCGTCTTGGGAGATGCAAGACGAGCCTGCATTCCAGTCACTGCAGGGATATACGGCCTTATTTCGAGTCAGGGCATCGCGGTGTCCATTCCACTTGAGGCCGCAAACTCAGGGTCCCTCTCACATACCTAGAGCTGAGAGAAGCCTCCTCTTGAGGTGCTTGTGGTAAGGTGGTATTCCTCTGGAGTCGAAGCCAGGGACGAACCTCTCATCTCGAGTTGATTTTTGGTCCAAGGAGCTCTTTCGTGTTGCTACAGTGACCTCAGGATCCCTCTAGCCTTGAAACAGTGTTCTTGGGGTTTCTCTGGAGTGCCATGAAGGAAATCAAGGCTCCTTTCATGTGTGATGTGCAACACGGAATTGCTCTGCACGCAGTGCAGGGGAATCGGGCCTCATCTCGTGGCGAGGGGGAAGTCTCATGGTTTTTTCTCGAGTTGCGGCGGGAACCTGGGGTATATTCTCGAGTTACGACGGGGATGGCCCTTCCACACACGTGTTTGTTCAGCCACGTCAGGACTCTTGCCTAGTTGCGAGACACAACTCGGGATTCTCCTCGAGGCTTGGCAAGGCAATTGGGACGCCTCTCCAGCTGAGGCGGGAGACCAAGGGTCCCTTTCCACGTGCCACAGGAATCCTGGGACTCCTATCAAGTTTCACGAGGAGTCAGGCATCATCTCCTTTGGAGGCACTGATCTCCGCGTACCTCTGGAGTTTTCAAAGGATGTGAGGCCTCCGGTCGCGATGAGGTGGGGAACTAGGTCTTTCTCTGTGGTCTCCACAGGGGATTCAGACATCCTTTCATCATGGGAGATGCAAGACGAGCCTGCATTCAAGTCACTGCAGGGATATCCAGCCTTATTTTGCGTCAGGGCATCGCGGTGTCCATTCCCCTTGAGGCTGCAAACTCAGGGTCCCTCTCACATACCTAGAGCTGAGAGAAGCCTCCTCTTGAGGTGCTTGTGGTAAGGTGGTATTCCTCTGGAGTCGAAGCCAGGGACTAACCTCTCATCTCGAGTTGATTTTTGGCCCACGGAGCTCTTTCGTGTTGCTACAGTGACCTCAGGATCCCTCTAGCCTTGAAACAGTGTTCTTGGGGTTTCTCTGGAGTGCCATCAAGGAAATCAAGGCTCCTTTCATGTGTGATGTGCAACACGGAATTGCTCTGCACGCAGTGCAGGGGAATCGGGCCTCATCTCGCAACTCGAGGGGGAAGTCTCATGGTTTTTCTCGAGTTGCGGCGGGGAACCTGGGGTATATTCTCGAGTTACGACGGGGATGGCCCTTCCACCCACGTGTTTCTTCAGCGGACGTCAGGACTCCTGCCTAGTTGCGAGGGACAACTCTGGATTCTCCTCGAGGCTTGGCAGGGCAATTGGGACGCCTCTCCAGCTGAGGCGGGGAGACCAAGTGTCCCTTTCCACATGCCACAGGAATCCTGGGACTCCTATCAAGTTTCACGAGGAGTCAGGCATCGTCTCCTTTGGAGGCACTGATCTCCGCGTACCTCTGGAGTTTTCAAAGGATGTGAGGCTATCGGTCGCGATGAGGTGGGGAACTAGGTCTTTCTCTGTGCTTTCCACAGGGGATTCAGACATCCTTTCGTCCTGGAGATGCAAGACGAGCCTGCATTGAAGTCACTGCAGGGATATCCGGCCTTATTTCGAGTCAGGGCATCGCGGTGTCCATTCCACTTGAGGCCGCAAACTCAGGAGTCCCTCTCACATACCTAGAGCTGAGAGAAGCCTCCTCTTGAGGTGCTTGTGGTAAGGTGGTATTCCTCTGGAGTCGAAGCAAGGGACTAACCTCTCATCTCGAGTTGATTTTTGGTCCACGGAGCTCTTTCGTGTTGCTACAGTGACCTCAGGATCCCTCTAGCCTTGAAACAGTGTTCTTGGGGTTTCTCTGGAGTGCCATGAAGGAAATCAAGGCTCCTTTCATGTGTGATGTGCAACACGGAATTGCTCTGCACGCAGTGCAGGGGAATCGGGCCTCATCTCGTGGCGAGGGGGAAGTCTCATGGTTTTTTCTCGAGTTGCGGCGGGAACCTGGGGTATATTCTCGAGTTACGACGGGGATGGCCCTTCCACACACGTGTTTGTTCAGCCACGTCAGGACTCTTGCCTAGTTGCGAGACACAACTCGGGATTCTCTTCGAGGCTTGGCAAGGCAATTGGGACGCCTCTCCAGCTGAGGCGGGAGACCAAGGGTCCCTTTCCACGTGCCACAGGAATCCTGGGACTCCTATCAAGTTTCACGAGGAGTCAGGCATCATCTCCTTTGGAGGCACTGATCTCCGCGTACCTCTGGAGTTTTCAAAGGATGTGAGGCCTCCGGTCGCGATGAGGTGGGGAACTAGGTCTTTCTCTGTGGTCTCCACAGGGGATTCAGACATCCTTTCATCATGGGAGATGCAAGACGAGCCTGCATTCAAGTCACTGCAGGGATATCCGGCCTTATTTCGAGTCAGGGCATCGCGGTGTCCATTCCACTTGAGGCCGCAAACTCAGGGTCCCTCTCACATACCTAGAGCTGAGAGAAGCCTCCTCTTGAGGTGCTTGTGGTAAGGTGGTATTCCTCTGGGGACGAATTCAGGGACTAACCTCTCTTTTCGAGTTGATTTTTGGTCCACAGAGTTCTTTCGTGTTGCTACAGTGACCTCAGGATCCCTCTATCCTTGAAACAGTGTTCTTGGGGTTTCTCTGAAGTGCCATCTAGGAAATCAAGGCTCCTTTCATGTGTGATGTGCAACACGGAATTGCTCTGCACGCAGTGCAGGGGAATCGGGCCTCATCTCGCGGCGAGGGGGAAGTCTCATGGTTTTTCTCGAGTTGCGGCGGGAACCTGGGGTATATTCTCGAGTTACGACGGGGATGGCCCTTCCACACACGTGTGTGTTCAGCGACGTCAGGACTCCTGCCTAGTTGCGAGGGACAACTCGGGATTCTCCTCGAGGTTTTGCAGGGCAATTGGGACGCCTCTCCAGCTGAGACGGGAGACCAAGGGTCCCTTTCCACGTGCCACAGGAATCCTGGGTTTCCTATCAAGTTTCACGAGAAGTCAGGCATCGTCTCCTTTGGAGGAACTGATCTCCGCATACCTCTGGAGTTTTCAAAGGATTTGAGGCCGCCTATCGCGATGAGGTGGGGAACTAGGTCTTTCTCTGTGGTCTCCACAGGGGATTCAGACACCCTTTCGTCTTGGGAGATGCAAGACGAGCCTGCATTCCAGTCACTGCAGGGATATACGGCCTTATTTCGAGTCAGGGCATCGCGGTGTCCATTCCACTTGAGGCCGCAAACTCAGGGTCCCTCTCACATACCTAGAGCTGAGAGAAGCCTCCTCTTGAGGTGCTTGTGGTAAGGTGGTATTCCTCTGGAGTCGAAGCCAGGGACGAACCTCTCATCTCGAGTTGATTTTTGGTCCAAGGAGCTCTTTCGTGTTGCTACAGTGACCTCAGGATCCCTCTAGCCTTGAAACAGTGTTCTTGGGGTTTCTCTGGAGTGCCATGAAGGAAATCAAGGCTCCTTTCATGTGTGATGTGCAACACAGAATTGCTCTGCACGCAGTGCAGGGGAATCGGGCCTCATCTCGTGGCGAGGGGGAAGTCTCATGGTTTTTCTCGAGTTGCGGCGGGAACCTGGGGTATATTCTCGAGTTACGACGGGGATGGCCCTTCCACACACGTGTTTGTTCAGCCACGTCAGGACTCTTGCCTAGTTGCGAGACACAACTCGGGATTCTCTTCGAGGCTTGGCAAGGCAATTGGGACGCCTCTCCAGCTGAGGCGGGAGACCAAGGGTCCCTTTCCACGTGCCACAGGAATCCTGGGACTCCTATCAAGTTTCACGAGGAGTCAGGCATCATCTCCTTTGGAGGCACTGATCTCCGCGTACCTCTGGAGTTTTCAAAGGATGTGAGGCCTCCGGTCGCGATGAGGTGGGGAACTAGGTCTTTCTCTGTGGTCTCCACAGGGGATTCAGACATCCTTTCATCATGGGAGATGCAAGACGAGCCTGCATTCAAGTCACTGCAGGGATATCCAGCCTTATTTTGCGTCAGGGCATCGCGGTGTCCATTCCCCTTGAGGCTGCAAACTCAGGGTCCCTCTCACATACCTAGAGCTGAGAGAAGCCTCCTCTTGAGGTGCTTGTGGTAAGGTGGTATTCCTCTGGAGTCGAAGCCAGGGACTAACCTCTCATCTCGAGTTGATTTTTGGCCCACGGAGCTCTTTCGTGTTGCTACAGTGACCTCAGGATCCCTCTAGCCTTGAAACAGTGTTTTTGGGGTTTCTCTGGAGTGCCATCAAGGAAATCAAGGCTCCTTTCATGTGTGATGTGCAACACGGAATTGCTCTGCACGCAGTGCAGGGGAATCGGGCCTCATCTCGCATCGAGGGGGAAGTCTCATGGTTTTTCTCGAGTTGCGGCGGGAACCTGGGTTATATTCTCGAGTTACGACGGGGATGGCCCTTCCACCCACGTGTTTCTTCAGCGACGTCAGGACTCCTGCCTAGTTGCGAGGGACAACTCTGGATTCTCCTCGAGGCTTGGCAGGGCAATTGGGACGCCTCTCCAGCTGAGGCGGGAGACCAAGTGTCCCTTTCCACATGCCACAGGAATCCTGGGACTCCTATCAAGTTTCACGAGGAGTCAGGCATCGTCTCCTTTGGAGGCACTGATCTCCGCGTACCTCTGGAGTTTTCAAAGGATGTGAGGCTATCGGTCGCGATGAGGTGGGGAACTAGGTCTTTCTCTGTGCTTTCCACAGGGGATTCAGACATCCTTTCGTCCTGGGAGATGCAAGACGAGCCTGCATTGAAGTCACTGCAGGGATATCCGGCCTTATTTCGAGTCAGGGCATCGCGGTGTCCATTCCACTTGAGGCCGCAAACTCAGGGTCCCTCTCACATACCTAGAGCTGAGAGAAGCCTCCTCTTGAGGTGCTTGTGGTAAGGTGGTATTCCTCTGGAGTCGAAGCAAGGGACTAACCTCTCATCTCGAGTTGATTTTTGGTCCAAGGAGCTCTTTCGTGTTGCTACAGTGACCTCAGGATCCCTCTAGCCTTGAAACAGTGTTCTTGGGGTTTCTCTGGAGTGCCATGAAGGAAATCAAGGCTCCTTTCATGTGTGATGTGCAACACAGAATTGCTCTGCACGCAGTGCAGGGGAATCGGGCCTCATCTCGTGGCGAGGGGGAAGTCTCATGGTTTTTCTCGAGTTGCGGCGGGAACCTGGGGTATATTCTCGAGTTACGACGGGGATGGCCCTTCCACACACGTGTTTGTTCAGCCACGTCAGGACTCTTGCCTAGTTGCGAGACACAACTCGGGATTCTCTTCGAGGCTTGGCAAGGCAATTGGGACGCCTCTCCAGCTGAGGCGGGAGACCAAGGGTCCCTTTCCACGTGCCACAGGAATCCTGGGACTCCTATCAAGTTTCACGAGGAGTCAGGCATCATCTCCTTTGGAGGCACTGATCTCCGCGTACCTCTGGAGTTTTCAAAGGATGTGAGGCCTCCGGTCGCGATGAGGTGGGGAACTAGGTCTTTCTCTGTGGTCTCCACAGGGGATTCAGACATCCTTTCATCATGGGAGATGCAAGACGAGCCTGCATTCAAGTCACTGCAGGGATATCCGGCCTTATTTCGAGTCAGGGCATCGCGGTGTCCATTCCACTTGAGGCCGCAAACTCAGGGTCCCTCTCACATACCTAGAGCTGAGAGAAGCCTCCTCTTGAGGTGCTTGTGGTAAGGTGGTATTCCTCTGGGGACGAATTCAGGGACTAACCTCTCTTTTCGAGTTGATTTTTGGTCCACAGAGTTCTTTCGTGTTGCTACAGTGACCTCAGGATCCCTCTATCCTTGAAACAGTGTTCTTGGGGTTTCTCTGAAGTGCCATCTAGGAAATCAAGGCTCCTTTCATGTGTGATGTGCAAGACGGAATTGCTCTGCACGCAGTACAGGGGAATCGGGCCTCATCTCGCATCGAGGGGGAAGTCTCATGGTTTTTCTCGAGTTGCGGCGGGAACCTGGGGTATATTCTCGAGTTACGACGGGGATGGCCCTTCCACCCACGTGTTTGTTCAGCCACGTCAGGACTCCTGCCTAGTTGCGAGGGACAACTCGGGATTCTCCTCGAGTCTTGGCAGGGCAATTGGAACGCCTCTCCAGCTGAGGCGGGAGACCAAGGGTCCCTTTCCATGTGCCACAAGAATCCTGGGACTCCTATCAAGTTTCACGAGGAGTCAGGCATCGTCTCCTTTGGAGGCACTGATCTCCGCGTACCTCTGGAGTTTTCAAAGGATGTGAGGCCTGCGGTCGCGATGAGGTGGGGAACTAGGTGTTTCTCTGTGGTCTCCACAGGGGATTCAGACATCCTTTCTTCTTGGGAGATGCAAGACGAGCCTGCATTCAAGTCACTGCAGGGATATCTGGCCTTATTTCGAGTCAGGGCATCGCGGTGTCCATTCCACTTGAGGCCGCAAACTCAGGATCCCTCTCACATACCTAGAGCTGAGAGAAGCCTCCTCTTGAGGTGCTTGTGGTAAGGTGGTATTCGTCAGGAGTCGAAGCAAGGGACTAACCTCTCATCTCGTGTTGATTCTTGGTCCACGGAGCTCTTTCGTGTTGATACAGTGACCTCAGGATCCCTCTAGCCTTGAAACAGTGTTCTTGGGGTTTCTCTGGAGTGCCATCAAGGAAATCAAGGCTCCTTTCATGTGTGATGTGCAACACGGAATTGCTCTGCACGCAGTGCAGGGGAATCGGGCCTCATCTCGCGGCGAGGGGGAAGTCTCATGGTTTTTCTCGAGTTGCGGCGGGAACCTGGGGTATATTCTCGAGTTACGACGGGGATGGCCCTTCCACACACGTGTTTCTTCAGCGACGTCAGGACTCCTGCCTAGTTGCGAGACACAACTCGGGATTCTCCTCGAGGCTTGGCAAGGCAATTGGGACGCCTCTCCAGCTGAGGCGGGAGACCAAGGGTCCCTTTCCACGTGCCACAGGAATCCTGGGACTCCTATCAAGTTTCACGAGGAGTCAGGCATCGTCTCCTTTGGAGGCACTGATCTCCGCGTACCTCTGGAGTTTTCAAAGGATGTGAGGCCTCCGGTCGCGATGAGGTGGGGACCTTGGTTTTTCTCTGTGGTCTCCACAGGGGATTCAGTCATCCTTTCATCTTGGGAGATGCAAGACGAGCCTGCATTCAAGTCACTGCAGGGATATCCAGCCTTATTTCGCGTCAGGGCATCGCGGTGTCCATTCCACTTGAGGCCGCAAACTCAGGGTCCCTCTCACATACCTAGAGCTGAGAGAAGCCTCCTCTTGAGGTGCTTGTGGTTAGGTGGTATTCCTCTGGAGTCGAAGCCAGGGACTGACCTCTCATCTCGAGTTGATTTTTGGCCCACAGAGCTTTTTCGTGTAGCTACAGTGACCTCAAGATCCCTCTAGCCTTGAAACAGTGTTCTTGGGGTTTCTCTGGAGTGCCATCAAGGAAATCAAGGCTCCTTTCATGTGTGATGTGCAAGACGGAATTGCTCTGCACGCAGTACAGGGGAATCGGGCCTCATCTCGCATCGAGGGGGAAGTCTCATGGTTTTTCTCGAGTTGCGGCGGGAACCTGGGGTATATTCTCGAGTTACGACGGGGACGGCCCTTCCATCCACGTGTTTGTTCAGCCACGTCAGGACTCCTGCCTAGTTGCGAGGGACAACTCTGGATTCTCCTCGAGGCTTGGCAGGGCAATTGGAACGCCTTTCCAGCTGAGGCGGGAGACCAAGGGTCCCTTTCCACGTGCCACAAGAATCCTGGGACTCCTATCAAGTTTCACGAGGAGTCAGGCATCGTCTCCTTTGGAGGCACTGATCTCTGCGTACCTCTGGAGTTTTCAAAGGATGTGAGGCCTCCGGTCGCGATGAGGTGGGGAACTAGGTCTTTCTCTGTGGTCTCCACAGGGGATTCAGACATCCTTTCTTCTTGGGAGATGCAAGACGAGCCTGCATTCAAGTCACTGCAGGGATATCAGGCCTTATTTCGAGTCAGGGCATCGCGGTGTCCATTCCACTTGAGGCCGCAAACTCAGGATTCCTCTCACATACCTAGAGCTGAGAGAAGCCTCCTCTTGAGGTGCTTGTGGTAAGGTGGTATTCCTCTGGAGTCGAAGCCAGGGACTAACCTCTCATCTCGAGTTGATTTTTGGTCCACGGAGCTCTTTCGTGTTGCTAGTGTGACCTCAGGATCCCTCTAGCCTTGAAACAGTGTTCTTGGGGTTTCTCTGGAGTGCCATGAAGGAAATCAAGACTCCTTTCATGTGTGATGTGCAACACGGAATTGCTCTGCACGCAGTGCAGGGGAATCGGGCCTCATCTCGCGGCGAGGGGGAAGTCTCATGGTTTTTCTCGAGTAGCGGCGGGAACCTGGGGTATATTCTCGAGTTACGACGGGGATGGCCCTTCCACACTCGTGTTTGTTCAGCCACGTCAGGACTCTTGCCTAGTTGCGAGACACAACTCGGGATTCTCCTCGAGGCTTGGCAAGGCAATTGGGACGCCTCTCCAGCTGAGGCGGGAGACCAAGGGTCCCTTTCCACGTGCCACAGGAATCCTGGGACTCCTATCAAGTTTCACGAGGAGTCAGGCATCGTCTCCTTTGGAGGCACTGATCTCCGCATACCTCTGGAGTTTTCAAAGGATTTGAGGCCTCCTGTCGCGATGAGGTGGGGAACTAGGTCTTTCTCTGTGGTCTCCACAGGGGCTTCAGACACCCTTTCGTCTTGGGAGATGCAAGACGAGCCTGCATTCCAGTCACTGCAGGGATATCCGGCCTTATTTCGAGTCAGGGCATCGCGGTGTCCATTCCACTTGAGGCCGCAAATTCAGGGTCCCTCTCACATACCTAGAGCTGAGAGAAGCCTCCTCTTGAGGTGCTTGTGGTAAGGTGGTATTCCTCAGGAGTCGAAGCCAGGGACTAACCTCTCATCTCGTGTTGATTCTTGGTCCACGGAGCTCTTTCGTGTTGCTACAGTGACCTCAGGATCCCTCTAGCCTTGAAACAGTGTTCTTGGGGTTTCTCTGGAGTGCCATCAAGGAAATCAAGGCTCCTTTCATGTGTGATGTGCAACACGGAATTGCTCTGCACGCAGTGCAGGGGAATCGGGCCTCATCTCGCGGCGAGGGGGAAGTCTCATGGTTTTTCTCGAGTTGCGGCGGGAACCTGGGGTATATTCTCGAGTTACGACGGGGATGGCCCTTCCACCCACGTGTTTCTTCAGCGACGCCAGGACTCCTGCCTAGTAGCGAGGGACAACTCGGGATTCTCCTCGAGGCTTGGCAGGGCAATTGGGACGCCTCTCCAGCTGAGACGGGAGACCAGGGGTCCCTTTCCACGTGCCACATGAATACTGGGTCTCCTATCAAGTTTCACGAGGAGTCAGGCATCGTCTCCTTTGGAGGCACTGATCTCCGCATACCTCTGGAGTTTTCAAAGGATTTGAGGCCTCCTGTCGCGATGAGGTGGGGAACTAGGTCTTTCTCTGTGGTCTCCACAGGGGATTCAGACACCCTTTCGTCTTGGGAGATGCAATACGAGCCTGCATTCCAGTCACTGCAGGGATATCCGGCCTTATTTCGAGTCAGGGCATCGCGGTGTCCATTCCACTTGAGGCCACAAACTCAGGGTCCCTCTCACATACCTAGAGCTGAGAGAAGCCTCCTCTTGAGGTGCTTGTGGTAAGGTGGTATTCCTCTGGAGTCGAAGCCAGGGACTAACCTCTCATCTCGAGTTGATTTTTGGTCCACGGAGCTCTTTCGTGTTGCTACAGTGACCTCAGGATCCCTCTAGCCTTGAAACAGTGTTCTTGGGATTTCTCTGGAGTGCCATGAAGGAAATCAAGGCTCCTTTCATGTGTGATGTGCAACACAGAATTGCTCTGCACGCAGTGCAGGGGAATCGGGCCTCATCTATCGGCGAGGGGGAAGTCTCATGGTTTTTCTCGAGTTGCGGCGGGAACCTGGGGTATATTCTCGAGTTACGACAGGGATGGCCCTTCCACACACGTGTTTGTTCAGCCACGTCAGTACTCTTGCCTAGTTGCGAGACACAACTCGGGATTCTCCTCGAGGCTTGGCAAGGCAATTGGGACGCCTCTCCAGCTGAGGCGGGAGACCAAGGGTCCCTTTCCACGTGCCACAGGAATCCTGGGACTCCTATCAAGTTTCACGAGGAGTCAGGCATCGTCTCCTTTGGAGGCACTGATCTCCGCGTACCTCTGGAGTTTTCAAAGTATGTGAGGCCTCCTGTCGCGATGAGGTGGGGAACTAGGTCTTTCTCTGTGGTCTCCACAGGGGATTCAGACATCCTTTCATCTTGGGAGATGCAAGAAGAGCCTGCATTCAAGTCACTGCAGGGATATCCAGCCTTATTTCGCGTCAGGGCATCGCGGTGTCCATTCCACTTGAGGCCACAAACTCAGGGTCCCTCTCACATACCTAGAGCTGAGAGAAGCCTCCTCTTGAGGTGCTTGTGGTAAGGTGGTATTCCTCAGGAGTCGAAGCCAGGGACTAACCTCTCATCTCGTGTTGATTCTTGGTCCACGGAGCTCTTTCGTGTTGCTACAGTGACCTCAGGATCCCTCTAGCCTTGAAACAGTGTTCTTGGGGTTTCTCTGGAGTGCCATCAAGGAAATCAAGGCTCCTTTCATGTGTGATGTGCAAGACGGAATTGCTCTGCATGCAGTGCAGTGGAATCGGGCCTCATCTCGCGGCGAGGGGGAAGTCTCATGGTTTTTCTCGAGTTGTGGCGGGAACCTGGGGTCTATTCTCGAGTTACGACAGGGATGGCCCTTCCACACACGTGTTTGTTCAGCCACGTCAGGACTCTTGCCTAGTTGCGAGACACAACTCGGGATTCTCCTCGAGGCTTGGCAAGGCAATTGGGACGCCTCTCCAGCTGAGGCGGGAGACCAAGGGTCCCTTTCCACGTGCCACAGGAATCCTGGGACTCCTATCAAGTTTCACGAGGAGTCAGGCATTGTCTCCTTTGGAGGCACTGATCTCCGCGTACCTCTGGAGTTTTCAAAGGATGTGAGGCCTCCGGTCGCGATGAGGTGGGGAACTAGGTCTTTCTCTGTGGTCTCCACAGGGGATTCAGACATCCTTTCATCTTGGGAGATGCAAGACGAGCCTGCATTCAAGTCACTGCAGGAATATCCAGCCTTATTTTGCGTCAGGGCATCGCGGTGTCCATTCCCCTTGAGGCCGCAAACTCAGGGTTCCTCTCACATACCTTGAGCTGAGAGATGCCTCCTCTTGAGGTGCTTGTGGTAAGGTGGTATTCCTCTGGAGACGAAGCCAGGGACTAACCTCTCATCTCGAGTTGATTTTTGGCCCACGGAGCTCTTTCGTGTTGCTACAGTGACCTCAGGATCCCTCTAGCCTTGAAACAGTGTTCTTGGGGTTTCTCTGGAGTGCCATCAAGGAAATCAAGGCTCCTTTCATGTGTGATGTGCAACACGGAATTGCTCTGCACGCAGTGCAGGGGAATCGGGCCTCATCTCGCGGCGAGGGGGAAGTCTCATGGTTTTTCTCGAGTTGCGGCGGGAACCTGGGGTATATTCTCGAGTTACGACGGGGATGGCCCTTCCACCCACGTGTTTCTTCAGCGACGTCAGGACTCCTGCCTAGTTGCGAGGGACAACTCTGGATTCTCCTCGAGGCTTGGCAGGGCAATTGGGACGCCTCTCCAGCTGAGGCAGGAGACCAAGTGTCCCTTTCCAAGTGCCACAGGAATCCTGGGACTCCTATCAAGTTTCACGAGGAGTCAGGCATCGTCTCCTTTGGAGGCACTGATCTCCGCGTACCTCTGGAGTTTTCAAAGGATGTGAGGCTATCGGTCGCGATGAGGTGGGGAACTAAGTCTTTCTCTGTGCTTTCCACAGGGGATTCAGACATCCTTTCGTCCTGGGAGATGCAAGACGAGCCTGCATTGAAGTCACTGCAGGGATATCCGGCCTTATTTCGAGTCAGGGCATCGCGGTGTCCATTCCACTTGAGGCCGCAAACTCAGGGTCCCTCTCACATACCTAGAGCTGAGAGAAGCCTCCTCTTGAGGTGCTTGTGGTAAGGTGGTATTCCTCTGGAGACGAATCCAGGGACTAACCTCTCTTTTACAGTTGATTTTTGGTCCACAGAGTTCTTTCGTGTTGCTACAGTGACCTCAGGATCCCTCTATCCTTGAAACAGTGTTCTTGGGGTTTCTCTGGAGTGCCATCAAGGAAATCAAGGCTCCTTTCATGTGTGATGTGCAAGACGGAATTGCTCTGCACGCAGTACAGGGGAATCCGGCCTCATCTCGCGGCGAGGGGGAAGTCTCATGGTTTTTCTCGAGTTGCGGCGGGAACCTGGGGTATATTCTCGAGTTACGACGGGGATGGCCCTTCCACCCACGTGTTTCTTCAGCGACGTCAGGACTCCTGCCTAGTTGCGAGGGACAACTCGGGATTCTCCTCGAGGCTTTGCAGGGCAATTGGGACGCCTCTCCAGCTGAGACGGGAGACCAAGGGTCCCTTTCCACGTGCCACAGGAATCCTGTATCTCCTATCAAGTTTCACGAGGAGTCAGGCATCGTCTCCTTTGGAGGCACTGATCTCCGCATACCTCTGGAGTTTTCAAAGGATTTGAGGCCTCCTGTCGCGATGAGGTGGGGAACTAGGTCTTTCTCTGTGGTCTCCACAGGGGATTCAGACACCCTTTCGTCTTGGGAGATGCAAGACGAGCCTGCATTCCAGTCACTGCAGGGATATCCGGCCTTATTTCGCGTCAGGGCATCGCGGTGTCCATTCCACTTGAGGCCGCAAACTCAGGGTCCCTCTCACATACCTAGAGCTGAGAGAAGCCTCCTCTTGAGGTGCTTGTGGTAAGGTGGTATTCCTCTGGAGACGAATCCAGGGACTAACCTCTCTTTTCAAGTTGATTTGTGGTCCACAGAGTTCTTTCGTGTTGCTACAGTGACCTCAGGATCCCTCTATCCTTGAAACAGTGTTCTTGGGGTTTCTCTGGAGTGCCATCAAGGAAATCAAGGCTCCTTTCATGTGTGATGTGCAAGACGGAATTGCTCTGCACGCAGTACAGGGGAATCGGGCCTCATCTCGCATCGAGGGGGAAGTCTCATGGTTTCTCTCGAGTTGCGGCGGGAACCTGGGGTATATTCTCGAGTTACGACGGGGATGGCCCTTCCACCCACGTGTTTGTTCAGCCACGTCAGGACTCCTGCCTAGTTGCGAGGGACAACTCTGGATTCTCCTCGAGGCTTGGCAGGGCAATTGGAACGCCTCTCCAGCTGAGGCGGGAGACCAAGGGTCCCTTTCCACGTGCCACAAGAATCCTGGGACTCCTATCAAGTTTCACGAGGTGTCAGGCATCGTCTCCTTTGGAGGCACTGATCTCCGCGTACCTCTGGAGTTTTCAAAGGATGTGAGGCCTCCGGTCGCGATGAGGTGGGGAACTAGGTCTTTCTCTGTGGTCTCCACAGGGGATTCAGACATCCTTTCGTCTTGGGAGATGCAAGACGAGCCTGCATTCAAGTCACTGCAGGGATATCCGGCCTTATTTCGAGTCACGGCATCGCGGTGTCCATTCCACTTGAGGCCGCAAACTCAGGGTCCCTCTCACATACCTAGAGCTGAGAGAAGCCTCCTCTTGAGGTGCTTGTGGTAAGGTGGTATTCCTCAGGAGTCGAAGCCAGGGACTAACCTCTCATCTCGTGTTGATTCTTGGTCCACGGAGCTCTTTCGTGTTGCTACAGTGACCTCAGGATCCCTCTAGCCTTGAAACAGTGTTCTTGGGGTTTCTCTGGAGTGCCATCAAGGAAATCAAGGCTCCTTTCATGTGTGATGTGCAAGACGGAATTGCTCTGCATGCAGTGCAGTGGAATCGGGCCTCATCTCGCGGCGAGGGGGAAGTCTCATGGTTTTTCTCGAGTTGTGGCGGGAACCTGGGGTCTATTCTCGAGTTACGACAGGGATGGCCCTTCCACACACGTGTTTGTTCAGCCACGTCAGGACTCTTGCCTAGTTGCGAGACACAACTCGGGATTCTCCTCGAGGCTTGGCAAGGCAATTGGGACGCCTCTCCAGCTGAGGCGGGAGACCAAGGGTCCCTTTCCACGTGCCACAGGAATCCTGGGACTCCTATCAAGTTTCACGAGGAGTCAGGCATTGTCTCCTTTGGAGGCACTGATCTCCGCGTACCTCTGGAGTTTTCAAAGGATGTGAGGCCTCCGGTCGCGATGAGATGGGGAACTAGGTCTTTCTCTGTGGTCTCCACAGGGGATTCAGACATCCTTTCATCTTGGGAGATGCAAGACGAGCCTGCATTCAAGTCACTGCAGGAATATCCAGCCTTATTTTGCGTCAGGGCATCGCGGTGTCCATTCCCCTTGAGGCCGCAAACTCAGGGTTCCTCTCACATACCTTGAGCTGAGAGATGCCTCCTCTTGAGGTGCTTGTGGTAAGGTGGTATTCCTCTGGAGACGAAGCCAGGGACTAACCTCTCATCTCGAGTTGATTTTTGGCCCACGGAGCTCTTTCGTGTTGCTACAGTGACCTCAGGATCCCTCTAGCCTTGAAACAGTGTTCTTGGGGTTTCTCTGGAGTGCCATCAAGGAAATCAAGGCTCCTTTCATGTGTGATGTGCAACACGGAATTGCTCTGCACGCAGTGCAGGGGAATCGGGCCTCATCTCGCGGCGAGGGGGAAGTCTCATGGTTTTTCTCGAGTTGCGGCGGGAACCTGGGGTATATTCTCGAGTTACGACGCGGATGGCCCTTCCACCCACGTGTTTCTTCAGCGACGTCAGGACTCCTGCCTAGTTGCGAGGGACAACTCTGGATTCTCCTCGAGGCTTGGCAGGGCAATTGGGACGCCTCTCCAGCTGAGGCAGGAGACCAAGTGTCCCTTTCCAAGTGCCACAGGAATCCTGGGACTCCTATCAAGTTTCACGAGGAGTCAGGCATCGTCTCCTTTGGAGGCACTGATCTCCGCGTACCTCTGGAGTTTTCAAAGGATGTGAGGCTATCGGTCGCGATGACGTGGGGAACTAAGTCTTTCTCTGTGCTTTCCACAGGGGATTCAGACATCCTTTCGTCCTGGGAGATGCAAGACGAGCCTGCATTGAAGTCACTGCAGGGATATCCGGCCTTATTTCGAGTCAGGGCATCGCGGTGTCCATTCCACTTGAGGCCGCAAACTCAGGGTCCCTCTCACATACCTAGAGCTGAGAGAAGCCTCCTCTTGAGGTGCTTGTGGTAAGGTGGTATTCCTCTGGAGACGAATCCAGGGACTAACCTCTCTTTTACAGTTGATTTTTGGTCCACAGAGTTCTTTCGTGTTGCTACAGTGACCTCAGGATCCCTCTATCCTTGAAACAGTGTTCTTGGGGTTTCTCTGGAGTGCCATCAAGGAAATCAAGGCTCCTTTCATGTGTGATGTGCAAGACGGAATTGCTCTGCACGCAGTACAGGGGAATCCGGCCTCATCTCGCGGCGAGGGGGAAGTCTCATGGTTTTTCTCGAGTTGCGGCGGGAACCTGGGGTATATTCTCGAGTTACGACGGGGATGGCCCTTCCACCCACGTGTTTCTTCAGCGACGTCAGGACTCCTGCCTAGTTGCGAGGGACAACTCGGGATTCTCCTCGAGGCTTTGCAGGGCAATTGGGACGCCTCTCCAGCTGAGACGGGAGACCAAGGGTCCCTTTCCACGTGCCACAGGAATCCTGTATCTCCTATCAAGTTTCACGAGGAGTCAGGCATCGTCTCCTTTGGAGGCACTGATCTCCGCATACCTCTGGAGTTTTCAAAGGATTTGAGGCCTCCTGTCGCGATGAGGTGGGGAACTAGGTCTTTCTCTGTGGTCTCCACAGGGGATTCAGACACCCTTTCGTCTTGGGAGATGCAAGACGAGCCTGCATTCCAGTCACTGCAGGGATATCCGGCCTTATTTTGAGTCAGGGCATCGCGGTGTCCATTCCACTTGAGGCCGCAAACTCAGGGTCCCTCTCACATACCTAGAGCTGAGAGAAGCCTCCTCTTGAGGTGCTTGTGGTAAGGTGGTATTCCTCTGGAGTCGAAGCCAGGGACTAACCTCTCATCTCGAGTTGATTTTTGGTCCACGGAGCTCTTTCGTGTTGCTACAGTGACCTCAGGATCCCTCTAGCCTTGAAACAGTGTTCTTGGGGTTTCTCTGGAATGCCATGAAGGAAATCAAGGCTCCTTTCATGTGTGATGTGCAACACGGAATTGCTCTGCACGCAGTGCAGGGGAATCGGGCCTCATCTCGCGGCGAGGGGGAAGTCTCATGGTTTTTCTCGAGTTGCGGCGGGAACCTGGGGTATATTCTCGAGTTACGACGGGGATGGCCCTTCCACACACGTGTTTGTTCTGCCACGTCAGGACTCTTGCCTAGTTGCGAGACACAACTCGGGATTCTCCTCGAGGCTTGGCAAGGCAATTGGGACGCCTCTCCAGCTGAGGCGGGAGACCAAGGGTCCCTTTCCACGTGCCACAGGAATCCTGGGACTCCTATCAAGTTTCACGAGGAGTCAGGCATCGTCTCCTTTGGAGGCACTGATCTCCGCGTACATCCGGAGTTTTCAAAGGGTGTGAGGCCTCCGGTCGCGATGAGGTGGGGAACTAGGTCTTTCTCTGTGGTCTCCACAGGGGATTCAGACATCCTTTCATCTTGGGAGATGCAAGACGAGCCTGCATTCAAGTCACTGCAGGGATATCCAGCCTTATTTCGAGTCAGGGCATCGCGGTGTCCATTCCACTTGAGGCCGCAAACTCAGGGTCCCTCTCACATACCTAGAGCTGAGAGAAGCCTCCTCTTGAGGTGCTTGTGGTAAGGTGGTATTCCTCAGGAGTCGAAGCCAGGGACTAACCTCTCATCTCGTGTTGATTCTTGGTCCACGGAGCTCTTTCGTGTTGCTACAGTGACCTCAGGATCCCTCTAGCCTTGAAACAGTGTTCTTGGGGTTTCTCTGGAGTGCCATCAAGGAAATCAAGGCTCCTTTCATGTGTGATGTGCAACACGGAATTGCTCTGCACGCAGTGCAGGAGAATCGGGCCTCATCTCGCATCGAGGGGGAAGTCTCATGGTTTTTCTCGAGTTGCGGCGGGAACCTGGGGTATATTCTCGAGTTACGACGGGGATGGCCCTTCCACCCACGTGTTTGTTCAGCCACGTCAGGACTCCTGCCTAGTTGCGAGGGACAACTCGGGATTCTCCTCGAGGCTTTGCAGGGCAATTGGGACGCCTCTCCAGCTGAGACGGGAGACCAAGGGTCCCTTTCCACGTGCCACAGGAATCCTGGGTCTCCTATCAAGTTTCACGAGGAGTCAGGCATCGTCTCCTTTGGAGGCACTGATCTCCGCATACCTCTGGAGTTTTCAAAGGATTTGAGGCCTCCTGTCGCGATGAGGTGGGGAACTAGGTCTTTCTCTGTGGTCTCCACAGGGGATTCAGACACCCTTTCGTCTTGGGAGATGCAAGGCGAGCCTGCATTCCAGTCACTGCAGGGATATCCGGCCTTATTTCGAGTCAGGGCATCGCGGTGTCCATTCCACTTGAGGCCACAAACTCAGGGTCCCTCTCACATACCTAGAGCTGAGAGAAGCCTCCTCTTGAGGTGCTTGTGGTAAGGTGGTATTCCTCTGGAGTCGAAGCCAGGGACTAACCTCTCATCTCGAGTTGATTTTTGGTCCACGGAGCTCTTTCGTGTTGCTACAGTGACCTCAGGATCCCTCTAGCCTTGAAACAGTGTTCTTGGGGTTTCTCTGGAGTGCCATGAAGGAAATCAAGGCTCCTTTCATGTGTGATGTGCAACACAGAATTGCTCTGCCCGCAGTGCAGGGGAATCGGGCCTCATCTCGCGGCGAGGGGGAAGTCTCATGGTTTTTCTCGAGTTGCGGCGGGAACCTGGGGTATATTCTCGAGTTACGACGGGGATGGCCCTTCCACCCACGTGTTTCTTCAGCGACGTCAGGACTCCTGCCTAGTTGCGAGGGACAACTCGGGATTCTCCTCGAGGCTTGGCAGGGCAATTGGGACGCCTCTCCAGCTGAGGCGGGAGACCAAGTGTCCCTTTCCAAGTGCCACAGGAATCCTGGGACTCCTATCAAGTTTCACGAGAAGTCAGGCATCGTCTCCTTTGGAGGCACTGATCTCCGCGTACCTCTGGAGTTTTCAAATGATGTGAGGCTATCGGTCGCGATGAGGTGGGGAACTAAGTCTTTCTCTGTGCTTTCCACAGGGGATTCAGACATCCTTTCGTCCTGGGAGATGCAAGACGAGCCTGCATTGAAGTCACTGCAGGGATATCCGGCCTTATTTCGAGTCAGGGCATCGCGGTGTCCATTCCACTTGAGGCCGCAAACTCAGGGTCCCTCTCACATACCTAGCGCTGAGAGAAGCCTCCTCTTGAGGTGCTTGTGTTAAGGTGGTATTCCTCTGGAGTCGACGCCAGGGACTAACCTCTCATCTCGAGTTGATTTTTGGCCCACGGAGCTCTTTCGTGTTGCTACAGTGACCTCAGGATCCCTCTAGCCTTGAAACAGTGTTCTTGGGGTTTCTCTGGAGTGCCATCAAGGAAATCAAGGCTCCTTTCATGTGTGATGTGCAACACGGAATTGCTCTGCACGCAGTGCAGGGGAATCGGGCCTCATCTCGCAGCAATGGGGAAGTCTCATGGTTTTTCTCGAGTTGCGGCGGGATCCTGGGGTATATTCTCGAGTTACGACGGGGATGGCCCTTCCACACACGTGTTTGTTCAGCCACGTCAGGACTCCTGCCTAGTTGCGAGGGACAACTCGGGATTCTCCTCGAGGCTTGGCAAGGCAATTGGGACGCCTCTCCAGCTGAGGCGGGAGACCAAGGGTCCCTTTCCACGTGCCACAGGAATCCTGGGACTCCTATCAAGTTTCCCGAGGAGTCAGGCATCGTCTCCTTTGGAGGCACTGATCTCCGCGTACCTCTGGAGTTTTCAAAGGATGTGAGGCCTCCGGTCGTGATGAGGTGGGGAACTAGGTCTTTCTCTGTGGTCTCCACAGGGGATTCAGACATCCTTTCATCTTGGGAGATGCAAGACGAGCCTGCATTCAAGTCACTGCAGGGATATCCAGCCTTATTTCGCGTCAGGGCATCGCGGTGTCCATTCCACTTGAGGCCGCAAACTCAGGGTCCCTCTCACATACCTAGAGCTGAGAGAAGCCTCCTCTTGACGTGCTTGTGGTAAGGTGGTATTCCTCTGGAGTCAAAGCCAGGGACTAACCTCTCATCTCGTGTTGATTCTTGGTCCACGGAGCTCTTTCGTGTTGCTACAGTGACCTCAGGATCCCTCTAGCCTTGAAACAGTGTTCTTGGGGTTTCTCTGGAGTGCCATCAAGGAAATCAAGGCTCCTTTCATGTGTGATGTGCAACACGGAATTGCTCTGCACGCAGTGCAGGGGAATCGGGCCTCATCTCGCGGCGAGGGGGAAGTCTCATGGTTTTTCTCGAGTTGCGGCGGGAACCTGGGGTATATTCTCGAGTTACGACGGGGATGGCCCTTCCACACACGTGTATGTTCAGCCATGTCAGGACTCCTGCCTAGTTGCGAGGGACAACTCGGGATTCTCCTCGAGGCTTTGCAGGGCAATTGGGACGCCTCTCGAGCTGAGACGGGAGACCAAGGGTCCCTTTCCACGTGCCACAGGAATCCTGGGTCTCCTATCAAGTTTCACGAGGAGTCAGGCATCGTCTCCTTTGGAGGCACTGATCTCCGCATACCTCTGGAGTTTTCAAAGGATTTGAGGCCTCCTGTCGCGATGATGTGGGGAACTAGGTCTTTCTCTGTGGTCTCCACAGGGGATTCAGACACCCTTTCGTCTTGGGAGATGCAAGACGAGGCTGCATTCCAGTCACTGCAGGGATATCCGGCCTTATTTCGAGTCAGGGCATCGCGGTTCCATTCCACTTGAGGCCGCAAACTCAGGGTCCCTCTCACATACCTAGAGCTGAGAGAAGCCTCCTCTTGAGGTGCTTGTGGTAAGGTGGTTTTCCTCTGAAGTCGAAGCCAGGGACTAACCTCTCATCTCGAGTTGATTTTTGGTCCACGGAGCTCTTTCGTGTTGCTACAGTGACCTCAGGATCCCTCTAGCCTTGAAACAGTGTTCTTGGGGTTTCTCTGGAGTGCCATGAAGGAAATCAAGGCTCCTTTCATGTGTGATGTGCAACACGGAATTGCTCGGCACGCAGTGCAGGGGAATCGGGCCTCATCTCGCGGCGAGGGGGAAGTCTCATGGTTTTTCTCGAGTTGCGGCGGGAACCTGGGGTATATTCTCGAGTTACGACGGGGATGGCCCTTCCACACACGTGTTTGTTCAGCCATGTCAGGACTCTTGCCTAGTTGCGAGACACAACTCGGGATTCTCCTCGAGGCTTGGCAAGGCAATTGGGACGCCTCTCCAGCTGAGGCGGGAGACCAAGGGTCCCTTTCCACGTGCCACAGGAATCCTGGGACTCCTATCAAGTTTCACGAGGAGTCAGGCATCGTCTCCTTTGGAGGCACTGATCTCCGCGTACCTCTGGAGTTTTCAAAGGATGTGAGGCCTCCGGTCGCGATGAGGTGGGGAACTAGGTCTTTCTCTGTGGTCTCCACAGGGGATTCAGACATCCTTTCATCTTGGGAGATGCAAGACGAGCCTGCATTCAAGTCACTGCAGGAATATCCAGCCTTATTTCGCGTCAGGGCATCGCGGTGTCCATTCCACTTGAGGCCGCAAACTCAGGGTCCCTCTCACATACCTAGAGCTGAGAGAAGCCTCCTCTTGAGGTGCTTGTGGTAAGGTGGTATTCCTCTGGAGTCGAAGCCAGGGACTAACCTCTCATCTCGAGTTGATTTTTGGCCCACGGAGCTCTTTCGTGTTGCTACAGTGACCTCAGGATCCCTCTAGCCTTGAAACAGTGTTCTTGGGGTTTCTCTGGAGTGCCATCAAGGAAATCAAGGCTCCTTTCATGTGTGATGTGCAACACGGAATTGCTCTGCACGCAGTGCAGGGGAATCGGGCCTCATCTCGCGGCGAGGGGGAAGTCTCATGGTTTTTCTCGAGTTGCGGCGGGAACCTGGGGTATATTCTCGAGTTACGACGGGGATGGCCCTTCCACCCACGTGTTTCTTCAGCGACGTCAGGACTCCTGCCTAGTTGCGAGGGACAACTCTGGATTCTCCTCGAGGCTTGGCAGGGCAATTGGGATGCCTCTCCAGCTGAGGCGTGAGACCAAGTGTCCCTTTCCAAGTGCCACAGGAATCCTGGGACTCCTATCAAGTTTCACGAGGAGTCAGGCATCGTCTCCTTTGGAGGCACTGATCTCCGCGTACCTCTGGAGTTTTCAAAGGATGTGAGGCTATCGGTCGCTATGAGGTGGGGAACTAAGTCTTTCTCTGTGCTTTCCACAGGGGATTCAGACATCCTTTCGTCCTGGGAGATGCAAGACGAGCCTGCATTCCAGTCACTGCAGGGATATCCGGCCTTATTTCGAGTCAGGGCATCGCGGTGTCCATTCCACTTGAGGCCGCAAACTCAGGGTCCCTCTCACATACCTAGAGCTGAGAGAAGCCTCCTCTTGAGGTGCTTGTGGTAAGGTGGTATTCCTCTGGAGACGAATCCAGGGACTAACCTCTCTTTTCGAGTTGATTTTTGGTCCACAGAGTTCTTTCGTGTTGCTACAGTGACCTCAGGATCCCTCTATCCTTGAAACAGTGTTCTTGGGGTTTCTCTGGAGTGCCATCAAGGAAATCAAGGCTCCTTTCATGTGTGATGTGCAAGACGGAATTGCTCTGCACGCAGTACAGGGGAATCGGGCCTCATCTCGCGGCGAGGGGGAAGTCTCATGGTTTTTCTCGAGTTGCGGCGGGAACCTGGGGTATATTCTCGAGTTACGACGGGGATGGCCCTTCCACCCACGTGTTTGTTCAGCCACGTCAGGACTCCTGCCTAGTTGCGAGGGACAACTCGGGATTCTCCTCGAGGCTTGGCAGGGCAATTGGAACGCCTCTCCAGCTGAGGCGGGAGACCAAGGGTCCCTTTCCACGTGCCACAAGAATCCTGGGACTCCTATCAAGTTTCACGAGGAGTCAGGCATCGTCTCCTTTGGAAGCACTGATCTCCGCGTACCTCTGGAGTTTTCAAAGGATGTGAGGCCTCCGGTCGCGATGAGGTGGGGAACTAGGTGTCTCTCTGTGGTCTCCACAGGGGATTCAGACATCCTTTCTTCTTGGGAGATGCAAGACGAGCCTGCATTCAAGTCACTGCAGGGATATCCGCCCTTATTTCGACTCAGGGCATCGCGGTGTCCATTCCACTTGAGGCCGCAAACTCAGGATCCCTCTCACATACCTAGAGCTGAGAGAAGCCTCCTCTTGAGGTGCTTGTGGTAAGGTGGTATTCCTCAGGAGTCGAAGCCAGGGACTAACCTCTCATCTCGTGTTGATTCTTGGTCCACGGAGCTCTTTCGTGTTGCTACAGTGACCTCAGGATCCCTCTAGCCTTGAAACAGTGTTCTTGGGGTTTCTCTGGAGTGCCATCAAGGAAATCAAGGCTCCTTTCATGTGTGATGTGCAACACGGAATTGCTCTGCACGCAGTGCAGGGGAATCGGGCCTCATCTCGCGGCGAGGGGGAAGTCTCATGGTTTTTCTCGAGTTGCGGCGGGAACCTGGGGTATATTCTCGAGTTACGACGGGGATGGCCCTTCCACCCACGTGTTTGTTCAGCCATGTCAGGACTCCTGCCTAGTTGCGAGGGACAACTCGGGATTCTCCTCGAGGCTTTGCAGGGCAATTGGGACGACTCTCCAGCTGAGACGGGAGACCAAGGGTCCCTTTCCACGTGCCACAGGAATCCTGGGACTCCTATCAAGTTTCACGAGAAGTCAGGCATCGTCTCCTTTGGAGGCACTGATCTCCGCATACCTCTGGAGTTTTCAAAGGATGTGAGGCCTCCGGTCGCGATGAGGTGGGGAACTAGGTCTTTCTCTGTGGTCTCCACACGGGATTCAGACATCCTTTCATCTTGGGAGATGCAAGACGAGCCTGCATTCAAGTCACTGCAGGGATATCCAGCCTTATTTCGCGTCAGGGCATCGCGGTGTCCATTCCACTTGAGGCCGCAAACTCAGGGTCCCTCTCACATACCTAGAGCTGAGAGAAGCCTCCTGTTGAGGTGCTTGTGGTAAGGTGGTATTCCTCTGGAGTCGAAGCCAGGGACTAACCTCTCATCTCGAGTTGATTTTTGGCCCACGGAGCTCCTTCGTGTTGCTACAGTGACCTCAGGATCCCTCTAGCCTTGAAACAGTGTTCTTGGGGTTTCTCTGGAGTGCCATCAAGGAAATCAAGGCTCCTTTCATGTGTGATGTGCAACACGGAATTGCTCTGCACGCAGTGCAGGGGAATCGGGCCTCATCTCGCGGCGAGGGGAAAGTCTCATGGTTTTTCTCGAGTTGCGGAGGGAACCTGGGGTATATTCTCGAGTTACGACGGGGATGGCCCTTCCACCCACGTGTTTCTTCAGCGACGTCAGGACTCCTGCCTAGTTGCGAGGGACAACTCTGGATTCTCCTCGAGGCGTGGCAGGGCAATTGGGATGCCTCTCCAGCTGAGGCGGGAGACCAAGTGTCCCTTTCCAAGTGCCACAGGAATCCTGGGACTCCTATCAAGTTTCACGAGGAGTCAGGCATCGTCTCCTTTGGAGGCACTGATCTCCGCCTACCTCTGGAGTTTTCAAAGGATTTGAGGCCTCCTGTCGCGATGAGGTGGGGAACGAGGTCTTTCTCTGTGGTCTCCACAGGGGATTCAGACACCCTTTCGTCTTGGGAGATGCAAGACGAGCCTGCATTCAAGTCACTGCAGGGATATCCAGCCTTATTTCGCGTCAGGGCATCGCGGTGTCCATTCCACTTGAGGCCGCAAACTCAGGGTCCCTCTCACATACCTAGAGCTGAGAGAAGCCTCCTGTTGAGGTGCTTGTGGTAAGGTGGTATTCCTCTGGAGTCGAAGCCAGGGACTAACCTCTCATCTCGAGTTGATTTTTGGCCCACGGAGCTCTTTCGTGTTGCTACAGTGACCTCAGGATCCCTCTAGCCTTGAAACAGTGTTCTTGGGGTTTCTCTGGAGTGCCATCAAGGAAATCAAGGCTCCTTTCATGTGTGATGTGCAACACGGAATTGCTCTGCACGCAGTGCAGGGGAATCGGGCCTCATCTCGCGGCGAGGGGGAAGTCTCATGGTTTTTCTCGAGTTGCGGCGGGAACCTGGGGTATATTCTCGAGTTACGACGGGGATGGCCCTTCCACCCACGTGTTTCTTCAGCGACGTCAGGACTCCTGCCTAGTTGCGAGGGACAACTCTGGATTCTCCTCGAGGCTTGGCAGGGCAATTGGGACGCCTCTCCAGCTGAGGCGGGAGACCAAGTGTCCCTTTCCACGTGCCACAGGAATCCTGGGACTCCTATCAAGTTTCACGAGGAGTCAGGCATAATCTCCTTTGGAGGCACTGATCTCCGCGTACCTCTGGAGTTTTCAAAGGATGTGAGGCTATCGGTCGCGATGAGGTGGGGAACTAAGTCTTTCTCTGTGCTTTCCACAGGGGATTCAGACATCCTTTCGTCCTGGGAGATGCAAGACGAGCCTGCATTGAAGTCACTGCAGGGATATCCGGCCTTATTTCGAGTCAGGGCATCGCGGTGTCCATTCCACTTGAGGCCGCAAACTCAGGGTCCCTCTCACATACCTAGAGCTGAGAGAAGCCTCCTCTTGAGGTGCTTGTGGTAAGGTGGTATTCCTCTGGAGACGAATCCAGGGACTAACCTCTCTTTTCGAGTTGATTTTTGGTCCACAGAGTTCTTTCGTGTTGCTACAGTGACCTCAGGATCCCTCTAGCCTTGAAACAGTGTTCTTGGGGTTTCTCTGGAGTGCCATCAAGGAAATCAAGGCTCCTTTCATGTGTGATGTGCAAGACGGAATTGCTCTGCACGCAGTACAGGGGAATCGGGCCTCATCTCGCATCGAGGGGGAAGTCTCATGGTTTTTCTCGAGTTGCGGCGGGACCCTGGGGTATATTCTCGAGTTACGACGGGGATGGCCCTTCCACCCACGTGTTTGATCAGCCACGTCAGGACTCCTGCCTAGTTGCGAGGGAAAACTCGGGATTCTCCTCGAGGCTTGGCAGGGCAATTGGAACGCCTCTCCAGCTGAGGCGGGAGACCAAGGGTCCCTTTCCACGTGCCACAAGAATCCTGGGACTCCTATCAAGTTTCACGAGGAGTCAGGCATCGTCTCCTTTGGAGGCACTGATCTCCGCGTACCTCTGGAGTTTTCAAAGGGTTTGAGGCCTCCGGTCGCGATGAGGTGGGGAACTAGGTCTTTCTCTGTGGTCTCCACAGGGGATTCAGACATCCTTTCTTCTTGGGAGATGCAAGACGAGCCTGCATTCCAGTCACTGCAGGGATATCCGGCCTTATTTCGAGTCAGGGCATCGCGGTGTCCATTCCACTTGAGGCCGCAAACTCAGGGTCCCTCTCACATACCTAGAGCTGAGAGAAGCCTCCTCTTGAGGTGCTTGTAGTAAGGTGGTATTCCTCTGGAGTCGAAGCCAGGAACTAACCTCTCATCTCGAGTTGATTTTTGGCCCACGGAGCTCTTTCGTGTTGCTACAGTGACCTCAGGATCCCTCTAGCCTTGAAACAGTGTTCTTGGGGTTTCTCTGGAGTGCCATGAAGGAAATCAAGGCTCCTTTCATGTGTGATGTGCAACACAGAATTGCTCTGCACGCAGTGCAGGGGAATCGGGCCTCATCTCGCGGCGAGGGGGAAGTCTCATGGTTTTTCTCGAGTTGCGGCGGGAACCTGGGGTATATTCTCGAGTTACGACGGGGATGGCCCTTCCACACACGTGTTTGTTCAGCGACGTCAGGACTCTTGCCTAGTTGCGAGACACAACTCGGGATTCTCTTCGAGGCTTGGCAAGGCAATTGGGACGCCTCTCCAGCTGAGGCGGGAGACCAAGGGTCCCTTTCCACGTGCCACAGGAATCCTGGGACTCCTATCAAGTTTCACGAGAAGTCAGGCATCGTCTCCTTTGGAGGCACTGATCTCCGCGTACATCTGGAGTTTTCAAAGGATTTGAGGCCTCCGGTCGCGATGAGGTGGGGAACTAGGTCTTTCTCTGTGGTCTCCACAGGGGATTCAGACATCCTTTCATCTTGGGAGATGCAAGACGAGCCTGCATTCAAGTCACTGCAGGGATATCCAGCCTTATTTCGCGTCAGGGCATCGCGGTGTCCATTCCACTTGAGGCCGCAAACTCAGGGTCCCTCTCACATACCTAGAGCTGAGAGAAGCCTCCTCTTGAGGTGCTTGTGGTAAGGTGGTATTCCTCTGGAGACGAATCCAGGGACTATCCTCTCTTTTCGAGTTGATTTTTGGTCCACAGAGTTCTTTCGTGTTGCTACAGTGACCTCAGGATCCCTCTAGCCTTGAAACAGTGTTCTTGGGGTTTCTCTGGAGTGCCATCAAGGAAATCAAGGCTCCTTTCATGTGTGATGTGCAAGACGGAATTGCTCTGCACGCAGTGCAGGGGAATCGGGCCTCATCTCGCGGCGAGGGGAAAGTCTCATGGTTTTTCTCGAGTTGCAGCGGGAACCTGGGGTATATTCTCGAGTTACGACGGGGATGGCCCTTCCACCCACGTGTTTCTTCAGCGACGTCAGGACTCTTGCCTAGTTGCGAGGGACAACTCGGGATTCTCCTCGAGGCTTGGCAGGGCAATTGGGACGCCTCTCCAGCTGAGGCGGGAGACCAAGTGTCCCTTTTCAAGTGCCACAGGAATCCTGGGACTCCTATCCAGTTTCACGAGGAGTCAGGCATCGTCTCCTTTGGAGGCACTGATCTCCGCATACCTCTGGAGTTTTCAAAGGATTTGAGGCCTCCTGTCGCGATGAGGTGGGGAACTAGGTCTTTCTCTGTGGTCTCCACAGGGGATTCAGACACCCTTTCGTCTTGGGAGATGCAAGACGAGCCTGCATTCCAGTCACTGCAGGGATATCCGGCCTTATTTCGAGTCAGGGCATCGCGGTGTCCATTCCACTTGAGGCCGCAAACTCAGGGTCCCTCTCACATACCTAGAGCTGAGAGAAGCCTCCTCTTGAGGTGCTTGTGGTAAGGTGGTATTCCTCTGGAGTCGAAGCCAGGGACTAACCTCTCATCTCGAGTTGATTTTTGGTCCACGGAGCTCTTTCGTGTTGCTACAGTGACCTCAGGATCCCTCTAGCCTTGAAACAGTGTTCTTGGGGTTTCTCTGGAGTGCCATGAAGGAAATCAAGGCTCCTTTCATGTGTGATGTGCAACACAGAATTGCTCTGCACGCAGTGCAGGGGAATCGGGCCTCATCTCGCGGCGAGGGGGAAGTCTCATGGTTTTTCTCGAGTTGCGGCGGGAACCTGGGGTATATTCTCGAGTTACGACGGGGATGGCCCTTCCACACACGTGTTTGTTCAGCCACGTCAGGACTCTTGCCTAGTTGCGAGACACAACTCGGGATTCTCCTCGAGGCTTGGCAAGGCAATTGGGACGCCTCTCCATCTGAGGCGCGAGACCAAGGGTCCCTTTCCACGTGCCACAGGAATCCTGGGACTCCTATCAAGTTTCACGAGGAGTCAGGCATCGTCTTCTTTGGAGGCACTGATCTCCGCGTACCTCTGGAGTTTTCAAAGGATGTGAGGCCTCCGGTCGCGATGAGGTGGGGAACTAGGTCTTTCTCTGTGGTCTCCACAGGGGATTCAGACATCCTTTCATCTTGGGAGATGCAAGACGAGCCTGCATTCAAGTCACTGCAGGGATATCCAGCCTTATTTCGCATCAGGGCATCGCGGTGTCCATTCCACCTGAGGCCGCAAACTCAGGGTCCCTCTCACATGCCTAGAGCTGAGAGAAGCCTCCTCTTGAGGTGCTTGTGGTAAGGTGGTATTCCTCTGGAGTCGAAGCCAGGGACTAACCTCTCATCTCGAGTTGATTTTTGGCCCACGGAGCTCTTTCGTGTTGCTACAGTGACCTCAGGATCCCTCTAGCCTTGAAACAGTGTTCTTGGGGTTTCTCTGGAGTGCCATCAAGGAAATCAAGGCTCCTTTCATGTGTGATGTGCAAGACGGAATTGCTCTGCACGCAGTGCAGGGGAATCGGGCCTCATCTCGCGGCGAGGGGGAAGTCTCATGGTTTTTCTCGAGTTGCGGCGGGAACCTGGGGTATATTCTCGAGTTACGACGGGGATGGCCCTTCCACCCACGTGTTTCTTCTGCGACGTCAGGACTCCTGCCTAGTTGCGAGGGACAACTCTGGATTCTCCTCGAGGCTTGGCAGGGCAATTGGGACGCCTCTCCAGCTGAGGCGCGAAACCAAGTGTCCCTTTCCAAGTGCCACAGGAATCCTGGGACTCCTATCAAGTTTCACGAGGAGTCAGGCATCATCTCCTTTGGAGGCACTGATCTCCGCGTACCTCTGGAGTTTTCAAAGGATGTGAGGCTATCGGTCGCGATGAGGTGGGGAACTAAGTCTTTCTCTGTGCTTTCCACAGGGGATTCAGACATCCTTTCGTCCTGGGAGATGCAAGACGAGCCTGCATTGAAGTCACTGCAGGGATATCCGGCCTTATTTCGAGTCAGGGCATCGCGGTTTCCATTCCACTTGAGGCCGCAAACTCAGGGTCCCTCTCACATACCTAGAGCTGAGAGAAGCCTCCTCTTGAGGTGCTTGTGGTAAGGTGGTATTCCTCTGGAGACGAATCCAGGGACTAACCTCTCTTTTCGAGTTGATTTTTGGTCCACAGAGTTCTTTCTTGTTGCTACAGTGACCTCAGGATCCCTCTAGCCTTGAAACAGGGTTCTTGGGGTTTCTCTGGAGTGCCATCAAGGAAATCAAGGCTCCTTTCATGTGTGATGTGCAAGACGGAATTGCTCTACACGCAGGACAGGGGAATCGGGCCTCATCTCGCATCGAGGGGGAAGTCTCATGGTTTTTCTCGAGTTGCGGCGGGAACCTGGGGTATATTCTCGAGTTACGATGGGGATGGCCCTTCCACCCACGTGTTTGTTCAGCCACGTCAGGACTCTTGCCTAGTTGCGAGGGACAACTCGGGATTCTCCTCGAGGCTTGGCAGGGCAATTGGAACGCCTCTCCAGCTGAGGCGGGAGACCAAGTGTCCCTTTCCACGTGCCACAAGAATCCTGGGACTCCTATCAAGTTTCACGAGGAGTCAGGCATCGTCTCCTGTGGAGGCACTGATCTCCGCGTACCTCTGGAATTTTCAATGGATGTGAGGCCTCCGGTCGCGATGAGGTGGGGAACTAGGTGTTTCTCTGTGGTCTCCACAGGGGATTCAGACATCCTTTCTTCTTGGGAGATGCAAGACGAGCCTGCATTCAAGTCACTGCAGGGATATCCGGCCTTATTTCGAGTCAGGGCATCGCGGTGTCCATTCCACTTGAGGCCGCAAACTCAGGATCCCTCTCACATACCTAGAGCTGAGAGAAGCCTCCTCTTGAGGTGCTTGTGGTAAGGTGGTATTCCTCAGGAGTCGAAGCCAGGGACTAACCTCTCATCTCGCGTTGATTCTTGGTCCACGGAGCTCTTTCGTGTTGCTACAGTGACCTCAGGATCCCTCTAGCCTTGAAACAGTGTTCTTGGGGTTTCTCTGGAGTGCCATGAAGGAAATCAAGGCTCCTTTCATGTGTGATGTGCAACACAGAATTGCTCTGCACGCAGTGCAGGGGAATCGGGCCTCATCTCGCGGCGAGGGGGAAGTCTCATGGTTTTTCTCGAGTTGCGGCGGGAACCTGGGGTATATTCTCGAGTTACGACGGGGATGGCCCTTCCACACACGTGTTTGTTCAGCGACGTCAGGACTCTTGCCTAGTTGCGAGACACAACTCGGGATTCTCTTCGAGGCTTGGCAAGGCAATTGGGACGCCTCTCCAGCTGAGGCGGGAGACCAAGGGTCCCTTTCCACGTGCCACAGGAATCCTGGGACTCCTATCAAGTTTCACGAGAAGTCAGGCATCGTCTCCTTTGGAGGCACTGATCTCCGCGTACATCTCGAGTTTTCAAAGGATGTGAGGCCTCCGGTCGCGATGAGGTGGGGAACTAGGTCTTTCTCTGTGGTCTCCACAGGGGATTCAGACATCCTTTCATCTTGGGAGATGCAAGACGAGCCTGCATTCAAGTCACTGCAGGGATATCCAGCCTTATTTCGCGTCAGGGCATCGCGGTGTCCATTCCACTTGAGGCCGCAAACTCAGGGTCCCTCTCACATACCTAGAGCTGAGAGAAGCCTCCTCTTGAGGTGCTTGTGGTAAGGTGGTATTCCTCTGGAGACGAATCCAGGGACTATCCTCTCTTTTCGAGTTGATTTTTGGTCCACAGAGTTCTTTCGTGTTGCTACAGTGACCTCAGGATCCCTCTAGCCTTGAAACAGTGTTCTTGGGGTTTCTCTGGAGTGCCATCAAGGAAATCAAGGCTCCTTTCATGTGTGATGTGCAAGACGGAATTGCTCTGCACGCAGTGCAGGGGAATCGGGCCTCATCTCGCGGCGAGGGGAAAGTCTCATGGTTTTTCTCGAGTTGCAGCGGGAACCTGGGGTATATTCTCGAGTTACGACGGGGATGGCCCTTCCACCCACGTGTTTCTTCAGCGACGTCAGGACTCTTGCCTAGTTGCGAGGGACAACTCGGGATTCTCCTCGAGGCTTGGCAGGGCAATTGGGACGCCTCTCCAGCTGAGGCGGGAGACCAAGTGTCCCTTTTCAAGTGCCACAGGAATCCTGGGACTCCTATCCAGTTTCACGAGGAGTCAGGCATCGTCTCCTTTGGAGGCACTGATCTCCGCATACCTCTGGAGTTTTCAAAGGATTTGAGGCCTCCTGTCGCGATGAGGTGGGGAACTAGGTCTTTCTCTGTGGTCTCCACAGGGGATTCAGACACCCTTTCGTCTTGGGAGATGCAAGACGAGCCTGCATTCCAGTCACTGCAGGGATATCCGGCCTTATTTCGAGTCAGGGCATCGCGGTGTCCATTCCACTTGAGGCCGCAAACTCAGGGTCCCTCTCACATACCTAGAGCTGAGAGAAGCCTCCTCTTGAGGTGCTTGTGGTAAGGTGGTATTCCTCTGGAGTCGAAGCCAGGGACTAACCTCTCATCTCGAGTTGATTTTTGGTCCACGGAGCTCTTTCGTGTTGCTACAGTGACCTCAGGATCCCTCTAGCCTTGAAACAGTGTTCTTGGGGTTTCTCTGGAGTGCCATGAAGGAAATCAAGGCTCCTTTCATGTGTGATGTGCAACACAGAATTGCTCTGCACGCAGTGCAGGGGAATCGGGCCTCATCTCGCGGCGAGGGGGAAGTCTCATGGTTTTTCTCGAGTTGCGGCGGGAACCTGGGGTATATTCTCGAGTTACGACGGGGATGGCCCTTCCACACACGTGTTTGTTCAGCCACGTCAGGACTCTTGCCTAGTTGCGAGACACAACTCGGGATTCTCCTCGAGGCTTGGCAAGGCAATTGGGACGCCTCTCCATCTGAGGCGCGAGACCAAGAGTCCCTTTCCACGTGCCACAGGAATCCTGGGACTCCTATCAAGTTTCACGAGGAGTCAGGCATCGTCTTCTTTGGAGGCACTGATCTCCGCGTACCTCTGGAGTTTTCAAAGGATGTGAGGCCTCCGGTCGCGATGAGGTGGGGAACTAGGTCTTTCTCTGTGGTCTCCACAGGGGATTCAGACATCCTTTCATCTTGGGAGATGCAAGACGAGCCTGCATTCAAGTCACTGCAGGGATATCCAGCCTTATTTCGCATCAGGGCATCGCGGTGTCCATTCCACCTGAGGCCGCAAACTCAGGGTCCCTCTCACATACCTAGAGCTGAGAGAAGCCTCCTCTTGAGGTGCTTGTGGTAAGGTGGTATTCCTCTGGAGTCGAAGCCAGGGACTAACCTCTCATCTCGAGTTGATTTTTGGCACACGGAGCTCTTTCGTGTTGCTACAGTGACCTCAGGATCCCTCTAGCCTTGAAACAGTGTTCTTGGGGTTTCTCTGGAGTGCCATCAAGGAAATCAAGGCTCCTTTCATGTGTGATGTGCAACACGGAATTGCTCTGCACGCAGTGCAGGGGAATCGGGCCTCATCTCGCGGCGAGGGGGAAGTCTCATGGTTTTTCTCGAGTTGCGGCGGGAACCTGGGGTATATTCTCGAGTTACGACGGGGATGGCCCTTCCACCCACGTGTTTCTTCTGCGACGTCAGGACTCCTGCCTAGTTGCGAGGGACAACTCTGGATTCTCCTCGAGGCTTGGCAGGGCAATTGGGACGCCTCTCCAGCTGAGGCGGGAAACCAAGTGTCCCTTTCCAAGTGCCACAGGAATCCTGGGACTCCTATCAAGTTTCACGAGGAGTCAGGCATCATCTCCTTTGGAGGCACTGATCTCCGCGTACCTCTGGAGTTTTCAAAGGATGTGAGGCTATCGGTCGCGATGAGGTGGGGAACTAAGTCTTTCTCTGTGCTTTCCACAGGGGATTCAGACATCCTTTCGTCCTGGGAGATGCAAGACGAGCCTGCATTGAAGTCACTGCAGGGATATCCGGCCTTATTTCGAGTCAGGGCATCGCGGTTTCCATTCCACTTGAGGCCGCAAACTCAGGGTCCCTCTCACATACTTAGAGCTGAGAGAAGCCTCCTCTTGAGGTGCTTGTGGTAAGGTGGTATTCCTCTGGAGACGAATCCAGGGACTAACCTCTCTTTTCGAGTTGATTTTTGGTCCACAGAGTTCTTTCTTGTTGCTACAGTGACCTCAGGATCCCTCTAGCCTTGAAACAGGGTTCTTGGGGTTTCTCTGGAGTGCCATCAAGGAAATCAAGGCTCCTTTCATGTGTGATGTGCAAGACGGAATTGCTCTACACGCAGGACAGGGGAATCGGGCCTCATCTCGCATCGAGGGGGAAGTCTCATGGTTTTTCTCGAGTTGCGGCGGGAACCTGGGGTATATTCTCGAGTTACGACGGGGATGGCCCTTCCACCCACGTGTTTGTTCAGCCACGTCAGGACTCCTGCCTAGTTGCGAGGGAAAACTCGGGATTCTACTCGAGGCTTGGCAGGGCAATTGGAACGCCTCTCCAGCTGAGGCGGGAGACCAAGTGTCCCTTTCCACGTGCCACAAGAATCCTGGGACTCCTATCAAGTTTCACGAGGAGTCAGGCATCGTCTCCTTTGGAGACACTGATCTCCGCGTACCTCTGGAGTTTTCAAAGGATTTGAGGCCTCCGGTCGCGATGAGGTGGGGAACTAGGTCTTTCTCTGTGGTCTCCACAGGGGATTCAGACATCCTTTCTTCTTGGGAGATGCAAGACGAGCCTGCATTCCAGTCACGGCAGGGATATCCGGCCTTATTTCGAGTCAGGGCATCGCGGTGTCCATTCCACTTGAGGCCGCAAACTCAGGGTCCCTCTCACATACCTAGAGCTGAGAGAAGCCTCCTCTTGAGGTGCTTGTGGTAAGTTGGTATTCCTCTGGAGTCGAAGCCAGGGACTAACCTCTCATCTCGAGTTGATTTTTGGCCCACGGAGCTTTTTTGTGTTGCTACAGTGACCTCAGGATCCCTCTAGCCTTGAAACAGTGTTCTTGGGGTTTCTCTGGAGTGCCATGAAGGAAATCAAGGCTCCTTTCATGTGTGATGTGCAACACGGAATTGCTGTGCACGCAGTGCAGGGGAATCGGGCCTCATCTCGCGGCGAGGGGGAAGTCTCATTGTTTTTCTCGAGTTGCGGCGGGAACCTGGGGTATATTCTCGAGTTACGACGGGGATGGCCCTTCCACCCACGTGTTTGTTCAGCGACGTCAGGACTCCTGCCTAGTTGCGAGGGACAACTCTGGATTCTCCTCGAGGCTTGGCAGGGCAATTGGGACGCCTCTCCAGCTGAGGCGGGAGACCAAGTGGCCCTTTCCAAGTGCCACAGGAATCCTGGGACTCCTATCAAGTTTCACGAGGAGTCAGGCATCGTCTCCTTTGGAGGCACTGATCTCCGCGTACCTCTGGAGTTTTCAAAGGATGTGAGGCTATCGGTCGCGATGAGGTGAGGAACTAAGTCTTTCTCTGTGCTTTCCACAGGGGATTCAGACATCCTTTCGTCCTGGGAGATGCAAGACGAGCCTGCATTGAAGTCACTGCAGGGATATCCGGCCTTATTTCGAGTCAGGGCATCGCGGTGTCCATTCCACTTGAGGCCGCAAACTCAGGGTCCCTCTCACATACCTAGAGCTGAGAGAAGCCTCCTCTTGAGGTGCTTGTGGTAAGGTGGTTTCCTCTGGAGACGAATCCAGGGACTAACCTCTCTTTTCGAGTTGATTTTTGGTCCACAGAGTTCTTTCGTGTTGCTACAGTGACCTCAGGATCCCTCTAGCCTGGAAACAGTGTTCTTGGGGTTTCTCTGGAGTGCCATCAAGGAAATCAAGGCTCCTTTCATGTGTGATGTGCAACACGGAATTGCTCTGCACGCAGTACAGGGGAATCGGGCCTCATCTCGCATCGAGGGGGAAGTCTCATGGTTTTTCTCGAGTTGCGGCGGGAACCTGGGGTATATTCTCGAGTTACGACGGGGATGGCCCTTCCACCCACGTGTTTGTTCAGCCACGTCAGGACTCTTGCCTAGTTGCGAGGGACAACTCGGGATTCTCCTCGAGGCTTGGCAGGGCAATTGGAACGCCTCTCCAGCTGAGGCGGGAGACCAAGTGTCCCTTTCCACGTGCCACAAGAATCCTGGGACTCCTATCAAGTTTCACGAGGAGTCAGGCATCGTCTCCTGTGGAGGCACTGATCTCCGCGTACCTCTGGAATTTTCAATGGATGTGAGGCCTCCGGTCGCGATGAGGTGGGGAACTAGGTGTTTCTCTGTGGTCTCCACAGGGGATTCAGACATCCTTTCTTCTTGGGAGATGCAAGACGAGCCTGCATTCAAGTCACTGCAGGGATATCCGGCCTTATTTCGAGTCAGGGCATCGCGGTGTCCATTCCACTTGAGGCCGCAAACTCAGGATCCCTCTCACATACCTAGAGCTGAGAGAAGCCTCCTCTTGAGGTGCTTGTGGTAAGGTGGTATTCCTCAGGAGTCGAAGCCAGGGACTAACCTCTCATCTCGTGTTGATTCTTGGTCCACGGAGCTCTTTCGTGTTGCTACAGTGACCTCAGGATCCCTCTAGCCTTGAAACAGTGTTCTTGGGGTTTCTCTGGAGTGACATCAAGGAAATCAAGGCTCCTTTCATGTGTGATGTGCAACACGGAATTGCTCTGCACGCAGTGCAGGGGAATCGGGCCTCATCTCGCGGCGAGGGGGAAGTCTCATGGTTTTTCTCGAGTTGCGGCGGGAACCTGGGGTATATTCTCGAGTTCCGACGGGGATGGCCCTTCCACACACGTGTGTGTTCAGCCATGTCAGGACTCCTGCCTAGTTGTGAGACACAACTCGGGATTCTCCTCGAGGCTTTGCAGGGCAATTGGGACGCCTCTCCAGCTGAGACGGGAGACCAAGGGTCCCTTTCCATGTGCCACAGGAATCCTGGGTCTCCTATCAAGTTTCACGAGGAGTCAGGCATCGTCTCCTTTGGAGGCACTGATCTCCGCATACCTCTGGAGTTTTCAAAGGATTTGAGGCCTCCTGTCACGATGAGGTGGGGAACTAGGTCTTTCTCTGTGGTCTCCACAGGGGATTCAAACACCCTTTCGTCTTGGGAGATTCAAGACGAGCCTGCATTCAAGTCACTGCAGGGATATCCGGCCTTATTTCGCGTCAGGGCATCGCGGTGTCCATTCTACTTGAGGCCGCAAACTCAGGGTTCCTCTCACATACCTAGAGCTGAGAGAAGCCTCCTCTTGAGGTGCTTGTGGTAAGGTGGTATTCCTCTGGAGTCGAAGCCAGGGACTAACCTCTCATCTCGAGTTGATTTTTGGCCCACGGAGCTCTTTCGTGTTGCTACAGTGACCTCAGGATCCCTCTAGCCTTGAAACAGTGTTCTTGGGGTTTCTCTGGAGTGCCATCAAGGAAATCAAGGCTCCTTTCATGTGTGATGTGCAACACGGAATTGCTCTGCACGCAGTGCAGGGGAATCGGGCCTCATCTCGCGGCGAGGGGGAAGTCTCATGGTTTTTCTCGAGTTGCGGCGGGAACCTGGGGTATATTCTCGAGTTACGACGGGGATGGCCCTTCCACCCACGTGTTTCTTCAGCGACGTCAGGACTCCTGCCTAGTTGCGAGGGACAACTCTGGATTCTCCTCGAGGCTTGGCAGGGCAATTGGGACGCCTCTCCAGCTGAGGCGGGAGACCAAGTGGCCCTTTCCAAGTGCCACAGGAATCCTGGGACTCCTATCAAGTTTCACGAGGAGTCAGGCATCGTCTCCTTTGGAGGCACTGATCTCCGCGTACCTCTGGAGTTTTCAAAGGATGTGAGGCTATCGGTCGCGATGAGGTGAGGAACTAAGTCTTTCTCTGTGCTTTCCACAGGGGATTCAGACATCCTTTCATCCTGGGAGATGCAAGACGAGCCTGCATTGAAGTCACTGCAGGGATATCCGGCCTTATTTCGAGTCAGGGCATCGCGGTGTCCATTCCACTTGAGGCCGCAAACTCAGGGTCCCTCTCACATACCTAGAGCTGAGAGAAGCCTCCTCTTGAGGTGCTTGTGGTAAGGTGGTTTCCTCTGGAGACGAATCCAGGGACTAACCTCTCTTTTCGAGTTGATTTTTGGTCCACAGAGTTCTTTCGTGTTGCTACAGTGACCTCAGGATCCCTCTAGCCTGGAAACAGTGTTCTTGGGGTTTCTCTGGAGTGCCATCAAGGAAATCAAGGCTCCTTTCATGTGTGATGTGCAAGACGGAATTGCTCTGCACGCAGTACAGGGGAATCGGGCCTCATCTCGCATCGAGGGGGAAGTCTCATGGTTTTTCTCGAGTTGCGGCGGGAACCTGGGGTATATTCTCGAGTTACGACGGGGATGGCCCTTCCACCCACGTGTTTGTTCAGCCACGTCAGGACTCCTGCCTAGTTGCGAGGGACAACTCGGGATTCTCCTCGAGGCTTGGCAGGGCAATTGGAACGCCTCTCCAGCTGAGGCGGGAGACCAAGTGTCCCTTTCCACGTGCCACAGGAATCCTGGGACTCCTATCAAGTTTCACGAGGAGTCAGGCATCGTCTCCTTTGGAGGCACTGATCTCCGCGTACCTCTGGAGTTTTCAAAGGATGTGAGGCCTCCGGTCGCGATGAGGTGGGGAACTAGGTGTTTCTCTGTGGTCTCCACAGGGGATTCAGACATCCTTTCTTCTTGGGAAATGCAAGACTAGCCTGCATTCAAGTCACTGCAGGGATATCCGGCCTTATTTCGAGTCAGGGCATCGCGGTGTCCATTCCACTTGAGGCCGCAAACTCAGGATCCCTCTCACATACCTAGAGCTGAGAGAAGCCTCCTCTTGAGGTGCTTGTGGTAAGGTGGTATTCCTCAGGAGTCGAAGCCAGGGACTAACCTCTCATCTCGTGTTGATTCTTGGTCCACGGAGCTCTTTCGTGTTGCTACAGTGACCTCAGGATCCCTCTAGCCTTGAAACAGTGTTCTTGGGGTTTCTCTGGAGTGACATCAAGGAAATCAAGGCTCCTTTCATGTGTGATGTGCAACACGGAATTGCTCTGCACGCAGTGCAGGGGAATCGGGCCTCATCTCGCGGCGAGGGGGAAGTCTCATGGTTTTTCTCGAGTTGCGGCGGGAACCTGGGGTATATTCTCGAGTTCCGACGGGGATGGCCCTTCCACACACGTGTGTGTTCAGCCATGTCAGGACTCCTGCCTAGTTGTGAGACACAACTCGGGATTCTCCTCGAGGCTTTGCAGGGCAATTGGGACGCCTCTCCAGCTGAGACGGGAGACCAAGGGTCCCTTTCCACGTGCCACAGGAATCCTGGGTCTCCTATCAAGTTTCACGAGGAGTCAGGCATCGTCTCCTTTGGAGGCACTGATCTCCGCATACCTCTGGAGTTTTCAAAGGATTTGAGGCCTCCTGTCACGATGAGGTGGGGAACTAGGTCTTTCTCTGTGGTCTCCACAGGGGATTCAAACACCCTTTCGTCTTGGGAGATGCAAGACGAGCCTGCATTCAAGTCACTGCAGGGATATCCGGCCTTATTTCGAGTCAGGGCATCGCGGTGTCCATTCCACTTGAGGCCGCAAACTCAGGGTCCCTCTCACATACCTAGAGCTGAGAGAAGCCTCCGCTTGAGGTGCTTGTGGTAAGGTGGTATTCCTCTGGAGTCGAAGCCAGGGACTAACCTCTTATCGCGAGTTGATTTTTGGTCCACAGAGCTCTTTCCTGTTGCTACAGTGACCTCAGGATCCCTCTAGCCTTGAAACAGTGTTCTTGGGGTTTCTCTGGAGTGCCATGAAGGAAATCAAGGCTCCTTTCATGTGTGATGTGCAACACAGAATTGCTCTGCACGCAGTGCAGGGGAATCGGGCCTCATCTCGCGGCGAGGGGGAAGTCTCATGGTTTTTCTCGAGTTGCGGCGGGAACCTGGGGTATATTCTCGAGTTACGACGGGGATGGCCCTTCCACACACGTGTTTGTTCAGCCACGTCAGGACTCTTGCCTAGTTGCGAGACACAACTCTGCATTCTCCTCGAGGCTTGGCAAGGCAATTGGGACGCCTCTCCAGCTGAGGCGCGAGACCAAGGGTCCCTTTCCACGTGCCACAGGAATCCTGGGACTCCTATCAAGTTTCACGAGGAGTCAGGCATCGTCTCCTTTGGAGGCACTGATCTCCGCGTACCTCTGGAGTTTTCAAAGGATGTGAGGCCTCCGGTCGCGATGAGGTGGGGAACTAGGTCTTTCTCTGTGGTCTCCACACGGGATTCAGACATCCTTTCATCTTGGGAGATGCAAGACAAGCCTGCATTCAAGTCACTGCAGGGATATCCAGCCTTATTTCGCGTCAGGGCATCGCGGTGTCCATTCCACTTGAGGCCGCAAACTCAGGGTCCCTCTCACATACCTAGAGCTGAGAGAAGCCTCCTCTTGAGGTGCTTGTGGTAAGGTGGTATTCCTCTGGAGTCGAAGCCAGGGACTAACCTCTCATCTCGAGTTGATTTTTGGCCCTCGGAGCTCTTTCGTGTTGCTACAGTGACCTCAGGATCCCTCTAGCCTTGAAACAGTGTTCTTGGGGTTTCTCTGGAGTGCCATCAAGGAAATCAAGGCTCCTTTCATGTGTGATGTGCAACACGGAATTGCTCTGCACGCAGTGCAGGGGAATCGGGCCTCATCTCGCGGCGAGGGGGAAGTCTCATGGTTTTTCTCGAGTTGCGGCGGGAACCTGGGGTATATTCTCGAGTTACGACGGGGATGGCCCTTCCACCCACGTGTTTCTTCAGCGACGTCAGGACTCCTGCCTAGTTGCGAGGGACAACTCTGGATTCTCCTCGAGGCTTGGCAGGGCAATTGGGACGCCTCTCCAGCTGAGGCGGGAGACCAAGTGTCCCTTTCCAAGTGCCACAGGAATCCTGGGACTCCTATCAAGTTTCACGAGGAGTCAGGCATCGTCTCCTTTGGAGGCACTGATCTCCGTGTACCTCTGGAGTTTTCAAAGGATGTGAGGCTATCGGTCGCGATGAGGTGGGGAACTAAGTCTTTCTCTGTGCTTTCCACAGGGGATTCAGACATCCTTTCGTCCTGGGAGATGCAAGACGAGCCTGCATTGAAGTCACTGCAGGGATATCCCGCCTTATTTCGAGTCAGGGCATCGCGGTGTCCATTCCACTTTAGGCCGCAAACTCAGGGTCCCTCTCACATACCTAGAGCTGAGAGAAGCCTCCTCTTGAGGTGCTTGTGGTAAGGTGGTATTCCTCTGGAGTCGAAGCCAGGGACTAACCTCTCTTTTCGAGTTGATTTTTGGTCCACAGAGTTCTTTCGTTTTGCTACAGTGACCTCAGGATCCCTCTATCCTTGAAACAGTGTTCTTGGGGTTTCTCTGGAGTGCCATCAAGGAAATCAAGGCTCCTTTCATGTGTGATGTGCAAGACGGAATTGCTCTGCACGCAGTACAGGGGAATTGGGCCTCATCTCGCATCAAGCGGGAAGTCTCATGGTTTTTCTCGACTTGCGGCGGGAACCTGGGGTATATTCTCGAGTTACGACGGGGATGGCCCTTCCACCCACGTGTTTGTTCAGCCACGTCAGGACTCCTGCCTAGTTGCGAGGGACAACTCGGCATTCTCCTCGAGGCTTTGCAGGGCAATTGGAACGCCTCTCCAGCTGAGGTGGGAGACCAAGGGTCTCTTTCCACGTGCCACAAGAATCCTGGGACAACTATCAAGTTTCACGAGGAGTCAGGCATCGTCTCCTTTGGAGGCACTGATCTCCGCGTACCTCTGGAGTTTTCAAAGGATGTGAGGCCTCCGGTCGGAATGAGGTGGGGAACTAGGTCTTTCTCTGTGGTCTCCACAGGGGATTCAGACATCCTTTCTTCTTGGGAGATGCAAGACGAGCCTGCATTCAAGTCACTGCAGGGATATCCGGCCTTATTTCGAGTCAGGGCATCGCGGTGTCCATTCCACTTGAGGCCGCAAACTCAGGATCCCTCTCACATACCTAGAGCTGAGAGAAGCCTCCTCTTGAGGTGCTTGTGGTAAGGTGGTATTCCTCTGGAGTCGAAGCCAGGGACTAACCTCTCATCTCGTGTTGATTCTTGGTCCACGGAGCTCTTTCGTGTTGCTACAGTGACCTCAGGATCCCTCTAGCCTTGAAACAGTGTTCTTGGGGTTTCTCTGGAGTGCCATCAAGGAAATCAAGGCTCCTTTCATGTGTGATGTGCAACACGGAATTGCTCTGCACGCAGTGCAGGGGAATCGGGCCTCATCACGCGGCGAGGGGGAAGACTCATGGTTTTTCTCGAGTTGCGGCGGGAACCTGGGGTATATTCTCGAGTTACGACGCGGATGGCCCTTCCACACACGTGTTTCTTCAGCGACGTCAGGACTCCTGCCTAGTTGCGAGGGACATCTCGGGATTCTCCTCGAGGCTTTGCAGGGCAATTGGGACGCCTCTCCAGCTCAGGCGGGAGACCAAGGGTCCCTTTCCACGTGCCACAAGAATCCTGGGACTCCTATCAAGTTTCACGAGGAGTCAGGCATCGTCTCCTTTGGAGGCACTGATCTCCGCGTACCTCTGGAGTTTTCAAAGGATGTGAGGCCTCCGGTCGCGATGAGGTGGGGAACTAGGTCTTTCTCTGTGGTCTCCACAGGGGATTCAGGCATCCTTTCTTCTTGGGAGATGCAAGACGAGCCTGCATTCAAGTCACTGCAGGGATATCCGGCCTTATTTCGAGTCAGGGCATCGCGGTGTCGATTCCACTTGAGGCCGCAAACTCAGGGTCCCTCTCACATACCTAGAGCTGAGAGAAGCCTCCTCTTGAGGTGCTTGTGGTAAGGTGGTATGCCTCAGGAGTCGAAGCCAGGGACTAACCTCTCATCTCGTGTTGATTCTTGGTCCACGGAGCTCTTTCGTGTTGCTACAGTGACCTCAGGATCCCTCTAGCCTTGAAACAGTGTTCTTGGGGTTTCTCTGGAGTGCCATGAAGGAAATCAAGGCTCCTTTCATGTGTGATGTGCAACACAGAATTGCTCTGCACGCAGTGCAGGGGAATCGGACCTCATCTCGCGGCGAGGGGGAAGTCTCATGGTTTTTCTCGAGTTGCGGCGGGAACCTGGGGTATATTCTCGAGTTACGACGGGGAAGGCCCTTCCACCCACGTGTGTGTTCAGCCACGTCAGGACTCTTGCCTAGTTGCGAGACACAACTCGGGATTCTCCTCGAGGCTTGGCAAGGCAATTGGGACGCCTCTCCAGCTGAGGCGGGAGACCAAGGGTCCCTTTTCACGTGCCCCAGGAATCCTGGGACTCCTATCAACTTTCACGAGGAGTCAGGCATCGTCTCCTTTGGAGGCACTGATCTCCGCGTACCTCTTGAGTTTTCAAAGGATGTGAGGCCTCCGGTCGCGATGAGGTGGGGAACTAGGTCTTTCTCTGTGGTCTCCACAGGGGATTCAGACATCCTTTCTTCTTGGGAGATGCAAGACGAGCCTGCATTCCAGTCACTGCAGGGATATCCGGCCTTATTTCGAGTGAGGGCATCGCGGTGTCCATTCCACTTGAGGCCGCAAACTCAGGGTCCCTCTCACATGCCTAGAGCTGAGAGAAGCCTCCTCTTGAGGTGCTTGTGGTAAGGTGGTATTCCTCTGGAGTCGAAGCCAGGGACTAACCTCTCATCTCGAGTTGATTTTTGGCCCTCGAAGCTCTTTCGTGTTGCTACAGTGACCTCAGGATCCCTCTAGCCTTGAAACAGTGTTCTTGGGGTTTCTCTGGAGTGCCATCAAGGAAATCAAGGCTCCTTTCATGTGTGATGTGCAACACGGAATTGCTCTGCACGCAGTGCAGGGGAATCGGGCCTCATCTCGCGGCGAGGGGGAAGTCTCATGGTTTTTCTCGAGTTGCGGCGGGAACCTGGGGTATATTCTCGAGTTACGACGGGGATGGCCCTTCCACCCACGTGTTTCTTCAGCGACGTCAGGACTCCTGCCTAGTTGCGAGGGACAACTCTGGATTCTCATCGAGGCTTGGCAGGGCAATTGGGACGCCTCTCCAGCTGAGGCGGGAGACCAAGTGGCCCTTTCCAAGTGCCACAGGAATCCTGGGACTCCTATCAAGTTTCACGAGGAGTCAGGCATCGTCTCCTTTGGAGGCACTGATCTCCGCGTACCTCTGGAGTTTTCAAAGGATGTGAGGCTATCGGTCGCGATGAGGTGGGGAACTAAGTCTTTCTCTGTGCTTTCCACAGGGGATTCAGACATCCTTTCGTCCTGGGAGATGCAAGACGAGCCTGCATTCAAGTCACTGCAGGGATATCCGGCCTTATTTCGAGTCAGGGCATCGCGGTGTCCATTCCACTTGAGGCCGCAAACTCAGGATCCCTCTCACATACCTAGAGCTGAGAGAAGCCTCCTCTTGAGGTGCTTGTGGTAAGGTGGTATTCCTCAGGAGTCGAAGCCAGGGACTAACCTCTCATCTCGTGTTGATTCTTGGTCCACGGAGCTCTTTCGTGTTGCTACAGTGACCTCAGGATCCCTCTAGCCTTGAAACAATGTTCTTGGGGTTTCTCTGGAGTGCCATCAAGGAAATCAAGGCTCCTTTCATGTGTGATGTGCAACACGGAATTGCTCTGCACGCAGTGCAGGGGAATCGGGCCTCATCACGCGGCGAGGGGGAAGACTCATGGTTTTTCTCGAGTTGCGGCGGGAACCTGGGGTATATTCTCGAGTTACGACGCGGATGGCCCTTCCACACACGTGTTTCTTCAGCGACGTCAGGACTCCTGCCTAGTTGCGAGGGACATCTCGGGATTCTCCTCGAGGCTTTGCAGGGCAATTGGGACGCCTCTCCAGCTGAGACGGGAGACCAAGGGTCCCTTTCCACGTGCCACAGGAATCCTGGGTCTCCTATCAAGTTTCACGAGGAGTCAGGCATCGTCTCCTTTGGAGGCACTGATCTCCGCATACCTCTGGAGTTTTCAAAGGATTTGAGGCCTCCTGTCGCGATGAGGTGGGGAACTAGGTCTTTCTCTGTGGTCTCCACAGGGGATTCAGACACCCTTTCGTCTTGGTAGATGCAAGACGAGCCTGCATTCCAGTCACTGCAGGGATATCCGGCCTTATTTCGAGTCAGGGCATCGCGGTGTCCATTCCACTTGAGGCCGCAAACTCAGGGTCCCTCTCACATACCTAGAGCTGAGAGAAGCCTCCTCTTGAGGTGCTTGTGGTAAGGTGGAATTCCTCTGGAGACGAATCCAGGGACTAACCTCTGTTTTCGAGTTGATTTTTGGTCCACAGAGTTCTTTCGTGTTGCTACAGTGACCTCAGCATCCCTCTCTCCTTGAAACAGTGTTCTTGGGGTTTCTCTGGAGTGCCATCAAGGAAATCAAGGCTCCTTTCATGTGTGATGTGCAAGACGGAATTGCTCTGCACGCAGTACGGGGGAATCGGGCCTCATCTCGCATCGAGGGGGAAGTCTCATGGTTTTTCTCGAGGTGCGGCGGGAACCTGGGGTATATTCTCGAGTTACGACGGGGATGGCCCTTCCACCCACGTGTTTCTTCAGCGACGTCAGGACTCCTGCCTAGTTGCGAGGGACAACTCGGGATTCTCCTCGAGGCTTGGCACGGCAATTGGAACGCCTCTCCAGCTCAGGCGGGAGACCAAGGGTCCCTTTCCACGTGCCACAAGAATCCTGGGACTCCTATCAAGTTTCACGAGGAGTCAGGCATCGTCTCCTTTGAAGGCACTGATCTCCGCGTACCTCTGGAGTTTTCAAAGGATGTGAGGCCTCCGGTCGCGATGAGGTGGGGAACTAGGTCTTTCTCTGTGGTCTCCACAGGGGATTCAGGCATCCTTTCTTCTTGGGAGATGCAAGACGAGCCTGCATTCAAGTCACTGCAGGGATATCCGGCCTTATTTCGAGTCAGGGCATCGCGGTGTCGATTCCACTTGAGGCCGCAAACTCAGGGTCCCTCTCACATACCTAGAGCTGAGAGAAGCCTCCTCTTGAGGTGCTTGTGGTAAGGTGGTATGCCTCAGGAGTCGAAGCCAGGGACTAACCTCTCATCTCGTGTTGATTCTTGGTCCACGGAGCTCTTTCGTGTTGCTACAGTGACCTCAGGATCCCTCTAGCCTTGAAACAGTGTTCTTGGGGTTTCTCTGGAGTGCCATGAAGGAAATCAAGGCTCCTTTCATGTGTGATGTGCAACACAGAATTGCTCTGCACGCAGTGCAGGGGAATCGGACCTCATCTCGCGGCGAGGGGGAAGTCTCATGGTTTTTCTCGAGTTGCGGCGGGAACCTGGGGTATATTCTCGAGTTACGACGGGGAAGGCCCTTCCACCCACGTGTGTGTTCAGCCACGTCAGGACTCTTGCCTAGTTGCGAGACACAACTCGGGATTCTCCTCGAGGCTTGGCAAGGCAATTGGGACGCCTCTCCAGCTGAGGCGGGAGACCAAGGGTCCCTTTTCACGTGCCCCAGGAATCCTGGGACTCCTATCAACTTTCACGAGGAGTCAGGCATCGTCTCCTTTGGAGGCACTGATCTCCGCGTACCTCTTGAGTTTTCAAAGGATGTGAGGCCTCCGGTCGCGATGAGGTGGGGAACTAGGTCTTTCTCTGTGGTCTCCACAGGGGATTCAGACATCCTTTCTTCTTGGGAGATGCAAGACGAGCCTGCATTCCAGTCACTGCAGGGATATCCGGCCTTATTTCGAGTGAGGGCATCGCGGTGTCCATTCCACTTGAGGCCGCAAACTCAGGGTCCCTCTCACATGCCTAGAGCTGAGAGAAGCCTCCTCTTGAGGTGCTTGTGGTAAGGTGGTATTCCTCTGGAGTCGAAGCCAGGGACTAACCTCTCATCTCGAGTTGATTTTTGGCCCTCGGAGCTCTTTCGTGTTGCTACAGTGACCTCAGGATCCCTCTAGCCTTGAAACAGTGTTCTTGGGGTTTCTCTGGAGTGCCATCAAGGAAATCAAGGCTCCTTTCATGTGTGATGTGCAACACGGAATTGCTCTGCACGCAGTGCAGGGGAATCGGGCCTCATCTCGCGGCGAGGGGGAAGTCTCATGGTTTTTCTCGAGTTGCGGCGGGAACCTGGGGTATATTCTCGAGTTCCGACGGGGATGGCCCTCCCACCCACGTGTTTCTTCAGCGACGTCAGGACTCCTGCCTAGTTGCGAGGGACAACTCTGGATTCTCCTCGAGGCTTGGCAGGGCAATTGGGACGCCTCTCCAGCTGAGGCGGGAGACCAAGTGTCCCTTTCCAAGTGCCACAGGAATCCTGGGACTCCTATCAAGTTTCACGAGGAGTCAGGCATCGTCTCCTTTGGAGGCACTGATCTCCGCATACCTCTGGAGTTTTCAAAGGATGTGAGGCTATCGGTCGCGATGAGGTGGGGAACTAAGTCTTTCTCTGTGCTTTCCACAGGGTATTCAGACATCCTTTCGTCCTGGGAGATGCAAGACGAGCCTGCATTGAAGTCACTGCAGGGATATCCCGCCTTATTTCGAGTCAGGGCATCGCGGTGTCCATTCCACTTTAGGCCGCAAACTCAGGGTCCCTCTCACATACCTAGAGCTGAGAGAAGCCTCCTCTTGAGGTGCTTGTGGTAAGGTGGTATTCCTCTGGAGTCGAAGCCAGGGACTAACCTCTCTTTTCGAGTTGATTTTTGGTCCACAGAGTTCTTTCGTGTTGCTACAGTGACCTCAGGATCCCTCTATCCTTGAAACAGTGTTCTTGGGGTTTCTCTGGAGTGCCATCAAGGAAATCAAGGCTCCTTTCATGTGTGATGTGCAAGACGGAATTGCTCTGCACGCAGTACAGGGGAATTGGGCCTCATCTCGCATCAAGCGGGAAGTCTCATGGTTTTTCTCGAGTTGCGGCGGGAACCTGGGGTATATTCTCGAGTTACGACGGGGATGGCCCTTCCACTCACGTGTTTGTTCAGCCACGTCAGGACTCCTGCCTAGTTGCGAGGGACAACTCGGGATTCTCCTCGAGGCTTGGCAGGGCAATTGGTACGCCTCTCCAGCTGAGGTGGGAGACCAAGGGTCTCTTTCCACGTGCCACAAGAATCCTGGGACAACTATCAAGTTTCACGAGGAGTCAGGCATTGTCTCCTTTGGAGGCACTGATCTCCGCGTACCTCTGGAGTTTTCAAAGGATGTGAGGCCTCCGGTCGGAATGAGGTGGGGAACTAGGTCTTTCTCTGTGGTCTCCACAGGGGATTCAGACATCCTTTCTTCTTGGGAGATGCAAGACGAGCCTGCATTCAAGTCACTGCAGGGATATCCGGCCTTATTTCGAGTCAGGGCATCGCGGTGTCCATTCCACTTGAGGCCGCAAACTCAGGATCCCTCTCACATACCTAGAGCTGAGAGAAGCCTCCTCTTGAGGTGCTTGTGGTAAGGTGGTATTCCTCTGGAGTCGAAGCCAGGGACTAACCTCTCATCTCGTGTTGATTCTTGGTCCACGGAGCTCTTTCGTGTTGCTACAGTGACCTCAGGATCCCTCTAGCCTTGAAACAGTGTTCTTGGGGTTTCTCTGGAGTGCCATCAAGGAAATCAAGGCTCCTTTCATGTGTGATGTGCAACACGGAATTGCTCTGCACGCAGTGCAGGGGAATCGGACCTCATCACGCGGCGAGGGGGAAGACTCATGGTTTTTCTCGAGTTGCGGCGGGAACCTGGGGTATATTCTCGAGTTACGACGGGGATGGCCCTTCCACCCACGTGTTTGTTCAGCCACGTCAGGACTCCTGCCTAGTTGCGAGGGACAACTCGGGATTCTCCTCGAGGCTTGGCACGGCAATTGGAACGCCTCTCCAGCTCAGGCGGGAGACCAAGGGTCCCTTTCCACGTGCCACAAGAATCCTGGGACTCCTATCAAGTTTCACGAGGAATCAGGCATCGTCTCCTTTTGAGGCACTGATCTCCGCGTACCTCTGGAGTTTTCAAAGGATGTGAGGCCTCCGGTCGCGATGAGGTGGGGAACTAGGTCTTTCTCTGTGGTCTCCACAAGGGATTCAGGCATCCTTTCTTCTTGGGAGATGCAAGACGAGCCTGCATTCAAGTCACTGCAGGGATATCCGGCCTTATTTCGAGTCAGGGCATCGCGGTGTCGATTCCACTTGAGGCCGCAAACTCAGGATCCCTCTCACATACCTAGAGCTGAGAGAAGCCTCCTCTTGAGGTGCTTGTGGTAAGGTGGTATTCCTCAGGAGTCGAAGCCAGGGACTAACCTCTCATCTCGTGTTGTTTCTTGGTCCACGGAGCTCTTTCGTGTTGCTACAGTGACCTCAGGATCCCTCTAGCCTTGAAACAGTGTTCTTGGGGTTTCTCTGGAGTGCCATGAAGGAAATCAAGGCTCCTTTCATGTGTGATGTGCAACACAGAATTGCTCTGCACGCAGTGCAGGGGAATCGGACCTCATCTCGCGGCGAGGGGGAAGTCTCATGGTTTTTCTCGAGTTGCGGCGGGAACCTGGGGTATATTCTCGAGTTACGACGGGGAAGGCCCTTCCACCCACGTGTGTGTTCAGCCACGTCAGGACTCTTGCCTAGTTGCGAGACACAACTCGGGATTCTCCTCGAGGTTTGGCAAGGGAATTGGGACGCCTCTCCAGCTGAGGCGGGAGACCAAGGGTCCCGTTTCACGTGCCCCAGCAATCCTGGGACTCCTATCAAGTTTCACGAGGAGTCAGGCATCGTCTCCTTTGGAGGCACTAATCTCCGCGTACCTCTTGAGTTTTCAAAGGATGTGAGGCCTCCGGTCGCGATGAGGTGGGGAACTAGGTCTTTCTCTGTGGTCTCCACAGGGGATTCAGACATCCTTTCTTCTTTGGAGATGCAAGACGAGCCTGCATTCCAGTCACTGCAGGGATATCCGGCCTTATTTCGAGTGAGGGCATCGCGGTGTCCATTCCACTTGAGGCCGCAAACTCAGGGTCCCTCTCACATGCCTAGAGCTGAGAGAAGCCTCCTCTTGAGGTGCTTGTGGTAAGGTGGTATGCCTCAGGAGTCGAAGCCAGGGTCTAACCTCTCATCTCGAGTTGATTTTTGGCCCACGGAGCTCTTTCGCGTTGCTACAGTGACCTCAGGATCCCTCTAGCCTTGAAACAGTGTTCTTGGGGTTTCTCTGGAGTGCCATCAAGGAAATCAAGGCTCCTTTCATGTGTGATGTGCAACACGGAATTGCTCTGCACGCAGTGCAGGGGAATCGGGCCTCATCTCGCATCGAGGGGGAAGTCTCATGGTTTTTCTCGAGTTGCGGCGGGAACCTGGGGTATATTCTCGAGTTACGACGGGGATGGCCCTTCCACCCACGTGTTTCTTCAGCGACGTCAGGACTCCTGCCTAGTTGCGAGGGACAACTCTGGATTCTCCTCGAGGCTTGGCAGGGCAATTGGGACGCCTCTCCAGCTGAGACGGGAGACCAAGGGTCCCTTTCCACGTGCCACAGGAATCCTGGGTCTCCTATCAAGTTTCACGAGGAGTCAGGCATCGTCTCCTTTGGAGGCACTGATCTCCGCGTACCTCTGGAGTTTTCAAAGGATGTGAGGCCTCCGGTCGCGATGAGGTGGGGAACTAGGTCTTTCTCTGTGGTCTCCACAGGGGATTCAGACATCCTTTCATCTTGGGAGATGCAAGACGAGCCTGCATTCAAGTCACTGCAGGGATATCCAGCCTTATTTCGCGTCAGGGCATCGCGGTGTCCATTCCACTTGAGGCCGCAAACTCAGGGTCCCTCTCACATACCTAGAGCTGAGAGAAGCCTCCTCTTGAGGTGCTTGTGGTAAGGTGGTATTCCTCTGGAGTCGAAGCCAGGGACTAACCTCTCATCTCGAGTTGATTTTTGGCCCACGGAGCTCTTTCGCGTTGCTACAGTTACCTCAGGATCCCTCTAGCCTTGAAACAGTGTTCTTGGGGTTTCTCTGGAGTGCCATCAAGGAAATCAAGGCTCCTTTCATGTGTGATGTGCAACACGGAATTGCTCTGCACGCAGTGCAGGGGAATCGGGCCTCATCTCGCAGCGAGGGGGAAGTCTCATGGTTTTTCTCGAGTTGCGGCGGGAACCTGGGGTATATTCTCGAGTTACGACGGGGATGGCCCTTCCACACACGTGTTTGTTCAGCCACGTCAGGATTCTTGCCTAGTTGCGAGACACAACTCGGGATTCTCCTCGAGGCTTGGCAAGGCAATTGGGACGCCTCTCCAGCTGAGGCGGGAAACCAAGGGTCCCTTTCCACGTGCCACAGGAATCCTGGGACTCCTATCAAGTTTCACGAGGAGTCAGGCATCGTCTCCTTTGGAGGCACTGATCTCCGCGTACCTCTGGAGTTTTCAAAGGATGTGAGGCCTGCGGTCGCGATGAGGTGGGGAACTAGGTGTTTCTCTGTGGTCTCCACAGGGGATTCAGACATCCTTTCTTCTTGGGAGATGCAAGACGAGCCTGCATTCAGGTCACTGCAGGGATATCCGGCCTTATTTCGAGTCAGGGCATCACGGTGTCCATTCCACTTGAGGCCGCACACTCAGGATCCCTCTCACATACCTAGAGCTGAGAGAAGCCTCCTCTTGAGGTGCTTGTGGTAAGGTGGTATTCCTCAGGAGTCGAAGCCAGGGACTAACCTCTCATCTCGTGTTGATTCTTGGTCCACGGAGCTCTTTCGTGTTGCTACAGTGACCTCAGGATCCCTCTAGCCTTGAAACAGTGTTCTTGGGGTTTCTCTGGAGTGCCATGAAGGAAATCAAGGCTCCTTTCATGTGTGATGTGCAACACGGAATTGCTCTGCATGCAGTGCAGGGGAATCGGGCCTCATCTCGCGGCGAGGGGGAAGTCTCATGGTTTTTCTCGAGTTGCAGCGGGAACCTGGGGTATATTCTCGAGTTACGACGGGGATGGCCCTTCCACCCACGTGTGTGTTCAGCCATGTCTGGACTCCTGCCTAGTTGCGAGGGACAACTCGGGATTCTCCTCGAGGCTTTGCAGGGCAATTGGGACGCCTCTCCAGCTGAGACGGGAGACCAAGTGTCCCTTTCCACGTGCCACAGGAATCCTGGGTCTCCTATCAAGTTTCACGAGGAGTCAGGCATCGTCTCCTTTGGAGGCACTGATCTCCGCATACCTCTGGAGTTTTCAAAGGATGTGAGGCCTCCGGTCGCGATGAGGTGGGGAACTAGGTCTTTCTCTGTGGTCTCCACAGGGGATTCAGACACCCTTTCATCTTTGGAGATGCAAGATGAGCCTGCATTCCAGTCACTGCAGGGATATCCGGCCTTATTTTGAGTCAGGGCATCGCGGTGTCCATTCCACTTGAGGCCGCAAACTCAGGGTCCCTCTCACATACCTAGAGCTGAGAGAGGCCTCCTCTTGAGGTGCTTGTGGTAAGGTGGTATTCCTCAGGAGTCGAAGCCAGGGACTAACCTCTCATCTCGTGTTGATTCTTGGTCCACGGAGCTCTTTCGTGTTGCTACAGTGACCTCAGGATCCCTCTAGCCTTGAAACAGTGTTCTTGGGGTTTCTCTGGAGTGCCATCAAGGAAATCAAGGCTCCTTTCATGTGTGATGTGCAACACGGAATTGCTCTGCACGCAGTGCAGGGGAATCGGGCCTCATCTCGCGGTGAGGGGGAAGTCTCATGGTTTTTCTCGAGTTGCGGCGGGAACCTGGGGTATATTCTCGAGTTCCGACGGGGATGGCCCTTCCACCCACGTGTGTGTTCAGCCATGTCAGGATTCCTGCCTAGTTGTGAGGGACAACTCGGGATTCTCTTCGAGGCTTGGCAGGGCAATTGGGACGCCTCTCCAGCTGAGACGGGAGACCAAGGGTCCCTTTCCACGTGCCACAGGAATCCTGGGTCTCCTATCAAGTTTCACGAGGAGTCAGGCATCGTCTCCTTTGGAGGCACTGATCTCCGCGTACCTCTGGACTTTTCAAAGGATGTGAGGCCTCCGGTCGCGATGAGGTGGGGAACTAGGTCTTTCTCTGTTGTCTCCACAGGGGATTCAGACATCCTTTCTTCTTGGGAGATGCAAGACGAGCCTGCATTCCAGTCACTGCAGGGATATCCGGCCTTATTTCGAGTCAGGGCATCGCGGTGTCCATTCCACTTGAGGCCGCAAACTCAGGATCCCTCTCACATACCTAGAGCTGAGAGAAGCCTCCTCTTGAGGTGCTTGTGGTAAGGTGGTATACCTCAGGAGTCGAAGCCAGGGACTAACCTCTCATCTCGTGTTGATTCTCGGTTCACGGAGCTCTTTTGTGTTGCTACAGTGACCTCAGGATCCCTCTAGCCTTGAAACAGTGTTCTTGGGTTTTCTCTGGAGTGCCATCAAGGAAATCAAGGCTCCTTTCATGTGTGATGTGCAACACGGAATTGCTCTGCACGCAGTGCAGGGGAATCGGGCCTCATCTCGCGGCGAGGGGGAAGTCTCATGGTTTTTCTCGAGTTGCGGCGGGAACCTGGGGTATATTCTCGAGTTACGACGGGGATGGCCCTTCCACCCACGTGTGTGTTCAGCCATGTCAGGACTCCTGCCTAGTTGCGAGGGACAACTCGGGATTCTCCTTGAGGCTTTGCAGGGCAATTGGGACGCCTCTCCATCTGAGACGGGAGACCAAGGGTCCCTTTCCACGTGCCACAGGAATCCTGGGTCTCCTATCAAGTTTCACGAGGAGTCAGGCATCGTCTCCTTTGGAGGCACTGATCTCCGCGTACCTCTGGAGTTTTCAAAGGATGTGAGGCCTCCGGTCGCGATGAGGTGGGGAACTAGGTGTTTCTCTGTTGTCTCCACAGGGGATTCAGACATCCTTTCTTCTTGGGAGATGCAAGACGAGCCTGCATTCCAGTCACTGCAGGGATATCCGGCCTTATTTCGAGTCAGGGCATCGCGGTGTCCATTCCACTTGAGGCCGCAAACTCAGGATCCCTCTCACATACCTAGAGCTGAGAGAAGCCTCCTCTTGAGGTGCTTGTGGTAAGGTGGTATACCTCAGGAGTCGAAGCCAGGGACTAACCTCTCATCTCGTGTTGATTCTTGGTCCACGGAGCTCTTTTGTGTTGCTACAGTGACCTCAGGATCCCTCTAGCCTTGAAACAGTGTTCTTGGGGTTTCTCTGGAGTGCCATCAAGGAAATCAAGGCTCCTTTCATGTGTGATGTGCAACACGGAATTGCTCTGCACGCAGTGCAGGGGAATCGGGCCTCATCTCGCGGCGAGGGGGATGTCTCATGGTTTTTCTCGAGTTGCGGCGGGAACCTGGGGTATATTCTCGAGTTACGACGGGGATGGCCCTTCCACACACGTTTTTGTTCAGCCACGTCAGGACTCTTGCCTAGTTGCGAGACACAACTCGGGAATCTCCTCGAGGCTTGGCAAGGCAATTGGGACGCCTCTCCAGCTGAGGCGGGAGACCAAGGGTCCCTTTCCAAGTGCCACAGGAATCCTGGGACTCCTATTAAGTTTCACGAGGAGTCAGGCATCCTCTCCTTTGGAGGCACTGATCTCCGCGTACCTCTGGAGATTTCAAAGGATGTGAGGCCTCCGGTCGCGATGAGGTGGGGAACTAGGCCTTTCTCTGTGGTCTCCACAGGGGATTCAGACATCCTTTCATCTTGGGAGATGCAAGACGAGCCTGCATTCATGTCACTGCAGGGATATCCAGCCTTATTTCGCGTCAGGGCATCGCGGTGTTCATTCCACTTGAGGCCGCAAACTCAGGGTCCCTCTCACATACCTAGAGCTGAGAGAAGCCTCCTCTTGAGGTGCTTGTGGTAAGGTGGTATTCCTCTGGAGTCGAAGCCAGGGACAAACCTCTCATCTCGAGTTGATTTTTGGCCCACGGAGCTCTTTCGTGTTGCTACAGTGACCTCAGGATCCCTCTAGCCTTGAAACAGTGTTCTTGGGGTTTCTCTGGAGTGCCATCAAGGAAATCAAGGCTCCTTTCATGTGTGATGTGCAACACGGAATTGCTCTGCACGCAGTGCAGGGGAATCGGGCCTCATCTCGCGGCGAGGGGGAAGTCTCATGGTTTTTCTCGAGTTGCGGCGGGAACCTGGGGTATATTCTCGAGTTACGACGGGGATGGCCCTTCCACCCACGTGTATCTTCAGCGACGTCAGGACTCCTGCCTAGTTGCGAGGGACAACACTGGATTCTCCTCGAGGCTTGGCAGGGCAATTGGGACGCCTCTCCAGCTGAGGCGGGAGACCAAGTGTCCCTTTCCAAGTGCCACAGGAATCCTGGGACTCCTATCAAGTTTCACGAGGAGTCAGGCCTCATCTCCTTTGGAGGCACTGATCTCCGCGTACCTCTGGAGTTTTCAAAGGATGTGAGGCTATCGGTCGCGATGAGGTGGGGAACTAAGTCTTTCTCTGTGCTTTCCACAGGGGATTGAGACATCCTTTCGTCCTGGGAGATGCAAGACGAGCCTGCATTGAAGTCACTGCAGGGATATCCGGCCTTATTTCGAGTCAGGGCATCGCGGTGTCCATTCCACTTGAGGCCGCAAACTCAGGGTCCCTCTCACATACCTAGAGCTGAGAGAAGCCTCCTCTTGAGGTGCTTGTGGTAAGGTGGTATTCCTCTGGAGACGAATCCAGGGACTAACCTCTCTTTTCGAGTTGATTTTTGGTCCACAGAGTTCTTTCGTGTTGCTACAGTGACCTCAGGATCCCTCTATCCTTGAAACAGTGTTCTTGGGGTTTCTCAGGAGTGCCATGAAGGAAATCAAGGCTCCTTTCATGTGTGATGTGCAAGCCGGAATTGCTCTGCACGCAGTACAGGGGAATCGGGCCTCATCTCGCATCGAGGAGGAAATCTCATGGTTTTTCTCGAGTTGCGGCGGGAACCTGGGGTATATTCTCGAGTTACGACGGGGATGGCCCTTCCACACACATGTTTGTTCAGCCACGTCAGGACTCCTGCCTAGTTGCGAGGGACAACTCGGGATTCTCCTCGAGGCTTGGCAGGGCAATTGGAACGCCTCTCCAGCTGAGGCGGGAGACCAAGGGTCCCTTTCCACATGCCACAAGAATCCTGGGACTCCTATCAAGTTTCACGAGGAGTCAGGCATCGTCTCCTTTGGAGGCACTGATCTCCGCATACCTCTGGAGTTTTCAAAGGATGTGAGGCCTCCGGTCGCGATGAGGTGGGGAACTAGGTGTTTCTCTGTTGTCTCCACAGGGGATTCAGACATCCTTTCTTCTTGGGAGATGCAAGACGAGCCTGCATTCAAGTCACTGCAGGGATATCCGGCCTTATTTCGAGTCAGGACATCGCGGTGTCCATTCCACTTGAGGCCGCAAACTCAGGATCCCTCTCACATACCTAGAGCTGAGAGAAGCCTCCTCTTGAGGTGCTTGTGGTAAGGTGGTATACCTCAGGAGTCGAAGCCAGGGACTAACCTCTCATCTCGTGTTGATTCTTGGTCCACGGAGCTCTTTTGTGTTGCTACAGTGACCTCAGGATCCCTCTAGCCTTGAAACAGTGTTCTTGGGTTTTCTCTGGAGTGCCATCAAGGAAATCAAGGCTCCTTTCATGTGTGATGTGCAACACGGAATTGATCTGAACGCAGTGCAGGGGAATCGGGCCTCATCTCGCGGCGAGGGGGAAGTCTCATGGTTTTTCTCGAGTTGCGGCGGGAACCTGGGGTATATTCTCGAGTTACGAAGGGGATGGCCCTTCCACCCACGTGTGTGTTCAGCCATGTCAGGACTCCTGCCTAGTTGCGAGGGACAACTCTGGATTCTCCTCGAGGCTTTGCAGGGCAATTGGGACGCCTCTCCAGCTGAGACGGGAGACCAAGGGTCCCTTTCCACGTGCCACAGGTATCCTGGGTCTCCTATCAAGTTTCACGAGGAGTCAGGCATCGTCTCCTTTGGAGGCACTGATCTCCGCATACCTCTGGAGTTTTCAAAGGATTTGAGGCCTCCTGTCGCGATGAGGTGGGGAACTAGGTCTTTCTCTGTGGTCTCCACAGGGGATTCAGACACCCTTTCGTCTTGGGAGATGCAAGACTAGCCTGCATTCCAGTCACTGCAGGGATATCCGGCCTTATTTTGAGTCAGGGCATCGCGGTGTCCATTCCACTTGAGGCCGCAAACTCAGGGTCCCTCTCACATACCTAGAGCTGAGAGAAGCTTCCTCTTGAGGTGCTTGTGGTAAGGTGGTATTCCTCAGGAGTCGAAGCCAGGGACTAACCTCTCATCTCGAGTTGATTTTTGGTCCACGGAGCTCTTTCGTGTTGCTACAGTGACCTCAGGATCCCTCTAGCCTTGAAACAGTGTTCTTGGGGTTTCTCTGGAGTGCCATGAAGGAAATCAAGGCTCCTTTCATGTGTGATGTGCAACACAGAATTACTCTGCACGCAGTGCATGGGAATCGGGCCTCATCTCGCGGCGAGGGGGAAATCTCATGGTTTTTCTCGAGTTGCGGCGGGAACCTGGGGTATATTCTCGAGTTACGACGGGGATGGCCCTTCCACACACGTGTTTGTTCAGCCACGTCAGGACTCTTGCCTAGTTGCGAGACACAACTCGGGATTCTCCTCGAGGCTTGGCAAGGCAATTGGGACGCCTCTCCAGCTGAGGCGCGAGACCAAGGGTCCCTTTCCACGTGCCACAGGAATCCTGGGACTCCTATCAAGTTTCACGAGGAGTCAGGCATCGTCTCCTTTGGAGGCACTGATCTCCGCGTACCTCTGGAGTTTTCAAAGGATGTGAGGCCTCCGGTCGCGATGAGGTGGGGAACTAGGTCTTTCTCTGTGGTCTCCACAGGGGATTCAGACATCCTTTCATCTTGGGAGATGCAAGACGAGCCTGCATTCAAGTCACTGCAGGGATATCCAGCCTTATTTCGCGTCAGGGCATCGCGGTGTCCATTCCACTTGAGGCCGCAAACTCAGGGTCCCTCTCACATACCTAGAGCTGAGAGAAGCCTCCTCTTGAGGTGCTTGTGGTAAGGTGGTATTCCTCAGGAGTCGAAGCCAGGGACTAACCTCTCATCTCGAGTTGATTCTTGGTCCACGGAGCTCTTTTGTGTTGCTACAGTGACCTCAGGATCCCTCTAGCCTTGAAACAGTGTTCTTGGGGTTTCTCTGGAGTGCCATCAAGGAAATCAAGGCTCCTTTCATGTGTGATGTGCAACACGGAATTGCTCTGCACGCAGTGCAGGGGAATCGGGCCTCATCTCGCGGCGAGGGGGAAGTCTCATGGTTTTTCTCGAGTTGCGGCGGGAACCTGGGGTATATTCTCGAGTTACGACGGGGATGGCCCTTCCACACACGTGTTTGTTCAGCCACGTCAGGACTCTTGCCTAGTTGCGAGACACAACTCGGGATTCTCCTCGAGGCTTGGCAAGGCAATTGGGACGCCTCTCCAGCTGAGGCGGGAGACCAAGGGTCCCTTTCCACGTGCCACAGAAATCCTGGGACTCCTATCAAGTTTCACGAGGAGTCAGGCATCGTCTCCTTTGGAGGCACTGATCTCCGCGTACCTCTGGAGTTTTCAAAGGATGTGAGGCCTCCGGTCGCGATGAGGTGGGGAACTAGGTCTTTCTATGTGGTCTCCACAGGGGATTCAGACATCCTTTCATCTTGGGAGATGCAAGACGAGCCTGCATTCCAGTCACTGCAGGGATATCCGGCCTTATTTCGCGTCAGGGCATCGCGGTGTCCATTCCACTTGAGGCCGCAAACTCAGGGTCCCTCTCACATACCTAGAGCTGAGAGAAGCCTCCTCTTGAGGTGCTTGTGGTAAGGTGGTATTCCTCTGGAGTCGAAGCCAGGGACTAACCTCTCATCTCGAGTTGATTTTTGGCCCACGGAGCTCTTTCGTGTTGCTACAGTGACCTCAGGATCCCTCTAGCCTTGAAACAGTGTTCTTGGGGTTTCTCTGGAGTGCCATCAAGGAAATCAAGGCTCCTTTCATGTGTGATGTGCAACACGGAATTGCTCTGCACGCAGTGCAGGGGAATCGGGCCTCATCTCGCGGCGAGGGGGAAGTCTCATGGTTTTTCTCGAGTTGCGGCGGGAACCTGGGGTATATTCTCGAGTTACGAAGGGGATGGCCCTTCCACCCACGTGTGTGTTCAGCCATGTCAGGACTCCTGCCTAGTTGCGAGGGACAACTCTGGATTCTCCTCGAGGCTTTGCAGGGCAATTGGGACGCCTCTCCAGCTGAGACGGGAGACCAAGGGTCCCTTTCCACGTGCCACAGGTATCCTGGGTCTCCTATCAAGTTTCACGAGGAGTCAGGCATCGTCTCCTTTGGAGGCACTGATCTCCGCATACCTCTGGAGTTTTCAAAGGATTTGAGGCCTCCTGTCGCGATGAGGTGGGGAACTAGGTCTTTCTCTGTGGTCTCCACAGGGGATTCAGACACCCTTTCGTCTTGGGAGATGCAAGACTAGCCTGCATTCCAGTCACTGCAGGGATATCCGGCCTTATTTTGAGTCAGGGCATCGCGGTGTCCATTCCACTTGAGGCCGCAAACTCAGGGTCCCTCTCACATACCTAGAGCTGAGAGAAGCTTCCTCTTGAGGTGCTTGTGGTAAGGTGGTATTCCTCAGGAGTCGAAGCCAGGGACTAACCTCTCATCTCGAGTTGATTTTTGGTCCACGGAGCTCTTTCGTGTTGCTACAGTGACCTCAGGATCCCTCTAGCCTTGAAACAGTGTTCTTGGGGTTTCTCTGGAGTGCCATGAAGGAAATCAAGGCTCCTTTCATGTGTGATGTGCAACACAGAATTACTCTGCACGCAGTGCATGGGAATCGGGCCTCATCTCGCGGCGAGGGGGAAATCTCATGGTTTTTCTCGAGTTGCGGCGGGAACCTGGGGTATATTCTCGAGTTACGACGGGGATGGCCCTTCCACACACGTGTTTGTTCAGCCACGTCAGGACTCTTGCCTAGTTGCGAGACACAACTCGGGATTCTCCTCGAGGCTTGGCAAGGCAATTGGGACGCCTCTCCAGCTGAGGCGCGAGACCAAGGGTCCCTTTCCACGTGCCACAGGAATCCTGGGACTCCTATCAAGTTTCACGAGGAGTCAGGCATCGTCTCCTTTGGAGGCACTGATCTCCGCGTACCTCTGGAGTTTTCAAAGGATGTGAGGCCTCCGGTCGCGATGAGGTGGGGAACTAGGTCTTTCTCTGTGGTCTCCACAGGGGATTCAGACATCCTTTCATCTTGGGAGATGCAAGACGAGCCTGCATTCAAGTCACTGCAGGGATATCCAGCCTTATTTCGCGTCAGGGCATCGCGGTGTCCATTCCACTTGAGGCCGCAAACTCAGGGTCCCTCTCACATACCTAGAGCTGAGAGAAGCCTCCTCTTGAGGTGCTTGTGGTAAGGTGGTATTCCTCAGGAGTCGAAGCCAGGGACTAACCTCTCATCTCGAGTTGATTCTTGGTCCACGGAGCTCTTTTGTGTTGCTACAGTGACCTCAGGATCCCTCTAGCCTTGAAACAGTGTTCTTGGGGTTTCTCTGGAGTGCCATCAAGGAAATCAAGGCTCCTTTCATGTGTGATGTGCAACACGGAATTGCTCTGCACGCAGTGCAGGGGAATCGGGCCTCATCTCGCGGCGAGGGGGAAGTCTCATGGTTTTTCTCGAGTTGCGGCGGGAACCTGGGGTATATTCTCGAGTTACGACGGGGATGGCCCTTCCACACACGTGTTTGTTCAGCCACGTCAGGACTCTTGCCTAGTTGCGAGACACAACTCGGGATTCTCCTCGAGGCTTGGCAAGGCAATTGGGACGCCTCTCCAGCTGAGGCGGGAGACCAAGGGTCCCTTTCCACGTGCCACAGAAATCCTGGGACTCCTATCAAGTTTCACGAGGAGTCAGGCATCGTCTCCTTTGGAGGCACTGATCTCCGCGTACCTCTGGAGTTTTCAAAGGATGTGAGGCCTCCGGTCGCGATGAGGTGGGGAACTAGGTCTTTCTATGTGGTCTCCACAGGGGATTCAGACATCCTTTCATCTTGGGAGATGCAAGACGAGCCTGCATTCCAGTCACTGCAGGGATATCCGGCCTTATTTCGCGTCAGGGCATCGCGGTGTCCATTCCACTTGAGGCCGCAAACTCAGGGTCCCTCTCACATACCTAGAGCTGAGAGAAGCCTCCTCTTGAGGTGCTTGTGGTAAGGTGGTATTCCTCTGGAGTCGAAGCCAGGGACTAACCTCTCATCTCGAGTTGATTTTTGGCCCACGGAGCTCTTTCGTGTTGCTACAGTGACCTCAGGATCCCTCTAGCCTTGAAACAGTGTTCTTGGGGTTTCTCTGGAGTGCCATCAAGGAAATCAAGGCTCCTTTCATGTGTGATGTGCAACACGGAATTGATCTGAACGCAGTGCAGGGGAATCGGGCCTCATCTCGCGGCGAGGGGGAAGTCTCATGGTTTTTCTCGAGTTGCGGCGGGAACCTGGGGTATATTCTCGAGTTACGAAGGGGATGGCCCTTCCACACACGTGTGTGTTCAGCCATGTCAGGACTCCTGCCTAGTTGCGAGGGACAACTCTGGATTCTCCTCGAGGCTTTGCAGGGCAATTGGGACGCCTCTCCAGCTGAGACGGGAGACCAAGGGTCCCTTTCCACGTGCCACAGGTATCCTGGGTCTCCTATCAAGTTTCACGAGGAGTCAGGCATCGTCTCCTTTGGAGGCACTGATCTCCGCATACCTCTGGAGTTTTCAAAGGATTTGAGGCCTCCTGTCGCGATGAGGTGGGGAACTAGGTCTTTCTCTGTGGTCTCCACAGGGGATTCAGACACCCTTTCGTCTTGGGAGATGCAAGACTAGCCTGCATTCCAGTCACTGCAGGGATATCCGGCCTTATTTTGAGTCAGGGCATCGCGGTGTCCATTCCACTTGAGGCCGCAAACTCAGGGTCCCTCTCACATACCTAGAGCTGAGAGAAGCTTCCTCTTGAGGTGCTTGTGGTAAGGTGGTATTCCTCAGGAGTCGAAGCCAGGGACTAACCTCTCATCTCGAGTTGATTTTTGGTCCACGGAGCTCTTTCGTGTTGCTACAGTGACCTCAGGATCCCTCTAGCCTTGAAACAGTGTTCTTGGGGTTTCTCTGGAGTGCCATGAAGGAAATCAAGGCTCCTTTCATGTGTGATGTGCAACACAGAATTACTCTGCACGCAGTGCATGGGAATCGGGCCTCATCTCGCGGCGAGGGGGAAATCTCATGGTTTTTCTCGAGTTGCGGCGGGAACCTGGGGTATATTCTCGAGTTACGACGGGGATGGCCCTTCCACACACGTGTTTGTTCAGCCACGTCAGGACTCTTGCCTAGTTGCGAGACACAACTCGGGATTCTCCTCGAGGCTTGGCAAGGCAATTGGGACGCCTCTCCAGCTGAGGCGCGAGACCAAGGGTCCCTTTCCACGTGCCACAGGAATCCTGGGACTCCTATCAAGTTTCACGAGGAGTCAGGCATCGTCTCCTTTGGAGGCACTGATCTCCGCGTACCTCTGGAGTTTTCAAAGGATGTGAGGCCTCCGGTCGCGATGAGGTGGGGAACTAGGTCTTTCTCTGTGGTCTCCACAGGGGATTCAGACATCCTTTCATCTTGGGAGATGCAAGACGAGCCTGCATTCAAGTCACTGCAGGGATATCCAGCCTTATTTCGCGTCAGGGCATCGCGGTGTCCATTCCACTTGAGGCCGCAAACTCAGGGTCCCTCTCACATACCTAGAGCTGAGAGAAGCCTCCTCTTGAGGTGCTTGTGGTAAGGTGGTATTCCTCAGGAGTCGAAGCCAGGGACTAACCTCTCATCTCGAGTTGATTCTTGGTCCACGGAGCTCTTTTGTGTTGCTACAGTGACCTCAGGATCCCTCTAACCTTGAAACAGTGTTCTTGGGGTTTCTCTGGAGTGCCATCAAGGAAATCAAGGCTCCTTTCATGTGTGATGTGCAACACGGAATTGCTCTGCACGCAGTGCAGGGGAATCGGGCCTCATCTCGCGGCGAGGGGGAAGTCTCATGGTTTTTCTCGAGTTGCGGCGGGAACCTGGGGTATATTCTCGAGTTACGACGGGGATGGCCCTTCCACACACGTGTTTGTTCAGCCACGTCAGGACTCTTGCCTAGTTGCGAGACACAACTCGGGATTCTCCTCGAGGCTTGGCAAGGCAATTGGGACGCCTCTCCAGCTGAGGCGGGAGACCAAGGGTCCCTTTCCACGTGCCACAGAAATCCTGGGACTCCTATCAAGTTTCACGAGGAGTCAGGCATCGTCTCCTTTGGAGGCACTGATCTCCGCGTACCTCTGGAGTTTTCAAAGGATGTGAGGCCTCCGGTCGCGATGAGGTGGGGAACTAGGTCTTTCTATGTGGTCTCCACAGGGGATTCAGACATCCTTTCATCTTGGGAGATGCAAGACGAGCCTGCATTCCAGTCACTGCAGGGATATCCGGCCTTATTTCGCGTCAGGGCATCGCGGTGTCCATTCCACTTGAGGCCGCAAACTCAGGGTCCCTCTCACATACCTAGAGCTGAGAGAAGCCTCCTCTTGAGGTGCTTGTGGTAAGGTGGTATTCCTCTGGAGTCGAAGCCAGGGACTAACCTCTCATCTCGAGTTGATTTTTGGCCCACGGAGCTCTTTCGTGTTGCTACAGTGACCTCAGGATCCCTCTAGCCTTGAAACAGTGTTCTTGGGGTTTCTCTGGAGTGCCATCAAGGAAATCAAGGCTCCTTTCATGTGTGATGTGCAACACGGAATTGATCTGAACGCAGTGCAGGGGAATCGGGCCTCATCTCGCGGCGAGGGGGAAGTCTCATGGTTTTTCTCGAGTTGCGGCGGGAACCTGGGGTATATTCTCGAGTTACGACGGGGATGGCCCTTCCACCCACGTGTTTGTTCAGCCACGTCAGGACTCCTGCCTAGTTGCGAGGGACAACTCGGGATTCTCCTCGAGGCTTGGCAGGGCAATTGGGACGCCTCTCCAGCTGAGGCGGGAGACCAAGGGTCCCTTTCCACGTGCCACAAGAATCCTGGGACTCCTATCAAGTTTCACGAGGAGTCAGGCATCGTCTCCTTTGGAGGCACTGATCTCTGAGTACCTCTGGAGTTTTCAAAGGATGTGAGGCCTCCGGTCGCGATGAGGTGGGGAACTAGGTCTTTCTCTGTGGTCTCCACAGGGGATTCAGACATCCTTTCATCTTGGGAGATGCAAGACGAGCCTGCATTCCAGTCACTGCAGGGATATCCGGCCTTATTTCGAGTCAGGGCATCGCGGTGTCCATTCCACTTGAGGCCGCAAACTCAGGGTCCCTCTCACATACCTAGAGCTGAGAGAAGCCTCCTCTTGAGGTGCTTGTGGTAAGGTGGTGTTTCTCTGGAGTCGAAGCCAAGGACTAAGCTCTCATCTCGAGTTGATTTTTGGCCCACGGAGCTCTTTCGTGTTGCTACAGTGACCTCAGGATCCCTCTAGCCTTGAAACAGTGTTCTTGGGGTTTCTCTGGAGTGCCATGAAGGAAATCAAGGCTCCTTTGATGTGTGATGTGCAACACGGAATTGCTCTGCACGCAGTGCAGGGGAATCGGGCCTCATCTCGCGGCGAGGGGGAAGTCTCATGGTTTTTCTCGAGTTGCGGCGGGAACCTGGGGTATATTCTCGAGTTACGACGGGGATGGCCCTTCCACACACGTGTTTGTTCAGCCACGTCAGGACTCTTGCCTAGTTGCGAGACACAACTCGGGATTCTCCTCGAGGCTTGGCAAGGCAATTGGGACGCCTCTCCAGCTGAGGCGGGAGACCAAGGGTCCCTTTCCACGTGCCACAGGAATCCTGGGACTCCTATCAAGTTTCACGAGGAGTCAGGCATCGTCTCCTTTGGAGGCACTGATCTCCGCGTACCTCTGGAGTTTTCAAAGGATGTGAGGCCTCCGGTCGCGATGAGGTGGGGAACTAGGTCTTTCTCTGTGGTCTCCACAGGGGATTCAGACATCCTTTCTTCTTGGGAGATGCAAGACGAGCCTGCATTCAAGTCACTGCAGGGATATCCGGCCTTATTTCGAGTCAGGGCATCGCGGTGTCCATTTCACTTGAGGCCGCAAACTCAGGGTCCCTCTCACATACCTAGAGCTGAGAGAAGCCTCCTCTTGAGGTGCTTGTGGTAAGGTGGTATTCCTCAGGAGTCGAAGCCAGGGACTAACCTCTCATCTCGTGTTGATTCTTGGTCCACGGAGCTCTTTCGTGTTGCTACAGTGACCTCAGGATCCCTCTAGCCTTGAAACAGTGTTCTTGGGGGTTCTCTGGAGTGCCATCAAGGAAATCAAGGCTCCTTTCATGTGTGATGTGCAAGACGGAATTGCTCTGCACGCAGTGCAGGGGAATCGGGCCTCATCTTGCGGCGAGGGGGAAGTCTCATGGTTTTTCTCGAGTTGCGGCGGGAACCTGGGGTATATTCTCGAGTTACGACGGGGATGGCCCTTCCACACACGTGTGTGTTCAGCCATGTCAGGACTCCTGCCTAGTTGCGAGGGACAACTCGGGATTCTCCTCGAGGCTTTGCAGGGCAATTGGGACGCCTCTCCAGCTGAGACGGGAGACCAAGGGTCCCTTTCCACGTGCCACAGGAATCCTGGGTCTCCTATCAAGTTTCACGAGGAGTAAGGCATTGTCTCCTTTGGAGGCACTGATCTCCGCGTACCTCTGGAGTTTTCAAAGGATGTGAGGCCTCCGGTCGCGATGAGGTGGGGAACTAGGTCTTTCTCTGTGGTCTCCACAGGGGATTCAGACATCCTTTCGTCCTTGGAGATGCAAGACGAGCCTGCATTCAAGTCACTGCAGGGATATCCAGCCTTATTTCGCGTCAGGGCATCGCGGTGTCCATTCCACTTGAGGCCGCAAACTCAGGGTCCCTCTCACATACCTAGAGCTGAGAGAAGCCTCCTCTTGAGGTGCTTGTGGTAAGGTGGTATTCCTCTGGAGTCGAAGCCAGGGACTAACCTCTCATCTCGAGTTGATTTTTGGCCCACGGAGCTCTTTCGTGTTGCTACAGTGACCTCAGCATCCCTCTAGCCTTGAAACAGTGTTCTTGGGGTTTCTCTGGAGTGCCATCAAGGAAATCAAGGCTCCTTTCATGTGTGATGTGCAACACGGAATTGCTCTGCACGCAGTGCAGGGGAATCGGGCCTCATCTCGCGGCGAGGGGGAAGTCTCATGGTTTTTCTCGAGTTGCGGCGGGAACCTGGGGTATATTCTCGAGTTACGACGGGGATGGCCCTTCCACCCACGTGTTTCTTCAGCGACGTCAGGACTCCTGCCTAGTTGCGAGGGACAACTCGGGATTCTCCTCGAGGCTTTGCAGGACAATTGGGACGCCTCTCCAGCTGAGACGGGAGACCAAGGGTCCCTTTCCACGTGCCACAGGAATCCTGGGTCTCCTATCAAGATTCACGAGGAGTCAGGCATCGTCTACTTTGGAGGCACTGATCTCCGCATACCTCTGGAGTTTTCAAAGGATTTGAGGCCTCCTGTCGCGATGATGTGGGGAACTAGGTCTTTCTCTGTGGTCTCCACAGGGGATTCAGACACCCTTTCTTCTTGGGAGATGCAAGACGAGCCTGCATTCCAGTCACTGCAGGGATATCCGGCCTTATTTCGAGTCAGGGTATCGCGGTGTCCATTCCACTTGAGGCCGCAAACTCAGGGTCCCTCTCACATATTTAGAGCTGAGAGAAGCCTCCTCTTGAGGTGCTTGTGGTAAGTTGGTATTCCTCAGGAGTCGAAGCCAGGGACTAACCTCTCATCTCGAGTTGATTTTTGGTCCACGGAGCTCTTTCGTGTTGCTACAGTGACCTCAGGATCCCTCTAGCCTTGAAACAGTGTTCTTGGGGTTTCTCTGGAGTGCCATCAAGGAAATCAAGGCTCCTTTCATGTGTGATGTGCAAGACGGAATTGCTCTGCACGCAGTACAGGGGAATCGGGCCTCATCTCGCATCGAGGGGGAAGTCTCATGGTTTTTCTCGAGTTGCGGCGGGAACCTGGGGTATATTCTCGAGTTACGACGGGGATGGCCCTTCCACACACGTGTTTGTTCAGCCACGTCAGGACTCTTGCCTAGTTGCGAGACACAACTCGGGATTCTCCTCGAGGCTTGGCAAGGCAATTGGGACGCCTCTCCAGCTGAGGCGGGAGACCAAGGGTCCCTTTCCACGTGCCACAGGAATCCTGGGACTCCTATCAAGTTTCACGAGGAGTCAGGCATCGTCTCCTTTGGAGTCACTGATCTCCGCGTACCTCTGGAGTTTTCAAAGGATGTGAGGCCTCCGGTCGCGATGAGGTGGGGAACTAGGTCTTTCTCTGTGGTCTCCACAGGGGATTCAGACATCCTTTCATCTTGGGAGATGCAAGACGAGCCTGCATTCATGTCACTGCAGGGATATCCAGCCTTATTTCGCGTCAGGGCATCGCGGTGTCCATTCCACTTGAGTCCGCAAACTCAGGGTCCCTCTCACATACCTAGAGCTGAGAGAAGCCTCCTCTTGAGGTGCCTGTGGTAAGGTGGTATTCCTCTGGAGTCGAAGCCAGGGACTAACCTCTCATCTCGAGTTGATTTTTGGCCCACGGAGCTCTTTCGTGTTGCTACAGTGACCTCAGGATCCCTCTAGCCTTGAAACAGTGTTCTTGGGGTTTCTCTGGAGTGCCATCAAGGAAATCAAGGCTCCTTTCATGTGTGATGTGCAACACGGAATTGCTCTGCACGCAGTGCAGGGGAATCGGGCCTCATCTCGCGGCGAGGGGGAAGTCTCATGGTTTTTCTCGAGTTGCGGCGTGAACCTGGGGTATATTCTCGAGTTACGACGGGGATGGCCCTTCCACCCACGTGTTTCTTCAGCGACGTCAGGACTCCTGCCTAGTTGCGAGGGACAACTCTGGATTCTCCTCGAGGCTTGGCAGGGCAATTGGGACGCCTCTCCAGCTGAGGCGGGAGACCAAGTGTCCCTTTCCAAGTGCCACAGGAATCCTGGGACTCCTATCAAGTTTCACGAGGAGTCAGGCATCGTCTCCTTTGGAGGCACTGATCTCCGCGTACCTCTGGAGTTTTCAAAGGATGTGAGGCTATCGGTCGCGATGAGGTGGGGAACTAAGTCTTTCTCTGTGCTTTCCACAGGGGATTCAGACATCCTTTCGTCCTGGGAGATGCAAGACGAGCCTGCATTGAAGTCACTGCAGGGATATCCGGCCTTATTTCGAGTCAGGGCATCGCGGTGTCCATTCCACTTGAGGCCGCAAACTCAGGGTCCCTCTCACATACCTAGAGCTGAGAGAAGCCTCCTCTTGAGGTGCTTGTGGTAAGGTGGTATTCCTCTGGAGACGAATCCAGGGACTAACCTCTCTTTTCGAGTTGATTTTTGGTCCACAGAGTTCTTTCATGTTGCTACAGTGACCTCAGGATCCCTCTATCCTTGAAACAGTGTTCTTGGAGTTTCTCTGGAGTGCCATCAAGAAAATCAAGGCTCCTTTCATGTGTGATGTGCAAGACGGAATTGCTCTGCACGCAATACAGGGGAATCGGGCCTCATCTCGCATCGAGGGGGAAGTCTCATGGTTTTTCTCGAGTTGCGGCGGGAACCTGGGGTATATTCTCGAGTTACGACGGGGATGGCCCTTCCACACACGTGTTTGTTCAGCCACGTCAGGACTCCTGCCTAGTTGCGAGGGACAACTCGGGATTCTCCTCGAGGCTTGGCAGGGCAATTGGAACGCCTCTCCAGCTGAGGCGGGAGACCAAGGGTCCCTTTCCACGTGCCACAAGAATCCTGGGACTCCTATCAAGTTTCACGAGGAGTCAGGCATCGTCTCCTTTGGAGGCACTGATCTCCGCGTACCTCTGGAGTTTTCAAAGGATGTGAGGCCTCCGGTCGCGATGAGGTGGGGAACTAGGTGTTTCTCTGTGGTCTCCACAGGGGATTCAGACATCCTTTCTTCTTGGGAGATGCAAGACGAGCCTGCATTCAAGTCACTGCAGGGATATCCGGCCTTATTTCGAGTCAGGGCATCGCGGTGTCCATTCCACTTGAGGCCGCAAACTCAGGATCCCTCTCACATACCTAGAGCTGAGAGAAGCCTCCTCTTGAGGTACTTGTGGTAAGGTGGTATTCCTCAGGAGTCGAAGCCAGGGACTAACCTCTCATCTCGTGTTGATTCTTGGTCCACGGAGCTCTTTCGTGTTGCTACAGTGACCTCAGGATCCCTCTATCCTTGAAAAAGTGTTCTTGGGGTTTCTCTGGAGTGCCATCAAGGAAATCAAGGCTCCTTTCATGTGTGATGTGCAACACGGAATTGCTCTGCACGCAGTGCAGGGGAATCGGGCCTCATCTCGCGGCGAGGGGGAAGTCTCATGGTTTTTCTCGAGTTGCGGCGGGAACCTGGGGTATATTCTCGAGTTACGACGGGGATGGCCCTTCCACCCACATGTTTCTTCAGCGACGTCAGGACTCCTGCCTACTTGTGAGGGACAACTCGGGATTCTCCTCGAGGCTTTGCAGGGCAATTGGGACGCCTCTCCAGCTGAGGCGGGAGACCAAGGGTCCCTTTCCACGTGCCACAGGAATCCTGGGTCTCCTATCAAGTTTCACGAGGAGTCAGGCATCGTCTCCTTTGGAGGCACTGATCTCCGCATACCTCTGGAGTTTTCAAAGGATGTGAGGCCTCCTGTCGCGATGACGTGGGGAACTAGGTCTTTCTCTGTGGTCTCCACAGGGGATTCAGACATCCTTTCATCTTGGGAGATGCAAGACGAGCCTGCATTCAAGTCACTGCAGGGATATCCAGCCTTATTTCGCGTCAGGGCATCGCGGTGTCCATTCCACTTGAGGCCGCAAACTCAGGGTCCCTCTCACATACGTAGAGCTGAGAGAAGCCTCCTCTTGAGGTGCTTGTGGTAAGGTGGTATTCCTCTGGAGACGAATCCAGGGACTAACCTCTCTTTTCGAGTTGATTTTTGGTCCACAGAGTTCTTTCGTGTTGCTACAGTGACCTCAGCATCCCTCTCTCCTTGAAACAGTGTTCTTGGGGTTTCTCTGGAGTGCCATCAAGGAAATCAAGGCTCCTTTCATGTGTGATGTGCAAGACGGAATTGCTCTGCACGCAGTACAGGGGAATCGGGCCTCATCTCGCATCGAGGGGGAAGTCTCATGGTTTTTCTCGAGTTGCGGCGGGAACCTGGGGTATATTCTCGAGTTACGACGGGGATGGCCCTTCCACCCACGTGTTTGTTCAGCCACGTCAGGACTCCTGCCTAGTTGCGAGGGACAACTCGGGATTCTCCTCGAGGCTTGGCAGGGCAATTGGAACGCCTCTCCAGCTGAGGCGGGAGACCAAGGGTCCCTTTCCACGTGCCACAAGAATCCTGGGACTCCTATCAAGTTTCACGAGGAGTCAGGCATCGTCTCCTTTGAAGGCACTGATCTCCACGTACCTCTGGAGTTTTCAAAGGATGAGAGGCCTCCGGTCGCGATGAGGTGGGGAACTAGGTGTTTCTCTGTGGTCTCCACAGGGGATTCAGACATCCTTTCTTCTTGGGAGATGCAAGACGAGCCTGCATTCAAGTCACTGGAGGGATATCCAACCTTATTTCGAGTCAGGGCATGGCGGTGTCCATTCCACTTGAGGCCGCAAACTCAGGATCCCTCTCACATACCTAGAGCTGAGAGAAGCCTCCTTTTGAGGTGCTTGTGGTAAGGTGGTATTCCTCAGGAGTCGAAGCCAGGGACTAACCTCTCATCTTGTGTTGATTCTTGGTCCATGGAGCTATTTCGTGTTGCTACAGTGACCTCAGAATCCCTCTAGCCTTGAAACAGTGTTCTTGGGGTTTCTCTGGAGTGCCATCAAGGAAATCAAGGCTCCTTTCATGTGTGATGTGCAACACGGAATTGCTCTGCACGCAGTGCAGGGGAATCGGGCCTCATCTCGCGGCGAGGGGGAAGTCTCATGGTTTTTCTCGAGTTGCGGCGGGAACCTGGGGTATATTCTCTAGTTACGACGGGGATGGCCCTTCCACACACGTGTGTGTTCAGCCATGTCAGGACTCCTGCCAAGTTGCGAGGGACAACTCTGGATTCTCCTCGAGGCTTGGCAGGGCAATTGGGACGCCTCTCCAGGTGAGGCGGGAGACCAAGGGTCCCTTTCCAAGTGCCACAGGAATCCTGGGACTCCTATCAAGTTTCACGAGGAGTCAGGCATCGTCTCCTTTGGAGGCACTGATCTCCGCGTACCTCTGGAGTTTTCAAAGGATGTGAAGCTATCGGTCGCGATGAGGTGGGGAACTAGGTGTTTCTCTGTGGTCTCCACAGGGGATTCAGACATCCTTTCTTCTTGGGAGATGCAAGACTAGCCTGCATTCAAGTCACTGCAGGGATATCCGGCCTTATTTCGAGTCAGGGCATCGTGGTGTCCATTCCACTTGAGGCCGCAAACTCAGGGTCCCTCTCACATACCTAGAGCTGAGAGAAGCCTCCTCTTGAGGTGCTTGTGGTAAGGTGGTATTCCTCAGGAGTCGAAGCCAGGGACTAACCTCTCATCTCGTGTTGATTCTTGGTCCACGGAGCTCTTTCGTGTTGCTACAGTGACCTCAGGATCCCTCTAGCCTTGAAACAGTGTTCTTGGGGTTTCTCTGGAGTGCCATGAAGGAAATCAAGGCTCCTTTCATGTGTGATGTACAACACAGAATTGCTCTGCACGCAGTGCATGGGAATCGGGCCTCATCTCGCGGCGAGGGGGAAGTCTCATGGTTTTTCTCGAGTTGCGGCGGGAACCTGGGGTATATTCTCGAGTTACGACGGGGATGGCCCTTCCACACACGTGTTTGTTCGGCCACGTCAGGACTCTTGCCTAGTTGTGAGACACAACTCGGGATTCTCCTCGAGGCTTGGCAAGGCAATTGGGACGCCTCTCCAGCTGAGGCGGGAGACCAAGGGTCCCTTTCCACGTGCCACAGGAATCCTGGGACTCCTATCAAGTTTCACGAGGAGTCAGGCATCGTCTCCTTTGGAGGCACTGATCTCCGCGTACCTCTGGAGTTTTCAAAGGATGTGAGGCTATCGGTCGTGATGAGGTGGGGAACTAAGTCTTTCTCTGTGCTTTCCACAGGGGATTCAGACATCCTTTCGTCCTGGGAGATGCAAGACGAGCCTGCATTGAAGTCACTGCAGGGATATCCGTCCTTATTTCGAGTCAGGGCATCGCGGTGTCCATTCCACTTGAGGCCACAAACTCAGGGTCCCTCTCACATACCTAGAGCTGAGAGAAGCCTCCTCTTGAGTTGCTTGTGGTAAGGTGGTATTCCTCTGGAGACGAATCCAGGGACTAACCTCTCTTTTCGAGTTGATTTTTGGTCCACAGAGTTCTTTCGTGTTGCTACAGTGACCTCTGGATCCCTCTATCCTTGAAACAGTGTTCTTGGGGTTTCTCTGGAGTGCCATCAAGGAAATCAAGGCTCCTTTCATGTGTGATGTGCAAGACGGAATTGCTCTGCACGCAGTACAGGGGAATCGGGCCTCATCTCGCATCGAGGGGGAAGTCTCATGGTTATTCTCGAGTTGCGGCGGGAACCTGGGGTATATTCTCGAGTTACGACGGGGATGGCCCTTCCACCCACGTCTTTGTTCAGCCACGTCAGGACTCCTGCCTAGTTGCGAGGGACAACTCGGGATTCTCCTCGAGGCTTGGCAGGGCAATTGGAATGCCTCTCCAGCTGAGGCGGGAGACCAAGGGTCCCTTTCCACGTGCCACAGGAATCCTGGGTCTCCTATCAAGTTTCACGAGGAGTCAGGCATCGTCTCCTTTGGAGGCACTGATCTCCGCATACCTCTGGAGATTTCAAAGGATTTGAGGCCTCCTGTCGCGATGAGGTGGGGAACTAGGTCTTTCTCTGTGGTCTCCACAGGGGATTCAGACAACCTTTCGTCTTGGGAGATGCAAGACGAGCCTGCATTCCAGTCACTGCAGGGATATCCGGCCTTATGTCGAGTCAGGGCATCGCGGTGTCCATTCCACTTGAGGCCGCAAACTCAGGGTCCCTCTCACATGCCTAGAGCTGAGAGAAGCCTCCTCTTGAGGTGCTTGTGGTAAGGTGGTATTCCTCTGGAGTCGAAGCCAGGGACTAACCTCTCATCTCGAGTTGATTTTGGGTCCACGGAGCTCTTTCGTGTTGCTACAGTGACCTCAGGATCCCTCTAGCCTTGAAACAGTGTTCTTGGGGTTTCTCTGGAGTGCCATCAAGGAAATCAAGGCTCCTTTCATGTGTGATGTGCAACACGGAATTGCTCTGCACACAGTGCAGGGGAATCGGGCCTCATCTCGCGGCGAGGGGGAAGTCTCATGGTTTTTCTCGAGTTGCGGCGGGAACCTGGGGTATATTCTCGAGTTACGACGGGGATGGCCCTTCCACACACGTGTTTGTTTAGCCACGTCAGGACTCTTGCCTAGTTGCGAGACACAACTCGGGATTCTCCTCGAGGCTTGGCAAGGCAATTGGGACGCCTCTCCAGCTGAGGCGGGAGACCAAGGGTCCCTTTCCGCGTGCCACAGGAATCCTGGGACTCCTATCAAGTTTCACGAGGAGTCAGGCATCGTCTCCTTTGGAGGCACTGATCTCCGCGTACTTCTGGAGTTTTCAAAGGATGTGAGGCCTCCGGTCGCAATGAGGTGGGGATCTAGGTCTTTCTCTGTGGTCTCCACAGGGGATTCAGACATCCTTTCATCTTGGGAGATGCAAGACGAGCCTGCATTCAAGTCACTGCAGGGATATCCAGCCTTATTTCGCGTCAGGGCATCGCGGTGTCCATTCCACTTGAGGCCGCAAACTCAGGGTCCCTCTCACATACCTAGAGCTGAGAGAAGCCTCCTCTTGAGGTGCTTGTGGTAAGGTGGTATTCCCCTGGAGTCGAATCCAGGGACTAACCTCTCATCTCGAGTTGATTTTTGGCCCACGGAGCTCTTTCGTGTTGCTACAGTGACCTCAGGATCCCTCTAGCCTTGAAACAGTGTTCTTGGGTTTTCTCTGGAGTGCCATCAAGGAAATCAAGGCTCCTTTCATGTGTGATGTGCAACACGGAATTGCTCTGCACGCAGTGCAGGGGAATCGGGCCTCATCTCGCGGCGAGGGGGAAGTCTCATGGTTTTTCTCGAGTTGCGGCGGGAACCTGGGGTATATTCTCGAGTTACGACGGGGATGGCCCTTCCACCCACGTGTTTCTTCAGCGACGTCAGGACTCCTGCCTAGTTGCGAGGGACAACCCTGGATTCTCCTCGAGGCTTGGCAGGGCAATTGGGACGCCTCTCCAGCTGAGGCGGGAGACGAAGGGTCCCTTTCCAAGTGCCACAGGAATCCTGGGACTCCTATCAAGTTTCACGAGGAGTCAGGCATCGTCTCCTTTGGAGGCACTGATCTCCGCGTACCTCTGGAGTTTTCAAAGGATGTGAGGCTATCGGTCGCGATGAGGTGGGGATCTAGGTCTTTCTCTGTGGTCTCCACAGGGGATTCAGACATCCTTTCTTCTTGGGAGATGCAAGACGAGCCTGCATTCAAGTCACTGCAGGGATATCCGGCCTTATTTCGAGTCAGGGCATCGCGGTGTCCATTCCACTTGAGGCCGCAAACTCAGGGTCCCTCTCACATACCTAGAGCTGAGAGAAGCCTCCTCTTGAGGTGCTTGTGGTAAGGTGGTATTCCTCAGGAGTCGAAGCCAGGGACTAACCTCTCATCTCATGTTGATTCTTGGTCCACGGAGCTCTTTCGTGTTGCTACAGTGACCTCAGGATCCCTCTAGCCTTGAAACAGTGTTCTTGGGGTTTCTCTGGAGTGCCATCAAGGAAATCAAGGCTCCTTTCATGTGTGATGTGCAAGACGGAATTGCTCTGCACGCAGTACAGGGGAATCGGGCCTCATCTCGCATCGAGGGGGAAGTCTCATGGTTTTTCTCGAGTTGCGGCGGGATCCTGGGGTATATTCTCGAGTTACGACGGGGATGGCCCTTCCACCCACGTGTTTGTTCAGCCACGTCAGGACTCCTGCCTAGTTGCGAGGGACAACTCGGGATTCTCCTCGAGGCTTGGCAGGGCAATTGGAACGCCTCTCCAGCTGAGGCGGGAGACCAAGGGTCCCTTTCCACGTGCCACAGGAATCCTGGGTCTCCTATCAAGTTTCACGAGGAGTCAGGCATCGTCTCCTTTGGAGGCACTGATCTCCGCATACCTCTGGAGTTTTCAAAGGATTTGAGGCCTCCTGTCGCGATGAGGTGGGGAACTAGGTCTTTCTCTGTGGTCTCCACTGGGGATTCAGACACCCTTTCGTCTTGGGAGATGCAAGACGAGCCTGCATTCCAGTCACTGCAGGGATATCCGGCCTTATGTCGAGTCAGGGCATCGCGGTGTCCATTCCACTTGAGGCCGCAAACTCAGGGTCCCTCTCACATACCTAGAGCTGAGAGAAGCCTCCTCTTGAGGTGCTTGTGGTAAGGTGGTGTTCCTCTGGAGTCGAAGCCAGGGACTAACCTCTCATTTCGAGTTGATTTTGGGTCCACGGAGCTCTTTCGTGTTGCTACAGTGACCTCAGGATCCCTCTAGCCTTGAAACAGTGTTCTTGGGGTTTCTCTGGAGTGCCATCAAGGAAATCAAGGCTCCTTTCATGTGTGATGTGCAACACGGAATTGCTCTGCACACAGTGCAGGGGAATCGGGCCTCATCTCGCGGCGAGGGGGAAGTCTCATGGTTTTTCTCGAGTTGCGGCGGGAACCTGGGGTATATTCTCGAGTTACGACGGGGATGGCCCTTCCACCCACGTGTTTGTTCAGCCACGTCAGGACTCTTGCCTAGTTGCGAGACACAACTCGGGATTCTCCTCGAGGCTTGGCAAGGCAATTGGGACGCCTCTCCAGCTGAGGCGGGAGACCAAGGGTCCCTTTCCGCGTGCCACAGGAATCCTGGGACTCCTATCAAGTTTCACGAGGAGTCAGGCATCGCCTCCTTTGGAGGCACGGATCTCCGCGTACCTCTGGAGTTTTCAAAGGATGTGAGGCCTCCGGTCGCGATGAGGAGGGGATCTAGGTCTTTCTCTGTGGTCTCCACAGGGGATTCAGACATCCTTTCATCTTGGGAGATGCAAGACGAGCCTGCATTCAAGTCACTGCAGGGATATCCAGCCTTATTTCGCGTCAGGGCATCGCGGTGTCCATTCCACTTGAGGCCGCAACCTCAGGGTCCCTCTCACATACCTAGAGCTGAGAGAAGCCTCCTCTTGAGGTGCTTGTGGTAAGGTGGTATTCCTCTGGAGTCGAAGCCAGGGACTAACCTCTCATCTCGAGTTGATTTTTGGCCCACGGAGCTCTTTCGTGTTGCTACAGTGACCTCAGGAATCCTCTAGCCTTGAAACAGTGTTCTTGGGGTTTCTCTGGAGTGCCATCAAGGAAATCAAGGCTCCTTTCATGTGTGATGTGCAACACGGAATTGCTCTGCACGCAGTGCAGGGGAATCGGGCCTCATCTCGCGGCGAGGGGGAAGTCTCATGGTTTTTCTCGAGTTGCGGCGGGAACCTGGGGTATATTCTCGAGTTACGACGGGGATGGCCCTTCCACCCACGTGTTTCTTCAGCCACGTCAGGACTCCTGCCTAGTTGCGAGGGACAACTCTGGATTCTCCTCGAGGCTTGGCAGGGCAATTGGGACGCCTCTCCAGCTGAGGCGGGAGACCAAGGGTCCCTTTCCAAGTGCCACAGGAATCCTGGGACTCCTATCAAGTTTCACGAGGAGTCAGGCATCGTCTCCTTTGGAGGCACGGATGTCCGCGTACCTCTGGAGTTTTCAAAGGATGTGAGGCTATCGGTCGCGATGAGGTGGGGAACTAGGTCTTTCTCTGTGGTCTCCACAGGGGATTCAGACATCCTTTCTTCTTGGGAGATGCAAGACGAGCCTGCATTCAAGTCACTGCAGGGATATCCGGCCTTATTTCGAGTCAGGGCATCGCGGTGTCCATTCCACTTGAGGCCGCAAACTCAGGGTCCCTCTCACATACCTAGAGCTGAGAGAAGCCTCCTCTTGAGGTGCTTGTGGTAAGGTGGTATTCCTCAGGAGTCGAATCCAGGGACTAACCTCTCATCTCATGTTGATTCTTGGTCCACGGAGCTCTTTCGTGTTGCTACAGTGACTTCAGGATCCCTCTAGCCTTGAAACAGTGTTCTTGGGGTTTCTCTGGAGTGCCATCAAGGAAATCAAGGCTCCTTCCATGTGTGATGTGCAAGACGGAATTGCTCTGCACGCAGTACAGGGGAATCGGGCCTCATCTCGCATCGAGGGGGAAGTCTCATGGTTTTTCTCGAGTTGCGGCGGGATCCTGGGGTATATTCTCGAGTTACGACGGGGATGGCCCTTCCACCCACGTGTTTGTTCAGCCACGTCAGGACTCCTGCCTAGTTGCGAGGGACAACTCGGGATTCTCCTCGAGGCTTGGCAGGGCAATTGGAACGCCTCTCCAGCTGAGGCGGGAGACCAAGGGTCCCTTTCCACGTGCCACAGGAATCCTGGGTCTCCTATCAAGTTTCACGAGGATCAGGCATCGTCTCCTTTGGAGGCACTGATCTCCGCATACCTCTGGAGTTTTCAAAGGATTTGAGGCCTCCTGTCGCGATGAGGTGGGGAACTAGGTCTTTCTCTGTGGTCTCCACTGGGGATTCAGACACCCTTTCGTCTTGGGAGATGCAAGACGAGCCTGCATTCCAGTCACTGCAGGGATATCCGGCCTTATGTCGAGTCAGGGCATCGCGGTGTCCATTCCACTTGAGGCCGCAAACTCAGGGTCCCCTCTCACATACCTAGAGCTGAGAGAAGCCTCCTCTTGAGGTGCTTGTGGTAAGGTGGTGTTCCTCTGGAGTCGAAGCCAGGGACTAACCTCTCATCTCGAGTTGATTTTGGGTCCACGGAGCTCTTTCGTGTTGCTACAGTGACCTCAGGATCCCTCTAGCCTTTGAAACAGTGTTCTTGGGGTTTCTCTGGAGTGCCATCAAGGAAATCAAGGCTCCTTTCATGTGTGATGTGCAACACGGAATTGCTCTGCACACAGTGCAGGGGAATCGGGCCTCATCTCGCGGCGAGGGGGAAGTCTCATGGTTTTTCTCGAGTTAGCGGCGGGAACCTGGGGTATATTCTCGAGTTTACGACGGGGATGGCCCTTCCACACACGTGTTTCTTCAGCGACGTCAGGACTCCTGCTAGTTGCGAGGGACAACTCTGGATTCTCCTCGAGGCTTGGCAGGGCAATTGGGACGCCTCTCCAGCTGAGGCGGGAGACCAAGGGTCCCTTTCCAAGTGCCACAGGAATCCTGGGACTCCTATCAAGTTTCACGAGGAGTCAGGCATCGTCTCCTTTGGAGGCACTGATCTCCGCGTACCTCTGGAGTTTTCAAAGGATGTGAGGCTATCGGGTCGCGATGAGGTGGGGAAACTAAGTCTTTTCTCTGTGCTTTCCACAGGGGATTCAGACATCCTTTCATCCTGGGAGATGCAAGACGAGCCTGCATTGAAGTCACTGCAGGGATATCCGGCCTTATTTCGAGTCAGGGCATCGCGGTGTCCATTCCACTTGAGACCGCAAACTCAGGGTCCCTCTCACATACCTAGAGCTGAGAGAAGCCTCCTCTTGAGGTGCCTGTGCTAAGGTGGTATTCCTCTGGAGACGAATCCAGGGACTAACCTCTCTTTTCGAGTTGATTTTTGGTCCACAGAGTTCTTTCGTGTTGCTACAGTGACCTCAGGATCCCTCTATCCTTGAAACAGTGTTCTTGGGGTTTCTCTGGAGTGCCATCAAGGAAATCAAGGCTCCTTTCATGTGTGATGTGCAAGACGGAATTGCTCTGCACGCAGTACAGGGGAATCGGGCCTCATCTCGCATCGAGGGGGAAGTCTCATGGTTTTTCTCGAGTTGCGGCGGGAACCTGGGGTATATTCTCGAGTTACGACGGGGATGGCCCTAACACACACGTGTTTCTTCAGCGACGTCAGGACTCCTGCCTACTTGCGAGGAACAACTCGGGATTCTCCTCGAGGCTTGGCAGGGCAATTGGAACGCCTCTCCAGCTGAGGCAGGAGACCAAGAGTCCCTTTCCACGTGCCACAGGAATCCTGGGACTCCTATCAAGTTTCACGAGGAGTCAGGCATCGTCTCCTTTGGAGGCACTGATCTCGGCGTACCTCTGGAGTTCTCAAAGGATGTGAGGCCTTCGGTCGCGATGAGGTGGGGAACTAGGTGTTTCTCTGTGGTCTCCACAGGGGATTCAGACATCCTTTCTTCTTGGGAGATGCAAGACGAGCCTGCATTCAAGTCACTGCAGGGATATCCGGCCTTATTTCGAGTCAGGGCATCGCGGTGTCCATTCCACTTGAGGCCGCAAACTCAGGGTCCCTCTCACATACCTAGAGCTGAGAGAAGCCTCCTCTTGAGGTGCTTGTGGTAAGGTGGTATTCCTCAGGAGTCGAAGCCAGGGACTAACCTCTCATCTCATGTTGATTCTTGGTCCACGGAGCTCTTTCGTGTTGCTACAGTGACCTCAGGATCCCTCTAGCCTTGAAACAGTGTTCTTGGGGTTTCTCTGGAGTGCCATCAAGGAAATCAAGGCTCCTTTCATGTGTGATGTGCAAGACGGAATTGCTCTGCAAGCAGTACAGGGGAATCGGGCCTCATCTCGCATCGAGGGGGAAGTCTCATGGTTTTTCTCGAGTTGCGGCGGGATCCTGGGGTATATTCTCGAGTTACGACGGGGATGGCCCTTCCACCCACGTGTTTGTTCAGCCACGTCAGGACTCCTGCCTAGTTGCGAGGGACAACTCGGGATTCTCCTCGAGGCTTGGCAGGGCAATTGGAACGCCTCTCCAGCTGAGGCGGGAGACCAAGGGTCCCTTTCCACGTGCCACAGGAATCCTGGGTCTCCTATCAAGTTTCACGAGGAGTCAGGCATCGTCTCCTTTGGAGGCACTGATCTCCGCATACCTCTGGAGTTTTCAAAGGATTTGAGGCCTCCTGTCGCGATGAGGTGGGGAACTAGGTCTTTCTCTGTGGTCTCCACTGGGGATTCAGACACCCTTTCGTCTTGGGAGATGCAAGACGAGCCTGCATTCCAGTCACTGCAGGGATATCCGGCCTTATGTCGAGTCAGGGCATCGCGGTGTCCATTCCACTTGAGGCCGCAAACTCAGGGTCCCTCTCACATACCTAGAGCTGAGAGAAGCCTCCTCTTGCGGTGCTTGTGGTAAGGTGGTGTTCCTCTGGAGTCGAAGCCAGGGACTAACCTCTCATCTCGAGTTGATTTTGGGTCCACGGAGCTCTTTCGTGTTGCTACAGTGACCTCAGGATCCCTCTAGCCTTGAAACAGTGTTCTTGGGGTTTCTCTGGAGTGCCATCAAGGAAATCAAGGCTCCTTTAATGTGTGATGTGCAACACGGAATTGCTCTGCACACAGTGCAGGGGAATCGGGCCTCATCTCGCGGCGAGGGGGAAGTCTCATGGTTTTTCTCGAGTTGCGGCGGGAACCTGGGGTATATTCTCGAGTTACGACGGGGATGGCCCTTCCACCCACGTGTTTGTTCAGCCACGTCAGGACTCTTGCCTAGTTGCGAGACACAACTCGGGATTCTCCTCGAGGCTTGGCAAGGCAATTGGGACGCCTCTCCAGCTGAGGCGGGAGACCAAGGGTCCCTTTCCGCGTGCCACAGGAATCCTGGGACTCCTATCAAGTTTCACGAGGAGTCAGGCATCGCCTCCTTTGGAGGCACGGATCTCCGCGTACCTCTGGAGTTTTCAAAGGATGTGAGGCCTCCGGTCGCGATGAGGTGGGGATCTAGGTCTTTCTCTGTGGTCTCCACAGGGGATTCAGACATCCTTTCATCTTGGGAGATGCAAGACGAGCCTGCATTCAAGTCACTGCAGGGATATCCAGCCTTATTTCGCGTCAGGGCATCGCGGTGTCCATTCCACTTGAGGCCGCAACCTCAGGGTCCCTCTCACATACCTAGAGCTGAGAGAAGCCTCCTCTTGAGGTGCTTGTGGTAAGGTGGTATTCCTCTGGAGTCGAAGCCAGGGACTAACCTCTCATCTCGAGTTGATTTTTGGCCCACGGAGCTCTTTCGTGTTGCTACAGTGACCTCAGGAATCCTCTAGCCTTGAAACAGTGTTCTTGGGGTTTCTCTGGAGTGCCATCAAGGAAATCAAGGCTCCTTTCATGTGTGATGTGCAACACGGAATTGCTCTGCACGCAGTGCAGGGGAATCGGGCCTCATCTCGCGGCGAGGGGGAAGTCTCATGGTTTTTCTCGAGTTGCGGCGGGAACCTGGGGTATATTCTCGAGTTACGACGGGGATGGCCCTTCCACCCACGTGTTTCTTCAGCCACGTCAGGACTCCTGCCTAGTTGCGAGGGACAACTCTGGATTCTCCTCGAGGCTTGGCAGGGCAATTGGGACGCCTCTCCAGCCGAGGCGGGAGACCAAGGGTCCCTTTCCAAGTGCCACAGGAATCCTGGGACTCCTATCAAGTTTCACGAGGAGTCAGGCATCGTCTCCTTTGGAGGCACGGATGTCCGCGTACCTCTGGAGTTTTCAAAGGATGTGAGGCTATCGGTCGCGATGAGGTGGGGAACTAGGTGTTTCTCTGTGGTCTCCACAGGGGATTCAGACATCCTTTCTTCTTGGGAGATGCAAGACGAGCCTGCATTCAAGTCACTGCAGGGATATCCGGCCTTATTTCGAGTCAGGGCATCGCGGTGTCCATTCCACTTGAGGCCGCAAACTCAGGGTCCCTCTCACATACCTAGAGCTGAGAGAAGCCTCCTCTTGAGATGCTTGTGGTAAGGTGGTATTCCTCAGGAGTTGAATCCAGGGACTAACCTCTCATCTCATGTTGATTCTTGGTCCACGGAGCTCTTTCGTGTTGCTACAGTGACTTCAGGATCCCTCTAGCCTTGAAACAGTGTTCTTGGGGTTTCTCTGGAGTGCCATCAAGGAAATCAAGGCTCCTTTCATGTGTGATGTGCAAGACGGAATTGCTCTGCACGCAGTACAGGGGAATCGGGCCTCATCTCGCATCGAGGGGGAAGTCTCATGGTTTTTCTCGAGTTGCGGCGGGATCCTGGGGTATATTCTCGAGTTACGACGGGGATGGCCCTTCCACCCACGTGTTTGTTCAGCCACGTCAGGACTCCTGCCTAGTTGCGAGGGACAACTCGGGATTCTCCTCGAGGCTTGGCAGGGCAATTGGAACGCCTCTCCAGCTGAGGCGGGAGACCAAGGGTCCCTTTCCACGTGCCACAGGAATCCTGGGTCTCCTATCAAGTTTCACGAGGAGTCAGGCATCGTCTCCTTTGGAGGCACTGATCTCCGCATACCTCTGGAGTTTTCAAAGGATTTGAGGCCTCCTGTCGCGATGAGGTGGGGAACTAGGTCTTTCTCTGTGGTCTCCACTGGGGATTCAGACACCCTTTCGTCTTGGGAGATGCAAGACGAGCCTGCATTCCAGTCACTGCAGGGATATCCGGCCTTATGTCGAGTCAGGGCATCGCGGTGTCCATTCCACTTGAGGCCGCAAACTCAGGGTCCCTCTCACATACCTAGAGCTGAGAGAAGCCTCCTCTTGAGGTGCTTGTGGTAAGGTGGTGTTCCTCTGGAGTCGAAGCCAGGGACTAACCTCTCATCTCGAGTTGATTTTGGGTCCACGGAGCTCTTTCGTGTTGCTACAGTGACCTCAGGATCCCTCTAGCCTTGAAACAGTGTTCTTGGGGTTTCTCTGGAGTGCCATCAAGGAAATCAAGGCTCCTTTCATGTGTGATGTGCAACACGGAATTGCTCTGCACACAGTGCAGGGGAATCGGGCCTCATCTCGCGGCGAGGGGGAAGTCTCATGGTTTTTCTCGAGTTGCGGCGGGAACCTGGGGTATATTCTCGAGTTACGACGGGGATGGCCCTTCCACCCACGTGTTTGTTCAGCCACGTCAGGACTCTTGCCTAGTTGCGAGACACAACTCGGGATTCTCCTCGAGGCTTGGCAAGGCAATTGGGACGCCTCTCCAGCTGAGGCGGGAGACCAAGGGTCCCTTTCCGCGTGCCACAGGAATCCTGGGACTCCTATCAAGTTTCACGAGGAGTCAGGCATCGTCTCCTTTGGAGGCACTGATCTCCACGTACTTCTGGAGTTTTCAAAGGATGTGAGGCTATCGGTCGCGATGAGGTGGGGATCTAGGTCTTTCTCTGTGGTCTCCACAGGGGATTCAGACATCCTTTCATCTTGGGAGATGCAAGACGAGCCTGCATTCAAGTAACTGCAGGGATATCCGGCCTTATTTCGCTTCAGGGCATCGCGGTGTCCATTCCACTTGAGGCCGCAAACTCAGGGTCCCTCTCACATACCTAGAGCTGAGAGAAGCCTCCTCTTGAGGTGCTTGTGGTAAGGTGGTATTCCCCTGGAGTCGAAGCCAGGGACTAACCTCTCATCTCGAGTTGATTTTTGGCCCACGGAGCTCTTTCGTGTTGCTACAGTGACCTCAGGATCCCTCTAGCCTTGAAACAGTGTTCTTGGGGTTTCTCTGGAGTGCCATCAAGGAAATCAAGGCTCCTTTCATGTGTGATGTGCAACACGGAATTGCTCTGCACGCAGTGCAGGGGAATCGGGCCTCATCTCGCGGCGAGGGGGAAGTCTCATGGTTTTTCTCGAGTTGCGGCGGGAACCTGGGGTATATTCTCGAGTTACGACGGGGATGGCCCTTCCACCCACGTGTTTCTTCAGCGACGTCAGGACTCCTGCCTAGTTGCGAGGGACAACTCTGGATTCTCCTCGAGGCTTGGCAGGGCAATTGGGACGCCTCTCCAACTGAGGCGGGAGACCAAGGGTCCCTTTCCAAGTGCCACAGGAATCCTGGGACTCCTATCAAGTTTCACGAGGAGTCAGGCATCGTCTCCTTTGGAGGCACTGATCTCCGCGTACCTCTGGAGTTTTCAAAGGATGTGAGGCTATCGGTCGCGATGAGGTGGGGAACTAAGTCTTTCTCTGTGCTTTCCACAGGGGATTCAGACATCCTTTCATCCTGGGAGATGCAAGACGAGCCTGCATTGAAGTCACTGCAGGGATATCCGGCCTTATTTCGAGTCAGGGCATCGCGGTGTCCATTCCACTTGAGACCGCAAACTCAGGGTCCCTCTCACATACCCAGAGCTGAGAGAAGCCTCCTCTTGAGGTGCCTGTGCTAAGGTGGTATTCCTCTGGAGACGAATCCAGGGACTAACCTCTCTTTTCGAGTTGATTTTTGGTCCACAGAGTTCTTTCGTGTTGCTACAGTGACGTCAGGATCCCTCTATCCTTGAAACAGTGTTCTTGGGGTTTCTCTGGAGTGCCATCAAGGAAATCAAGGCTCCTTTCATGTGTGATGTGCAAGACGGAATTGCTCTGCACGCAGTACAGGGGAATCGGGCCTCATCTCGCATCGAGGGGGAAGTCTCATGGTTTTTCTCGAGTTGCGGCGGGAACCTGGGGTATATTCTCGAGTTACGACGGGGATGGCCCTTCCACCCACGTGTTTGTTCAGCCACGTCAGGACTCCTGCCTAGTTGCGAGGGACAACTCGGGATTCTCCTCGAGGCTTGGCAGGGCAATTGGAACGCCTCTCCAGCTGAGGCGGGAGACCAAGGGTCCCTTTCCACGTGCCACAGGAATCCTGGGTCTCCTATCAAGTTTCACGAGGGGTCAGGCATCGTCTCCTTTGGAGGCACTGATCTCCGCATACCTCTGGAGTTTTCAAAGGATTTGAGGCCTCCTGTCGCGATGAGGTGGGGAACTAGGTCTTTCTCTGTGGTCTCCACTGGGGATTCAGACACCCTTTCGTCTTGGGAGATGCAAGACGAGCCTGCATTCCAGTCACTGCAGGGATATCCGGCCTTATGTCGAGTCAGGGCATCGCGGTGTCCATTCCACTTGAGGCCGCAAACTCAGGGTCCCTCTCACATACCTAGAGCTGAGAGAAGCCTCCTCTTGAGGTGCTTGTGGTAAGGTGGTGTTCCTCTGGAGTCGAAGCCAGGGACTAACCTCTCATCTCGAGTTGATTTTGGGTCCACGGAGCTCTTTCGTGTTGCTACAGTGACCTCAGGATCCCTCTAGCCTTGAAACAGTGTTCTTGGGGTTTCTCTGGAGTGCCATCAAGGAAATCAAGGCTCCTTTCATGTGTGATGTGCAACACGGAATTGCTCTGCACACAGTGCAGGGGAATCGGGCCTCATCTCGCGGCGAGGGGGAAGTCTCATGGTTTTTCTCGAGTTGCGGCGGGAACCTGGGGTATATTCTCGAGTTACGACGGGGATGGCCCTTCCACCCACGTGTTTGTTCAGCCACGTCAGGACTCTTGCCTAGTTGCGAGACACAACTCGGGATTCTCCTCGAGGCTTGGCAAGGCAATTGGGACGCCTCTCCAGCTGAGGCGGGAGACCAAGGGTCCCTTTCCGCGTGCCACAGGAATCCTGGGACTCCTATCAAGTTTCACGAGGAGTCAGGCATCGTCTCCTTTGGAGGCACTGATCTCCACGTACTTCTGGAGTTTTCAAAGGATGTGAGGCTATCGGTCGCGATGAGGTGGGGATCTAGGTCTTTCTCTGTGGTCTCCACAGGGGATTCAGACATCCTTTCATCTTGGGAGATGCAAGACGAGCCTGCATTCAAGTAACTGCAGGGATATCCGGCCTTATTTCGCTTCAGGGCATCGCGGTGTCCATTCCACTTGAGGCCGCAAACTCAGGGTCCCTCTCACATACCTAGAGCTGAGAGAAGCCTCCTCTTGAGGTGCTTGTGGTAAGGTGGTATTCCCCTGGAGTCGAATCCAGGGACTAACCTCTCATCTCGAGTTGATTTTTGGCCCACGGAGCTCTTTCGTGTTGCTACAGTGACCTCAGGATCCCTCTAGCCTTGAAACAGTGTTCTTGGGGTTTCTCTGGAGTGCCATCAAGGAAATCAAGGCTCCTTTCATGTGTGATGTGCAACACGGAATTGCTCTGCACGCAGTGCAGGGGAATCGGGCCTCATCTCGCGGCGAGGGGGAAGTCTCATGGTTTTTCTCGAGTTGCGGCGGGAACCTGGGGTATATTCTCGAGTTACGACGGGGATGGCCCTTCCACACACGTGTTTCTTCAGCGACGTCAGGACTCCTGCCTAGTTGCGAGGGACAACTCTGGATTCTCCTCGAGGCTTGGCAGGGCAATTGGGACGCCTCTCCAACTGAGGCGGGAGACCAAGGGTCCCTTTCCAAGTGCCACAGGAATCCTGGGACTCCTATCAAGTTTCACGAGGAGTCAGGCATCGTCTCCTTTGGAGGCACTGATCTCCGCGTACCTCTGGAGTTTTCAAAGGATGTGAGGCTATCGGTCGCGATGAGGTGGGGAACTAAGTCTTTCTCTGTGCTTTCCACAGGAGATTCAGACATCCTTTCATCCTGGGAGATGCAAGACGAGCCTGCATTGAAGTCACTGCAGGGATATCCGGCCTTATTTCGAGTCAGGGCATCGCGGTGTCCATTCCACTTGAGACCGCAAACTCAGGGTCCCTCTCACATACCTAGAGCTGAGAGAAGCCTCCTCTTGAGGTGCCTGTGCTAAGGTGGTATTCCTCTGGAGACGAATCCAGGGACTAACCTCTCTTTTCGAGTTGATTTTTGGTCCACAGAGTTCTTTCGTGTTGCTACAGTGACGTCAGGATCCCTCTATCCTTGAAACAGTGTTCTTGGGGTTTCTCTGGAGTGCCATCAAGGAAATCAAGGCTCCTTTCATGTGTGATGTGCAAGACGGAATTGCTCTGCACGCAGTACAGGGGAATCGGGCCTCATCTCGCATCGAGGGGGAAGTCTCATGGTTTTTCTCGAGTTGCGGCGGGAACCTGGGGTATATTCTCGAGTTACGACGGGGATGGCCCTTCCACACACGTGTTTCTTCAGCGACGTCAGGACTCCTGCCTACTTGCGAGGAACAACTCGGGATTCTCCTCGAGGCTTGGCAGGGCAATTGGAACGCCTCTCCAGCTGAGGCGGGAGACCAAGAGTCCCTTTCCACGTGCCACAGGAATCCTGGGACTCCTATCAAGTTTCACGAGGAGTCAGGCATCGTCTCCTTTGGAGGCACTGATCTCGGCGTACCTCTGGAGTTCTCAAAGGATGTGAGGCCTTCGGTCGCGATGAGGTGGGGAACTAGGTGTTTCTCTGTGGTCTCCACAGGGGATTCAGACATCCTTTCATCTTGGGAGATGCAAGACGAGCCTGCATTCAAGTCACTGCAGGGATATCCAGCCTTATTTCGCGTCAGGGCATCGCGGTGTCCATTCCACTTGAGGCCGCAAACTCAGGGTCCCTCTCACATACTTAGAGCTGAGAGAAGCCTCCTCTTGAGGTGCTTGTGGTAAGGTGGTATTCCTCTGGAGTCGAAGCCAGGGACTAACCTCTCATCTCGAGTTGATTTTTGGCCCACGGAGCTCTTTCGTGTTGCTACAGTGACCTCAGGATCCCTCTATCCTTGAAACAGTGTTCTTGGGGTTTCTCTGGAGTGCCATCAAGGAAATCAAGGCTCCTCTCATGTGTGATGTGCAACACGGAATTGCTCTGCACGCAGTGCAGGGGAATCGGGCCTCATCTTGTGGCGAGGGGGAAGTCTCATGATTTTTCTCGAGTTGCTGCGGGAACCTGGGGTATATTCTCGAGTTACAATGGGGATGGCCCTTCCACACACGTGTTTCTTCAGCCACGTCAGGACACCTGCCGAGTTGCGAGGGACAACTCTGGATTCTCCTCGAGGCTTGGCAGGGCAATTGGGACGCCTCTCCAGCTGAGGCGGGAGACCAAGGGTCCCTTTCCACGTGCCACAGGAATCCTGGGTCTCCTATCAAGTTTCACGAGGAGTCAGGCATCGTCTCCTTTGGAGGCACGGATCTCCGCGTACCTCTGGAGTTTTCAAAGGATGTGAGGCTATCGGTCGCGATGAGGTGGGGAACTAAGTCTTTCTCTGTGCTTTCCACAGGGGATTCAGACATCCTTTCGTCCTGGGAGATGCAAGACGAGCCTGCATTGAAGTCACTGTAGGGATATCCGGCCTTATTTCGAGTCAGGGCATCGCGGTGTCCATTCCACTTGAGGCCGCAAACTCAGGGTCCCTCTCACATACCTAGAGCTGAGAGAAGCCTCCTCTTGAGGTGCTTGTGGTAAGGTGGTATTCCTCTGGAGACGAATCCAGGGACTAACCTCTCTTTTCGAGTTGATTTTTGGTCCACAGAGTTCTTTCGTGTTGCTACAGTGACCTCAGGATCCCTCTAGCCTTGAAACAGTGTTCTTGGGGTTTCTCTGGAGTGCCATCAAGGAAATCAAGGCTCCTTTCATGTGTGATGTGCAAGACGGATTTGCTCTGCACGCAGTACAGGGGAATCGGGCCTCATCTCGCATCGAGGGGGAAGTCTCATGGTTTTTCTCGAGTTGCGGCGGGAACCTGGGGTATATTCTCGAGTTACGACGGGGATGGCTCTTCCACCCACGTGTTTGTTGAGCCACGTCAGGACTCCTGCCTAGTTGAGAGGGACAACTCGGGATTCTCCTCGAGGCTTGGCAGGGCAATTGGAACGCCTCTCCAGCTGAGGCGGGAGACCAAGGGTCCCTTTCCACGTGCCACAAGAATCCTGGGACTCCTATCAAGTTTCACGAGGAGTCAGGCATCGTCTCCTTTGGAGGCACTGATCTCCGCGTACCTCTGGAGTTTTCAAAGGATGTGAGGCCTCCGGTCGCGATGAGGTGGGGAACTAGGTGTCTCTCTGTGGTCTCCACAGGGGATTCAGACATCCTTTCTTCTTGGGAGATGCAAGACGAGCCTGCATTCAAGTCACTGCAGGGATATCCAGCTTTATTTCGAGTCAGGGCATCGCGGTGTCCATTCCACTTGAGGCCGCAAACTCAGGATCCCTCTCACGTACCTAGAGCTGAGAGAAGCCTCCTCTTGAGGTGCTTGTGGTAAGGTGGTATTCCTCAGGAGTCGAAGCCAGGGACTAACCTCTCATCTCGTGTTGATTCTTGGTCCACGGAGCTCTTTCGTGTTGCTACAGTGACCTCAGGATCCCTCTAGCCTTGAAACAGTGTTCTTGGGGTTTCTCTGGAGTGCCATCAAGGAAATCAAGGCTCCTTTCATGTGTGATGTGCAACACGGAATTGCTCTGCACGCAGTGCAGGGGAATCGGGCCTCATCTCGCGGCGAGGGGGAAGTCTCATGGTTTTTCTCGAGTTGCGGTGGGAACCTGGGGTATATTCTCGAGTTACGACGGGGATGGCCCTTCCACCCACGTGTTTCTTCAGCGACGTCAGGACTCCTGCCTAGTTGCGAGGGACAACTCGGGATTCTCCTCGAGGCTTGGCAAGGCAATTGGGACGCCTCTCCAGCTGAGGCGGGAGACCAAGGGTCCCTTTCCAAGTGCCACAGGAATCCTGGGACTCCTATCAAGTTTCACGAGAAGTCAGGCATCGTCTCCTTTGGAGGCACTGATCTCCGCGTACCTCTGGAGTTTTCAAAGGATGTGAGGCCTCCGGTCGCGATGAGGTGGGGAACTAGGTCTTTCTCTGTGGTCTCCACAGGGGATTCAGACATCCTTTCATCTTGGGAGATGCAAGACGAGTCTGCATTCAAGTCACTGCAGGGATATCCAGCCTTATTTCGCGTCAGGGCATCGCGGTGTCCATTCCACTTGAGGCCGCAAACTCAGGGTCCCTCTCACATACCTAGAGCTGAGAGAAGCCTCCTGTTGAGGTGCTTGTGGTAAGTTGGTATTCCTCTGGAGACGAATCCAGGGACTAACCTCTCTTTTCGAATTGATTTTTGGTCCACAGAGTTCTTTCGTGTTGCTACAGTGACCTCAGGATCCCTCTATCCTTGAAACAGTGTTCTTGGGTTTTCTCTGGAGTGCCATCAAGGAAATCAAGGCTCCTTTCATGTGTGATGTGCAAGACGGAATTGCTCTGCACGCAGTACAGGGGAATCGGGCCTCATCTCGCATCGAGGGGGAAGTCTCATGGTTTTTCTCGAGTTGCGGCGGGAACCTGGGGTATATTCTCGAGTTACGACGGGGATGGCCCTTCCACCCACGTGTTTGTTCAGCCACGTCAGGACTCCTGCCTAGTTGCGAGGGACAACTCGGGATTCTCCTCGAGGCTTGGCAGGGCAATTGGATCGCCTCTCCAGCTGAGGCGGGAGACCAAGGGTCCCTTTCCACGTGCCACAAGAATCCTGGGACTCCTATCAAGTTTCACGAGGAGTCAGGCATCGTCTCCTTTGGAGGCACTGATCTCCGCGTACCTCTGGAGTTTTCAAAGGATGTGAGGCCTCCGGTCGCCATGAGGTGGGGAACTAGGTGTTTCTCTGTGGTCTCCACAGGGGATTCAGACATCCTTTCTTCTTGGGAGATGCAAGACGAGCCTGCATTCAAGTCACTGCAGGGATATCCAGCCTTATTTCGCGTCAGGGCATCGCGGTGTCCATTCCACTTGAGGCCGCAAACTCAGGGTCCCTCTCACATACCTAGAGCTGAGAGAAGCCTCCTCTTGAGGTGCTTGTGGTAAGGTGGTATTCCTCTGGAGTCGAAGCCAGGGACTAACCTCTCATCTCGAGTTGATTTTTGGCCCACGGAGCTCTTTCGTGTTGCTACAGTGACCTCAGGATCCCTCTATCCTTGAAACAGTGTTCTTGGGGTTTCTCTGGAGTGCCATCAAGGAAATCAAGGCTCCTCTCATGTGTGATGTGCAACACGGAATTGCTCTGCACGCAGTGCAGGGGAATCGGGCCTCATCTTGTGGCGAGGGGGAAGTCTCATGATTTTTCTCGAGTTGCTGCGGGAACCTGGGGTATATTCTCGAGTTACAATGGGGATGGCCCTTCCACACACGTGTTTCTTCAGCCACGTCAGGACACCTGCCGAGTTGCGAGGGACAACTCTGGATTCTCCTCGAGGCTTGGCAGGGCAATTGGGACGCCTCTCCAGCTGAGGCGGGAGACCAAGGGTCCCTTTCCACGTGCCACAGGAATCCTGGGTCTCCTATCAAGTTTCACGAGGAGTCAGGCATCGTCTCCTTTGGAGGCACGGATCTCCGCGTACCTCTGGAGTTTTCAAAGGATGTGAGGCTATCGGTCGCGATGAGGTGGGGAACTAAGTCTTTCTCTGTGCTTTCCACAGGGGATTCAGACATCCTTTCGTCCTGGGAGATGCAAGACGAGCCTGCATTGAAGTCACTGCAGGGATATCCGGCCTTATTTCGAGTCAGGGCATCGCGGTGTCCATTCCACTTGAGGCCGCAAACTCAGGGTCCCTCTCACATACCTAGAGCTGAGAGAAGCCTCCTCTTGAGGTGCTTGTGGTAAGGTGGTATTCCTCTGGAGACGAATCCAGGGACTAACCTCTCTTTTCGAGTTGATTTTTTGTCCACAGAGTTCTTTCGTGTTGCTACAGTGACCTCAGGATCCCTCTAGCCTTGAAACAGTGTTCTTGGGGTTTCTCTGGAGTGCCATCAAGGAAATCAAGGCTCCTTTCATGTGTGATGTGCAAGACGGATTTGCTCTGCACGCAGTACAGGGGAATCGGGCCTCATCTCGCATCGAGGGGGAAGTCTCATGGTTTTTCTCGAGTTGCGGCGGGAACCTGGGGTATATTCTCGAGTTACGACGGGGATGGCTCTTCCACCCACGTGTTTGTTGAGCCACGTCAGGACTCCTGCCTAGTTGAGAGGGACAACTCGGGATTCTCCTCGAGGCTTGGCAGGGCAATTGGAACGCCTCTCCAGCTGAGGCGGGAGACCAAGGGTCCCTTTCCACGTGCCACAAGAATCCTGGGACTCCTATCAAGTTTCACGAGGAGTCAGGCATCGTCTCCTTTGGAGGCACTGATCTCCGCGTACCTCTGGAGTTTTCAAAGGATGTGAGGCCTCCGGTCGCGATGAGGTGGGGAACTAGGTGTCTCTCTGTGGTCTCCACAGGGGATTCAGACATCCTTTCTTCTTGGGAGATGCAAGACGAGCCTGCATTCAAGTCACTGCAGGGATATCCAGCTTTATTTCGAGTCAGGGCATCGCGGTGTCCATTCCACTTGAGGCCGCAAACTCAGGATCCCTCTCACGTACCTAGAGCTGAGAGAAGCCTCCTCTTGAGGTGCTTGTGGTAAGGTGGTATTCCTCAGGAGTCGAAGCCAGGGACTAACCTCTCATCTCGTGTTGATTCTTGGTCCACGGAGCTCTTTCGTGTTGCTACAGTGACCTCAGGATCCCTCTAGCCTTGAAACAGTGTTCTTGGGGTTTCTCTGGAGTGCCATCAAGGAAATCAAGGCTCCTTTCATGTGTGATGTGCAACACGGAATTGCTCTGCACGCAGTGCAGGGGAATCGGGCCTCATCTCGCGGCGAGGGGGAAGTCTCATGGTTTTTCTCGAGTTGCGGTGGGAACCTGGGGTATATTCTCGAGTTACGACGGGGATGGCCCTTCCACCCACGTGTTTCTTCAGCGACGTCAGGACTCCTGCCTAGTTGCGAGGGACAACTCGGGATTCTCCTCGAGGCTTGGCAAGGCAATTGGGACGCCTCTCCAGCTGAGGCGGGAGACCAAGGGTCCCTTTCCAAGTGCCACAGGAATCCTGGGACTCCTATCAAGTTTCACGAGAAGTCAGGCATCGTCTCCTTTGGAGGCACTGATCTCCGCGTACCTCTGGAGTTTTCAAAGGATGTGAGGCCTCCGGTCGCGATGAGGTGGGGAACTAGGTCTTTCTCTGTGGTCTCCACAGGGGATTCAGACATCCTTTCATCTTGGGAGATGCAAGACGAGTCTGCATTCAAGTCACTGCAGGGATATCCAGCCTTATTTCGCGTCAGGGCATCGCGGTGTCCATTCCACTTGAGGCCGCAAACTCAGGGTCCCTCTCACATACCTAGAGCTGAGAGAAGCCTCCTGTTGAGGTGCTTGTGGTAAGTTGGTATTCCTCTGGAGACGAATCCAGGGACTAACCTCTCTTTTCGAATTGATTTTTGGTCCACAGAGTTCTTTCGTGTTGCTACAGTGACCTCAGGATCCCTCTATCCTTGAAACAGTGTTCTTGGGTTTTCTCTGGAGTGCCATCAAGGAAATCAAGGCTCCTTTCATGTGTGATGTGCAAGACGGAATTGCTCTGCACGCAGTACAGGGGAATCGGGCCTCATCTCGCATCGAGGGGGAAGTCTCATGGTTTTTCTCGAGTTGCGGCGGGAACCTGGGGTATATTCTCGAGTTACGACGGGGATGGCCCTTCCACCCACGTGTTTGTTCAGCCACGTCAGGACTCCTGCCTAGTTGCGAGGGACAACTCGGGATTCTCCTCGAGGCTTGGCAGGGCAATTGGATCGCCTCTCCAGCTGAGGCGGGAGACCAAGGGTCCCTTTCCACGTGCCACAAGAATCCTGGGACTCCTATCAAGTTTCACGAGGAGTCAGGCATCGTCTCCTTTGGAGGCACTGATCTCCGCGTACCTCTGGAGTTTTCAAAGGATGTGAGGCCTCCGGTCGCCATGAGGTGGGGAACTAGGTGTTTCTCTGTGGTCTCCACAGGGGATTCAGACATCCTTTCTTCTTGGGAGATGCAAGACGAGCCTGCATTCAAGTCACTGCAGGGATATCCGGCCTTATTTCGAGTCAGGGCATCGTGGTGTCCATTCCACTTGAGGCCGCAAACTCAGGATCCCTCTCACATACCTAGAGCTGAGAGAAGCCTCCTCTTGAGGTGCTTGTGGTATGGTGGTATTCCTCAGGAGTCGAAGCCAGGGACTAACCTCTCATCTCGTGTTGATTCTTGGTCCACGGAGCTCTTTCGTGTTGCTACAGTGACCTCAGGATCCCTCTAGCCTTGAAACAGTGTTCTTGGGGTTTCTCTGGAGTGCCATCAAGGAAATCAAGGCTCCTTTCATGTGTGATGTGCAACACGGAATTGCTCTGCACGCAGTGCAGGGGAATCGGGCCTCATCTCGCGGCGAGGGGGAAGTCTCATGGTTTTTCTCGAGTTGCGGCGGGAACCTGGGGTATATTCTCGAGTTACGACGGGGATGGCCCTTCCACCCACGTGTTTCTTCAGCGACGTCAGGACTCCTGCCTACTTGCGAGGGACAACTCGGGATTCTCCTCGAGGCTTTGCAGAGTAATTGGGACGCCTCTCCAGCTGAGACGGGAGACCAAGGGTCCCTTTCCACGTGCCACAGGAATCCTGGGTCTCCTATCAAGTTTCACGAGGAGTCAGGCATCGTCTCCTTTGGAGGCACTGTTCTCCGCATACCTCTGGAGTTTCCAAAGGATTTGAGGCCTCCTGTCGCGATGAGGTGGGGAACTAGGTCTTTCTCTGTGGTCTCCACAGGGGATTCAGACACCCTTTCGTCTTGGGAGATGCAAGACGAGCCTGCATTCCAGTCACTGCAGGGATATCCGGCCTTATTTCGAGTCAGGGCATCGCGGTGTCCATTCCTCTTGAGGCCGCAAACTCAGGGTCCCTCTCACATACCTAGAGCTGAGAGAAGCCTCCTCTTGAGTTGCTTGTGGTAAGGTGGTATTCCTCTGGAGTCGAAGCCAGGGACTAACCTCTCATCTCGAGTTGATTTTTGGTCCATGGAGCTCTTTCGTGTTGCTACAGTGACCTCAGGATCCCTCTAGCCTTGAAACAGTGTTCTTGGGGTTTCTCTGGAGTGCCATGAAGGAAATCAAGGCTCCTTTCATGTGTGATGTGCAACACAGAATTGCTCTGCACGCAGTGCAGGGGAATCGGGCCTCATCTCGCGGCGAGGGGGAAGTCTCATGGTTTTTCTCGAGTTGCGGCGGGAACCTGGGGTATATTCTCGAGTTACGACGGGGATGGCCCTTCCACACACGTGTTTGTTCAGCCACGTCAGGACTCTTGCCTAGTTGCGAGACACAACTCGGCATTCTCCTCGAGGCTTGGCAAGGCAATTGGGACGCCTCTCCAGCTGAGGCGGGAGACCAAGGGTCCCTTTCCACGTGCCACAGGAATCCTGGGACTCTTATCAAGTTTCACGAGGAGTCAGGCATCGTCTCCTTTGGAGGCACTGATCTCCGCGTACCTCTGGAGTTTTCAAAGGATGTGAGGCCTCCGGTCGCGATGAGGTGGGGAACTAGGTGTTTCTCTGGGTCTCCACAGGGGATACAGACATCCTTTCATCTTGGGAGATGCAAGACGAGCCTGCATTCAAGTCACTGCAGGGATATCCGGCCTTATTTCGCGTCAGGGCATCGCGGTGTCCATTCCACTTGAGGCCACAAACTCAGGGTCCCTCTCACATACCTAGAGCTGAGAGAAGCCTCCTCTTGAGGTGCTTGTGGTAAGGTGGTATTCCTCTGGAGTCGAAGCCAGGGACTAACCTCTCATCTCGAGTTGATTTTTGGCCCACGGAGCTCTTTCGTGTTGCTACAGTGACCTCAGGATCCCTCTAGCCTTGAAACAGTGTTCTTGGGGTTTCTCTGGAGTGCCATCAAGGAAATCAAGGCTCCTTTCATGTGTGATGTGCAACACGGAATTGCTCTGCACGCAGTGCAGGGGAATCGGGCCTCATCTCGCGGCGAGGGGGAAGTCTCATGGTTTTTCTCGAGTTGCGGCGGGAACCTGGGGTATATTCTCGAGTTACGACGGGGATGGCCCTTCCACACACGTGTTTCTTCAGCGACGTCAGGACTCCTGCCTAGTTGCGAGGGACAACTCTGGATTCTCCTCGAGGCTTGGCAGGGCAATTGGGACGCCTCTCCAGCTGAGGCGGGAGACCAAGGGTCGCTTTCTAAGTGCCACAGGAATCCTGGGACTCCTATCAAGTTTCACGAGGAGTCAGGCATCGTCTCCTTTGGAGGCACTGATCTCCGCGTACCTCTGGAGTTTTCAAAGGATGTGAGGCCTCCGGTCGCGATGAGGTGGGGAACTAGGTCTTTCTCTGTGGTCTCCACAGGGGATTCAGACATCCTTTCATCTTGGGAGATGCAAGACGAGCCTGCATTCAAGTCACTGCAGGGATATCCAGCCTTATTTCGCGTCAGGGCATCGCGGTGTCCATTCCACTTGAGGCCGCAAACTCAGGGTCCCTCTCACATACCTAGAGCTGAGAGAAGCCTCCTCTTGAGGTGCTTGTGGTAAGGTGGTATTCCTCTGGAGTCGAAGCCAGGGACTAACCTCTCATCTCGAGTTGATTTTTGGCCGACGGAGCTCTTTCGTGTTGCTACAGTGACCTCAGGATCCCTCTAGCCTTGAAACAGTGTTCTTGGGGTTTCTCTGGAGTGCCATGAAGGAAATCAAGGCTCCTTTCATGTGTGATGTGCAACACAGAATTGCTCTGCACGCAGTGCAGGGAAATCGGGCCTCATCTCGCGGCGAGGGGGAAGTCTCATGGTTTTTCTCGAGTTGCGGCGGGAACCTGGGGTATATTCTCGAGTTACGACGGGGATGGCCCTTCCACACATGTGTTTGTTCAGCCACGTCAGGACTCTTGCCTAGTTGCGAGACACAACTCGGGATTCTCCTCGAGGCTTGGCAAGGCAATTGGGACGCCTCTCCAGCTGAGGCGGGAGACCAAGGGTCCCTTTCCACGTGCCACAGGAATCCTGGGACTCCTATCATGTTTCACGAGGAGTCAGGCATCATCTCCTTTGGAGGCACTGATCTCCGCGTACCTCTGGAGTTTTCAAAGGATGTGAGGCCTCCGGTCGCGATGAGGTGGGGAACTAGGTCTTTCTCTGTGGTCTCCACAGGGGATTCAGACATCCTTTCATATTGGGAGATGCAAGAAGAGCCTGCATTCAAGTCACTGCAGGGATATCCAGCCTTATTTCGCGTCAGGGCATCGCGGTGTCCATTCCACTTGAGGCCGCAAACTCAGGGTCCCTCTCACATACCTAGAGCTGAGAGAAGCCTCCTCTTGAGGTGCTTGTGGTAAGGTGGTATTCCTCTGGAGTCGAAGCCAGGGACTAACCTCTCATCTCGAGTTGATTTTTGGCCCACAGAGCTCTTTCGTGTTGCTACAGTGACCACAGGATCCCTCTAGCCTTGAAACAGTGTTCTTGGGGTTTCTCTGGAGTGCCATGAAGGAAATCAAGGCTCCTTTCATGTGTGATGTGCAACACGGAATTGCTCTGCACGCAGTGTAGGGGAATCGGGCCTCATCTCGCGGTGAGGGGGAAGTCTCATGGTTTTTCTCGAGTTGCGGCGGGAACCTGGGGTATATTCTCGAGTTACGACGGGGATGGCCCTTCCACCCACGTGTATGTTCAGCCACGTCAGGACTCCTGCCTAGTTGCGAGGGACAACTCGGGATTCTCCTCGAGGCTTGGCAGGGCAATTGGGACGCCTCTCCAGCTGAGGCGGGAGACCAAGTGTCCCTTTCCAAGTGCCACAGGAATCCTGGGACTCCTATCAAGTCTCACGAGGAGTCAGGCATCGTCTCCTTTGGAGGCACTGATCTCCGCGTACCTCTGGAGTTTTCAAAGGATGTGAGGCTATCGGTCGCGATGAGGTGGGGAACTAAGTCTTTCTCTGTGCTTTCCACAGGGGATTCAGACATCCTTTCGTCCTGGGAGATGCAAGACGAGCCTGCATTGAAGTCACTGCAGGGATATCCGGCCTTATTTCGAGTCAGGGCATCGCGGTGTCCATTCCACTTGAGGCCGCAAACTCAGGGTCCCTCTCACATACCTAGAGCTGAGAGAAGCCTCCTCTTGAGGTGCTTGTGGTAAGGTTGTATTCCTCTGGAGACGAATCCAGGGACTAACCTCTCTTTTCGAGTTGATTTTTGGTCCGCAGAATTCTTTCGTGTTGCTACAGTGACCTCAGGATCCCTCTATCCTTGAAACAGTGTTCTTGGGGTTTCTCTGGAGTGCCATCAAGGAAATCAAGGTTCCATTCATGTGTGATGTGCAAGACGGAATTGCTCTGCACGCAGTTCAGGGGAATCGGGCCTCATCTCACATCGAGGGGGAAGTCTCATGGTTTTTCTCGAGTTGCGGCGGGAACCTGGGGTATATTCTCGAGTTACGACGGGGATGGCCCTTCCACCCACGTGTTTGTTCAGCCACGTCAGGACTCCTCCCTAGTTGCGAGGGACAACTCGGGATTCTCCTCGAGGCTTGGCAGGGCAATTGGGACGCCTCTCCAGCTGAGGCGGGAGACCAAGGGTCCCTTTCCACGTGCCACAAGAATCCTGGGACTCCTATCAAGTTTCACGAGGAGTCAGGTATCGTCTCCTTTAGAGGCACTGATCTCCGCGTACCTCTGGAAATTTCAAAGGATGTGAGGCCTCCGGTCGCGATGAGGTGGGGAACTAGGTGTTTCTCTGTGATCTGCACAGGGGATTCAGACATCCTTTCTTCTTGGGAGATGCAAGACGAGCCTGCATTCAAGTCACTGCAGGGATATCCTTCCTTATTTCGAGTCAGGGCATCGCGGTGTCCATTCCAATTGAGGCCGCAAACTCAGGATCCCTCTCACATACCTAGAGCTGGGAGAAGCCTCCTCTTGAGGTGCTTGTGGTAAGGTGGTATTCCTCAGGAGTCGAAGCCAGGGACTAACCTCTCATCTCGTGTTGATTCTTGGTCCACGGAGCTCTTTCGTGTTGCTACAGTGACCTCAGGATCCCTCTAGCCTTGAAACAGTGTTCTTGGGGTTTCTCTGGAGTGCCATCAAGGAAATCAAGGCTCCTTTCATGTGTGATGTGCAACACGGAATTGCTCTGCACGCAGTGCACGGGAATCGGGCCTCATGTCGCGGCGAGGGGGAAGTCTCATGGTTTTTCTCGAGTTGCGGCGGGAACCTGGGGTATATTCTCGAGTTACGACGGGGATGGCCCTTCCACACACGTGTGTGTTCAGCCATGTCAGGACTCCTGCCTAGTTGCGAAGGACAACTCGGGATTCTCCTCGAGGCTTGGCAGGGCAATTGGAACGCCTCTCCAGCTGAGAGGGGAGACGAAGGGTCCCTTTCCACGTGCCACAGGAATCCTGGGTCTCCTATCAAGTTTCACGAGGAGTCAGGCATCGTCTCCTTTGGAGGCACTGATCTCCGCATACCTCTGGAGTTTTCAAAGGATTTGAGGCCTCCTGTCGCGATGAGGTGGGGAACTAGGTCTTTCTCTGTGGTCTCCACAGGGGATTCAGACACCCTTTCGTCTTGGGAGATGCAAGACGAGCCTGCATTCCAGTCACTGCAGGGATATCCGGCCTTATTTCGAGTCAGGGCATCGCGGTGTCCATTCCACTTGAGGCCCCCAACTCAGGGTCCCTCTCACATACCTAGACCTGAGAGAAGCCTCCTCTTGAGGTGCTTGTGGTAAGGTGGTATTCCTCTGGAGTCGAAGCCAGGGACTAACCTCTCATCTCGTGTTGATTCTTGGTCCACGGAGCTCTTTCGTGTTGCTACAGTGACCTCAGGATCCCTCTAGCCTTGAAACAGTGTTCTTGGGGTTTCTCTGGAGTGCCATGAAGGAAATCAAGGCTCCTTTCATGTGTGATGTGCAACACAGAATTGCTCTGCACGCAGTGCAGGGGAATCGGGCCTCATCTCGCGGCGAGGGGGAAGTCTCATGGTTTTTCTCGAGTTGCGGCGGGAACCTGGGGTATATTCTCGAGTTACGACGGGGATGGCCCTTCCACACACGTGTTTGTTCAGCCACGTCAGGACTCTTGCCTAGTTGCGAGACACAACTCGGCATTCTCCTCGAGTCTTGGCAAGGCAATTGGGACGCCTCTCCAGCTGAGGCGGGAGACCAAGGGTCCCTTTCCACGTGCCACAGGAATCCTGGGACTCTTATCAAGTTTCACGAGGAGTCAGGCATCGTCTCCTTTGGAGGCACTGATCTCCGCGTACCTCTGGAATTTTCAAAGGATGTGAGGCCTCCGGTCGCGATGAGGTGGGGAACTAGGTGTTTCTCTGGGTCGCCACAGGGGATACAGACATCCTTTCATCTTGGGAGATGCAAGACGAGCCTGCATTCAAGTCACTGCAGGGATATCCGGCCTTATTTCGCGTCAGGGCATCGCGGTGTCCATTCCACTTGAGGCCACAAACTCAGGGTCCCTCTCACATACCTAGAGCTGAGAGAAGCCTCCTCTTGAGGTGCTTGTGGTAAGGTGGTATTCCTCTGGAGTCGAAGCCAGGGACTAACCTCTCATCTCGAGTTGATTTTTGGCCCACGGAGCTCTTTCGTGTTGCTACAGTGACCTCAGGATCCCTCTAGCCTTGAAACAGTGTTCTTGGGGTTTCTCTGGAGTGCCATCAAGGAAATCAAGGCTCCTTTCATGTGTGATGTGCAACACGGAATTGCTCTGCACGCAGTGCAGGGGAATCGGGCCTCATCTCGCGGCGAGGGGGAAGTCTCATGGTTTTTCTCGAGTTGCGGCGGGAACCTGGGGTATATTCTCGAGTTACGACGGGGATGGCCCTTCCACACACGTGTTTCTTCAGCGACGTCAGGACTCCTGCCTAGTTGCGAGGGACAACTCTGGATTCTCCTCGAGGCTTGGCAGGGCAATTGGGACGCCTCTCCAGCTGAGGCGGGAGACCAAGGGTCGCTTTCCAAGTGCCACAGGAATCCTGGGACTCCTATCAAGTTTCACGAGGAGTCAGGCATCGTCTCCTTTGGAGGCACTGATCTCCGCGTACCTCTGGAGTTTTCAAAGGATGTGAGGCCTCCGGTCGCGATGAGGTGGGGAACTAGGTCTTTCTCTGTGGTCTCCACAGGGGATTCAGACATCCTTTCATCTTGGGAGATGCAAGACGAGCCTGCATTCAAGTCACTGCAGGGATATCCAGCCTTATTTCGCGGCAGGGCATCGCGGTGTCCATTCCACTTGAGGCCGCAAACTCAGGGTCCCTCTCACATACCTAGAGCTGAGAGAAGCCTCCTCTTGAGGTGCTTGTGGTAAGGTGGTATTCCTCTGGAGTCGAAGCCAGGGACTAACCTCTCATCTCGAGTTGATTTTTAGCCGACGGAGCTCTTTCGTGTTGCTACAGTGACCTCAGGATCCCTCTAGCCTTGAAACAGTGTTCTTGGGGTTTCTCTGGAGTGCCATGAAGGAAATCAAGGCTCCTTTCATGTGTGATGTGCAACACAGAATTGCTCTGCACGCAGTGCAGGGGAATCGGGCCTCATCTCGCGGCGAGGGGGAAGTCTCATGGTTTTTCTCGAGTTGCGGCGGGAAACTGGGGTATATTCTCGAGTTACGACGGGGATGGCCCTTCCACACATGTGTTTGTTCAGCCACGTCAGGACTCTTGCCTAGTTGCGAGACACAACTCGGGATTCTCCTCGAGGCTTGGCAAGGCAATTGGGACGCCTCTCCAGCTGAGGCGGGAGACCAAGGGTCCCTTTCCACGTGCCACAGGAATCCTGGGACTCCTATCAAGTTTCACGAGGAGTCAGGCATCGTCTCCTTTGGAGGCACTGATCTCCGCGTACCTCTGGAGTTTTCAAAGGATGTGAGGCCTCCGGTCGCGATGAGGTGGGGAACTAGGTCTTTCTCTGTGGACTCCACAGGGGATTCAGACATCCTTTCATCTTGGGAGATGCAAGAAGAGCCTGCATTCAAGTCACTGCAGGGATATCCAGCCTTATTTCGCGTCAGGGCATCGCGGTGTCCATTCCACTTGAGGCCGCAAACTCAGGGTCCCTCTCACATACCTAGAGCTGAGAGAAGCCTCCTCTTGAGGTGCTTGTGGTAAGGTGGTATTCCTCTGGAGTCGAAGCCAGGGACTAACCTCTCATCTCGAGTTGATTTTTGGCCCACAGAGCTCTTTCGTGTTGCTACAGTGACCTCAGGATCCCTCTAGCCTTGAAACAGTGTTCTTGGGGTTTCTCTGGAGTGCCATGAAGGAAATCAAGGCTCCATTCATGTGTGATGTGCAAGACGGAATTGCTCTGCACGCAGTTCAGGGGAATCGGGCCTCATCTCACATCGAGGGGGAAGTCTCATGGTTTTTCTCGAGTTGCGGCGGGAACCTGGGGTATATTCTCGAGTTACGACGGGGATGGCCCTTCCACCCACGTGTTTGTTCAGCCACGTCAGGACTCCTGCCTAGTTGCGAGGGACAACTCGGGATTCTCCTCGAGGCTTGGCAGGGCAATTGGGACGCCTCTCCAGCTGAGGCGGGAGACCAAGGGTCCCTTTCCACGTGCCACAAGAATCCTGGGACTCCTATCAAGTTTCACGAGGAGTCAGGTATCGTCTCCTTTAGAGGCACTGATCTCCGCGTACCTCTGGAGATTTCAAAGGATGTGAGGCCTCCGGTCGCGATGAGGTGGGGAACTAGGTGTTTCTCTGTGATCTGCACAGGGGATTCAGACATCCTTTCTTCTTGGGAGATGCAAGACGAGCCTGCATTCAAGTCACTGCAGGGATATCCTTCCTTATTTCGAGTCAGGGCATCGCGGTGTCCATTCCACTTGAGGCCGCAAACTCAGGATCCCTCTCACATACCTAGAGCTGAGAGAAGCCTCCTCTTGAGGTGCTTGTGGTAAGGTGGTATTCCTCAGGAGTCGAAGCCAGGGACTAACCTCTCATCTCGTGTTGATTCTTGGTCCACGGAGCTCTTTCGTGTTGCTACAGTGACCTCAGGATCCCTCTAGCCTTGAAACAGTGTTCTTGGGGTTTCTCTGGAGTGCCATCAAGGAAATCAAGGCTCCTTTCATGTGTGATGTGCAACACGGAATTGCTCTGCACGCAGTGCAGGGGAATCGGGCCTCATCTCGCGGCGAGGGGGAAGTCTCATGGTTTTTCTCGAGTTGCGGCGGGAACCTGGGGTATATTCTCGAGTTACGACGGGGATGGCCCTTCCACACACGTGTGTGTTCAGCCATGTCAGGACTCCTGCCTAGTTGCGAGGGACAACTCGGGATTCTCCTCGAGGCTTGGCAGGGCAATTGGAACGCCTCTCCAGCTGAGGCGGGAGACCAAGGGTCCCTTTCCACGTGCCACAAGAATCCTGGGACTCCTATCAAGTTTCACGAGGAGTCAGGCATCGTCTCCTTTGGAGGCACTGATCTCCGCGTACCTCTGGAGTTTTCAAAGGATGTGAGGCCTCCGGTCGCGATGAGGTGGGGAACTAGGTGTCTCTCTGTGGTCTCCACAGGGGATTCAGACATCCTTTCTTCTTGGGAGATGCAAGACGAGCCTGCATTCAAGTCACTGCAGGGATATCCAGCTTTATTTCGAGTCAGGGCATCGCGGTGTCCATTCCACTTGAGGCCGCAAACTCAGGATCCCTCTCACGTACCTAGAGCTGAGAGAAGCCTCCTCTTGAGGTGCTTGTGGTAAGGTGGTATTCCTCAGGAGTCGAAGCCAGGGACTAACCTCTCATCTCGTGTTGATTCTTGGTCCACGGAGCTCTTTCGTGTTGCTACAGTGACCTCAGGATCCCTCTATCCTTGAAACAGTGTTCTTGGGGTTTCTCTGGAGTGCCATCAAGGAAATCAAGGCTCCTTTCATGTGTGATGTGCAACACGGAATTGCTCTGCACGCAGTGCAGGGGAATCGGGCCTCATCTCGCGGCGAGGGGGAAGTCTCATGGTTTTTCTCGAGTTGCGGCGGGAACCTGGGGTATATTCTCGAGTTACGACGGGGATGGCCCTTCCACCCACGTGTTTCTTCAGCGACGTCAGGACTCCTGCCTACTTGCGAGGGACAACTCGGGATTCTCCTCGAGGCTTTGCAGAGTAATTGGGACGCCTCTCCAGCTGAGACGGGAGACCAAGGGTCCCTTTCCACGTGCCACAGGAATCCTGGGTCTCCTATCAAGTTTCACGAGGAGTCAGGCATCGTCTCCTTTGGAGGCACTGATCTCCGCGTACCTCTGGAGTTTCCAAAGGATTTGAGGCCTCCTGTCGCGATGAGGTGGGGAACTAGGTCTTTCTCTGTGGTCTCCACAGGGGATTCAGACACCCTTTCGTCTTGGGAGATGCAAGACGAGCCTGCATTCCAGTCACTGCAGGGATATCCGGCCTTATTTCGAGTCAGGGCATCGCGGTGTCCATTCCACTTGAGGCCGCAAACTCAGGGTCCCTCTCACATACCTAGAGCTGAGAGAAGCCTCCTCTTGAGTTGCTTGTGGTAAGGTGGTATTCCTCTGGAGTCGAAGCCAGGGACTAACCTCTCATCTCGAGTTGATTTTTGGTCCATGGAGCTCTTTCGTGTTGCTACAGTGACCTCAGGATCCCTCTAGCCTTGAAACAGTGTTCTTGGGGTTTCTCTGGAGTGCCATGAAGGAAATCAAGGCTCCTTTCATGTGTGATGTGCAACACAGAATTGCTCTGCACGCAGTGCAGGGGAATCGGGCCTCATCTCGCGGCGAGGGGGAAGTCTCATGGTTTTTCTCGAGTTGCGGCGGGAACCTGGGGTATATTCTCGAGTTACGACGGGGATGGCCCTTCCACACACGTGTTTGTTCAGCCACGTCAGGACTCTTGCCTAGTTGCGAGACACAACTCGGCATTCTCCTCGAGTCTTGGCAAGGCAATTGGGACGCCTCTCCAGCTGAGGCGGGAGACCAAGGGTCCCTTTCCACGTGCCACAGGAATCCTGGGACTCTTATCAAGTTTCACGAGGAGTCAGGCATCGTCTCCTTTGGAGGCACTGATCTCCGCGTACCTCTGGAATTTTCAAAGGATGTGAGGCCTCCGGTCGCGATGAGGTGGGGAACTAGGTGTTTCTCTGGGTCGCCACAGGGGATACAGACATCCTTTCATCTTGGGAGATGCAAGACGAGCCTGCATTCAAGTCACTGCAGGGATATCCGGCCTTATTTCGCGTCAGGGCATCGCGGTGTCCATTCCACTTGAGGCCACAAACTCAGGGTCCCTCTCACATACCTAGAGCTGAGAGAAGCCTCCTCTTGAGGTGCTTGTGGTAAGGTGGTATTCCTCTGGAGTCGAAGCCAGGGACTAACCTCTCATCTCGAGTTGATTTTTGGCCCACGGAGCTCTTTCGTGTTGCTACAGTGACCTCAGGATCCCTCTAGCCTTGAAACAGTGTTCTTGGGGTTTCTCTGGAGTGCCATCAAGGAAATCAAGGCTCCTTTCATGTGTGATGTGCAACACGGAATTGCTCTGCACGCAGTGCAGGGGAATCGGGCCTCATCTCGCGGCGAGGGGGAAGTCTCATGGTTTTTCTCGAGTTGCGGCGGGAACCTGGGGTATATTCTCGAGTTACGACGGGGATGGCCCTTCCACACACGTGTTTCTTCAGCGACGTCAGGACTCCTGCCTAGTTGCGAGGGACAACTCTGGATTCTCCTCGAGGCTTGGCAGGGCAATTGGGACGCCTCTCCAGCTGAGGCGGGAGACCAAGGGTCGCTTTCCAAGTGCCACAGGAATCCTGGGACTCCTATCAAGTTTCACGAGGAGTCAGGCATCGTCTCCTTTGGAGGCACTGATCTCCGCGTACCTCTGGAGTTTTCAAAGGATGTGAGGCCTCCGGTCGCGATGAGGTGGGGAACTAGGTCTTTCTCTGTGGTCTCCACAGGGGATTCAGACATCCTTTCATCTTGGGAGATGCAAGACGAGCCTGCATTCAAGTCACTGCAGGGATATCCAGCCTTATTTCGCGGCAGGGCATCGCGGTGTCCATTCCACTTGAGGCCGCAAACTCAGGGTCCCTCTCACATACCTAGAGCTGAGAGAAGCCTCCTCTTGAGGTGCTTGTGGTAAGGTGGTATTCCTCTGGAGTCGAAGCCAGGGACTAACCTCTCATCTCGAGTTGATTTTTAGCCGACGGAGCTCTTTCGTGTTGCTACAGTGACCTCAGGATCCCTCTAGCCTTGAAACAGTGTTCTTGGGGTTTCTCTGGAGTGCCATGAAGGAAATCAAGGCTCCTTTCATGTGTGATGTGCAACACAGAATTGCTCTGCACGCAGTGCAGGGGAATCGGGCCTCATCTCGCGGCGAGGGGGAAGTCTCATGGTTTTTCTCGAGTTGCGGCGGGAAACTGGGGTATATTCTCGAGTTACGACGGGGATGGCCCTTCCACACATGTGTTTGTTCAGCCACGTCAGGACTCTTGCCTAGTTGCGAGACACAACTCGGGATTCTCCTCGAGGCTTGGCAAGGCAATTGGGACGCCTCTCCAGCTGAGGCGGGAGACCAAGGGTCCCTTTCCACGTGCCACAGGAATCCTGGGACTCCTATCAAGTTTCACGAGGAGTCAGGCATCGTCTCCTTTGGAGGCACTGATCTCCGCGTACCTCTGGAGTTTTCAAAGGATGTGAGGCCTCCGGTCGCGATGAGGTGGGGAACTAGGTCTTTCTCTGTGGACTCCACAGGGGATTCAGACATCCTTTCATCTTGGGAGATGCAAGAAGAGCCTGCATTCAAGTCACTGCAGGGATATCCAGCCTTATTTCGCGTCAGGGCATCGCGGTGTCCATTCCACTTGAGGCCGCAAACTCAGGGTCCCTCTCACATACCTAGAGCTGAGAGAAGCCTCCTCTTGAGGTGCTTGTGGTAAGGTGGTATTCCTCTGGAGTCGAAGCCAGGGACTAACCTCTCATCTCGAGTTGATTTTTGGCCCACAGAGCTCTTTCGTGTTGCTACAGTGACCTCAGGATCCCTCTAGCCTTGAAACAGTGTTCTTGGGGTTTCTCTGGAGTGCCATGAAGGAAATCAAGGCTCCTTTCATGTGTGATGTGCAACACGGAATTGCTCTGCACGCAGTGCAGGGGAATCGGGCCTCATCTCGCGGTGAGGGGGAAGTCTCATGGTTTTTCTCGAGTTGCGGCGGGAACCTGGGGTATATTCTCGAGTTACGACGGGGATGGCCCTTCCACCCACGTGTATGTTCAGCAACGTCAGGACTCCTGCCTAGTTGCGAGGGACAACTCGGGATTCTCCTCGAGGCTTGGCAGGGCAATTGGGACGCCTCTCCAGCTGAGGCGGGAGACCAAGTGTCCCTTTCCAAGTGCCACAGGAATCCTGGGACTCCTATCAAGTCTCACGAGGAGTCAGGCATCGTCTCCTTTGGAGGCACTGATCTCCGCGTACCTCTGGAGTTTTCAAAGGATGTGAGGCTATCGGTCGCGATGAGGTGGGGAACTAAGTCTTTCTCTGTGCTTTCCACAGGGGATTCAGACATCCTTTCGTCCTGGGAGATGCAAGACGAGCCTGCATTGAAGTCACTGCAGGGATATCCGGCCTAATTTCGAGTCAGGGCATCGCGGTGTCCATTCCACTTGAGGCCGCAAACTCAGGGTCCCTCTCACATACCTAGAGCTGAGAGAAGCCTCCTCTTGAGGGGCTTGTGGTAAGGTTGTATTCCTCTGGAGACGAATCCAGGGACTAACCTCTCTTTTCGAGTTGATTTTTGGTCCGCAGAATTCTTTCGTGTTGCTACAGTGACCTCAGGATCCCTCTATCCTTGAAACAGTGTTCTTGGGGTTTCTCTGGAGTGTCATCAAGGAAATCAAGGCTCCATTCATGTGTGATGTGCAAGACGGAATTGCTCTGCACGCAGTTCAGGGGAATCGGGCCTCATCTCACATCGAGGGGGAAGTCTCATGGTTTTTCTCGAGTTGCGGCGGGAACCTGGGGTATATTCTCGAGTTACGACGGGGATGGCCCTTCCACCCACGTGTTTGTTCAGCCACGTCAGGACTCCTGCCTAGTTGCGAGGGACAACTCGGGATTCTCCTCGAGGCTTGGCAGGGCAATTGGGACGCCTCTCCAGCTGAGGCGGGAGACCAAGGGTCCCTTTCCACGTGCCACAAGAATCCTGGGACTCCTATCAAGTTTCACGAGGAGTCAGGTATCGTCTCCTTTAGAGGCACTGATCTCCGCGTACCTCTGGAGATTTCAAAGGATGTGAGGCCTCCGGTCGCGATGAGGTGGGGAACTAGGTGTTTCTCTGTGATCTGCACAGGGGATTCAGACATCCTTTCTTCTTGGGAGATGCAAGACGAGCCTGCATTCAAGTCACTGCAGGGATATCCTTCCTTATTTCGAGTCAGGGCATCGCGGTGTCCATTCCACTTGAGGCCGCAAACTCAGGATCCCTCTCACATACCTAGAGCTGAGAGAAGCCTCCTCTTGAGGTGCTTGTGGTAAGGTGGTATTCCTCAGGAGTCGAAGCCAGGGACTAACCTCTCATCTCGTGTTGATTCTTGGTCCACGGAGCTCTTTCGTGTTGCTACAGTGACCTCAGGATCCCTCTAGCCTTGAAACAGTGTTCTTGGGGTTTCTCTGGAGTGCCATCAAGGAAATCAAGGCTCCTTTCATGTGTGATGTGCAACACGGAATTGCTCTGCACGCAGTGCAGGGGAATCGGGCCTCATCTCGCGGCGAGGGGGAAGTCTCATGGTTTTTCTCGAGTTGCGGCGGGAACCTGGGGTATATTCTCGAGTTACGACGGGGATGGCCCTTCCACACACGTGTGTGTTCAGCCATGTCAGGACTCCTGCCTAGTTGCGAGGGACAACTCGGGATTCTCCTCGAGGCTTGGCAGGGCAATTGGAACGCCTCTCCAGCTGAGGCGGGAGACCAAGGGTCCCTTTCCACGTGCCACAAGAATCCTGGGACTCCTATCAAGTTTCACGAGGAGTCAGGCATCGTCTCCTTTGGAGGCACTGATCTCCGCGTACCTCTGGAGTTTTCAAAGGATGTGAGGCCTCCGGTCGCGATGAGGTGGGGAACTAGGTGTCTCTCTGTGGTCTCCACAGGGGATTCAGACATCCTTTCTTCTTGGGAGATGCAAGACGAGCCTGCATTCAAGTCACTGCAGGGATATCCAGCTTTATTTCGAGTCAGGGCATCGCGGTGTCCATTCCACTTGAGGCCGCAAACTCAGGATCCCTCTCACGTACCTAGAGCTGAGAGAAGCCTCCTCTTGAGGTGCTTGTGGTAAGGTGGTATTCCTCAGGAGTCGAAGCCAGGGACTAACCTCTCATCTCGTGTTGATTCTTGGTCCACGGAGCTCTTTCGTGTTGCTACAGTGACCTCAGGATCCCTCTATCCTTGAAACAGTGTTCTTGGGGTTTCTCTGGAGTGCCATCAAGGAAATCAAGGCTCCTTTCATGTGTGATGTGCAACACGGAATTGCTCTGCACGCAGTGCAGGGGAATCGGGCCTCATCTCGCGGCGAGGGGGAAGTCTCATGGTTTTTCTCGAGTTGCGGCGGGAACCTGGGGTATATTCTCGAGTTACGACGGGGATGGCCCTTCCACCCACGTGTTTCTTCAGCGACGTCAGGACTCCTGCCTACTTGCGAGGGACAACTCGGGATTCTCCTCGAGGCTTTGCAGAGTAATTGGGACGCCTCTCCAGCTGAGACGGGAGACCAAGGGTCCCTTTCCACGTGCCACAGGAATCCTGGGTCTCCTATCAAGTTTCACGAGGAGTCAGGCATCGTCTCCTTTGGAGGCACTGATCTCCGCATACCTCTGGAGTTTCCAAAGGATTTGAGGCCTCCTGTCGCGATGAGGTGGGGAACTAGGTCTTTCTCTGTGGTCTCCACAGGGGATTCAGACACCCTTTCGTCTTGGGAGATGCAAGACGAGCCTGCATTCCAGTCACTGCAGGGATATCCGGCCTTATTTCGAGTCAGGGCATCGCGGTGTCCATTCCACTTGAGGCCGCAAACTCAGGGTCCCTCTCACATACCTAGAGCTGAGAGAAGCCTCCTCTTGAGTTGCTTGTGGTAAGGTGGTATTCCTCTGGAGTCGAAGCCAGGGACTAACCTCTCATCTCGAGTTGATTTTTGGTCCATGGAGCTCTTTCGTGTTGCTACAGTGACCTCAGGATCCCTCTAGCCTTGAAACAGTGTTCTTGGGGTTTCTCTGGAGTGCCATGAAGGAAATCAAGGCTCCTTTCATGTGTGATGTGCAACACAGAATTGCTCTGCACGCAGTGCAGGGGAATCGGGCCTCATCTCGCGGCGAGGGGGAAGTCTCATGGTTTTTCTCGAGTTGCGGCGGGAACCTGGGGTATATTCTCGAGTTACGACGGGGATGGCCCTTCCACACACGTGTTTGTTCAGCCACGTCAGGACTCTTGCCTAGTTGCGAGACACAACTCGGCATTCTCCTCGAGGCTTGGCAAGGCAATTGGGACGCCTCTCCAGCTGAGGCGGGAGACCAAGGGTCCCTTTCCACGTGCCACAGGAATCCTGGGACTCTTATCAAGTTTCACGAGGAGTCAGGCATCGTCTCCTTTGGAGGCACTGATCTCCGCGTACCTCTGGAGTTTTCAAAGGATGTGAGGCCTCCGGTCGCGATGAGGTGGGGAACTAGGTGTTTCTCTGGGTCTCCACAGGGGATACAGACATCCTTTCATCTTGGGAGATGCAAGACGAGCCTGCATTCAAGTCACTGCAGGGATATCCGGCCTTATTTCGCGTCAGGGCATCGCGGTGTCCATTCCACTTGAGGCCACAAACTCAGGGTCCCTCTCACATACCTAGAGCTGAGAGAAGCCTCCTCTTGAGGTGCTTGTGGTAAGGTGGTATTCCTCTGGAGTCGAAGCCAGGGACTAACCTCTCATCTCGAGTTGATTTTTGGCCCACAGAGCTCTTTCGTGTTGCTACAGTGACCTCAGGATCCCTCTAGCCTTGAAACAGTGTTCTTGGGGTTTCTCTGGAGTGCCATCAAGGAAATCAAGGCTCCTTTCATGTGTGATGTGCAACACGGAATTGCTCTGCACGCAGTGCAGGGGAATCGGGCCTCATCTCGCGGCGAGGGGGAAGTCTCATGGTTTTTCTCGAGTTGCGGCGGGAACCTGGGGTATATTCTCGAGTTACGACGGGGATGGCCCTTCCACACACGTGTTTCTTCAGCGACGTCAGGACTCCTGCCTAGTTGCGAGGGACAACTCTGGATTCTCCTCGAGGCTTGGCAGGGCAATTGGGACGCCTCTCCAGCTGAGGCGGGAGACCAAGGGTCGCTTTCCAAGTGCCACAGGAATCCTGGGACTCCTATCAAGTTTCACGAGGAGTCAGGCATCGTCTCCTTTGGAGGCACTGATCTCCGCGTACCTCTGGAGTTTTCAAAGGATGTGAGGCCTCCGGTCGCGATGAGGTGGGGAACTAGGTCTTTCTCTGTGGTCTCCACAGGGGATTCAGACATCCTTTCATCTTGGGAGATGCAAGACGAGCCTGCATTCAAGTCACTGCAGGGATATCCAGCCTTATTTCGCGTCAGGGCATCGCGGTGTCCATTCCACTTGAGGCCGCAAACTCAGGGTCCCTCTCACATACCTAGAGCTGAGAGAAGCCTCCTCTTGAGGTGCTTGTGGTAAGGTGGTATTCCTCTGGAGTCGAAGCCAGGGACTAACCTCTCATCTCGAGTTGATTTTTGGCCGACGGAGCTCTTTCGTGTTGCTACAGTGACCTCAGGATCCCTCTAGCCTTGAAACAGTGTTCTTGGGGTTTCTCTGGAGTGCCATGAAGGAAATCAAGGCTCCTTTCATGTGTGATGTGCAACACAGAATTGCTCTGCACGCAGTGCAGGGAAATCGGGCCTCATCTCGCGGCGAGGGGGAAGTCTCATGGTTTTTCTCGAGTTGCGGCGGGAAACTGGGGTATATTCTCGAGTTACGACGGGGATGGCCCTTCCACACATGTGTTTGTTCAGCCACGTCAGGACTCTTGCCTAGTTGCGAGACACAACTCGGGATTCTCCTCGAGGCTTGGCAAGGCAATTGGGACGCCTCTCCAGCTGAGGCGGGAGACCAAGGGTCCCTTTCCACGTGCCACAGGAATCCTGGGACTCCTATCATGTTTCACGAGGAGTCAGGCATCATCTCCTTTGGAGGCACTGATCTCCGCGTACCTCTGGAGTTTTCAAAGGATGTGAGGCCTCCGGTCGCGATGAGGTGGGGAACTAGGTCTTTCTCTGTGGTCTCCACAGGGGATTCAGACATCCTTTCATATTGGGAGATGCAAGAAGAGCCTGCATTCAAGTCACTGCAGGGATATCCAGCCTTATTTCGCGTCAGGGCATCGCGGTGTCCATTCCACTTGAGGCCGCAAACTCAGGGTCCCTCTCACATACCTAGAGCTGAGAGAAGCCTCCTCTTGAGGTGCTTGTGGTAAGGTGGTATTCCTCTGGAGTCGAAGCCAGGGACTAACCTCTCATCTCGAGTTGATTTTTGGCCCACAGAGCTCTTTCGTGTTGCTACAGTGACCTCAGGATCCCTCTAGCCTTGAAACAGTGTTCTTGGGGTTTCTCTGGAGTGCCATGAAGGAAATCAAGGCTCCTTTCATGTGTGATGTGCAACACGGAATTGCTCTGCACGCAGTGTAGGGGAATCGGGCCTCATCTCGCGGTGAGGGGGAAGTCTCATGGTTTTTCTCGAGTTGCGGCGGGAACCTGGGGTATATTCTCGAGTTACGACGGGGATGGCCCTTCCACCCACGTGTATGTTCAGCCACGTCAGGACTCCTGCCTAGTTGCGAGGGACAACTCGGGATTCTCCTCGAGGCTTGGCAGGGCAATTGGAACGCCTCTCCAGCTGAGGCGGGAGACCAAGTGTCCCTTTCCAAGTGCCACAGGAATCCTGGGACTCCTATCAAGTCTCACGAGGAGTCAGGCATCGTCTCCTTTGGAGGCACTGATCTCCGCGTACCTCTGGAGTTTTCAAAGGATGTGAGGCTATCGGTCGCGATGAGGTGGGGAACTAAGTCTTTCTCTGTGCTTTCCACAGGGGATTCAGACATCCTTTCGTCCTGGGAGATGCAAGACGAGCCTGCATTGAAGTCACTGCAGGGATATCCGGCCTTATTTCGAGTCAGGGCATCGCGGTGTCCATTCCACTTGAGGCCGCAAACTCAGGGTCCCTCTCACATACCTAGAGCTGAGAGAAGCCTCCTCTTGAGGTGCTTGTGGTAAGGTTGTATTCCTCTGGAGACGAATCCAGGGACTAACCTCTCTTTTCGAGTTGATTTTTGGTCCGCAGAATTCTTTCGTGTTGCTACAGTGACCTCAGGATCCCTCTATCCTTGAAACAGTGTTCTTGGGGTTTCTCTGGAGTGCCATCAAGGAAATCAAGGCTCCATTCATGTGTGATGTGCAAGACGGAATTGCTCTGCACGCAGTTCAGGGGAATCGGGCCTCATCTCACATCGAGGGGGAAGTCTCATGGTTTTTCTCGAGTTGCGGCGGGAACCTGGGGTATATTCTCGAGTTACGACGGGGATGGCCCTTCCACCCACGTGTTTGTTCAGCCACGTCAGGACTCCTCCCTAGTTGCGAGGGACAACTCGGGATTCTCCTCGAGGCTTGGCAGGGAAATTGGGACGCCTCTCCAGCTGAGGCGGGAGACCAAGGGTCCCTTTCCACGTGCCACAAGAATCCTGGGACTCCTATCAAGTTTCACGAGGAGTCAGGTATCGTCTCCTTTAGAGGCACTGATCTCCGCGTACCTCTGGAAATTTCAAAGGATGTGAGGCCTCCGGTCGCGATGAGGTGGGGAACTAGGTGTTTCTCTGTGATCTGCACAGGGGATTCAGACATCCTTTCTTCTTGGGAGATGCAAGACGAGCCTGCATTCAAGTCACTGCAGGGATATCCTTCCTTATTTCGAGTCAGGGCATCGCGGTGTCCATTCCAATTGAGGCCGCAAACTCAGGATCCCTCTCACATACCTAGAGCTGAGAGAAGCCTCCTCTTGAGGTGCTTGTGGTAAGGTGGTATTCCTCAGGAGTCGAAGCCAGGGACTAACCTCTCATCTCGTGTTGATTCTTGGTCCACGGAGCTCTTTCGTGTTGCTACAGTGACCTCAGGATCCCTCTAGCCTTGAAACAGTGTTCTTGGGGTTTCTCTGGAGTGCCATCAAGGAAATCAAGGCTCCTTTCATGTGTGATGTGCAACACGGAATTGCTCTGCACGCAGTGCAGGGGAATCGGGCCTCATCTCGCGGCGAGGGGGAAGTCTCATGGTTTTTCTCGAGTTGCGGCGGGAACCTGGGGTATATTCTCGAGTTACGACGGGGATGGCCCTTCCACACACGTGTGTGTTCAGCCATGTCAGGACTCCTGCCTAGTTGCGAAGGACAACTCGGGATTCTCCTCGAGGCTTGGCAGGGCAATTGGAACGCCTCTCCAGCTGAGAGGGGAGACGAAGGGTCCCTTTCCACGTGCCACAGGAATCCTGGGTCTCCTATCAAGTTTCACGAGGAGTCAGGCATCGTCTCCTTTGGAGGCACTGATCTCCGCATACCTCTGGAGTTTTCAAAGGATTTGAGGCCTCCTGTCGCGATGAGGTGGGGAACTAGGTCTTTCTCTGTGGTCTCCACAGGGGATTCAGACACCCTTTCGTCTTGGGAGATGCAAGACGAGCCTGCATTCCAGTCACTGCAGGGATATCCGGCCTTATTTCGAGTCAGGGCATCGCGGTGTCCATTCCACTTGAGGCCCCCAACTCAGGGTCCCTCTCACATACCTAGACCTGAGAGAAGCCTCCTCTTGAGGTGCTTGTGGTAAGGTGGTATTCCTCTGGAGTCGAAGCCAGGGACTAACCTCTCATCTCGTGTTGATTCTTGGTCCACGGAGCTCTTTCGTGTTGCTACAGTGACCTCAGGATCCCTCTAGCCTTGAAACAGTGTTCCTGGGGTTTCTCTGGAGTGCCATGAAGGAAATCAAGGCTCCTTTCATGTGTGATGTGCAACACAGAATTGCTCTGCACGCAGTGCAGGGGAATCGGGCCTCATCTCGCGGCGAGGGGGAAGTCTCATGGTTTTTCTCGAGTTGCGGCGGGAACCTGGGGTATATTCTCGAGTTACGACGGGGATGGCCCTTCCACACACGTGTTTGTTCAGCCACGTCAGGACTCTTGCCTAGTTGCGAGACACAACTCGGCATTCTCCTCGAGGCTTGGCAAGGCAATTGGGACGCCTCTCCAGCTGAGGCGGGAGACCAAGGGTCCCTTTCCACGTGCCACAGGAATCCTGGGACTCTTATCAAGTTTCACGAGGAGTCAGGCATCGTCTCCTTTGGAGGCACTGATCTCCGCGTACCTCTGGAGTTTTCAAAGGATGTGAGGCCTCCGGTCGCGATGAGGTGGGGAACTAGGTTTTTCTCTGGGTCGCCACAGGGGATACAGACATCCTTTCATCTTGGGAGATGCAAGACGAGCCTGCATTCAAGTCACTGCAGGGATATCCGGCCTTATTTCGCGTCAGGGCATCGCGGTGTCCATTCGACTTGAGGCCACAAACTCAGGGTCCCTCTCACATACCTAGAGCTGAGAGAAGCCTCCTCTTGAGGTGCTTGTGGTAAGGTGGTATTCCTCTGGAGTCGAAGCCAGGGACTAACCTCTCATCTCGAGTTGATTTTTGGCCCACGGAGCTCTTTCGTGTTGCTACAGTGACCTCAGGATCCCTCTAGCCTTGAAACAGTGTTCTTGGGGTTTCTCTGGAGTGCCATCAAGGAAATCAAGGCTCCTTTCATGTGTGATGTGCAACACGGAATTGCTCTGCACGCAGTGCAGGGGAATCGGGCCTCATCTCGCGGCGAGGGGGAAGTCTCATGGTTTTTCTCGAGTTGCGGCGGGAACCTGGGGTATATTCTCGAGTTACGACGGGGATGGCCCTTCCACACACGTGTTTCTTCAGCGACGTCAGGACTCCTGCCTAGTTGCGAGGGACAACTCTGGATTCTCCTCGAGGCTTGGCAGGGCAATTGGGACGCCTCTCCAGCTGAGGCGGGAGACCAAGGGTCGCTTTCCAAGTGCCACAGGAATCCTGGGACTCCTATCAAGTTTCACGAGGAGTCAGGCATCGTCTCCTTTGGAGGCACTGATCTCCGCGTACCTCTGGAGTTTTCAAAGGATGTGAGGCCTCCGGTCGCGATGAGGTGGGGAACTAGGTCTTTCTCTGTGGTCTCCACAGGGGATTCAGACATCCTTTCATCTTGGGAGATGCAAGACGAGCCTGCATTCAAGTCACTGCAGGGATATCCAGCCTTATTTCGCGGCAGGGCATCGCGGTGTCCATTCCACTTGAGGCCGCAAACTCAGGGTCCCTCTCACATACCTAGAGCTGAGAGAAGCCTCCTCTTGAGGTGCTTGTGGTAAGGTGGTATTCCTCTGGAGTCGAAGCCAGGGACTAACCTCTCATCTCGAGTTGATTTTTGGCCGACGGAGCTCTTTCGTGTTGCTACAGTGACCTCAGGATCCCTCTAGCCTTGAAACAGTGTTCTTGGGGTTTCTCTGGAGTGCCATGAAGGAAATCAAGGCTCCTTTCATGTGTGATGTGCAACACAGAATTGCTCTGCACGCAGTGCAGGGGAATCGGGCCTCATCTCGCGGCGAGGGGGAAGTCTCATGGTTTTTCTCGAGTTGCGGCGGGAAACTGGGGTATATTCTCGAGTTACGACGGGGATGGCCCTTCCACACATGTGTTTGTTCAGCCACGTCAGGACTCTTGCCTAGTTGCGAGACACAACTCGGGATTCTCCTCGAGGCTTGGCAAGGCAATTGGGACGCCTCTCCAGCTGAGGCGGGAGACCAAGGGTCCCTTTCCACGTGCCACAGGAATCCTGGGACTCCTATCAAGTTTCACGAGGAGTCAGGCATCGTCTCCTTTGGAGGCACTGATCTCCTCGTACCTCTGGAGTTTTCAAAGGATGTGAGGCCTCCGGTCGCGATGAGGTGGGGAACTAGGTCTTTCTCTGTGGACTCCACAGGGGATTCAGACATCCTTTCATCTTGGGAGATGCAAGAAGAGCCTGCATTCAAGTCACTGCAGGGATATCCAGCCTTATTTCGCGTCAGGGCATCGCGGTGTCCATTCCACTTGAGGCCGCAAACTCAGGGTCCCTCTCACATACCTAGAGCTGAGAGAAGCCTCCTCTTGAGGTGCTTGTGGTAAGGTGGTATTCCTCTGGAGTCGAAGCCAGGGACTAACCTCTCATCTCGAGTTGATTTTTGGCCCACAGAGCTCTTTCGTGTTGCTACAGTGACCTCAGGATCCCTCTAGCCTTGAAACAGTGTTCTTGGGGTTTCTCTGGAGTGCCATGAAGGAAATCAAGGCTCCTTTCATGTGTGATGTGCAACACGGAATTGCTCTGCACGCAGTGCAGGGGAATCGGGCCTCATCTCGCGGTGAGGGGGAAGTCTCATGGTTTTTCTCGAGTTGCGGCGGGAACCTGGGGTATATTCTCGAGTTACGACGGGGATGGCCCTTCCACCCACGTGTATGTTCAGCAACGTCAGGACTCCTGCCTAGTTGCGAGGGACAACTCGGGATTCTCCTCGAGGCTTGGCAGGGCAATTGGGACGCCTCTCCAGCTGAGGCGGGAGACCAAGTGTCCCTTTCCAAGTGCCACAGGAATCCTGGGACTCCTATCAAGTCTCACGAGGAGTCAGGCATCGTCTCCTTTGGAGGCACTGATCTCCGCGTACCTCTGGAGTTTTCAAAGGATGTGAGGCTATCGGTCGCGATGAGGTGGGGAACTAAGTCTTTCTCTGTGCTTTCCACAGGGGATTCAGACATCCTTTCGTCCTGGGAGATGCAAGACGAGCCTGCATTGAAGTCACTGCAGGGATATCCGGCCTTATTTCGAGTCAGGGCATCGCGGTGTCCATTCCACTTGAGGCCGCAAACTCAGGGTCCCTCTCACATACCTAGAGCTGAGAGAAGCCTCCTCTTGAGGGGCTTGTGGTAAGGTTGTATTCCTCTGGAGACGCATCCAGGGACTAACCTCTCTTTTCGAGTTGATTTTTGGTCCGCAGAATTCTTTCGTGTTGCTACAGTGACCTCAGGATCCCTCTATCCTTGAAACAGTGTTCTTGGGGTTTCTCTGGAGTGTCATCAAGGAAATCAAGGCTCCATTCATGTGTGATGTGCAAGACGGAATTGCTCTGCACGCAGTTCAGGGGAATCGGGCCTCATCTCACATCGAGGGGGAAGTCTCATGGTTTTTCTCGAGTTGCGGCGGGAACCTGGGGTATATTCTCGAGTTACGACGGGGATGGCCCTTCCACCCACGTGTTTGTTCAGCCACGTCAGGACTCCTGTCTAGTTGCGAGGGACAACTCGGGATTCTCCTCGAGGCTTGGCAGGGCAATTGGGACGCCTCTCCAGCTGAGGCGGGAGACCAAGGGTCCCTTTCCACGTGCCACAAGAATCCTGGGACTCCTATCAAGTTTCACGAGGAGTCAGGTATCGTCTCCTTTAGAGGCACTGATCTCCGCGTACCTCTGGAGATTTCAAAGGATGTGAGGCCTCCGGTCGCGATGAGGTGGGGAACTAGGTGTTTCTCTGTGATCTGCACAGGGGATTCAGACATCCTTTCTTCTTGGGAGATGCAAGACGAGCCTGCATTCAAGTCACTGCAGGGATATCCTTCCTTATTTCGAGTCAGGGCATCGCGGTGTCCATTCCACTTGAGGCCGCAAACTCAGGATCCCTCTCACATACCTAGAGCTGAGAGAAGCCTCCTCTTGAGGTGCTTGTGGTAAGGTGGTATTCCTCAGGAGTCGAAGCCAGGGACTAACCTCTCATCTCGTGTTGATTCTTGGTCCACGGAGCTCTTTCGTGTTGCTACAGTGACCTCAGGATCCCTCTAGCCTTGAAACAGTGTTCTTGGGGTTTCTCTGGAGTGCCATCAAGGAAATCAAGGCTCCTTTCATGTGTGATGTGCAACACGGAATTGCTCTGCACGCAGTGCAGGGGAATCGGGCCTCATCTCGCGGCGAGGGGGAAGTCTCATGGTTTTTCTCGAGTTGCGGCGGGAACCTGGGGTATATTCTCGAGTTACGACGGGGATGGCCCTTCCACACACGTGTGTGTTCAGCCATGTCAGGACTCCTGCCTAGTTGCGAGGGACAACTCGGGATTCTCCTCGAGGCTTGGCAGGGCAATTGGAACGCCTCTCCAGCTGAGACGGGAGACCAAGGGTCCCTTTCCACGTGCCACAGGAATCCTGGGTCTCCTATCAAGTTTCACGAGGAGTCAGGCATCGTCTCCTTTGGAGGCACTGATCTCCGCATACCTCTGGAGTTTTCAAAGGATTTGAGGCCTCCTGTCGCGATGAGGTGGGGAACTAGGTCTTTCTCTGTGGTCTCCACAGGGGATTCAGACACCCTTTCGTCTTGGGAGATGCAAGACGAGCCTGCATTCCAGTCACTGCAGGGATATCCGGCCTTATTTCGAGTCAGGGCATCGCGGTGTCCATTCCACTTGAGGCCCCCAACTCAGGGTCCCTCTCACATACCTAGACCTGAGAGAAGCCTCCTCTTGAGGTGCTTGTGGTAAGGTGGTATTCCTCTAGAGTCGAAGCCAGGGACTAACCTGTCATCTCGAGTTGATTTTTGGCCGACGGAGCTCTTTCGTGTTGCTACAGTGACCTCAGGATCCCTCTAGCCTTGAAACAGTGTTCTTGGGGTTTCTCTGGAGTGCCATCAAGGAAATCAAGGCTCCTTTCATGTGTGATGTGCAACACAGAATTGCTCTGCACGCAGTGCAGGGGAATCGGGCCTCATCTCGCGGCGAGGGGGAAGTCTCATGGTTTTTCTCGAGTTGCGGCGGAACCTGGGGTATATTCTCGAGTTACGACGGGGATGGCCCTTCCACACACCTGTGTGTTCAGCCATGTCAGGACTCCTGCCTAGTTGCGAGGGACAACTCGGGATTCTCCTCGAGGCTTTGCAGGGCAATTGGGACGCCTCTCCAGCTGAGGCGGGAGACCAAGGGTCCCTTTCCACGTGCCACAGGAATCCTGGGACTCCTATCAAGTTTCACGAGGAGTCAGGCATCGTCTCCTTTGGAGGCACTGATCTCCGCGTACCTCTGGAGTTTTCAAAGGATGTGAGGCTATCGGTCGCGATGAGGTGGGGAACTAAGTCTTTCTCTGTGCTTTCCACAGTGGATTCAGACATCCTTTCGTCCTGGGAGATGCAAGACGAGCCTGCATTGAAGTCACTGCAGGGATATCCGGCCTTATTTCGAGTCAGGGCATCGCGGTGTCCATTTCACTTGAGGCCGCAAACTCAGGATCCCTCTCACATACCTAGAGCTGAGAGAAGCCTCCTCTTGAGGTGCTTGTGGTAAGGTGGTATTCCTCTGGAGTCGAAGCCAGGGACTAACCTCTCATCTCGAGTTGATTTTTGGTCCACGGAGCTCTTTCGTGTTGCTACAGTGACCTCAGGATCCCTCTAGCCTTGAAACAGTGTTCTTGGGGTTTCTCTGGAGTGCCATCAAGGAAATCAAGGCTCCTTTCATGTGTGATGTGCAACACGGAATTGCTCTGCACGCAGTGCAGGGGAATCGGGCCTCATCTCGCAGCGAGGGGGAAGTCTCATGGTTTTTCTCGAGTTGCGGCGGGAACCTGGGGTATATTCTCGAGATACGACGGGGATGGCCCTTCCACCCACGTGTTTGTTCAGCCACGTCAGGACTCTTGCCTAGTTGCGAGACACAACTCGGGATTCTCCTCGAGGCTTGGCAAGGCAATTGGGACGCCTCTCCAGCTGAGGCTGGAGACGAAGGATCCCTTTCCACGTGCCACAGGAATCCTGGGACTCCAAGCAAGTTTCACGAGGAGTCAGGCATCGTCTCCTTTGGAGGCACTGATCTCCGCGTACCTCTGGAGTTTTCAAAGGATGTGAGGCCTCCGGTCGCGATGAGGTGGGGAACTAGGTGTTTCTCTGGGTCGCCACAGGGGATACAGACATCCTTTCATCTTGGGAGATGCAAGACGAGCCTGCATTCAAGTCACTGCAGGGATATCCGGCCTTATTTCGCGTCAGGGCATCGCGGTGTCCATTCCACTTGAGGCCACAAACTCAGGGTCCCTCTCACATACCTAGAGCTGAGAGAAGCCTCCTCTTGAGGTGCTTGTGGTAAGGTGGTATTCCTCTGGAGTCGAAGCCAGGGACTAACCTCTCATCTCGAGTTGATTTTTGGCCCACGGAGCTCTTTCGTGTTGCTACAGTGACCTCAGGATCCCTCTAGCCTTGAAACAGTGTTCTTGGGGTTTCTCTGGAGTGCCATCAAGGAAATCAAGGCTCCTTTCATGTGTGATGTGCAACACGGAATTGCTCTGCACGCAGTGCAGGGGAATCGGGCCTCATCTCGCGGCGAGGGGGAAGTCTCATGGTTTTTCTCGAGTTGCGGCGGGAACCTGGGGTATATTCTCGAGTTACGACGGGGATGGCCCTTCCACACACGTGTTTCTTCAGCGACGTCAGGACTCCTGCCTAGTTGCGAGGGACAACTCTGGATTCTCCTCGAGGCTTGGCAGGGCAATTGGGACGCCTCTCCAGCTGAGGCGGGAGACCAAGGGTCGCTTTCCAAGTGCCACAGGAATCCTGGGACTCCTATCAAGTTTCACGAGGAGTCAGGCATCGTCTCCTTTGGAGGCACTGATCTCCGCGTACCTCTGGAGTTTTCAAAGGATGTGAGGCCTCCGGTCGCGATGAGGTGGGGAACTAGGTCTTTCTCTGTGGTCTCCACAGGGGATTCAGACATCCTTTCATCTTGGGAGATGCAAGACGAGCCTGCATTCAAGTCACTGCAGGGATATCCAGCCTTATTTCGCGGCAGGGCATCGCGGTGTCCATTCCACTTGAGGCCGCAAACTCAGGGTCCCTCTCACATACCTAGAGCTGAGAGAAGCCTCCTCTTGAGGTGCTTGTGGTAAGGTGGTATTCCTCTGGAGTCGAAGCCAGGGACTAACCTCTCATCTCGAGTTGATTTTTGGCCCACGGAGCTCTTTCGTGTTGCTACAGTGACCTCAGGATCCCTCTAGCCTTGAAACAGTGTTCTTGGGGTTTCTCTGGAGTGCCATGAAGGAAATCAAGGCTCCTTTCATGTGTGATGTGCAACACAGAATTGCTCTGCACGCAGTGCAGGGGAATCGGGCCTCATCTCGCGGCGAGGGGGAAGTCTCATGGTTTTTCTCGAGTTGCGGCGGGAAACTGGGGTATATTCTCGAGTTACGACGGGGATGGCCCTTCCACACATGTGTTTGTTCAGCCACGTCAGGACTCTTGCCTAGTTGCGAGACACAACTCGGGATTCTCCTCGAGGCTTGGCAAGGCAATTGGGACGCCTCTCCAGCTGAGGCGGGAGACCAAGGGTCCCTTTCCACGTGCCACAGGAATCCTGGGACTCCTATCAAGTTTCACGAGGAGTCAGGCATCGTCTCCTTTGGAGGCACTGATCTCCGCGTACCTCTGGAGTTTTCAAAGGATGTGAGGCCTCCGGTCGCGATGAGGTGGGGAACTAGGTCTTTCTCTGTGGACTCCACAGGGGATTCAGACATCCTTTCATCTTGGGAGATGCAAGAAGAGCCTGCATTCAAGTCACTGCAGGGATATCCAGCCTTATTTCGCGTCAGGGCATCGCGGTGTCCATTCCACTTGAGGCCGCAAACTCAGGGTCCCTCTCACATACCTAGAGCTGAGAGAAGCCTCCTCTTGAGGTGCTTGTGGTAAGGTGGTATTCCTCTGGAGTCGAAGCCAGGGACTAACCTCTCATCTCGAGTTGATTTTTGGCCCACAGAGCTCTTTCGTGTTGCTACAGTGACCTCAGGATCCCTCTAGCCGTGAAACAGTGTTCTTGGGGTTTCTCTGGAGTGCCATGAAGGAAATCAAGGCTCCTTTCATGTGTGATGTGCAACACGGAATTGCTCTGCACGCAGTGCAGGGGAATCGGGCCTCATCTCGCGGTGAGGGGGAAGTCTCATGGTTTTTCTCGAGTTGCGGCGGGAACCTGGGGTATATTCTCGAGTTACGACGGGGATGGCCCTTCCACCCACGTGTATGTTCAGCAACGTCAGGACTCCTGCCTAGTTGCGAGGGACAACTCGGGATTCTCCTCGAGGCTTGGCAGGGCAATTGGGACGCCTCTCCAGCTGAGGCGGGAGACCAAGTGTCCCTTTCCAAGTGCCACAGGAATCCTGGGACTCCTATCAAGTCTCACGAGGAGTCAGGCATCGTCTCCTTTGGAGGCACTGATCTCCGCGTACCTCTGGAGTTTTCAAAGGATGTGAGGCTATCGGTCGCGATGAGGTGGGGAACTAAGTCTTTCTCTGTGCTTTCCACAGGGGATTCAGACATCCTTTCGTCCTGGGAGATGCAAGACGAGCCTGCATTGAAGTCACTGCAGGGATATCCGGCCTTATTTCGAGTCAGGGCATCGCGGTGTCCATTCCACTTGAGGCCGCAAACTCAGGGTCCCTCTCACATACCTAGAGCTGAGAGAAGCCTCCTCTTGAGGGGCTTGTGGTAAGGTTGTATTCCTCTGGAGACGAATCCAGGGACTAACCTCTCTTTTCGAGTTGATTTTTGGTCCGCAGAATTCTTTCGTGTTGCTACAGTGACCTCAGGATCCCTCTATCCTTGAAACAGTGTTCTTGGGGTTTCTCTGGAGTGTCATCAAGGAAATCAAGGCTCCATTCATGTGTGATGTGCAACACGGAATTGCTCTGCACGCAGTTCAGGGGAATCGGGCCTCATCTCACATCGAGGGGGAAGTCTCATGGTTTTTCTCGAGTTGCGGCGGGAACCTGGGGTATATTCTCGAGTTACGACGGGGATGGCCCTTCCACCCACGTGTTTGTTCAGCCACGTCAGGACTCCTGCCTAGTTGCGAGGGACAACTCGGGATTCTCCTCGAGGCTTGGCAGGGCAATTGGGACGCCTCTCCAGCTGAGGCGGGAGACCAAGGGTCCCTTTCCACGTGCCACAAGAATCCTGGGACTCCTATCAAGTTTCACGAGGAGTCAGGTATCGTCTCCTTTAGAGGCACTGATCTCCGCGTACCTCTGGAGATTTCAAAGGATGTGAGGCCTCCGGTCGCGATGAGGTGGGGAACTAGGTGTTTCTCTGTGATCTGCACAGGGGATTCAGACATCCTTTCTTCTTGGGAGATGCAAGACGAGCCTGCATTCAAGTCACTGCAGGGATATCCTTCCTTATTTCGAGTCAGGGCATCGCGGTGTCCATTCCACTTGAGGCCGCAAACTCAGGATCCCTCTCACATACCTAGAGCTGAGAGAAGCCTCCTCTTGAGGTGCTTGTGGTAAGGTGGTATTCCTCAGGAGTCGAAGCCAGGGACTAACCTCTCATCTCGTGTTGATTCTTGGTCCACGGAGCTCTTTCGTGTTGCTACAGTGACCTCAGGATCCCTCTAGCCTTGAAACAGTGTTCTTGGGGTTTCTCTGGAGTGCCATCAAGGAAATCAAGGCTCCTTTCATGTGTGATGTGCAACACGGAATTGCTCTGCACGCAGTGCAGGGGAATCGGGCCTCATCTCGCGGCGAGGGGGAAGTCTCATGGTTTTTCTCGAGTTGCGGCGGGAACCTGGGGTATATTCTCGAGTTACGACGGGGATGGCCCTTCCACACACGTGTGTGTTCAGCCATGTCAGGACTCCTGCCTAGTTGCGAGGGACAACTCGGGATTCTCCTCGAGGCTTGGCAGGGCAATTGGAACGCCTCTCCAGCTGAGGCGGGAGACCAAGGGTCCCTTTCCACATGCCACAAGAATCCTGGGACTCCTATCAAGTTTCACGAGGAGTCAGGCATCGTCTCCTTTGGAGGCACTCATCTCCGCGTACCTCTGGAGTTTTCAAAGGATGTGAGGCCTCCGGTCGCGATGAGGTGGGGAACTAGGTCTTTCTCTGTGGTCTCCACAGGGGATTCAGACATACTTTCGTCTTGGGAGATGCAAGACGAGCCTGAATTCAAGTCACTGCAGGCATATCCGACCTTATTTCTAGTCAGGGCATGGCGGTGTCCATTCCACTTGAGGCCGCAAACTCAGGGTCCCTCTCACATACCTAGACCTGAGAGAAGCCTCCTCTTGAGGTGCTTGTGGTAAGGTGGTATTCCTCTAGAGTCGAAGCCAGGGACTAACCTGTCATCTCGAGTTGATTTTTGGCCGACGGAGCTCTTTCGTGTTGCTACAGTGACCTCAGGATCCCTCTAGCCTTGAAACAGTGTTCTTGGGGTTTCTCTGGAGTGCCATCAAGGAAATCAAGGCTCCTTTCATGTGTGATGTGCAACACAGCATTGCTCTGCACGCAGTGCAGGGGAATCGGGCCTCATCTCGCGGCGAGGGGGAAGTCTCATGGTTTTTCTCGAGTTGCGGCGGAACCTGGGGTATATTCTCGAGTTACGACGGGGATGGCCCTTCCACACACCTGTGTGTTCAGCCATGTCAGGACTCCTGCCTAGTTGCGAGGGACAACTCGGGATTCTCCTCGAGGCTTTGCAGGGCAATTGGGACGCCTCTCCAGCTGAGGCGGGAGACCAAGGGTCCCTTTCCACGTGCCACAGGAATCCTGGGACTCCTATCAAGTTTCACGAGGAGTCAGGCATCGTCTCCTTTGGAGGCACTGATCTCCGCGTACCTCTGGAGTTTTCAAAGGATGTGAGGCTATCGGTCGCGATGAGGTGGGGAACTAAGTCTTTCTCTGTGCTTTCCACAGTGGATTCAGACATCCTTTCGTCCTGGGAGATGCAAGACGAGCCTGCATTGAAGTCACTGCAGGGATATCCGGCCTTATTTCGAGTCAGGGCATCGCGGTGTCCATTTCACTTGAGGCCGCAAACTCAGGATCCCTCTCACATACCTAGAGCTGAGAGAAGCCTCCTCTTGAGGTGCTTGTGGTAAGGTGGTATTCCTCTGGAGTCGAAGCCAGGGACTAACCTCTCATCTCGAGTTGATTTTTGGTCCACGGAGCTCTTTCGTGTTGCTACAGTGACCTCAGGATCCCTCTAGCCTTGAAACAGTGTTCTTGGGGTTTCTCTGGAGTGCCATCAAGGAAATCAAGGCTCCTTTCATGTGTGATGTGCAACACGGAATTGCTCTGCACGCAGTGCAGGGGAATCGGGCCTCATCTCGCAGCGAGGGGGAAGTCTCATGGTTTTTCTCGAGTTGCGGCGGGAACCTGGGGTATATTCTCGAGATACGACGGGGATGGCCCTTCCACCCACGTGTTTGTTCAGCCACGTCAGGACTCTTGCCTAGTTGCGAGACACAACTCGGGATTCTCCTCGAGGCTTGGCAAGGCAATTGGGACGCCTCTCCAGCTGAGGCTGGAGACGAAGGATCCCTTTCCACGTGCCACAGGAATCCTGGGACTCCAAGCAAGTTTCACGAGGAGTCAGGCATCGTCTCCTTTGGAGGCACTGATCTCCGCGTACCTCTGGAGTTTTCAAAGGATTTGAGGCCTCCGGTCGCGATGAGGTGGGGAACTAGGTCTTTCTCTGTGGTCTCCACAGGGGATTCAGACATCCTTTCATCTTGGGAGATGCAAGACGAGCCTGCATTCAAGTCACTGCAGGGATATCCGGCCTTATTTCGCGTCAGGGCATCGCGGTGTCCATTCCACTTGAGGCCGCAAACTCAGGGTCCCTCTCACATACCTAGAGCTGAGAGAAGCCTCCTCTTGAGGTGCTTGTGGTAAGGTGGTATTCCTCAGGAGTCGAAGCCAGGGACTAACCTCTCATCTCGTGTTGATTCTTGGTCCACGGAGCTCTTTCGTGTTGCTACTGTGACCTCAGGATCCCTCTAGCCTTGAAACAGTGTTCTTGGGGTTTCTCTGGAGTGCCATCAAGGAAATCAAGGCTCCTTTCATGTGTGATGTGCAACACGGAATTGCTCTGCACGCAGTGAAGGGGAATCGGGCCTCATCTCGCGGCGAGGGGGAAGTCTCATGGTTTTTCTCGAGTTGCGGCGGGAACCTGGGGTATATTCTCGAGTTACGACCCGGATGGCCCTTCCACCCACGTGTTTCTTCAGCGACGTCAGGACTCCTGCCTAGTTGCGAGGGACAACTCTGGATTCACCACGAGGCTTGGCAGGGCAATTGGGACGCCTCTCCAGCTGAGGCGGGAGACCAAGTGTCCCTTTCCAAGTGCCACAGGAATCCTGGGACTCCTATCAAGTTTCACGAGGAGTCAGGCATTGTCTCCTTTGGAGGCACTGATCTCCGCGTACCTCTGGAGTTTTCAAAGGATGTGAGGTTATCGGTCGCGATGAGGTGGGGAACTAAGTCTTTCTCTGTGCTTTCCACAGGGGATTCAGACATCCTTTCGTCCTGGGAGATGCAAGACGAGCCTGCATTGAAGTCACTGCAGGGATATCCGGCCTTATTTCGAGTCAGGGCATCGCGGTGTCCATTCCACTTGAGGCCGCAATCTCAGGGTCCCTCTCACATACCTAGAGCTGAGAGAAGCCTCCTCTTGAGGTGCTTGTGGTAAGGTGGTATTCCTCTGGAGACGAATCCAGGGACTAACCTCTCTTTTCGAGTTGATTTTTGGTCCACAGAGTTCTTTCGTGTTGCTACAGTGACCTCAGGATCCCTCTATCCTTGAAACAGTGTTCTTGGGGTTTCTCTGGAGTGCCATCAAGGAAATCGAGGCTCCTTTCATGTGTGATGTGCAACACGGAATTGCTCTGCACGCAGTACAGGGGAATCAGGCCTCATCTCGCATCGAGGGGGAAGTCTCATGGTTTTTCTCGAGTTGCGGCGGGAACCTGGGGTATATTCTCGAGTTACGACGGGGATGGCCCTTCCACCCACGTGTTTGTTCAGCCGCGTCAGGACTCCTGCCTAGTTGCGAGGGACAACTCGGGATACTCCTCGAGGCTTGGCAGGGCAATTGGAACGCCTCTCCAGCTGAGGCGGGAGACCAAGGGTCCCTTTCCACGTGCCACAAGAATCCTGGGACTCCTATCAAGTTTCACGAGGAGTCAGGCATCGTCTCCTTTGGAGGCACTGATCTCCGCGTACCTCTGGAGTTTTCAAAGGATGTGAGGCCTACGGTCGCGATAAGGTGGGGAACTAGGTGTTTCTCTGTGGTCTCCACAGGGGATTCAGACATCCTTTCATCTTGGGAGATGCAAGACGAGCCTGCATTCAAGTCACTGCAGGGATATCCTTCCTTATTTCGAGTCAGGGCATCGCGGTGTCCATTCCACTTGAGGCGGCAAACTCAGGATCCCTCTCGCATATCTAGAGCTGAGAGAAGCCTCCTCTTGAGGTGCTTGTGGTAAGGTGGTGTTCCTCAGGAGTCGAAGCCAGGGACTAACCTCTCATCTCGTGTTGATTCTTAGTCCACGGAGCTCTTTCGTGTTGCTACAGAGACCTCAGGATCCCTCTAGCCTTGAAACAGTGTTCTTGGGGTTTCTCTGGAGTGCCATAAAGGAAATCAAGGCTCCTTTCATGTGTGATGTGCAACACGGAATTGCTCTGCACCCAGTGCAGGGGAATCGGGCCTCATCTCGCGGCGAGGGGGAAGTCTCATGGTTTTTCTCGAGTTGCGGCGGGAACCTGGGGTATATTCTCGAGTTACGACGGGGATGGCCCTTCCACCCACGTGTTTGTTCAGCCACGTCAGGACTCCTGCCTAGTTGCGAGGGACAACTCGGGATTCTCCTCGAGGCTTTGCAGGGCAATTGGGACGCCTCTCCAGCTGAGACGGGAGACCAAGGGTCCCTTTCCACGTGCCACAGGAATCCTGGGTGTCCTATCAAGTTTCACGAGGAGTCAGGCATCGTCTCCTTTGGAGGCACGGATCTCCGCGTACCTCTGGAGTTTTCAAAGGATGTGAGGCTATCGGTCGCGATGAGGTGGGGAACTAAGTCTTTCTCTGTGCTTTCCACAGGGGATTCAGACATCCTTTCGTCCTGGGAGATGCAAGACGAGCCTGCATTGAAGTCACTGCAGGGATATCCGGCCTTATTTCGAGTCAGGGCATCGCGGTGTCCATTCCACTTGAGGCCGCAAACTCAGGGTCCCTCTCACATACCTAGAGCTGAGAGAAGCCTCCTCTTGAGGTGCTTGTGGTAAGATGGTATTCCTCTGGAGACGAATCCAGGGACTAACCTCTCTTTTTGAGTTGATTTTTGGTCCACAGAGTTCTATCGTGTTGCTACAGTGACCTCAGGATGCCTCTATCCTTGAAACAGTGTTCTTGGGGTTTCTCTGGAGTGCCATCAAGGAAATCAAGGCTCCTTTCATGTGTGATGTGCAAGACGGAATTGCTCTGCACGCAGTACAGGGGAATCGGGCCTCATCTCGCATCGAGGGGGAAGTCTCATGGTTTTTCTCGAGTTGCGGCGGGAACCTGGGATATATTCTCGAGTTACGACGGGGATGGCCCTTCCACCCACGTGTTTGATCAGCCACGTCAGGACTCCTGCCTAGTTGCGAGGGACAACTCGGGATTCTCCTCGAGGCTTGGCAGGGCAATTGGAACGCCTCTCCAGCTGAGGCGGGAGACCAAGGGTCCCTTTCCACATGCCACAAGAATCCTGGGACTCCTATCAAGTTTCACGAGGAGTCAGGCATCGTCTCCTTTGGAGGCACTCATCTCCGCGTACCTCTGGAGTTTTCAAAGGATGTGAGGCCTCCGGTCGCGATGAGGTGGGGAACTAGGTCTTTCTCTGTGGTCTCCACAGGGGATTCAGACATACTTTCGTCTTGGGAGATGCAAGACGAGCCTGAATTCAAGTCACTGCAGGCATATCCGACCTTATTTCTAGTCAGGGCATGGCGGTGTCCATTCCACTTGAGGCCGCAAACTCAGGGTCCCTCTCACATACCTAGAGCTGAGAGAAGCCTCCTCTTGAGGTGCTTGTGGTAAGGTGGTATTCCTCTGGAATCGAAGCCAGGGACTAACCTCTCATCTCGAGTTGATTTGTGGTCCACGGAGCTCTTTCGTGTTGCTACAGAGACCTCAGGATCCCTTTAGCCTTGAAACAGTCTTCTTGGGGTTTCTCTGGAGTGCCATCAAGGAAATCAAGGCTCCTTTCATGTGTGATGTGAAACACGGAATTGCTCTGCACGCAGTGCAGGGGAATCGGGCCTCATCTCGCGGCGAGGGGGAAGTCTCATGGTTTTTCTCGAGTTGCGGCGGGAACCTGGGGTATATTCTCGAGTTACGACGGGGATGGCCCTTCCACATACGTGTGTGTTCAGCGACGTGAGGACTCCTGCCTAGTTGCGAGGGACAACTCGGGATTCTCCTCGAGGCTTTGCAGGGCAATTGGGACGCCTCTCCAGCTGAGGCGGGAGACCAAGGGTCCCTTTCCACGTGCCACAGGAATCCTGGGACTCCTATCAAGTTTCACGAGGAGTCAGGCATCCTCTCCTTTGGAGGCACTGATCTCCGCATACCTCTGGAGTTTTCAAAGGATTTGAGGCCTCCTGTCGCGATGAGGTGGGGAACTAGGTCTTTCTCTGTGGTCTCCACAGGGGATTCAGACACCCTTTCGTCTTGGGAGATGCAAGACGAGCCTGCATTCCAGTCACTGCAGGGATATCCGGCCTTATTTCGAGTCAGGGCATCGCGGTGTCCATTCCACTTGAGGCCGCAAACTCAGGGTCCCTCTCACATACCTAGAGCTGAGAGAAGCCTCCTCTTGAGGTGCTTGTGGTAAGGTGGTATTCCTCAGGAGTCGAAGCCAGGGACTAACCTCTCATCTCGAGTTGATTTTTGGTCCACGGAGCTCTTTCGTGTTGCTACAGTGACCTCAGGATCCCTCTAGCCTTGAAACAGTGTTCTTGGGGTTTCTCTGGAGTGCCATGAAGGAAATCAAGGCTCCTTTCATGTGTGATGTGCAACACGGAATTGCTCTGCACGCAGTGCAGGGGAATCGGGCCTCATCTCACATCGTGGGGGAAGTCTCATGGTTTTTCTCGAGTTGCGGCGGGAACCTGGGGTATATTCTCGAGTTACGACGGGGATGGCCCTTCCACACACGTGTTTGTTCAGCCACGTCAGGACTCTTGCCTAGTTGCGAGACACAACTCGGGATTCTCCTCGAGGCTTGGCAAGGCAATTGGGACGCCTCTCCAGCTGAGGCGGGAGACCAAGGGTCCCTTTCCACGTGCCACAGGAATCCTGGGACTCCTATCAAGTTTCACGAGGAGTCAGGCATCGTCTCCTTTGGAGGCACTGATCTCCGCGTACCTCTGGAGTTTTCAAAGGATGTGAGGCCTCCGGACGCGATGAGGTGGGGAACTAGGTCTTTCTCTGTGGTCTCCACAGGGGATTCAGACATCCTTTCGTCTTGGGAGATGCAAGACGAGCCTGCATTCAAGTCACTGCAGGGATATCCAGCCTTATTTCGCGTCAGGGCATCGCGGTGTCCATTCCACTTGAGGCCGCAAACTCAGGGTCCCTCTCACATACCTAGAGCTGAGAGAAGCCTCCTCTTGAGGTGCTTGTGGTAAGGTGGTATTCCTCTGGAGTCGAAGCCAGGGACTAACCTCTCATCTCGAGTTGATTTTTGGCCCACGGAGCTCTTTCGTGTTGCTACAGTGACCTCAGGATCCCTCTAGCCTTGAAACAGTGTTCTTGGGGTTTCTCTGGAGTGCCATCAAGGAAATCAAGGCTCCTTTCATGTGTGATGTGCAACACGGAATTGCTCTGCACGCAGTACAGGAGAATCGGGCCTCATCTCGCATCGAGGGGGAAGTCTCATGGTTTTTCTCGAGTTGCGGCGGGAACCTGGGGTATATTCTCGAGTTACGACGGGGATGGCCCTTCCACCCACGTGTTTGTTCAGCCACGTCAGGACTCCTGCCTAGTTGCGAGGGACAACTCGGGATTCTCCTCGAGGCTTGGCAGGGCAATTGGGACGCCTCTCCAGCTGAGGCGGGAGACCAAGGGTCCCTTTCCACGTGCCACAAGAATCCTGGGACTCCTATCAAGTTTCACGAGGAGTCAGGCATCGTCTCCTTTGGAGGCACTGATCTCCGCGTACCTCTGGAGTTTTCAAAGGATGTGAAGCCTCCGATCGCGATGAGGTGGGGAACTAAGTCTTTCTCTGTGCTTTCCACAGGGGATTCAGACATCCTTTCGTCCTGGAGATGCAAGACGAGCCAGCATTGAAGTCACTGCAGGGATATCCGGCCTTATTTCGAGTCAGGGCATCGCGTTGTCCATTCCACTTGAGGCCACAAACTCAGGGTCCCTCTCACATACCTAGAGCTAAGAGAAGCCTCCTCTTGAGGTGCTTGTGGTAAGGTGGTATTCCTCTGGAGACGAATCCAGGGACTAACCTCTCTTTTCGAGTTGATTTTTGGTCCACAGAGTTCTTTCGTGTTGCTACAGTGACCTCAGGATCCCTCTATCCTTGAAACAGTGTTCTTGGGGTTTCTCTGGAGTGCCATCAAGGAAATCAAGGCTCCTTTCATGTGTGATGTGCAAGACGGAATTGCTCTGCACGCAGTACAGGGGAATCGGGCCTCATCTCGCGGCGAGGGGGAAGTCTCATGGTTTTTCTCGAGTTGCGGCGGGAACCTGGGGTATATTCTCGAGTTACGACGGGGATGGCCCTTCCACACACGTGTGTGTTCAGCGACGTCAGGACTCCTGCCTAGTTGCGAGGGACAACTCGGGATTCTCCTCGAGGCTTTGCAGGGCAATTGGGACGCCTCTGCAGCTGAGACGGGAGACCAAGGGTCCCTTTCCACGTGCCACAGGAATCCTGGGTCTCCTATCAAGTTTCACGAGGAGTCAGGCATCGTCTCCTTTGGAGGCACTGATCTCCGCATACCTCTGGAGTTTTCAAAGGATTTGAGGCCTCCTGTCGCGATGAGGTGGGGAACTAGGTCTTTCTCTGTGGTCTCCACAGGGGATTCAGACACCCTTTCGTCTTGGGAGATGCAAGACGAGCCTGCATTCCAGTCACTGCAGGGATATCCGGCCTTAATTCGAATCAGGGCATCACGGTGTCCATTCCACTTGAGGCCGCAAACTCAGGGTCCCTCTCACATACCTAGAGCTGAGAGAAGCCTCCTCTTGAGGTGCTTGTGGTAAGGTGGTATTCCTCTGGAGTCGAAGCCAGGGACTAACCTCTCATCTCGAGTTGATTTTTGGTCCACGGAGCTCTTTCGTGTTGCTACAGTGACCTCAGGATCCCTCTAGCCTTGAAACAGTGTTCTTGGGGTTTCTCTGGAGTGCCATCAAGGAAATCAAGGCTCCTTTCATGTGTGATGTGCAACACAGAATTGCTCTGCACGCAGTGCACGGGAATCGGGCCCCATCTCGCGGCGAGGGGGAAGTCTCATGGTTTTTCTCGAGTTGGGGCGGGAACCTGGCGTATATTCTCGAGTTACGACGGGGATGGCCCTTCCACACACGTGTTTGTTCAGCCACGTCAGGACTCTTGCCTAGTTGCGAGACACAATTCGGGATTCTCCTCGAGGCTTGGCAAGGCAATTGGGACGCCTCTCCAGCTGAGGCGGGAGACCAAGTGTCCCTTTCCACGTGCCACAGGAATCCTGGGACTCCTATCAAGTTTCACGAGGAGTCAGGCATCGTCTCCTTTGGAGGCACTGATCTCCGTGTACCTCTGGAGTTTTCAAAGGATGTGAGGCTATCGGTCGCGATGAGGTGGGGAACTAAGTCTTTCTCTGTGCTTTCCACAGGGGATTCAGACATCCTTTCGTCCTGGGAGATGCAAGACGTGCCTGCATTGAAGTCACTGCAGGGATATCCGGCCTTATTTCGAGTCAGGGCATCGCGGTGTCCATTCCACTTGAGGCCGCAAACTCAGGGTCCCTCTCACATACCTAGAGCTGAGAGAAGCCTCCTCTTGAGGTGCTTGTGGTAAGGTGGTATTCCTCTGGAGACGAATCCAGGGACTAACCTCTCTTTTCGAGTTGATTTTTGGTCCACAGAGTTCTTTCGTGTTGCTACAGTGACCTCAGGATCCCTCTATCCTTGAAACAGTGTTCTTGGGGTTTCTCTGGAGTGCCATCAAGGAAATCAAGGCTCCTTTCATGTGTGATGTGCAAGACGGAATTGCTCTGCACGCAGTACAGGGGAATCGGGCCTCATCTCGCATCGAGGGGGAAGTCTCATGGTTTTTCTCAAGTTGCGGCGGGAACCTGGGGTATATTCTCGAGTTACGACGGGGATGGCCCTTCCACCCACGTGTTTGTTCAGCCACGTCAGGACTCTTGCCTAGTTGCCAGGGACAACTCGGGATTCTCCTCGAGGCTTGGCAGGGCAATTGGAACGCCTCTCCAGCTGAGGCGGGAGACCAAGGGTCCCTTTCCACGTGCCACAGGAATCCTGGACTCCTATCAAGTTTCACGAGGAGTCAGGCATCCTCTCCTTTGGAGGCACTGATCTCTGCGTACCTCTGGAGTTTTCAAAGGATGTGAGGCCTCCGGTCACGATGATGTGGGGAACTAGGTGTTTCTCTGTGGTCTCCACAGGGGATTCAGACATCCTTTCTTCTTGGGAGATGCAAGACGAGCCTGCATTCAAGTCACTGCAGGGATATCCGGCCTTATTTCGAGTCAGGGCATCGCGGTGTCCATTCCACTTGAGGCCGCAAACTCAGGATCCCTCTCACATACCTAGAGCTGAGAGAAGCCTCCTCTTGAGGTGCTTGTGGTAAGGTGGTATTCCTCTGGAGTCGAAGCCAGGGACTAACCTCTCATCTCGTGTTGATTCTTGGTCCACCGAGCTCTTTCGTGTTGCTACAGTGACCTCAGGATCCCTCTAGCCTTGAAACAGTGTTCTTGGGGTTTCTCTGGAGTGCCATGAAGGAAATCAAGGCTCCTTTCATGTGTGATGTGCAAGACGGAATTGCTCTGCACGCAGTACAGGGGAATCGGGCCTCATCTCGCATCGAGGGGGAAGTCTCATGGTTTTTCTCGAGTTGCGGCGGGAACCTGGGATATATTCTCGAGTTACGACGGGGATGGCCCTTCCACCCACGTGTTTCTTCAGCCACGTCAGGACTCCTGCCTAGTTGCGAGACACAACTCGGGATTCTCCTCGAGGCTTGGCAGGGCAATTGGAACGCCTCTCCAGCTGAGGCGGGAGACCAAGGGTCCCTTTCCACATGCCACAACAATCTTGGGACTCCTATCAAGTTTCACGAGGAGTCAGGCATCGTCTCCTTTGGAGGCACTGATCTCCGCGTACCTCTGGAGTTTTCAAAGGATGTGAGGCCTCCGGTCGCGATGAGGTGGGGAACTAGGTCTTTCTCTGTGGTCTCCACAGGGGATTCAGACATACTTTCGTCTTGGGAGATGCAAGACGAGCCTGCATTCAAGTCACTGCAGGCATATCCGACCTTATTTCTAGTCAGGGCATGGCGGTGTCCATTCCACTTGAGGCTGCAAACTCAGGGTCCCTCTCACTTACCTAGAGCTGAGAGAAGCCTCCTCTTGAGGTGCTTGTGGTAAGGTGGTATTCCTCTGGAATCGAAGCCAGGGACTAACCTCTCATCTCGAGTTGATTTGTGGTCCACGGAGCTCTTTCGTGTTGCTACAGAGACCTCAGGATCCCTCTAGCCTTGAAACAGTCTTCTTGGGGTTTCTCTGGAGTGCCATCAAGGAAATCAAGTCTCCTTTCATGTGTGATGTGAAACACGGAATTGCTCTGCACGCAGTGCAGGGGAATCGGGCCTCATCTCGCGGCGAGGGGGAAGTCTCATGGTTTTTCTCGAGTTGCGGCGGGAACCTGGGGTATATTCTCGAGTTACGACGCGGATGGCCCTTCCACACACGTGTGTGTTCAGCGACGTGAGGACTCCTGCCTAGTTGCGAGGGACAACTCGGGATTCTCCTCGAGGCTTGGCAGGGCAATTGGGACGCCTCTCCAGCTGAGGCGGGAGACCAAGGGTCCCTTTCCACGTGCCACAGGAATCCTGGGACTCCTATCAAGTTTCACGAGGAGTCAGGCATCCTCTCCTTTGGAGGCACTGATCTCCGCATACCTCTGGAGTTTTCAAAGGATTTGAGGCCTCCTGTCGTGATGAGGTGGGGAACTAGGTCTTTCTCTGTGGTCTCCACAGGGGATTCAGACACCCTTTCGTCTTGGGAGATGCAAGACGAGCCTGCATTCCAGTCACTGCAGGGATATCCGGCCTTATTTCGAGTCAGGTCATCGCGGTGTCCATTCCACTTGAGGCCGCAAACTCAGGGTCCCTCTCTCATACCTAGAGCTGAGAGAAGCCTCCTCTTGAGGTGCTTGTGGTAAGGTGGTATTCCTCTGGAGTCGAAGCCAGGGACTAACCTCTCATCTCGAGTTGATTTTTGGTCCACGGAGCTCTTTCGTGTTGCTACAGTGACCTCAGGATCCCTCTAGCCTTGAAACAGTGTTCTTGGGGTTTCTCTGGAGTGCCATGAAGGAAATCAAGGCTCCTTTCATGTGTGATGTGCAACACAGCATTGCTCTGCACGCAGTGCAGGGGAATCGGGCCTCATTTTGCGGCGAGGGGGAAGTCTCATGGTTTTTCTCGAGTTGCGGCGGGAACCTGGGGTATATTCTCGAGTTACGACGGGGATGGCCCTTCCACACACGTGTTTGTTCAGCCACGTCAGGACTGTTGCCTAGTTGCGAGACACAACTCGGGATTCTCCTCGAGGCTTGGCAAGGCAATTGGGACGCCTCTCCAGCTGAGGTGGGAGACCAAGGATCCCTTTCCACGTGCCACAGGAATCCTGGGACTCCTATCAAGTTTCACGAGGAGTCAGGCATCGTCTCCTTTGGAGGCACTGATCTCCGCGTACCTCTGGAGTTTTCAAAGGATGTGAGGCCTCCAGTCGCGATGAGGTGGGGAACTAGGTCTTTCTCTGTGGTCTCCACAGGGGATTCAGACATCCTTTCATCTTGGGAGATGCAAGACGAGCCTGCATTCAAGTCACTGCAGGGATATCCAGCCTTATTTCGCGTCAGGGCATCGCGGTGTCCATTCCACTTGAGGCCGCAAACTCAGGGTCCCTCTCTCATACCTAGAGCTGAGAGAAGCCTCCTCTTCAGGTGCTTGTGGTAAGGTGGTATTCCTCTGGAGTCGAAGCCAGGGACTAACCTCTCATCTCGAGTTGATTTTAAGCCCACGGAGCTCTTTCGTGTTGCTACAGTGACCTCAGGATCCCTCTAGCCTTGAAACAGTGTTCTTGGGGTTTCTCTGGTGTGCCATCAAGGAAATCAAGGCTCCTTTCATGTGTGATGTGCAACACGGAATTGCTCTGCACGCAGTGCAGGGGAATCGGGCCTCATCTCACGGCGAGGGGGAAGTCTCATGGTTTTTCTCGAGTTGCGGCGGGAACCTGGGGTATATTCTCGAGTTACGATGGGGATGGCCCTTCCACCCACGTGTTTCTTCAGCGACGTCAGGACTCCTGCCTAGTTGCGAGGGACAACTCTGGATTCTCCTCGAGGCTTGGCAGGGCAATTGGGACGCCTCTCCAGCTGAGGCGGGAGACCAAGTGTCCCTTTCCACGTGCCACAGGAATCCTGGGACTCCTATCAAGTTTCACGAGGATTCAGGCATCGTCTCCTTTGGAGGCACTGATCTCCGTGTACCTCTGGAGTTTTCAAAGGATGTGAGGCTATCGGTCGCGATGAGGTGGGGAACTAAGTCTTTCTCTGTGCTTTCCACAGGGGATTCAGACATCCTTTCGTCCTGGGAGATGCAAGACGAGCCTGCATTGAAGTCACTGCAGGGATATCCGGCCTTATTTCGAGTCAGGGCATCGCGGTGTCCATTCCACTTGAGGCCGCAAACTCAGGGTCCCTCTCACATACCTAGAGCTGAGAGAAGCCTCCTCTTGAGGTGCTTGTGGTAAGGTGGTATTCCTCTGGAGACGAATCCAGGGACTAACCTCTCTTTTCGAGTTGATTTTTGGTCCACAGAGTTCTTTCGTGTTGCTACAGTGACCTCAGGATCCCTTTATCCTTGAAACAGTGTTCTTGGGGTTTCTCTGGAGTGCCATCAAGGAAATCAAGGCTCCTTTCATGTGTGATGTGCAAGACGGAATTGCTCTGTACGCAGTACAGGGGAATCGGGCCTCATCTCGCATCGAGGGCGAAGTCTCATGGTTTTTCTCGAGTTGCGGCGGGAACCTGGGGTATATTCTCGAGTTACGACGGGGATGGCCCTTCCACCCACGTGTTTGTTCAGCCACGTCAGGACTCCTGTCTAGTTGCCAGGGACAACTCGGGATTCTCCTCGAGGCTTGGCAGGGCAATTGGAACGCCTCTCCAGCTGAGGCGGGAGACCAAGGGTCCCTTTCCACGTGCCACAGGAATCCTGGGACTCCTATCAAGTTTCACGAGGAGTCAGGCATCGTCTCCTTTGGAGGCACTGATCTCCGCGTACCTCTGGAGTTTTCAAAGAATGTGAGGCTATCGGTCGCGATGAGGTGGGGAACTAAATCTTTCTCTGTGGTCTCCACAGCGTATTCAGACATCCTTTCGTCCTGGGAGAGGCAAGACGAGCCTGTATTCCAGTCACTGCAGGGATATCCGGCCTTATTTCGAGTCAGGGCATCGCGGTGTCCATTCCACTTGAGGCCGCAAACTCAGGGTCCCTCTCACATACCTAGAGCTGAGAGAAGCCTCCTCTTGAGGTGCTTGTGGTAAGGTGGTATTCCTCAGGAGTCGAAGCCAGGGACTAACCTCTCATCTCGTGTTGATTCTTGGTCCACGGAGTTCTTTCGTGTTGCTATAGTGACCTCAGGATCCCTCTAGCCTTGAAACAGTGTTCTTGGGGTTTCTATGGAGTGCCATCAAGGAAATCAAGGCTCCATTCATGTGTGATGTGCAACACGGAATTGCTCTGCACGCAGTGCAGGGGAATCGGGCCTCATCTCGCGGCGAGGGGGAAGTCTCATGGTTTTTCTCGAGTTGCGGCGGGAACCTGGGGTATATTCTCGAGTTACGACGGGGATGGCCCTTCCACACACGTGTGTGTTCAGCGACGTGAGGACTCCTGCCTAGTTGCGAGGGACAACTCGGGATTCTCCTCGAGGCTTTGCAGGGCAATTGGGACGCCTCTCCAACTGAGGCGGGAGACCAAGGGTCCCTTTCCACGTGCCACAGGAATCCTGGGACTCCTATCAAGATTCACGAGGAGTCAGGCATCCTCTCCTTTGGAGGCACTGATCTCCGCATACCTCTGGAGTTTTCAAAGGATTTGAGGCCTCCTGTCGCGATGAGGTGGGGAACTAGGTCTTTCTCTGTGGTCTCCACAGGGGATTCAGACACCCTTTTGTCTTGGGAGATGCAAGACGAGCCTGCATTCCAGTCACTGCAGGGATATCCGGCCTTATTTCGAGTCAGGGCATCGCGGTGTCCATTCCACTTGAGGCCGCAAACTCAGGGTCCCTCTCACATACCTAGAGCTGAGAGAAGCCTCCTCTTGAGGTGCTTGTGGTAAGGTGGTATTCCTCTGGAGTCAAAGCCAGGGACTAACCTCTCATCTCGAGTTGATTTTTGGTCCACGGAGCTCTTTCGTGTTGCTACAGTGACCTCAGGATCCCTCTAGCCTTGAAACTGTGTTCTTGGGGTTTCTCTGGAGTGCCATGAAGGAAATCAAGGCTCCTTTCATGTGTGATGTGCAACACAGCATTGCTCTGCACGCAGTGCAGGGGAATCGGGCCTCATTTCGCGGCGAGGGGGAAGTCTCATGGTTTTTCTCGAGTTGCGGCGGGAACCTGGGGTATATTCTCGAGTTACGACGGGGATGGCCCTTCCACACACGTGTTTGTTCAGCCACGTCAGGACTCTTGCCTAGTTGCGAGACACAACTCGGGATTCTCCTCGAGGCTTGGCAAGGCAATTGGGACGCCTCTCCAGCTGAGGTGGGAGACCAAGGATCCCTTTCCACGTGCCACAGGAATCCTGGGACTCCTATCAAGTTTCACGAGGAGTCAGGCATCGTCTCCTTTGGAGGCACTGATCTCCGCGTACCTCTGGAGTTTTCAAAGGATGTGAGGCCTCCAGTCGCGATGAGGTGGGGAACTAGGTCTTTCTCTGTGGTCTCCACAGGGGATTCAGACATCCTTTCATCTTGGGAGATGCAAGACGAGCCTGCATTCAAGTCACTGCAGGGATATCCAGCCTTATTTCGCGTCAGGGCATCGCGGTGTCCATTCCACTTGAGGCCGCAAACTCAGGGTCCCTCTCTCATACCTAGAGCTGAGAGAAGCCTCCTCTTGAGGTGCTTGTGGTAAGGTGGTATTCCTCTGGAGTCGAAGCCAGGAACTAACCTCTCATCTCGAGTTGATTTTAAGCCCACGGAGCTCTTTCGTGTTGCTACAGTGACCTCAGGATCCCTCTAGCCTTGAAACAGTGTTCTTGGGGTTTCTCTGGAGTGCCATCAAGGAAATCAAGGCTCCTTTCATGTGTGATGTGCAACACGGAATTGCTCTGCACGCAGTACAGGGGAATCGGGCCTCATCTCGCATCGAGGGGGAAGTCTCATGGTTTTTCTCGAGTTGCGGCGGGAACCTGGGGTATATTCTCGAGTTACGACGGGGATGGCCCTTCCACCCACGTGTTTGTTCAGCGACGTCAGGACTCCTGCCTAGTTGCGAGGGACAACTCGGGATTCTCCTCGAGGCTTGGCAGGGCAATTGGGACGCCTCTCCAGCTGAGACGGGAGACCAAGTGTACCTTTCCACGTGCCACAGGAATCCTGGGTCTCCTATCAAGTTTCAGGAGGAGTCAGGCATCGTCTCCTTTGGAGGCACTGATCTCCGCATACCTCTGGAGTTTTCAAAGGATTTGAGGCCTCCTGTCGCGATGAGGTGGGGAACTAGGTCTTTCTCTGTGGTCTCCACAGGGGATTCAGACACCCTTTCGTCTTGGGAGATGCAAGACGAGCCTGCATTCCAGTCACTGCAGGGATATCCGGCCTTATTTCGAGTCAGGGCATCGCGGTGTCCATTCCACTTGAGGCCGCAAACTCAGGGTCCCTCTCACATACCTAGAGCTGAGAGAAGCCTCCTCTTGAGGTGCTTGTGGTAAGGTGGTATTCCTCTGGAGTGGAAGCCAGGGACTAACCTCGCATCTCGAGTTGATTTTTGGCCCACGGAGCTCTTTCGTGTTGCTACAGTGACCTCAGGATCCCTCTAGCCTTGAAACAGTGTTCTTGGGGTTTCTCTGGAGTGCCATCAAGGAAATCAAGGCTCCTTTCATGTGTGATGTGCAACACGGAATTGCTCTGCACGCAGTGCAGGGGAATCGGGCCTCATCTCGCGGCGAGGGGGAAGTCTCATGGTTTTTCTCGAGTTGCGGCGGGAACCTGGGGTATATTCTCCAGTTACGACGGGGATGGCCCTTCCACCCACGTGTTTCTTCAGCGACGTCAGGACTCCTGCCTAGTTGCGAGGGACAACTCTGGATTCTCCTCGAGGCTTGGCAGGGCAATTGGGACGCCTCTCCAGCTGAGGCGGGAGACCAAGTGTCCCTTTCCAAGTGCCACAGGAATCCTGGGACTACTATCAAGTTTCACGAGGAGTCAGGCATTGTCTCCTTTGGAGGCACTGATCTCCGTGTACCTCTGGAGTTTTCAAAGGATGTGAGGCTATCGGTCGCGAAGAGGTGGGGAACTAAGTCTTTCTCTGTGCTTTCCACAGGGGATTCAGACATCCTTTCGTCCTGGGAGATGCAAGACGTGCCTGCATTGAAGTCACTGCAGGGATATCCGGCCTTATTTCGAGTCAGGGCATCGCGGTGTCCATTCCACTTGAGGCCGCAAACTCAGGGTCCCTCTCACATACCTAGAGCTGAGAGAAGCCTCCTCTTGAGGTGCTTGTGGTAAGGTGGTATTCCTCTGGAGACGAATCCAGGGACTAACCTCTCTTTTCGATTTGATTTTTGGTCCACAGAGTTCTTTCGTGTTGCTACAGTGACCTCAGGATCCCTCTATCCTTGAAACAGTGTTCTTGGGGCTTCTCTGGAGTGCCATCAAGGAAATCAAGGCTCCTTTCATGTGTGATGTGCAAGACGGAATTGCTCTGCACGCAGTACAGGGGAATCGGGCCTCATCTCGCGGCGAGGGGGAAGTCTCATGGTTTTTCTCGAGTTGCGGCGGGAACCTGGGGTATATTCTCGAGTTACGACGGGGATGGCCCTTCCACACACGTGTTTGTTCAGCCACGTCAGGACTCCTGCCTAGTTGCGAGGGACAACTCTGGATTCTCCTCGAGGCTTGGCAGGGCAATTGGAACGCCTCTCCAGCTGAGGCGGGAGACCAAGCGTCCCTTTCCACGTGCCACAGGAATCCTGGGACTCCTATCAAGTTTCACGAGGAGTCAGGCATCGTCTCCTTTGGAGGCACTGATCTCCGCGTACCTCTGGAGTTTTCAAAGGATGTGCGGCCTCCGGTCGCGATGAGGTGGGGAACTAGGTGTTTCTCTGTGGTCTCCACAGGGGATTCAGACATCCTTTCTTCTTGGGAGATGCAAGACGAGCCTGCATTCAAGTCACAGCAGGGATATCCGGCCTTATTTCGAGTCAGGGAATCGCGGTGTCCATTCCACTTGAGGCCGCAAACTCAGGATCCCTCTCACATACCTAGAGCTGAGAGAAGCCTCCTCTTGAGGTGCTTGTGGTAAGGTGGTATTCCTCTGGAGTCGAAGCCAGGGACTAACCTCTCATCTCGTGTTGATTCTTGGTCCACCGAGCTCTTTCGTGTTGCTACAGTGACCTCAGGATCCCTCTAGCCTTGAAACAGTGTTCTTGGGGTTTCTCTGGAGTGCCATCAAGGAAATCAAGGCTCCTTTCATGTGTGATGTGCAAGACGGAATTGCTCTGCACGCAGTGCAGGGGAATCGGGCCTCATCTCGCGGCGAGGGGGAAGTCTCATGGTTTTTCTCGAGTTGCGGCGGGAACCTGGGGTATATTCTCGAGTTACGACGGGGATGGCCCTTCCACACACGTGTTTGTTCAGCCACGTCAGGACTCCTGCCTAGTTGCGAGGGACAACTCTGGATTCTCCGCGAGGCTTGGCAGGGCAATTGGAACGCCTCTCCAGCTGAGGCGGGAGACCAAGGGTCCCTTTCCACGTCCCACAAGAATCCTGGGACTCCTATTAAGTTTCACGAGGAGTCAGGCGTCGTCTCCTTTGGAGGCACTGATCTCCGCGTACCTCTGGAGTTTTCAAAGGATGTGAGGCCTCCGGACGCGATGAGGTGGGGAACTAGGTCTTTCTCTGTGGTCTCCACAGGGGATTCAGACATCCTTTCGTCTTGGGAGATGCAAGACGAGCCTGCATTCAAGTCACTGCAGGGATATCCAGCCTTATTTCGCGTCAGGGCATCGCGGTGTCCATTCCACTTGAGGCCGCAAACTCAGGGTCCCTCTCACATACCTAGAGCTGAGAGAAGAATCCTCTTGAGGTGCTTGTGGTAAGGTGGTATTCCTCTGGAGTCGAAGCCAGGGACTAACCTCTCATCTCGAGTTGATTTTTGGCCCACGGAGCTCTTTCGTGTTGCTACAGTGACCTCAGGATCCCTCTAGCCTTGAAACAGTGTTCTTGGGGTTTCTCTGGAGTGCCATCAAGGAAATCAAGGCTCCTTTCATGTGTGATGTGCAACACGGAATTGCTCTGCACGCAGTACAGGGGAATCGGGCCTCATCTCGCATCGAGGGGGAAGTCTCATGGTTTTTCTCGAGTTGCGGCGGGAACCTGGGGTATATTCTCGAGTTACGACGGGGATGGTCCTTCCAACCACGTGTTTGTTCAGCCACGTCAGGACTCCTGCCTAGTTGCGAGGGACAACTCGGGATTCTCCTCGAGGCTTGGCAGGGCAATTGGAACGCCTCTCCAGCTGAGTCGGGAGACCAAGGGTCCCTTTCCACGTGCCACAAGAATCCTGGGACTCCTATCAAGTTTCACGAGGAGTCAGGCATCGTCTCCTTTGGAGGCACTGATCTCCGCGTACCTCTGGAGTTTTCAAAGGATGTGAGGCCTCCGGTCGCGATGAGGTGGGGAACTAAGTCTTTCTCTGTGCTTTCCACAGGTGATTCAGACATCCTTTCGTCCTGGAGATGCAAGACGAGCCAGCATTGAAGTCACTGCAGGGATATCCAGCCTTATTTCGAGTCAGGGCATCGCGTTGTCCATTCCACTTGAGGCCACAAACTCAGAGTCCCTCTCACATACCTAGAGCTGAGAGAAGCCTCCTCTTGAGGTGCTTGTTGTAAGGTGGTATTCCTCTGGAGACGAATCCAGGGACTAACCTCTCTTTTCGAGTTGATTTTTGGTCCACAGAGTTCTTTCGTGTTGCTACAGTGACCTCAGGATCCCTCTATCCTTGAAACAGTGTTCTTGGGGTTTCTCTGGAGTGCCATCAAGGAAATCAAGGCTCCTTTCATGTGTGATGTGCAAGACGGAATTGCTCTGCACGCAGTACAGGGGAATCGGGCCTCATCTCGCGGCGAGGGGGAAGTCTCATGGTTTTTCTCGAGTTGCGGCGGGAACCTGGGGTATATTTTCGAGTTACGACGGGGATGGCCCTTCCACACACGTGTGTGTTCAGCGACGTCAGGACTCCTGCCTAGTTGCGAGGGAAAACTCGGGATTCTCCTCGAGGCTTGGCAGGGCAATTGGAACGCCTCTCCAGCTGAGGCGGGAGACCAAGGGTCCCTTTCCACGTGCCACAGGAATCCTGGGACTCCTATCAAGTTTCACGAGGAGTCAGGCATCGTCTCCTTTGGAGGCACTGATCTCCGCGTACCTCTGGAGTTTTCAAAGAATGTGAGGCTATCGGTCGCGATGAGGTGGGGAACTAAATCTTTCTCTGTGGTCTCCACAGGGTATTCAGACATCCTTTCGTCCTGGGAGAGGCAAGACGAGCCTGTATTCCAGTCACTGCAGGGATATCCGGCCTTATTTCGAGTCAGGGCATCGCGGTGTCCATTCCACTTGAGGCCGCAAACTCAGGGTCCCTCTCACATACCTAGAGCTGAGAGAAGCCTCCTCTTGAGGTGCTTGTGGTAAGGTGGTATTCCTCAGGAGTCGAAGCCAGGGACTAACCTCTCATCTCGTGTTGATTCTTGGTCCACGGAGTTCTTTCGTGTTGCTATAGTGACCTCAGGATCCCTCTAGCCTTGAAACAGTGTTCTTGGGGTTTCTATGGAGTGCCATCAAGGAAATCAAGGCTCCATTCATGTGTGATGTGCAACACGGAATTGCTCTGCACGCAGTGCAGGGGAATCGGGCCTCATCTCGCGGCGAGGGGGAAGTCTCATGGTTTTTCTCGAGTTGCGGCGGGAACCTGGGGTATATTCTCGAGTTACGACGGGGATGGCCCTTCCACACACGTGTGTGTTCAGCGACGTGAGGACTCCTGCCTAGTTGCGAGGGACAACTCGGGATTCTCCTCGAGGCTTTGCAGGGCAATTGGGACGCCTCTCCAACTGAGGCGGGAGACCAAGGGTCCCTTTCCACGTGCCACAGGAATCCTGGGACTCCTATCAAGATTCACGAGGAGTCAGGCATCCTCTCCTTTGGAGGCACTGATCTCCGCATACCTCTGGAGTTTTCAAAGGATTTGAGGCCTCCTGTCGCGATGAGGTGGGGAACTAGGTCTTTCTCTGTGGTCTCCACAGGGGATTCAGACACCCTTTCGTCTTGGGAGATGCAAGACGAGCCTGCATTCCAGTCACTGCAGGGATATCCGGCCTTATTTCGAGTCAGGGCATCGCGGTGTCCATTCCACTTGAGGCCGCAAACTCAGGGTCCCTCTCACATACCTAGAGCTGAGAGAAGCCTCCTCTTGAGGTGCTTGTGGTAAGGTGGTATTCCTCTGGAGTCAAAGCCAGGGACTAACCTCTCATCTCGAGTTGATTTTTGGTCCACGGAGCTCTTTCGTGTTGCTACAGTGACCTCAGGATCCCTCTAGCCTTGAAACTGTGTTCTTGGGGTTTCTCTGGAGTGCCATGAAGGAAATCAAGGCTCCTTTCATGTGTGATGTGCAACACAGCATTGCTCTGCACGCAGTGCAGGGGAATCGGGCCTCATTTCGCGGCGAGGGGGAAGTCTCATGGTTTTTCTCGAGTTGCGGCGGGAACCTGGGGTATATTCTCGAGTTACGACGGGGATGGCCCTTCCACACACGTGTTTGTTCAGCCACGTCAGGACTCTTGCCTAGTTGCGAGACACAACTCGGGATTCTCCTCGAGGCTTGGCAAGGCAATTGGGACGCCTCTCCAGCTGAGGTGGGAGACCAAGGATCCCTTTCCACGTGCCACAGGAATCCTGGGACTCCTATCAAGTTTCACGAGGAGTCAGGCATCGTCTCCTTTGGAGGCACTGATCTCCGCGTACCTCTGGAGTTTTCAAAGGATGTGAGGCCTCCAGTCGCGATGAGGTGGGGAACTAGGTCTTTCTCTGTGGTCTCCACAGGGGATTCAGACATCCTTTCATCTTGGGAGATGCAAGACGAGCCTGCATTCAAGTCACTGCAGGGTTATCCAGCCTTATTTCGCGTCAGGGCATCGCGGTGTCCATTCCACTTGAGGCCGCAAACTCAGGGTCCCTCTCTCATACCTAGAGCTGAGAGAAGCCTCCTCTTGAGGTGCTTGTGGTAAGGTGGTATTCCTCTGGAGTCGAAGCCAGGAACTAACCTCTCATCTCGAGTTGATTTTAAGCCCACGGAGCTCTTTCGTGTTGCTACAGTGACCTCAGGATCCCTCTAGCCTTGAAACAGTGTTCTTGGGGTTTCTCTGGAGTGCCATCAAGGAAATCAAGGCTCCTTTCATGTGTGATGTGCAACACGGAATTGCTCTGCACGCAGTACAGGGGAATCGGGCCTCATCTCGCATCGAGGGGGAAGTCTCATGGTTTTTCTCGAGTTGCGGCGGGAACCTGGGGTATATTCTCGAGTTACGACGGGGATGGCCCTTCCACACACGTGTTTGTTCAGCCACGTCAGGACTCTTGCCTAGTTGCCAGGGACAACTCGGGATTCTCCTCGAGGCTTGGCAGGGCAATTGGAACGCCTCTCCAGCTGAGGCGGGAGACCAAGGGTCCCTTTCCACGTGCCACAGGAATCCTGGACTCCTATCAAGTTTCACGAGGAGTCAGGCATCCTCTCCTTTGGAGGCACTGATCTCTGCGTACCTCTGGAGTTTTCAAAGGATGTGAGGCCTCCGGTCACGATGATGTGGGGAACTAGGTGTTTCTCTGTGGTCTCCACAGGGGATTCAGACATCCTTTCTTCTTGGGAGATGCAAGACGAGCCTGCATTCAAGTCACTGCAGGGATATCCGGCCTTATTTCGAGTCAGGGCATCGCGGTGTCCATTCCACTTGAGGCCGCAAACTCAGGATCCCTCTCACATACCTAGAGCTGAGAGAAGCCTCCTCTTGAGGTGCTTGTGGTAAGGTGGTATTCCTCTGGAGTCGAAGCCAGGGACTAACCTCTCATCTCGTGTTGATTCTTGGTCCACCGAGCTCTTTCGTGTTGCTACAGTGACCTCAGGATCCCTCTAGCCTTGAAACAGTGTTCTTGGGGTTTCTCTGGAGTGCCATGAAGGAAATCAAGGCTCCTTTCATGTGTGATGTGCAAGACGGAATTGCTCTGCACGCAGTACAGGGGAATCGGGCCTCATCTCGCATCGAGGGGGAAGTCTCATGGTTTTTCTCGAGTTGCGGCGGGAACCTGGGATATATTCTCGAGTTACGACGGGGATGGCCCTTCCACCCACGTGTTTCTTCAGCCACGTCAGGACTCCTGCCTAGTTGCGAGACACAACTCGGGATTCTCCTCGAGGCTTGGCAGGGCAATTGGAACGCCTCTCCAGCTGAGGCGGGAGACCAAGGGTCCCTTTCCACATGCCACAACAATCTTGGGACTCCTATCAAGTTTCACGAGGAGTCAGGCATCGTCTCCTTTGGAGGCACTGATCTCCGCGTACCTCTGGAGTTTTCAAAGGATGTGAGGCCTCCGGTCGCGATGAGGTGGGGAACTAGGTCTTTCTCTGTGGTCTCCACAGGGGATTCAGACATACTTTCGTCTTGGGAGATGCAAGACGAGCCTGCATTCAAGTCACTGCAGGCATATCCGACCTTATTTCTAGTCAGGGCATGGCGGTGTCCATTCCACTTGAGGCTGCAAACTCAGGGTCCCTCTCACTTACCTAGAGCTGAGAGAAGCCTCCTCTTGAGGTGCTTGTGGTAAGGTGGTATTCCTCTGGAATCGAAGCCAGGGACTAACCTCTCATCTCGAGTTGATTTGTGGTCCACGGAGCTCTTTCGTGTTGCTACAGAGACCTCAGGATCCCTCTAGCCTTGAAACAGTCTTCTTGGGGTTTCTCTGGAGTGCCATCAAGGAAATCAAGGCTCCTTTCATGTGTGATGTGAAACACGGAATTGCTCTGCACGCAGTGCAGGGGAATCGGGCCTCATCTCGCGGCGAGGGGGAAGTCTCATGGTTTTTCTCGAGTTGCGGCGGGAACCTGGGGTATATTCTCGAGTTACGACGCGGATGGCCCTTCCACACACGTGTGTGTTCAGCGACGTGAGGACTCCTGCCTAGTTGCGAGGGACAACTCGGGATTCTCCTCGAGGCTTGGCAGGGCAATTGGGACGCCTCTCCAGCTGAGGCGGGAGACCAAGGGTCCCTTTCCACGTGCCACAGGAATCCTGGGACTCCTATCAAGTTTCACGAGGAGTCAGGCATCCTCTCCTTTGGAGGCACTGATCTCCGCATACCTCTGGAGTTTTCAAAGGATTTGAGGCCTCCTGTCGTGATGAGGTGGGGAACTAGGTCTTTCTCTGTGGTCTCCACAGGGGATTCAGACACCCTTTCGTCTTGGGAGATGCAAGACGAGCCTGCATTCCAGTCACTGCAGGGATATCCGGCCTTATTTCGAGTCAGGTCATCGCGGTGTCCATTCCACTTGAGGCCGCAAACTCAGGGTCCCTCTCTCATACCTAGAGCTGAGAGAAGCCTCCTCTTGAGGTGCTTGTGGTAAGGTGGTATTCCTCTGGAGTCGAAGCCAGGGACTAACCTCTCATCTCGAGTTGATTTTTGGTCCACGGAGCTCTTTCGTGTTGCTACAGTGACCTCAGGATCCCTCTAGCCTTGAAACAGTGTTCTTGGGGTTTCTCTGGAGTGCCATGAAGGAAATCAAGGCTCCTTTCATGTGTGATGTGCAACACAGCATTGCTCTGCACGCAGTGCAGGGGAATCGGGCCTCATTTTGCGGCGAGGGGGAAGTCTCATGGTTTTTCTCGAGTTGCGGCGGGAACCTGGGGTATATTCTCGAGTTACGACGGGGATGGCCCTTCCACACACGTGTTTGTTCAGCCACGTCAGGACTGTTGCCTAGTTGCGAGACACAACTCGGGATTCTCCTCGAGGCTTGGCAAGGCAATTGGGACGCCTCTCCAGCTGAGGTGGGAGACCAAGGATCCCTTTCCACGTGCCACAGGAATCCTGGGACTCCTATCAAGTTTCACGAGGAGTCAGGCATCGTCTCCTTTGGAGGCACTGATCTCCGCGTACCTCTGGAGTTTTCAAAGGATGTGAGGCCTCCGGTCGCGATGAGGTGGGGAACTAGGTCTTTCTCTGTGGTCTCCACAGGGGATTCAGACATCCTTTCATCTTGGGAGATGCAAGACGAGCCTGCATTCAAGTCACTGCAGGGATATCCAGCCTTATTTCGCGTCAGGGCATCGCGGTGTCCATTCCACTTGAGGCCGCAAACTCAGGGTCCCTCTCTCATACCTAGAGCTGAGAGAAGCCTCCTCTTCAGGTGCTTGTGGTAAGGTGGTATTCCTCTGGAGTCGAAGCCAGGGACTAACCTCTCATCTCGAGTTGATTTTAAGCCCACGGAGCTCTTTCGTGTTGCTACAGTGACCTCAGGATCCCTCTAGCCTTGAAACAGTGTTCTTGGGGTTTCTCTGGTGTGCCATCAAGGAAATCAAGGCTCCTTTCATGTGTGATGTGCAACACGGAATTGCTCTGCACGCAGTGCAGGGGAATCGGGCCTCATCTCACGGCGAGGGGGAAGTCTCATGGTTTTTCTCGAGTTGCGGCGGGAACCTGGGGTATATTCTCGAGTTACGATGGGGATGGCCCTTCCACCCACGTGTTTCTTCAGCGACGTCAGGACTCCTGCCTAGTTGCGAGGGACAACTCTGGATTCTCCTCGAGGCTTGGCAGGGCAATTGGGACGCCTCTCCAGCTGAGGCGGGAGACCAAGTGTCCCTTTCCACGTGCCACAGGAATCCTGGGACTCCTATCAAGTTTCACGAGGATTCAGGCATCGTCTCCTTTGGAGGCACTGATCTCCGTGTACCTCTGGAGTTTTCAAAGGATGTGAGGCTATCGGTCGCGATGAGGTGGGGAACTAAGTCTTTCTCTGTGCTTTCCACAGGGGATTCAGACATCCTTTCGTCCTGGGAGATGCAAGACGAGCCTGCATTGAAGTCACTGCAGGGATATCCGGCCTTATTTCGAGTCAGGGCATCGCGGTGTCCATTCCACTTGAGGCCGCAAACTCAGGGTCCCTCTCACATACCTAGAGCTGAGAGAAGCCTCCTCTTGAGGTGCTTGTGGTAAGGTGGTATTCCTCTGGAGACGAATCCAGGGACTAACCTCTCTTTTCGAGTTGATTTTTGGTCCACAGAGGTCTTTCGTGTTGCTACAGTGACCTCAGGATCCCTTTATCCTTGAAACAGTGTTCTTGGGGTTTCTCTGGAGTGCCATCAAGGAAATCAAGGCTCCTTTCATGTGTGATGTGCAAGACGGAATTGCTCTGCACGCAGTACAGGGGAATCGGGCCTCATCTCGCGGCGAGGGGGAAGTCTCATGGTTTTTCTCGAGTTGCGGCGGGAACCTGGGGTATATTTTCGAGTTACGACGGGGATGGCCCTTCCACACACGTGTGTGTTCAGCGACGTCAGGACTCCTGCCTAGTTGCGAGGGAAAACTCGGGATTCTCCTCGAGGCTTGGCAGGGCAATTGGAACGCCTCTCCAGCTGAGGCGGGAGACCAAGGGTCCCTTTCCACGTGCCACAGGAATCCTGGGACTCCTATCAAGTTTCACGAGGAGTCAGGCATCGTCTCCTTTGGAGGCACTGATCTCCGCGTACCTCTGGAGTTTTCAAAGAATGTGAGGCTATCGGTCGCGATGAGGTGGGGAACTAAATCTTTCTCTGTGGTCTCCACAGGGTATTCAGACATCCTTTCGTCCTGGGAGAGGCAAGACGAGCCTGTATTCCAGTCACTGCAGGGATATCCGGCCTTATTTCGAGTCAGGGCATCGCGGTGTCCATTCCACTTGAGGCCGCAAACTCAGGGTCCCTCTCACATACCTAGAGCTGAGAGAAGCCTCCTCTTGAGGTGCTTGTGGTAAGGTGGTATTCCTCAGGAGTCGAAGCCAGGGACTAACCTCTCATCTCGTGTTGATTCTTGGTCCACGGAGTTCTTTCGTGTTGCTATAGTGACCTCAGGATCCCTCTAGCCTTGAAACAGTGTTCTTGGGGTTTCTATGGAGTGCCATCAAGGAAATCAAGGCTCCATTCATGTGTGATGTGCAACACGGAATTGCTCTGCACGCAGTGCAGGGGAATCGGGCCTCATCTCGCGGCGAGGGGGAAGTCTCATGGTTTTTCTCGAGTTGCGGCGGGAACCTGGGGTATATTCTCGAGTTACGACGGGGATGGCCCTTCCACACACGTGTGTGTTCAGCGACGTGAGGACTCCTGCCTAGTTGCGAGGGACAACTCGGGATTCTCCTCGAGGCTTTGCAGGGCAATTGGGACGCCTCTCCAACTGAGGCGGGAGACCAAGGGTCCCTTTCCACGTGCCACAGGAATCCTGGGACTCCTATCAAGATTCACGAGGAGTCAGGCATCCTCTCCTTTGGAGGCACTGATCTCCGCATACCTCTGGAGTTTTCAAAGGATTTGAGGCCTCCTGTCGCGATGAGGTGGGGAACTAGGTCTTTCTCTGTGGTCTCCACAGGGGATTCAGACACCCTTTCGTCTTGGGAGATGCAAGACGAGCCTGCATTCCAGTCACTGCAGGGATATCCGGCCTTATTTCGAGTCAGGGCATCGCGGTGTCCATTCCACTTGAGGCCGCAAACTCAGGGTCCCTCTCACATACCTAGAGCTGAGAGAAGCCTCCTCTTGAGGTGCTTGTGGTAAGGTGGTATTCCTCTGGAGTCAAAGCCAGGGACTAACCTCTCATCTCGAGTTGATTTTTGGTCCACGGAGCTCTTTCGTGTTGCTACAGTGACCTCAGGATCCCTCTAGCCTTGAAACTGTGTTCTTGGGGTTTCTCTGGAGTGCCATGAAGGAAATCAAGGCTCCTTTCATGTGTGATGTGCAACACAGCATTGCTCTGCACGCAGTGCAGGGGAATCGGGCCTCATTTCGCGGCGAGGGGGAAGTCTCATGGTTTTTCTCGAGTTGCGGCGGGAACCTGGGGTATATTCTCGAGTTACGACGGGGATGGCCCTTCCACACACGTGTTTGTTCAGCCACGTCAGGACTCTTGCCTAGTTGCGAGACACAACTCGGGATTCTCCTCGAGGCTTGGCAAGGCAATTGGGACGCCTCTCCAGCTGAGGTGGGAGACCAAGGATCCCTTTCCACGTGCCACAGGAATCCTGGGACTCCTATCAAGTTTCACGAGGAGTCAGGCATCGTCTCCTTTGGAGGCACTGATCTCCGCGTACCTCTGGAGTTTTCAAAGGATGTGAGGCCTCCAGTCGCGATGAGGTGGGGAACTAGGTCTTTCTCTGTGGTCTCCACAGGGGATTCAGACATCCTTTCATCTTGGGAGATGCAAGACGAGCCTGCATTCAAGTCACTGCAGGGTTATCCAGCCTTATTTCGCGTCAGGGCATCGCGGTGTCCATTCCACTTGAGGCCGCAAACTCAGGGTCCCTCTCTCATACCTAGAGCTGAGAGAAGCCTCCTCTTGAGGTGCTTGTGGTAAGGTGGTATTCCTCTGGAGTCGAAGCCAGGAACTAACCTCTCATCTCGAGTTGATTTTAAGCCCACGGAGCTCTTTCGTGTTGCTACAGTGACCTCAGGATCCCTCTAGCCTTGAAACAGTGTTCTTGGGGTTTCTCTGGAGTGCCATCAAGGAAATCAAGGCTCCTTTCATGTGTGATGTGCAACACGGAATTGCTCTGCACGCAGTACAGGGGAATCGGGCCTCATCTCGCATCGAGGGGGAAGTCTCATGGTTTTTCTCGAGTTGCGGCGGGAACCTGGGGTATATTCTCGAGTTACGACGGGGATGGCCCTTCCACCCACGTGTTTCTTCAGCGACGTCAGGACTCCCGCCTAGTTGCCAGGGACAACTCGGGATTCTCCTCGAGGCTTGGCAGGGCAATTGGGACGCCTCTCCAGCTGAGACGGGAGACCAAGTGTACCTTTCCACGTGCCACAGGAATCCTGGGTCTCCTATCAAGTTTCAGGAGGAGTCAGGCATCGTCTCCTTTGGAGGCACTGATCTCCGCATACCTCTGGAGTTTTCAAAGGATTTGAGGCCTCCTGTCGCGATGAGGTGGGGAACTAGGTCTTTCTCTGTGGTCTCCACAGGGGATTCAGACACCCTTTCGTCTTGGGAGATGCAAGACGAGCCTGCATTCCAGTCACTGCAGGGATATCCGGCCTTATTTCGAGTCAGGGCATCGCGGTGTCCATTCCACTTGAGGCCGCAAACTCAGGGTCCCTCTCACATACCTAGAGCTGAGAGAAGCCTCCTCTTGAGGTGCTTGTGGTAAGGTGGTATTCCTCTGGAGTGGAAGCCAGGGACTAACCTCGCATCTCGAGTTGATTTTTGGCCCACGGAGCTCTTTCGTGTTGCTACAGTGACCTCAGGATCCCTCTAGCCTTGAAACAGTGTTCTTGGGGTTTCTCTGGAGTGCCATCAAGGAAATCAAGGCTCCTTTCATGTGTGATGTGCAACACGGAATTGCTCTGCACGCAGTGCAGGGGAATCGGGCCTCATCTCGCGGCGAGGGGGAAGTCTCATGGTTTTTCTCGAGTTGCGGCGGGAACCTGGGGTATATTCTCCAGTTACGACGGGGATGGCCCTTCCACCCACGTGTTTCTTCAGCGACGTCAGGACTCCTGCCTAGTTGCGAGGGACAACTCTGGATTCTCCTCGAGGCTTGGCAGGGCAATTGGGACGCCTCTCCAGCTGAGGCGGGAGACCAAGTGTCCCTTTCCAAGTGCCACAGGAATCCTGGGACTACTATCAAGTTTCACGAGGAGTCAGGCATTGTCTCCTTTGGAGGCACTGATCTCCGTGTACCTCTGGAGTTTTCAAAGGATGTGAGGCTATCGGTCGCGAAGAGGTGGGGAACTAAGTCTTTCTCTGTGCTTTCCACAGGGGATTCAGACATCCTTTCGTCCTGGGAGATGCAAGACGTGCCTGCATTGAAGTCACTGCAGGGATATCCGGCCTTATTTCGAGTCAGGGCATCGCGGTGTCCATTCCACTTGAGGCCGCAAACTCAGGGTCCCTCTCACATACCTAGAGCTGAGAGAAGCCTCCTCTTGAGGTGCTTGTGGTAAGGTGGTATTCCTCTGGAGACGAATCCAGGGACTAACCTCTCTTTTCGATTTGATTTTTGGTCCACAGAGTTCTTTCGTGTTGCTACAGTGACCTCAGGATCCCTCTATCCTTGAAACAGTGTTCTTGGGGCTTCTCTGGAGTGCCATCAAGGAAATCAAGGCTCCTTTCATGTGTGATGTGCAAGACGGAATTGCTCTGCACGCAGTACAGGGGAATCGGGCCTCATCTCGCGGCGAGGGGGAAGTCTCATGGTTTTTCTCGAGTTGCGGCGGGAACCTGGGGTATATTCTCGAGTTACGACGGGGATGGTCCTTCCAACCACGTGTTTGTTCAGCCACGTCAGGACTCCTGCCTAGTTGCGAGGGACAACTCGGGATTCTCCTCGAGGCTTGGCAGGGCAATTGGAACGCCTCTCCAGCTGAGTCGGGAGACCAAGGGTCCCTTTCCACGTGCCACAAGAATCCTGGGACTCCTATCAAGTTTCACGAGGAGTCAGGCATCGTCTCCTTTGGAGGCACTGATCTCCGCGTACCTCTGGAGTTTTCAAAGGATGTGAGGCCTCCGGTCGCGATGAGGTGGGGAACTAAGTCTTTCTCTGTGCTTTCCACAGGGGATTCAGACATCCTTTCGTCCTGGAGATGCAAGACGAGCCTGCATTGAAGTCACTGCAGGGATATCCAGCCTTATTTCGAGTCAGGGCATCGCGTTGTCCATTCCACTTGAGGCCACAAACTCAGAGTCCCTCTCACATACCTAGAGCTGAGAGAAGCCTCCTCTTGAGGTGCTTGTTGTAAGGTGGTATTCCTCTGGAGACGAATCCAGGGACTAACCTCTCTTTTCGAGTTGATTTTTGGTCCACAGAGTTCTTTCGTGTTGCTACAGTGACCTCAGGATCCCTCTATCCTTGAAACAGTGTTCTTGGGGTTTCTCTGGAGTGCCATCAAGGAAATCAAGGCTCCTTTCATGTGTGATGTGCAAGACGGAATTGCTCTGCACGCAGTACAGGGGAATCGGGCCTCATCTCGCGGCGAGGGGGAAGTCTCATGGTTTTTCTCGAGTTGCGGCGGGAACCTGGGGTATATTTTCGAGTTACGACGGGGATGGCCCTTCCACACACGTGTGTGTTCAGCGACGTCAGGACTCCTGCCTAGTTGCGAGGGAAAACTCGGGATTCTCCTCGAGGCTTTGCAGGGCAATTGGGACGCCTCTCCAGCTGAGACGGGAGACCAAGGGTCCCTTTCCACGTGACACAGGAATCCTGGGTCTCCTATCAAGTTTCACGAGGAGTCAGGCATCGTCTCCTTTGGAGGCACTGATCTCCGCATACCTCTGGAGTTTTCAAAGGATTTGAGGCCTCCTGTCGCGATGAGGTGGGGAACTAGGTCTTTCTCTGTGGTCTCCACGGGGGATTCAGACACCCTTTCGTCTTGGGAGATGCAAGACGAGCCTGCATTCCAGTCACTACAGGGATATCCGGCCTTAATTCGAATCAGGGCATCACGGTGTCCATTCCACTTGAGGCCGCAAACTCAGGGTCCCTCTCACATACCTAGAGCTGAGAGAAGCCTCCTCTTGAGGTGCTTGTGGTAAGGTGGTATTCCTCTGGAGTCGAAGCCAGGGACTAACCTCTCATCTCGAGTTGATTTTTGGTCCACGGAGCTCTTTCGTGTTGCTACAGTGACCTCAGGATCCCTCTAGCCTTGAAACAGTGTTCTTGGGGTTTCTCTGGAGTGCCATGAAGGAAATCAAGGCTCCTTTCATGTGTGATGTGCAACACAGAATTGCTCTGCATGCAGTGCACGGGAATCGGGCCTCATCTCGCGGCGAGGGGGAAGTCTCATGGTTTTTCTCGAGTTGGGGCGGGAACCTGGCGTATATTCTCGAGTTACGACGGGGTTGGCCCTTCCACACACGTGTTTGTTCAGCCACGTCAGGACTCTTGCCTAGTTGCGAGACACAACTCGGGATTCTCCTCGAGGCTTGGCAAGGCAATTGGGACGCCTCTCCAGCTGAGGCGGGAGACCAAGTGTCCCTTTCCACGTGCCACAGGAATCCTGGGACTCCTATCAAGTTTGACGAGGAGTCAGGCATCGTCTCCTTTGGAGGCACTGATCTCCGTGTACCTCTGGAGTTTTCAAAGGATGTGAGGCTATCGGTCGCGATGAGGTGGGGAACTAAGTCTTTCTCTGTGCTTTCCACAGGGGATTCAGACATCCTTTCGTCCTGGGAGATGCAAGACGTGCCTGCATTGAAGTCACTGCAGGGATATCCGGCCTTATTTCGAGTCAGGGCATCGCGGTGTCCATTCCACTTGAGGCCGCAAACTCAGGGTCCCTCTCACATACCTAGAGCTGAGAGAAGCCTCCTCTTGAGGTGCTTGTGGTAAGGTGGTATTCCTCTGGAGACGAATCCAGGGACTAACCTCTCTTTTCGAGTTGATTTTTGGTCCACAGAGTTCTTTCGTGTTGCTACAGTGACCTCAGGATCCCTCTATCCTTGAAACAGTGTTCTTGGGGTTTCTCTGGAGTGCCATCAAGGAAATCAAGGCTCCTTTCATGTGTGATGTGCAAGACGGAATTGCTCTGCACGCAGTACAGGGGAATCGGGCCTCATCTCGCATCGAGGGGGAAGTCTCATGGTTTTTCTCAAGTTGCGGCGGGAACCTGGGGTATATTCTCGAGTTACGACGGGGATGGCCCTTCCACCCACGTGTTTGTTCAGCGACGTCAGGACTCCTGCCTAGTTGCCAGGGACAACTCGGGATTCTCCTCGAGGCTTGGCAGGGCAATTGGAACGCCTCTCCAGCTGAGGCGGGAGACCAAGGGTCCCTTTCCACGTGCCACAGGAATCCTGGGACTCCTATCAAGTTTCACGAGGAGTCAGGCATCGTCTCCTTTGGCGGCACTGATCTCCGCATACCTCTGGAGTTTTCAAAGGATGTGAGGCCTCCGGTCGCGATGAGGTGGGGAACTAGGTGTTTCTCTGTGGTCTCCACAGGGGATTCAGACATCCTTTCTTCTTGGGAGATGCAAGACGAGCCTGCATTCAAGTCACTGCAGGGATATCCGGCCTTATTTCGAGTCAGGGCATCGCGGTGTCCATTCCACTTGAGGCCGCAAACTCAGGATCCCTCTCACATACCTAGAGCTGAGAGAAGCCTCTTCTTGAGGTGCTTGTGGTAAGGTGGTATTCCTCTGGAGTCGAAGCCAGGGACTAACCTCTCATCTCGTGTTGATTCTTGGTCCACCGAGCTCTTTCGTGTTGCTACAGTGACCTCAGGATCCCTCTAGCCTTGAAACAGTGTTCTTGGGGTTTCTCTGGAGTGCCATCAAGGAAATCAAGGCTCCTTTCATGTGTGATGTGCAACACGGAACTGCTCTGCACGCAGTGCAGGGGAATCGGGCCTCATCTCGTGGCGAGGGGGAAGTCTCATGGTTTTTCTCGAGTTGCGGCGGGAACCTGGGGTATATTCTCGAGTTACGACGGGGATGGCCCTTCCACCCACGTGTTTCTTCAGCGACGTCTGGACTCCCGCCTAGTTGCCAGGGACAACTCTGGATTCTCCTCGAGGCTTTGCAGGGCAATTGGGACGCCTCTCCAGCTGAGACGGGAGACCAAGTGTACCTTTCCACGTGCCACAGGAATCCTGGGTCTCCTATCAAGTTTCAGGAGGAGTCAGGCATCGTCTCCTTTGGAGGCACTGATCTCCGCATACCTCTGGAGTTTTCAAAGGATTTGAGGCCTCCTGTCGCGATGAGGTGGGGAACTAGGTCTTTCTCTGTGGTCTCCACAGGGGATTCAGACACTCTTTCGTCTTGGGAGATGCAAGACGAGCCTGCATTCCAGTCACTGCAGGGATATCCGGCCTTATTTCGAGTCAGGGCATCGCGGTGTCCATTCCACTTGAGGCCGCAAACTCAGGGTCCCTCTCACATACCTAGAGCTGAGAGAAGCCTCCTCTTGAGGTGCTTGTGGTAAGGTGGTATTCCTCTGGAGTGGAAGCCAGGGACTAACCTCGCATCTCGAGTTGATTTTTGGCCCACGGAGCTCTTTCGTGTTGCTACAGTGACCTCAGGATCCCTCTAGCCTTGAAACAGTGTTCTTGGGGTTTCTCTGGAGTGCCATCAAGGAAATCAAGGCTCCTTTCATGTGTGATGTGCAACACGGAATTGCTCTGCACGCAGTGCAGGGGAATCGGGCCTCATCTCGCGGCGAGGGGGAAGTCTCATGGTTTTTCTCGAGTTGCGGCGGGAACCTGGGGTATATTCTCGAGTTACGACGGGGATGGCCCTTCCACCCACGTGTTTCTTCAGCGACGTCAGGACTCCTGCCTAGTTGCGAGGGACAACTCTGGATTCTCCTCGAGGCTTGGCAGGGCAATTGGGACGCCTCTCCAGCTGAGGCGGGAGACCAAGTGTCCCTTTCCAAGTGCCACAGGAATCCTGGGACTCCTATCAAGTTTCACGAGGAGTCAGGCATTGTCTCCTTTGGAGGCACTGATCTCCGTGTACCTCTGGAGTTTTCAAAGGATGTGAGGATATCGGTCGCAAAGAGGTGGGGAACTAAGTCTTTCTCTGTGCTTTCCACAGGGGATTCAGACATCCTTTCGTCCTGGGAGATGCAAGACGTGCCTGCATTGAAGTCACTGCAGGGATATCCGGCCTTATTTCGAGTCAGGGCATCGCGGTGTCCATTCCACTTGAGGCCGCAAACTCAGGGTCCCTCTCACATACCTAGAGCTGAGAGAAGCCTCCTCTTGAGGTGCTTGTGGTAAGGTGGTATTCCTCTGGAGACGAATCCAGGGACTAACCTCTCTTTTCGATTTGATTTTTGGTCCACAGAGTTCTTTCGTGTTGCTACAGTGACCTCAGGATCCCTCTATCCTTGAAACAGTGTTCTTGGGGCTTCTCTGGAGTGCCATCAAGGAAATCAAGGCTCCTTTCATGTGTGATGTGCAAGACGGAATTGCTCTGCACGCAGTACAGGGGAATCGGGCCTCATCTCGCATCGAGGGGGAAGTCTCATGGTTTTTCTCGAGTTGCGGCGGGAACCTGGGGTATATTCTCGAGTTACGACGGGGATGGCCCTTTCACCCACGTGTTTGTTCAGCCACGTCAGGACTCCTGCCTAGTTGCGAGGGACAACTCTGGATTCTCCTCGAGGCTTGGCAGGGCAATTGGAACGCCTCTCCAGCTGAGACGGGAGACCAAGCGTCCCTTTCCACGTGCCACAGGAATCCTGGGACTCCTATCAAGTTTCACGAGGAGTCAGGCATCGTCTCCTTTGGAGGCACTGATCTCCGCGTACCTCTGGAGTTTTCAAAGGATGTGAGGCCTCCGGTCGCGATGAGGTGGGGAACTAGGTGTTTCTCTGTGGTCTCCACAGGGGATTCAGACATCCTTTCTTCTTGGGAGATGCAAGACGAGCCTGCATTCAAGTCACTGCAGGGATATCCGGCCTTATTTCGAGTCAGGGCATCGCGGTGTCCATTCCACTTGAGGCCGCAAACTCAGGATCCCTCTCACATACCTAGAGCTGAGAGAAGCCTCCTCTTGAGGTGCTTGTGGTAAGGTGGTATTCCTCTGGAGTCGAAGCCAGGGACTAACCTCTCATCTCGTGTTGATTCTTGGTCCACCGAGCTCTTTCGTGTTGCTACAGTGACCTCAGGATCCCTCTAGCCTTGAAACAGTGTTCTTGGGGTTTCTCTGGAGTGCCATCAAGGAAATCAAGGCTCCTTTCATGTGTGATGTGCAACACGGAATTGCTCTGCACGCAGTGCAGGGGAATCGGGCCTCATCTCGCTGAGAGGGGGAAGTCTCATGGTTTTTCTCGAGTTGCGGCGGGAACCTGGGGTATATTCTCGAGTTACGACGGGGATGGCCCTTCCACACACGTGTGTGTTCAGCCACGTCAGGACTCCTGCCTAGTTGCGAGGGACAACTCTGGATTCTCCTCGAGGCTTGGCAGGGCAATTGGAACGCCTCTCCAGCTGAGGCGGGAGACCAAGGGTCCCTTTCCACGTCCCACAAGAATCCTGGGACTCCTATTAAGTTTCACGAGGAGTCAGGCGTCGTCTCCTTTGGAGGCACTGATCTCCGCGTACCTCTGGAGTTTTCAAAGGATGTGAGGCCTCCGGTCGCGATGAGGTGGGGAACTTAGTCTTTCTCTGTGCTTTCCACAGGGGATTCAGACATCCTTTCGTCCTGGGAGATGCAAGACGAGCCAGCATTGAAGTCACTGCAGGGATATCCGGCCTTATTTCGAGTCAGGGCATCGCGGTGTCTATTCCACTTGAGGCCGCAAACTCAGGGTCCCTCTCACATACCTAGAGCTGAGAGAAGCCTCCTCTTCAGGTGCTTGTTGTAAGGTGGTATTCCTCTGGAGACGAATCCAGGGACTAACCTCTCTTTTCGAGTTGATTTTTGGTCCACAGAGTTCTTTCGTGTTGCTACAGTGACCTCAGGATCCCTCTAGCCTTGAAACAGTTTTCTTGGGGTTTCTCTGGAGTGCCATCAAGGAAATCAAGGCTCCTTTCATGTGTGATGTGCAAGACGGAATTGCTCTGCACGCAGTACAGGGGAATCGGGCCTCATCTCGCATCGAGGGGGAAGTCTCATGGTTTTTCTCAAGTTGCGGCGGGAACCTGGGGTATATTCTCGAGTTACGACGGGGATGGCCCTTCCACCCACGTGTTTGTTCTGCCACGTCAGGACTCCTGCCTAGTTGCCAGGGACAACTCGGGATTCTCCTCGAGGCTTGGCAGGGCAATTGGAACGCCTCTCCAGCTGAGGCGGGAGACCAAGGGTCCCTTTCCACGTGCCACAGGAATCCTGGGACTCCTATCAAGTTTCACGAGGAGTCAGGCATCGTCTCCTTTGGAGGCACTGATCTCCGCGTACCTCTGGAGTTTTCAAAGGATGTGAGGCCTCCGGTCGCGATGAGGTGGGGAACTAGGTCTTTCTCTGTGGTCTCCACAGGGGATTCAGACACCCTTTCGTCTTGGGAGATGCAAGACGAGCCTGCATTCCAGTCACTGCAGGGATATCCGGCCTTATTTCGAGTCAGGGCTTCACGGTGTCCATTCCACTTGAGGCCGCAATCTCAGGGTCCCTCTCACATACCTAGAGCTGAGAGAAGCCTCCTCTTGAGGTGCTTGTGGTAAGGTGGTATTCCTCTGGAGTCGAAGCCAGGGACTAACCTCTCATCTCGAGTTGATTTTTGGTCCACGGAGCTCTTTCGTGTTGCTACAGTGACCTCAGGATCCCTCTAGCCTTGAAACAGTGTTCTTGGGGTTTCTCTGGAGTGCCATGAAGGAAATCAAGGCTCCTTTCATGTGTGATGTGCAACACAGAATTGCTCTGCATGCAGTGCAGGGGAATCGGGCCTCATCTCGCGGCGAGGGGGAAGTCTCATGGTTTTTTTCGAGTTGCGGTGGGAACCTGGGGTATATTCTCGAGTTACGACGGGGATGGCCCTTCCACACATATGTTTGTTCAGCCACGTCAGGACTCCTGCCTAGTTGCGAGGGACAACTCGGGATTATCCTCGAGGCTTGGCAAGGCAATTGGGATGCCTCTCCAGCTGAGGCGGGAGACCAAGGGTCCCTTTCCACGTGCCACAGGAATCCTGGGTCTCCTATCAAGTTTCACGAGGAGTCAGGCATCGTCTCCTTTGGAGGCACTGATCTCCGCGTACCTCTGGAGTTTTCAAAGGATGTGAGGCCTCCGGTCGCGATGAGGTGGGGAACTAGGTCTTTCTCTGTGGTCTCCACAGGGGATTCAGACATCCTTTCATCTTGGGAGATGCAAGACGAGCCTGCATTCAAGTCACTGCAGGGATATCCAGCCTTATTTCACGTCAGGGCATCGCGGTGTCCATTCCACTTGAGGCCGCAAACTCAGGGTCCCTCTCACATACCTAGAGCTGAGAGAAGCCTCCTCTTGAGGTGCTTGTGGTAAGGTGGTATTCCTCTGGAGTCGAAGCCAGGGACTAACCTCTCATCTCGAGTTGATTTTTGGCCCACAGAGCTCTTTCGTGTTGCTACAGTGACCTCAGGATCCCTCTAGCCTTGAAACAGTGTTCTTGGGGTTTCTCTGGAGTGCCATCAAGGAAATCAAGGCTCCTTTCATGTGTGATGTGCAACACGGAATTGCTCTGCACGCAGTGCAGGGGAATCGGGCCTCATCTCGCGGCGAGGGGGAAGTCTCATGGTTTTTCTCGAGTTGCGGCGGGAACCTGGGGTATATTCTCGAGTTACGACGGGGATGGCCCTTCCACCCACGTGTTTCTTCAGCGACGTCAGGACTCCCGCCTAGTTGCCAGGGACAACTCGGGATTCTCCTCGAGGCTTGGCAGGGCAATTGGGACGCCTCTCCAGCTGAGACGGGAGACCAAGTGTACCTTTCCACGTGCCACAGGAATCCTGGGTCTCCTATCAAGTTTCAGGAGGAGTCAGGCATCGTCTCCTTTGGAGGCACTGATCTCCGCATACCTCTGGAGTTTTCAAAGGATTTGAGGCCTCCTGTCGCGATGAGGTGGGGAACTAGGTCTTTCTCTGTGGTCTCCACAGGGGATTCAGACACCCTTTCGTCTTGGGAGATGCAAGACGAGCCTGCATTCCAGTCACTGCAGGGATATCCGGCCTTATTTCGAGTCAGGGCATCGCGGTGTCCATTCCACTTGAGGCCGCAAACTCAGGGTCCCTCTCACATACCTAGAGCTGAGAGAAGCCTCCTCTTGAGGTGCTTGTGGTAAGGTGGTATTCCTCTGGAGTGGAAGCCAGGGACTAACCTCGCATCTCGAGTTGATTTTTGGCCCACGGAGCTCTTTCGTGTTGCTACAGTGACCTCAGGATCCCTCTAGCCTTGAAACAGTGTTCTTGGGGTTTCTCTGGAGTGCCATCAAGGAAATCAAGGCTCCTTTCATGTGTGATGTGCAACACGGAATTGCTCTGCACGCAGTGCAGGGGAATCGGGCCTCATCTCGCGGCGAGGGGGAAGTCTCATGGTTTTTCTCGAGTTGCGGCGGGAACCTGGGGTATATTCTCCAGTTACGACGGGGATGGCCCTTCCACCCACGTGTTTCTTCAGCGACGTCAGGACTCCTGCCTAGTTGCGAGGGACAACTCTGGATTCTCCTCGAGGCTTGGCAGGGCAATTGGGACGCCTCTCCAGCTGAGGCGGGAGACCAAGTGTCCCTTTCCAAGTGCCACAGGAATCCTGGGACTACTATCAAGTTTCACGAGGAGTCAGGCATTGTCTCCTTTGGAGGCACTGATCTCCGTGTACCTCTGGAGTTTTCAAAGGATGTGAGGCTATCGGTCGCGAAGAGGTGGGGAACTAAGTCTTTCTCTGTGCTTTCCACAGGGGATTCAGACATCCTTTCGTCCTGGGAGATGCAAGACGTGCCTGCATTGAAGTCACTGCAGGGATATCCGGCCTTATTTCGAGTCAGGGCATCGCGGTGTCCATTCCACTTGAGGCCGCAAACTCAGGGTCCCTCTCACATACCTAGAGCTGAGAGAAGCCTCCTCTTGAGGTGCTTGTGGTAAGGTGGTATTCCTCTGGAGACGAATCCAGGGACTAACCTCTCTTTTCGATTTGATTTTTGGTCCACAGAGTTCTTTCGTGTTGCTACAGTGACCTCAGGATCCCTCTATCCTTGAAACAGTGTTCTTGGGGCTTCTCTGGAGTGCCATCAAGGAAATCAAGGCTCCTTTCATGTGTGATGTGCAAGACGGAATTGCTCTGCACGCAGTACAGGGGAATCGGGCCTCATCTCGCGGCGAGGGGGAAGTCTCATGGTTTTTCTCGAGTTGCGGCGGGAACCTGGGGTATATTCTCGAGTTACGACGGGGATGGCCCTTCCACACACGTGTTTGTTCAGCCACGTCAGGACTCCTGCCTAGTTGCGAGGGACAACTCTGGATTCTCCTCGAGGCTTGGCAGGGCAATTGGAACGCCTCTCCAGCTGAGGCGGGAGACCAAGCGTCCCTTTCCACGTGCCACAGGAATCCTGGGACTCCTATCAAGTTTCACGAGGAGTCAGGCATCGTCTCCTTTGGAGGCACTGATCTCCGCGTACCTCTGGAGTTTTCAAAGGATGTGAGGCCTCCGGTCGCGATGAGGTGGGGAACTAGGTGTTTCTCTGTGGTCTCCACAGGGGATTCAGACATCCTTTCTTCTTGGGAGATGCAAGACGAGCCTGCATTCAAGTCACAGCAGGGATATCCGGCCTTATTTCGAGTCAGGGCATCGCGGTGTCCATTCCACTTGAGGCCGCAAACTCAGGATCCCTCTCACATACCTAGAGCTGAGAGAAGCCTCCTCTTGAGGTGCTTGTGGTAAGGTCGTATTCCTCTGGAGTCGAAGCCAGGGACTAACCTCTCATCTCGTGTTGATTCTTGGTCCACCGAGCTCTTTCGTGTTGCTACAGTGACCTCAGGATCCCTCTAGCCTTGAAACAGTGTTCTTGGGGTTTCTCTGGAGTGCCATCAAGGAAATCAAGGCTCCTTTCATGTGTGATGTGCAACACGGAATTGCTCTGCACGCAGTGCAGGGGAATCGGGCCTCATCTCGCGGCGAGGGGGAAGTCTCATGGTTTTTCTCGAGTTGCGGCGGGAACCTGGGGTATATTCTCGAGTTACGACGGGGATGGCCCTTCCACACACGTGTGTGCTCAGCCATGTCAGGACTCCTGCCTAGTTGCGAGGGACAACTCGGGATTCTCCTCGAGGCTTGGCAGGGCAATTGGGACGCCTCTCCAGCTGAGGCGGGAGACCAAGTGTCCCTTTCCAAGTGCCACAGGAATCCTGGGACTCCTATCAATTTCACGAGGAGTCAGGCATCGTCTCCTTTGGAGGCACTGATCTCCGTGTAGCTCTGGAGATTTCAAAGGATGTGAGGCTATCGGTCGCGATGAGGTGGGGAACTAAGTCTTTCTCTGTGCTTTCCACAGGGGATTCAGACATCCTTTCGTCCTGGGAGATGCAAGACGTGCCTGCATTGAAGTCACTGCAGGGATATCCGGCCTTATTTCGAGTCAGGGCATCGCGGTGTCCATTCCACTTGAGGCCGCAAACTCAGGGTCCCTCTCACATACCTAGAGCTGAGAGAAGCCTCCTCTTGAGGTGCTTGTGGTAAGGTGGTATTCCTCTGGAGACGAATCCAGGGACTAACCTCTCTTTTCGAGTTGATTTTTGGTCCACAGAGTTCTTTCGTGTTGCTACAGTGACCTCAGGATCCCTCTATCCTTGAAACAGTGTTCTTGGGGTTTCTCTGGAGTGCCATCAAGGAAATCAAGGCTCCTTTCATGTGTGATGTGCAAGACGGAATTGCTCTGCACGCAGTACAGGGGAATCGGGCCTCATCTCGCATCGAGGGGGAAGTCTCATGGTTTTTCTCGAGTTGCGGCGGGAACCTGGGGTATATTCTCGAGTTACGACGGGGATGGCCCTTCCACACACGTGTTTGTTCAGCCACGTCAGGACTCCTGCCTAGTTGCGAGGGACAACTCTGGATTCTCCGCGAGGCTTGGCAGGGCAATTGGAACGCCTCTCCAGCTGAGGCGGGAGACCAAGGGTCCCTTTCCACGTCCCACAAGAATCCTGGGACTCCTATTAAGTTTCACGAGGAGTCAGGCGTCGTCTCCTTTGGAGGCACTGATCTCCGCGTACCTCTGGAGTTTTCAAAGGATGTGAGGCCTCCGGACGCGATGAGGTGGGGAACTAGGTCTTTCTCTGTGGTCTCCACAGGGGATTCAGACATCCTTTCGTCTTGGGAGATGCAAGACGAGCCTGCATTCAAGTCACTGCAGGGATATCCAGCCTTATTTCGCGTCAGGGCATCGCGGTGTCCATTCCACTTGAGGCCGCAAACTCAGGGTCCCTCTCACATACCTAGAGCTGAGAGAAGAATCCTCTTGAGGTGCTTGTGGTAAGGTGGTATTCCTCTGGAGTCGAAGCCAGGGACTAACCTCTCATCTCGAGTTGATTTTTGGCCCACAGAGCTCTTTCGTGTTGCTACAGTGACCTCAGGATCCCTCTAGCCTTGAAACAGTGTTCTTGGGGTTTCTCTGGAGTGCCATCAAGGAAATCAAGGCTCCTTTCATGTGTGATGTGCAACACGGAATTGCTCTGCACGCAGTACAGGGGAATCGGGCTTCATCTCGCATCGAGGGGGAAGTCTCATGGTTTTTCTCGAGTTGCGGCGGGAACCTGGGGTATATTCTCGAGTTACGACGGGGATGGTCCTTCCAACCACGTGTTTGTTCAGCCACGTCAGGACTCCTGCCTAGTTGCGAGGGACAACTCGGGATTCTCCTCGAGGCTTGGCAGGGCAATTGGAACGCCTCTCCAGCTGAGTCGGGAGACCAAGGGTCCCTTTCCACGTGCCACAAGAATCCTGGGACTCCTATCAAGTTTCACGAGGAGTCAGGCATCGTCTCCTTTGGAGGCACTGATCTCCGCGTACCTCTGGAGTTTTCAAAGGATGTGAGGCCTCCGGTCGCGATGAGGTGGGGAACTAAGTCTTTCTCTGTGCTTTCCACAGGGGATTCAGACATCCTTTCGTCCTGGAGATGCAAGACGAGCCAGCATTGAAGTCACTGCAGGGATATCCAGCCTTATTTCGAGTCAGGGCATCGCGTTGTCCATTCCACTTGAGGCCACAAACTCAGAGTCCCTCTCACATACCTAGAGCTGAGAGAAGCCTCCTCTTGAGGTGCTTGTTGTAAGGTGGTATTCCTCTGGAGACGAATCCAGGGACTAACCTCTCTTTTCGAGTTGATTTTTGGTCCACAGAGTTCTTTCGTGTTGCTACAGTGACCTCAGGATCCCTCTATCCTTGAAACAGTGTTCTTGGGGTTTCTCTGGAGTGCCATCAAGGAAATCAAGGCTCCTTTCATGTGTGATGTGCAAGACGGAATTGCTCTGCACGCAGTACAGGGGAATCGGGCCTCATCTCGCGGCGAGGGGGAAGTCTCATGGTTTTTCTCGAGTTGCGGCGGGAACCTGGGGTATATTTTCGAGTTACGACGGGGATGGCCCTTCCACACACGTGTGTGTTCAGCGACGTCAGGACTCCTGCCTAGTTGCGAGGGAAAACTCGGGATTCTCCTCGAGGCTTTGCAGGGCAATTGGGACGCCTCTCCAGCTGAGACGGGAGACCAAGGGTCCCTTTCCACGTGACACAGGAATCCTGGGTCTCCTATCAAGTTTCACGAGGAGTCAGGCATCGTCTCCTTTGGAGGCACTGATCTCCGCATACCTCTGGAGTTTTCAAAGGATTTGAGGCCTCCTGTCGCGATGAGGTGGGGAACTAGGTCTTTCTCTGTGGTCTCCACGGGGGATTCAGACACCCTTTCGTCTTGGGAGATGCAAGACGAGCCTGCATTCCAGTCACTACATGGATATCCGGCCTTAATTCGAATCAGGGCATCACGGTGTCCATTCCACTTGAGGCCGCAAACTCAGGGTCCCTCTCACATACCTAGAGCTGAGAGAAGCCTCCTCTTGAGGTGCTTGTGGTAAGGTGGTATTCCTCTGGAGTCGAAGCCAGGGACTAACCTCTCATCTCGAGTTGATTTTTGGTCCACGGAGCTCTTTCGTGTTGCTACAGTGACCTCAGGATCCCTCTAGCCTTGAAACAGTGTTCTTGGGGTTTCTCTGGAGTGCCATGAAGGAAATCAAGGCTCCTTTCATGTGTGATGTGCAACACAGAATTGCTCTGCATGCAGTGCACGGGAATCGGGCCTCATCTCGCGGCGAGGGGGAAGTCTCATGGTTTTTCTCGAGTTGGGGCGGGAACCTGGCGTATATTCTCGAGTTACGACGGGGATGGCCCTTCCACACACGTGTTTGTTCAGCCACGTCAGGACTCTTGCCTAGTTGCGAGACACAACTCGGGATTCTCCTCGAGGCTTGGCAAGGCAATTGGGACGCCTCTCCAGCTGAGGCGGGAGACCAAGTGTCCCTTTCCACGTGCCACAGGAATCCTGGGACTCCTATCAAGTTTGACGAGGAGTCAGGCATCGTCTCCTTTGGAGGCACTGATCTCCGTGTACCTCTGGAGTTTTCAAAGGATGTGAGGCTATCGGTCGCGATGAGGTGGGGAACTAAGTCTTTCTCTGTGCTTTCCACAGGGGATTCAGACATCCTTTCGTCCTGGGATATGCAAGACGTGCCTGCATTGAAGTCACTGCAGGGATATCCGGCCTTATTTCGAGTCAGGGCATCGCGGTGTCCATTCCACTTGAGGCCGCAAACTCAGGGTCCCTCTCACATACCTAGAGCTGAGAGAAGCCTCCTCTTGAGGTGCTTGTGGTAAGGTGGTATTCCTCTGGAGACGAATCCAGGGACTAACCTCTCTTTTCGAGTTGATTTTTGGTCCACAGAGTTCTTTCGTGTTGCTACAGTGACCTCAGGATCCCTCTATCCTTGAAACAGTGTTCTTGGGGTTTCTCTGGAGTGCCATCAAGGAAATCAAGGCTCCTTTCATGTGTGATGTGCAACACGGAATTGCTCTGCACGCAGTACAGGGGAATCGGGCCTCATCTCGCATCGAGGGGGAAGTCTCATGGTTTTTCTCAAGTTGCGGCGGGAACCTGGGGTATATTCTCGAGTTACGACGGGGATGGCCCTTCCACCCACGTGTTTGTTCAGCGACGTCAGGACTCCTGCCTAGTTGCCAGGGACAACTCGGGATTCTCCTCGAGGCTTGGCAGGGCAATTGGAACGCCTCTCCAGCTGAGGCGGGAGACCAAGTGTCCCTTTCCACGTGCCACAGGAATCCTGGGACTCCTATCAAGTTTCACGAGGAGTCAGGCATCGTCTCCTTTGGCGGCACTGATCTCCGCATACCTCTGGAGTTTTCAAAGGATGTGAGGCCTCCGGTCGCGATGAGGTGGGGAACTAGGTGTTTCTCTGTGGTCTCCACAGGGGATTCAGACATCCTTTCTTCTTGGGAGATGCAAGACGAGCCTGCATTCAAGTCACTGCAGGGATATCCGGCCTTATTTCGAGTCAGGGCATCGCGGTGTCCATTCCACTTGAGGCCGCAAACTCAGGATCCCTCTCACATACCTAGAGCTGAGAGAAGCCTCTTCTTGAGGTGCTTGTGGTAAGGTGGTATTCCTCTGGAGTCGAAGCCAGGGACTAACCTCTCATCTCGTGTTGATTCTTGGTCCACCGAGCTCTTTCGTGTTGCTACAGTGACCTCAGGATCCCTCTAGCCTTGAAACAGTGTTCTTGGGGTTTCTCTGGAGTGCCATCAAGGAAATCAAGGCTCCTTTCATGTGTGATGTGCAACACGGAACTGCTCTGCACGCAGTGCAGGGGAATCGGGCCTCATCTCGTGGCGAGGGGGAAGTCTCATGGTTTTTCTCGAGTTGCGGCGGGAACCTGGGGTATATTCTCGAGTTACGACGGGGATGGCCCTTCCACCCACGTGTTTCTTCAGCGACGTCTGGACTCCCGCCTAGTTGCCAGGGACAACTCTGGATTCTCCTCGAGGCTTTGCAGGGCAATTGGGACGCCTCCCCAGCTGAGACGGGAGACCAAGTGTACCTTTCCACGTGCCACAGGAATCCTGGGTCTCCTATCAAGTTTCAGGAGGAGTCAGGCATCGTCTCCTTTGGAGGCACTGATCTCCGCATACCTCTGGAGTTTTCAAAGGATTTGAGGCCTCCTGTCGCGATGAGGTGGGGAACTAGGTCTTTCTCTGTGGTCTCCACAGGGGATTCAGACACTCTTTCGTCTTGGGAGATGCAAGACGAGCCTGCATTCCAGTCACTGCAGGGATATCCGGCCTTATTTCGAGTCAGGGCATCGCGGTGTCCATTCCACTTGAGGCCGCAAACTCAGGGTCCCTCTCACATACCTAGAGCTGAGAGAAGCCTCCTCTTGAGGTGCTTGTGGTAAGGTGGTATTCCTCTGGAGTGGAAGCCAGGGACTAACCTCGCATCTCGAGTTGATTTTTGGCCCACGGAGCTCTTTCGTGTTGCTACAGTGACCTCAGGATCCCTCTAGCCTTGAAACAGTGTTCTTGGGGTTTCTCTGGAGTGCCATCAAGGAAATCAAGGCTCCTTTCATGTGTGATGTGCAACACGGAATTGCTCTGCACGCAGTGCAGGGGAATCGGGCCTCATCTCGCGGCGAGGGGGAAGTCTCATGGTTTTTCTCGAGTTGCGGCGGGAACCTGGGGTATATTCTCGAGTTACGACGGGGATGGCCCTTCCACCCACGTGTTTCTTCAGCGACGTCAGGACTCCTGCCTAGTTGCGAGGGACAACTCTGGATTCTCCTCGAGGCTTGGCAGGGCAATTGGGACGCCTCTCCAGCTGAGGCGGGAGACCAAGTGTCCCTTTCCAAGTGCCACAGGAATCCTGGGACTCCTATCAAGTTTCACGAGGAGTCAGGCATTGTCTCCTTTGGAGGCACTGATCTCCGTGTACCTCTGGAGTTTTCAAAGGATGTGAGGATATCGGTCGCAAAGAGGTGGGGAACTAAGTCTTTCTCTGTGCTTTCCACAGGGGATTCAGACATCCTTTCGTCCTGGGAGATGCAAGACGTGCCTGCATTGAAGTCACTGCAGGGATATCCGGCCTTATTTCGAGTCAGGGCATCGCGGTGTCCATTCCACTTGAGGCCGCAAACTCAGGGTCCCTCTCACATACCTAGAGCTGAGAGAAGCCTCCTCTTGAGGTGCTTGTGGTAAGGTGGTATTCCTCTGGAGACGAATCCAGGGACTAACCTCTCTTTTCGATTTGATTTTTGGTCCACAGAGTTCTTTCGTGTTGCTACAGTGACCTCAGGATCCCTCTATCCTTGAAGCAGTGTTCTTGGGGCTTCTCTGGAGTGCCATCAAGGAAATCAAGGCTCCTTTCATGTGTCATGTGCAAGACGGAATTGCTCTGCACGCAGTACAGGGGAATCGGGCCTCATCTCGCATCGAGGGGGAAGTCTCATGGTTTTTCTCGAGTTGCGGCGGGAACCTGGGGTATATTCTCGAGTTACGACGGGGATGGCCCTTTCACCCACGTGTTTGTTCAGCCACGTCAGGACTCCTGCCTAGTTGCGAGGGACAACTCTGGATTCTCCTCGAGGCTTGGCAGGGCAATTGGAACGCCTCTCCAGCTGAGACGGGAGACCAAGCGTCCCTTTCCACGTGCCACAGGAATCCTGGGACTCCTATCAAGTTTCACGAGGAGTCAGGCATCGTCTCCTTTGGAGGCACTGATCTCCGCGTACCTCTGGAGTTTTCAAAGGATGTGAGGCCTCCGGTCGCGATGAGGTGGGGAACTAGGTGTTTCTCTGTGGTCTCCACAGGGGATTCAGACATCCTTTCTTCTTGGGAGATGCAAGACGAGCCTGCATTCAAGTCACTGCAGGGATATCCGGCCTTATTTCGAGTCAGGGCATCGCGGTGTCCATTCCACTTGAGGCCGCAAACTCAGGATCCCTCTCACATACCTAGAGCTGAGAGAAGCCTCCTCTTGAGGTGCTTGTGGTAAGGTGGTATTCCTCTGGAGTCGAAGCCAGGGACTAACCTCTCATCTCGTGTTGATTCTTGGTCCACCGAGCTCTTTCGTGTTGCTACAGTGACCTCAGGATCCCTCTAGCCTTGAAACAGTGTTCTTGGGGTTTCTCTGGAGTGCCATGAAGGAAATCAAGGCTCCTTTCATGTGTGATGTGCAACACGGAATTGCTCTGCACGCAGTGCAGGGGAATCGGGCCTCATCTCGCTGAGAGGGGGAAGTCTCATGGTTTTTCTCGAGTTGCGGCGGGAACCTGGGGTATATTCTCGAGTTACGACGGGGATGGCCCTTCCACACACGTGTGTGTTCAGCCACGTCAGGACTCCTGCCTAGTTGCGAGGGACAACTCTGGATTCTCCTCGAGGCTTGGCAGGGCAATTGGAACGCCTCTCCAGCTGAGGCGGGAGACCAAGGGTCCCTTTCCACGTCCCACAAGAATCCTGGGACTCCTATTAAGTTTCACGAGGAGTCAGGCGTCGTCTCCTTTGGAGGCACTGATCTCCGCGTACCTCTGGAGTTTTCAAAGGATGTGAGGCCTCCGGTCGCGATGAGGTGGGGAACTTAGTCTTTCTCTGTGCTTTCCACAGGGGATTCAGACATCCTTTCGTCCTGGGAGATGCAAGACGAGCCAGCATTGAAGTCACTGCAGGGATATCCGGCCTTATTTCGAGTCAGGGCATCGCGGTGTCCATTCCACTTGAGGCCGCAAACTCAGGGTCCCTCTCACATACCTAGAGCTGAGAGAAGCCTCCTCTTCAGGTGCTTGTTGTAAGGTGGTATTCCTCTGGAGACGAATCCAGGGACTAACCTCTCTTTTCGAGTTGATTTTTGGTCCACAGAGTTCTTTCGTGTTGCTACAGTGACCTCAGGATCCCTCTAGCCTTGAAACAGTTTTCTTGGGGTTTCTCTGGAGTGCCATCAAGGAAATCAAGGCTCCTTTCATGTGTGATGTGCAAGACGGAATTGCTCTGCACGCAGTACAGGGGAATCGGGCCTCATCTCGCATCGAGGGGGAAGTCTCATGGTTTTTCTCAAGTTGCGGCGGGAACCTGGGGTATATTCTCGAGTTACGACGGGGATGGCCCTTCCACCCACGTGTTTGTTCTGCCACGTCAGGACTCCTGCCTAGTTGCCAGGGACAACTCGGGATTCTCCTCGAGGCTTGGCAGGGCAATTGTAACGCCTCTCCAGCTGAGGCGGGAGACCAAGGGTCCCTTTCCACGTGCCACAGGAATCCTGGGACTCCTATCAAGTTTCACGAGGAGTCAGGCATCGTCTCCTTTGGAGGCACTGATCTCCGCGTACCTCTGGAGTTTTCAAAGGATGTGAGGCCTCCGGTCGCGATGAGGTGGGGAACTAGGTCTTTCTCTGTGGTCTCCACAGGGGATTCAGACACCCTTTCGTCTTGGGAGATGCAAGACGAGCCTGCATTCCAGTCACTGCAGGGATATCCGGCCTTATTTCGAGTCAGGGCTTCACGGTGTCCATTCCACTTGAGGCCGCAATCTCAGGGTCCCTCTCACATACCTAGAGCTGAGAGAAGCCTCCTCTTGAGGTGCTTGTGGTAAGGTGGTATTCCTCTGGAGTCGAAGCCAGGGACTAACCTCTCATCTCGAGTTGATTTTTGGTCCACGGAGCTCTTTCGTGTTGCTACAGTGACCTCAGGATCCCTCTAGCCTTGAAACAGTGTTCTTGGGGTTTCTCTGGAGTGCCATGAAGGAAATCAAGGCTCCTTTCATGTGTGATGTGCAACACAGAATTGCTCTGCATGCAGTGCAGGGGAATCGGGCCTCATCTCGCGGCGAGGGGGAAGTCTCATGGTTTTTTTCGAGTTGCGGTGGGAACCTGGGGTATATTCTCGAGTTACGACGGGGATGGCCCTTCCACACATATGTTTGTTCAGCCACGTCAGGACTCCTGCCTAGTTGCGAGGGACAACTCGGGATTATCCTCGAGGCTTGGCAAGGCAATTGGGATGCCTCTCCAGCTGAGGCGGGAGACCAAGGGTCCCTTTCCACGTGCCACAGGAATCCTGGGTCTCCTATCAAGTTTCACGAGGAGTCAGGCATCGTCTCCTTTGGAGGCACTGATCTCCGCGTACCTCTGGAGTTTTCAAAGGATGTGAGGCCTCCGGTCGCGATGAGGTGGGGAACTAGGTCTTTCTCTGTGGTCTCCACAGGGGATTCAGACATCCTTTCATCTTGGGAGATGCAAGACGAGCCTGCATTCAAGTCACTGCAGGGATATCCAGCCTTATTTCGCGTCAGGGCATCGCGGTGTCCATTCCACTTGAGGCCGCAAACTCAGGGTCCCTCTCACATACCTAGAGCTGAGAGAAGCCTCCTCTTGAGGTGCTTGTGGTAAGGTGGTATTCCTCTGGAGTCGAAGCCAGGGACTAACCTCTCATCTCGAGTTGATTTTTGGCCCACAGAGCTCTTTCGTGTTGCTACAGTGACCTCAGGATCCCTCTAGCCTTGAAACAGTGTTCTTGGGGTTTCTCTGGAGTGCCATCAAGGAAATCAAGGCTCCTTTCATGTGTGATGTGCAACACGGAATTGCTCTGCACGCAGTGCAGGGGAATCGGGCCTCATCTCGCGGCGAGGGGGAAGTCTCATGGTTTTTCTCGAGTTGCGGCGGGAACCTGGGGTATATTCTCGAGTTACGACGGGGATGGCCCTTCCACCCACGTGTTTCTTCAGTGACGTCAGGACTCCTGCCTAGTTGCGAGGGACAACTCTGGATTCTCCTCGAGGCTTGGCAGGGCAATTGGGACGCCTCTCCAGCTGAGGCGGGAGAGCAAGTGTCCCTTTCCAAGTGCCACAGGAATCCTGGGACTCCTATCAAGTTTCACGAGGAGTCAGGCATCGTCTCCTTTGGAGGCACTGATCTCCGCGTACCTCTGGAGTTTTCAAAGGATGTGAGGCTATCGGTCGCGATGAGGTTGGGAACTACGTCTTTCTCTGTGCTTTCCACAGGGGATTCAGACATCCTTTCGTCCTGGGAGATGCAAGACGAGCCTACATTGAAGTCACTGCAGGGATATCCAGCCTTATTTCGCGTCAGGGCATCGCGGTGTCCATTCCACTTGAGGCCGCAAACTCAGGGTCCCTCTCACATACCTAGAGCTGAGAGAAGCCTCGTCTTGAGGTGCTTCTGGTAAGGTGGTATTCCTCTGGAGACGAATCCAGGGACTAACCTTTCTTTTCGAGTTGATTTTTGGTCCACAGAGTTCTTTCGTGTTGCTACAGTGACCTCAGGATCCCTCTAGCCTTGAAACAGTGTTCTTGGCGTTTCTCTGGAGTGCCATGAAGGAAATCAAGGCTCCTTTCATGTGTGATGTGCAAGACGGAATTGCTCTGCACGCAGTACAGGGGAATCGGGCCTCATCTCGCATCGAGGGGGAAGTCTCATGGTTTTTCTCGAGTTGCGGCGGGAACCTGGGGTATATTCTCGAGTTACGACGGGGATGGCCCTTCCACCCACGTGTTTGTTCAGCCACGTCAGGACTCCTGCCTAGTTGCGAGGGACAACTCGGGATTCTCCTCGAGGCTTGGCAGGGCAATTGGAACGCCTCTCCAGCTGAGGCGGAAGACCAAGGGTCCCTTTCCACGTGCCACAAGAATCCTGGGACTCCTATCAAGTTTCACGAGGAGTCAGGCATCGTCTCCTTTGGAGGCACTGATCTCCGCGTACCTCTGGAGTTTTCAAAGGATGTGAGGCCTCCGGTCGCGATGAGGTGGGGAACTAGGTCTTTCTCTGTGGTCTCCACAGGGGATTCAGACATCCTTTCTTCTTGGGAGATGCAAGACGAGCCTGCATTGAAGTCACTGCAGGGATATCCGGCCTTATTTCGAGTAGGGCATCGCGGTGTCCATTCCACTTGAGGCCGCAAACTCAGGGTCCCTCTCACATACCTAGAGCTGAGAGAAGCCTCCTCTTGAGGTGCTTGTGGTAAGGTGGTATTCCTCTGGAGTCGAAGCCAGGGACTAACCTCTCATCTCGAGTTGATTTTGGGTCCACGGAGCTCTTTCGTGTTGCTACAGTGACCTCAGGATCCCTCTAGCCTTGAAACAGTGTTCTTGGGGTTTCTCTGGAGTGCCATGAAGGAAATCAAGGCTCCTTTCATGTGTGATGTGCAACACAGAATTGCTCTGCACGCAGTGCAGGGGAATCGGGCCTCATCTCGCGGCGAGGGGGAAGTCTCATGGTTTTTCTCGAGTTGCGGCGGGAACCTGGGGTATATTCTCGAGTTACGACGGGGATGGCCCTTCCACCCACGTGTTTGTTCAGCGACGTCAGGACTCCTGCCTAGTTGCGAGGGACAACTCTGGATTCTCCTCGAGGCTTGGCAGGGCAATTGGGACGCCTCTCCAGCTGAGGCCGGAGACCAAGTGTCCCTTTCCAAGTGCCACAGGAATCCTGGGACTCCTATCAAGTTTCACGAGGAGTCAGGCATCGTCTCCTTTGGAGGCACTGATCTCCGCGTACCTCTGGAGTTTTCAAAGGATGTGAGGCTATCGGTCGCGATGAGGTGGGGAACTAAGTCTTTCTCTGTGCTTTCCACAGGGGATTCAGACATCCTTTCGTCCTGGGAGATGCAAGACGAGCCTGCTTTGAAGTCACTGCAGGGATATCCGGCCTTATTTCGAGTCAGGGCATCGCGGTGTCCATTCCACTTGAGGCCGCAAACTCAGGGTCCCTCTCACATACCTAGAGCTGAGAGAAACCTCCTCTTGAGGTGCTTGTGTGTAAGGTGGTATTCCTCTGGAGACGAATCCAGGGACTAACCTCTCTTTTCGAGTTGATTTTTGGTCCACAGAGTTCTTTCGTGTTGCTACAGTGACCTCAGGATCCCTCCATCCTTGAAACAGTGTTCTTGGGGTTTCTCTGGAGTGCCATCAAGGAAATCAAGGCTCCTTTCATGTGTGATGTGCAAGACGGAATTGCTCTGCACGCAGTACAGGGGAATCGGGCCTCATCTCGCATCGAGGGGGAAGTCTCATGGTTTTTCTCGAGTTGCGGCGGGAACCTGGGGTATATTCTCGAGTTACGACGGGGATGGCCCTTCCACCCACGTGTTTGTTCAGCCACGTCAGGACTCCTGCCTAGTTGCGAGGGACAACTCAGGATTCTCCTCGAGGCTTGGCAGGGCAATTGGGACGCCTCTCCAGCTGAGACGGGAGACCAAGGGTCCCTTTCCACGTGCCACAGGAATCCTGGGTCTCCTATCAAGTTTCACGAGGAGTCAGGCATCGTCTCCTTTGGAGGCACTGATCTCCGCATACCTCTGGAGTTTTCAAAGGATTTGAGGCCTCCTGTCGCGATGAGGTTGGGAACTAGGTCTTTCTCTGTGGTCTCCACAGGGGATTCAGACACCCTTTCGTCTTGGGAGACGCAAGACGAGCCTGTATTCCAGTCACTGCAGGGATATCCGGCCTTATTTCGAGTCAGGGCATCGCGGTGTCCATTCCACTTGAGGCCGCAAACTCAGGGTCCCTCTCACATACCTAGAGCTGAGAGAAGCCTCCTCTTGAGGTGCTTGTGGTAAGGTGGTATTCCTCTGGAGTCGAAGCCAGGGACTAACCTCTCATCTCGAGTTGATTTTGGGTCCACGGAGCTCTTTCGTGTTGCTACAGTGACCTCAGGATCCCTCTAGCCTTGAAACAGTGTTCTTGGGGTTTCTCTGGAGTGCCATGAAGGAAATCAAGGCTCCTTTCATGTGTGATGTGCAACACAGAATTGCTCTGCACGCAGTGCAGGGGAATCGGGCCTCATCTCGCGGCGAGGGGGAATTCTCATGGTTTTCTCGAGTTGCGGCGGGAACCTGGGGTATATTCTCGAGTTATGACGGGGATGGCCCTTCCACACACGTGTTTGTTCAGCCATGTCAGGACTCTTGCCTAGTTGCGAGACACAACTCGGGATTCTCCTCGAGGCTTGGCAAGGCAATTGGGACGCCTCTCCAGCTGAGGCGGGAGACCAAGGGTCCCTTTCCACGTACCACAGAAATCCTGGGACTCCTATCAAGTTTCACGAGGAGTCAGGGATCGTCTCCTTTGGAGGCACTGATCTCCGCGTACCTCTGGAGTTTTCAAAGGATGTGAGGCCTCCGGTCGCGATGAGGTGGGGAACTAGGTCTTTCTCTGTGCTTTCCACAGGGGATTCAGACATCCTTTCATCTTGGGAGATGCAAGACAAGCCTGCATTCAAGTCACTGCAGGGATATCCAGCCTTATTTCGCGTCAGGGCATCGCGGTGTCCATTCCACTTGAGGCCGCAAACTCAGGGTCCCTCTCACATACCTAGAGCTGAGAGAAGCCTCCTCTTGAGGTGCTTGTGGTAAGGTGGTATTCCTCTGGAGTCGAATCCAGGGACTAACCTCTCATCTCGAGTTGATTTTTGGCCCACGGAGCTCTTTCGTGTTGCTACAGTGACCTCAGGATCCCTCTATCCTTGAAACAGTGTTCTTGGGGTTTCTCTGGAGTGCCATCAAGGAAATCAAGGCTCCTTTCATGTGTGATGTGCAACACGGAATTGCTCTGCACGCAGTGCAGGGGAATCGGGCCTCATCTCGCGGCGAGGGGGAAGTCTCATGGTTTTTCTCGAGTTGCGGCGGGAACCTGGGGTAAATTCTCGAGTTACGACGGGGATGGCCCTTCCACCCACGTGTTTGTTCAGCCACGTCATGACTCCTGCCTAGTTGCGAGGGACAACTCGGGATTCTCCTCGAGGCTTGGCAGGGCAATTGGAACGCCTCTCCAGCTGAGGCAGGAGACCAAGGGTCCCTTTCCACGTGCCACAAGAATCCTGGGACTCCAATCAAGTTTCACGAGGAGTCAGGCATCGTCTCCTTTGGAGGCACTGATCTCCGCGTACCTCTGGAGTTTTCAAAGGATGTGAGGCCTCCGGTCGCGATGAGGTGGGGAACTAGGTGTTTCTCTGTGGTCTACTCAGGGGATTCAGACATCCTTTCTTCTTGGGAGATGCAAGACGAGCCTGCATTGAAGTCACTGCAGGGATATCCGACCTTATTTCGAGTCAGGGCATCGCGGTGTCCATTCCACTTGAGGCCGCAAACTCAGGATCCCTCTCACATACCTAGAGCTGAGAGAAGCCTCCTCTTGAGGTGCTTGTGGTAAGGTGGTATTCCTCAGGAGTCGAAGCCAGGGACTAACCTCTCATCTCGTGTTGATTCTTGGTCCACGGAGGTCTTTCGTGTTACTACAGTGACCTCACGATCCCTCTAGCCTTGAAACAGTGTTCTTGGGGTTTCTCTGGAGTGCCATCAAGGAAATCAAGGCTCCTTTCATGTGTGATGTGCAACACGGAATTGCTCTGCATGCAGTGCAGGGGAATCGGGCCTCATCTCGCGGCGAGGGGGAAGTCTCATGGTTTTTCTCGAGTTGCGGCGGGAACCTGGGGTATATTCTCGAGTTACGACGGGGATGGCCCTTCCACACACGTGTGTGTTCAGCCATGTCAGGACTCCTGCCTAGTTGCGAGGGACAACTCGGGATTCTCCTCGAGGCTTGGCAGGGCAATTGGGACGCCTCTCCAGCTGAGACGGGAGACCAAGTGTTCCTTTCCACGTGCCACAGGAATCCTGGGTCTCCTATCAAGGTTCACGAGGAGTCAGGCATCGTCTCCTTTGGAGGCACTGATCTCCGCATACCTCTGGAGTTTTCAAAGGATTTGAGGCCTCCTGTCGCGGTGAGGTGGGGAACTAGGTCTTTCTCTGTGGTCTCCACAGGGGATTCAGACACCCTTTCGTCTTGGGAGATGCAAGACGAGCCTGTATTCCAGTCACTGCAGGGATATCCGGCCTTATTTCGAGTCAGGGCATCGCGGTGTCCATTCCACTTGAGGCCGCAAACTCAGGGTCCCTCTCACATACCTAGAGCTGAGAGAAGCCTCCTCTTGAGGTGCTTGTGGTAAGGTGGTATTCCTCTGGAGTCGAAGCCAGGGACTAACCTCTCATCTCGAGTTGATTTTTGGTCCACGGAGCTCTTTCGTGTTGCTACAGTGACCTCAGGATCCCTCTATTCTTGAAACAGTGTTCTTGGGGTTTCTCTGCAGTGCCATGAAGGAAATCAAGGCTCCTTTCATGTGTGATGTGCAACACAGAATTGCTCTGCACGCAGTGCAGGGGAATCGCGCCTCATCTCGCGGCGAGGGGGAAGTCTCATGGTTTTCTCGAGTTGCGGCGGGAACCTGGGGTATATTCTCGAGTTATGACGGGGATGGCCCTTCCACACACGTGTTTGTTCAGCCATGTCAGGACTCTTGCCTAGTTGTGAGACACAACTCGGGATTCTCCTCGAGGCTTGGCAAGGCAATTGGGACGCCTCTCCAGCTGAGGCGGGAGACCAAGGGTCCCTTTCCACGTTCCACAGGAATCCTGGGACTCCTATCAAGTTTCACAAGGAGTCAGGGATCGTCTCCTTTGGAGGCACTGATCTCCGCGTACCTCTGGAGTTTTCAAAGGATGTGAGGCCTCCGGTCGCGATGAGGTGCGGAACTAGGTCTTTCTCTGTGGTCTCCACAGGGGATTCAGACATCGTTTCATCTTGGGAGATGCAAGACGAGCCTGCATTCCAGTCACTGCAGGGATATCCAGCCTTATTTCTCGTCAGGGCATTGCGGTGTCCATTCCACTTGAGGCCGCAAACTCAGGGTCCCTCTCACATACCTAGAGCTGAGAGAAGCCTCCACTTGAAGTGCTTGTGGTAAGGTGGTATTCCTCAGGAGTCGAAGCCAGGGACTAACCTCTCATCTCGTGTTGATTCTTGGTCCACGGAGCTCTTTCGTGTTGCTACAGTGACCTCAGGATCCCTCTATCCTTGAAACAGTGTTCTTGAGGTTTCTCTGGAGTGCCATGAAGGAAATCAAGGCTCCTTTCATGTGTGATGTGCAACACGGAATTGCTCTGCACGCAGTGCAGGGGAATCGGGCCTCATCTCGCGGCGAGGGGGAAGTCTCATGGTTTTTCTCGAGTTGCGGCGGGAACCTGGGGTGTATTCTCGAGTTACGACGGGGATGGCCCTTCCACACACGTGTGTGTTCAGCCATGTCAGGACTCCTGCCTAGTTGCGAGGGACAACTCGGGATTCTCCTCGAGGCTTTGCAGGGCAATTGGGACGCCTCTCCAGCTGAGACGGGAGACCAAGGGTCCCTTTCCACGTGCCACAGGAAACCTGGGTCTCCTATCAAGTTTCACGAGGAGTCAGGCATCGTCTCCTTTGGAGGCACTGATCTCCGCATACCTCTGGAGTTTTCAAAGGATTTGAGGCCTCCTGTCGCGATGAGGTGGGGAACTAGGTCTTTCTCTGTGGTCTCCACAGGGGATTCAGACACCCTTTCGTCTTGGGAGATGCAAGACGAGCCTGCATTCCAGTCACTGCAGGGATATCCGGCCTTATTTCGAGTCAGGGCATCGCGGTGTCCATTCCACTTGAGGCCGCAAACTCAGGGTCCCTCTCACATACCTAGAGCTGAGAGAAGCCTCCTCTTGAGGTGCTTGTGGTAAGGTGGTATTCCTCTGGAGTCGAAGCCAGGGACTAACCTCTCATCTCGAGTTGATTTTTGGCCCACGGAGCTCTTTCGTGTTGCTACAGTGACCTCAGGATCCCTCTAGCCTTGAAACAGTGTTCTTGGGGTTTCTCTGGAGTGCCATCAAGGAAATCAAGGCTCCTTTCATGTGTGATGTGCAACACGGAATTGCTCTGCACGCAGTGCAGGGGAATCAGGCCTCATCTCGCGACGAGGGGGAAGTCTCATGGTTTTTCTCGAGTTGCGGCGGGAACCTGGGGTATATTCTCGAGTTACGACGGGGATGGCCCTTCCACACACGTGTTTGTTCAGCCACGTCAGGACTCCTGCCTAGTTGCGAGGGACAACTCTGGATTGTCCTCGAGGCTTGGCAGGGCAATTGGGACGCCTCTCCAGCTGAGGCGGGAGACCAAGTATCCCTTTCCAAGTGCCACAGGAATCCTGGGACTCCTATCAAGTTTAACGAGGAGTCAGGCATCGTCTCCTTTGGAGGCACTGATCTCCGCGTACCTCTGGAGTTTTCAAAGGATGTGAGGCTATCGGTCGCGATGAGGTGGGGAACTAAGTCTTTCTCTGTGCTTTCCACAGGGGATTCAGACATCCTTTCGTCCTGGGAGATGCAAGACGAGCCTGCATTGAAGTCACTGCAGGGATATCCGGCCTTATTTCGAGTCAGGGCATCGCGGTGTATATTCCACTTGAGGCCGCAAACTCAGGGTCCCTCTCACATACCTAGAGCTGAGAGAAGCCTCCTCTTGAGGTGCTTGTGGTAAGGTGGTATTCCTCTGGAGACGAATCCAGGGACTAACCTCTCTTTTCGAGTTGATTTTTGGTCCACAGAGTTCTTTCGTGTTGCTACAGTGACCTCAGGATCCCTCTATCCTTGAAACAGTGTTCTTGGGGTTTCTCTGGAGTGCCATCAAGGAAATCAAGGCTCCTTTCATGTGTGATGTGCAACACGGAATTGCTCTGCACGCAGTACAGGGGAATCGGGCCTCATCTCGCATCGAGGGGGAAGTCTCATGGTTTTTCTCGGGTTGCGGCGGGAACCTGGGGTAAATTCTCGAGTTACGACGGGGATGGCCCTTCCACCCACGTGTTTGTTCAGCCACGTCATGACTCCTGCCTAGTTGCGAGGGACAACTCGGGATTCTCCTCGAGGCTTGGCAGGGCAATTGGAACGCCTCTCCAGCTGAGGCAGGAGACCAAGGGTCCCTTTCCACGTGCCACAAGAATCCTGGGACTCCTATCAAGTTTCACGAGGAGTCAGGCATCGTCTCCTTTGGAGGCACTGATCTCCGCGTACCTCTGGAGTTTTCAAAGGATGTGAGGCCTCCGGTCGCGATGAGGTGGGGAACTAGGTGTTTCTCTGTGGTCTCCTCAGGGGATTCAGACATCCTTTCTTCTTGGGAGATGCAAGACGAGCCTGCATTGAAGTCACTGCAGGGATATCCGACCTTATTTCGAGTCAGGGCATCGCGGTGTCCATTCCACTTGAGGCCGCAAACTCAGGATCCCTCTCACATACCTAGAGCTGAGAGAAGCCTCCTCTTGAGGTGCTTGTGGTAAGGTTGTATTCCTCAGGAGTCGAAGCCAGGGACTAACCTCTCATCTCGTGTTGATTCTTGGTCCACGGAGGTCTTTCGTGTTGCTACAGTGACCTCAGGATCCCTCTAGCCTTGAAACAGTGTTCTTGGGGTTTCTCTGGAGTGCCATCAAGGAAATCAAGGCTTCTTTCATGTGTGATGTGCAACACGGAATTGCTCTGCATGCAGTGCAGGGGAATCGGGCCTCATCTCGCGGCGAGGGGGAAGTCTCATGGTTTTTCTCGAGTTGCGGCGGGAACCTGGGGTATATTCTCGAGTTACGACGGGGATGGCCCTTCCACACACGTGTGTGTTCAGCCATGTCAGGACTCCTGCCTAGTTGCGAGGGACAACTCGGGATTCTCCTCGAGGCTTGGCAGGGCAATTGGGACGCCTCTCCAGCTGAGACGGGAGACCAAGGGTCCCTTTCCACGTGCCACAGGAATCCTGGGTCTCCTATCAAGTTTCACGAGGAGTCAGGCATCGTCTCCTTTGGAGGCACTGATCTCCGCATACCTCTGGAGTTTTCAAAGGATTTGAGGCCTCCTGTCGCGGTGAGGTGGGGAACTAGGTCTTTCTCTGTGGTCTCCAAAGGGGATTCAGACACCCTTTCGTCTTGGGAGATGCAAGACGAGCCTGTATTCCAGTCACTGCAGGGATATCCGGCCTTATTTCGAGTCAGGGCATCGCGGTGTCCATTCCACTTGAGGCCGCAAACTCAGGGTCCCTCTCACATACCTAGAGCTGAGAGAAGCCTCCTCTTGAGGTGCTTGTGGTAAGGTGGTATTCCTCTGGAGTCGAAGCCAGGGACTAACCTCTCATCTCGAGTTGATTTTTGGTCCACGGAGCTCTTTCGTGTTGCTACAGTGACCTCAGGATCCCTCTATTCTTGAAACAGTGTTCTTGCGGTTTCTCTGCAGTGCCATGAAGGAAATCAAGGCTCCTTTCATGTGTGATGTGCAACACAGAATTGCTCTGCACGCAGTGCAGGGGAATCGGGCCTCATCTCGCGGCGAGGGGGAAGTCTCATGGTTTTCTCGAGTTGCGGCGGGAACCTGGGGTATATTCTCGAGTTATGACGGGGATGGCCCTTCCACACACGTGTTTGTTCAGCCATGTGAGGACTCTTGCCTAGTTGCGAGACACAACTCGGGATTCTCCTCGAGGCTTGGCAAGGCAATTGGGACGCCTCTCCAGCTGAGGCGGGAGACCAAGGGTCCCTTTCCACGTTCCACAGGAATCCTGGGACTCCTATCAAGTTTCACAAGGAGTCAGGGATCGTCTCCTTTGGAGGCACTGATCTCCGCGTACCTCTGGAGTTTTCAAAGGATGTGAGGCCTCCGGTCGCGATGAGGTGGGGAACTAGGTCTTTCTCAGTGGTCTCCACAGGGGATTCAGACATCCTTTCATCTTGGGAGATGCAAGACGAGCCTGCATTCAAGTCACTGCAGGGATATCCAGCCTTATTTCTCGTCAGGGCATTGCGGTGTCCATTCCACTTGAGGCCGCAAACTCAGGGTCCCTCTCACATACCTAGAGCTGAGAGAAGCCTCCACTTGAAGTGCTTGTGGTAAGGTGGTATTCCTCAGGAGTCGAAGCCAGGGACTAACCTCTCATCTCGTGTTGATTCTTGGTCCACGGAGCTCTTTCGTGTTGCTACAGTGACCTCAGGATCCCTCTAGCCTTGAAACAGTGTTCTTGGGGTTTCTCTGGAGTGCCATGAAGGAAATCAAGGCTCCTTTCATGTGTGATGTGCAACACGGAATTGCTCTGCACGCAGTGCAGGGGAATCGGGCCTCATCTCGCGGCGAGGGGGAAGTCTCATGGTTTTTCTCGAGTTGCGGCGGGAACCTGGGGTGTATTCTCGAGTTACGACGGGGATGGCCCTTCCACACACGTGTGTGTTCAGCCATGTCAGGACTCCTGCCTAGTTGCGAGGGACAACTCGGGATTCTCCTCGAGGCTTTGCAGGGCAATTGGGACGCCTCTCCAGCTGAGACGGGAGACCAAGGGTCCCTTTCCACGTGCCACAGGAAACCTGGGTCTCCTATCAAGTTTCACGAGGAGTCAGGCATCGTCTCCTTTGGAGGCACTGATCTCCGCATACCTCTGGAGTTTTCAAAGGATTTGAGGCCTCCTGTCGCGATGAGGTGGGGAACTAGGTCTTTCTCTGTGGTCTCCACAGGGGATTCAGACACCCTTTCGTCTTGGGACATGCAAGACGAGCCTGCATTCCAGTCACTGCAGGGATATCCGGCCTTATTTCGAGTCAGGGCATCGCGGTGTCCATTCCACTTGAGGCCGCAAACTTAGGGTCCCTCTCACATACCTAGAGCTGAGAGAAGCCTCCTCTTGAGGTGTTTGTGGTAAGGTGGTATTCCTCTGGAGTCGAAGCCAGGGACTAACCTCTCATCTCGAGTTGATTTTTGGCCCACGGAGCTCTTTCGTGTTGCTACAGTGACCTCAGGATCCCTCTAGCCTTGAAACAGTGTTCTTGGGGTTTCTCTGGAGTGCCATCAAGGAAATCAAGGCTCCTTTCATGTGTGATGTGCAACACGGAATTGCTCTGCACGCAGTGCAGGGGAATCGGGCCTCATCTCGCATCGAGGGGGAAGTCTCATGGTTTTTCTCGAGTTGCGGCGGGAACCTGGGGTATATTCTCGAGTTACGACGGGGATGGCCCTTCCACCCACGTGTTTGTTCAGCCACGTCAGGACTCCTGCCTAGTTGCGAGGGACAACTCTGGATTCTCCTCGAGGCTTGGCAGGGCAATTGGGACGCCTCTCCAGCTGAGGCGGGAGACCAAGTGTCCCTTTCCAAGTGTCACAGGAATCCTGGGACTCCTATCAAGTTTCATGAGGAGTCAGGCATCGTCTCCTTTGGAGGCACTGATCTCCGCGTACCTCTGGAATTTTCAAAGGATGTGAGGCTATCGGTCGCGATGAGGTGGGGAACTACGTGTTTCTCTGTGCTTTCCACAGGGGATTCAGACATCCTTTCGTCCTGGGAGATGCAAGACGAGCCTGCATTGAAGTCACTGCAGGGATATCCGGCCTTATTTCGAGTCAGGGCATCGCGGTGTCCATTCCACTTGAGGCCGCAAACTCAGGGTCCCTCTCACATACCTAGAGCTGAGAGTAGCCTCCTCTTGAGGTGCTTGTGGTAAGATGGTATTCCTCTGGAGACGAATCCAGGGACTAACCTCTCTTTTCGAGTTGATTTTTGGTCCACAGAGTTCTTTCGTGTTGCTACAGTGACCTCAGGATCCCTCTATCCTTGAAACAGTGTTCTTGGGGTTTCTCTGGAGTGCCATCAAGGAAATCAAGGCTCCTTTCATGTGTGATGTGCAAGACGGAATTGCTCTGCACGCAATACAGGGGAATCGGGCCTCATCTCGCATCGAGGGGGAAGTCTCATGGTTTTTCTCGAGTTGCGGCGGGAACCTGGGGTATATTCTCGAGTTACGACGGGGATCGCCCTTCCACTCACGTGTTTTTTCAGCCACGTCAGGACTCCTGCCTAGTTGCGAGGGACAACTCGGGATTCTCCTCGAGGCTTGGCAGGGCAATTGGGACGCCTCTTCAGCTGAGGCGGGAGACCAAGGGTCCCTTTCCACGTGCCACAAGAATCCTGGGACTCCTATCAAGTTTCCCGAGGAGTCAGGCATCGTCTCCTTTGGAGGCACTGATCTCCGCGTACCTCTGGAGTTTTCAAAGGATGTGAGGCCTCCGGTCGCGATGAGGTGGGGAACTAGGTGTTTCTCTGTGGTCTCCACAGGGGATTCAGACATCCTTTCTTCTTGGGAGATGCAAGACGAGCCTGCATTCAAGTCACTGCAGGGATATCCGGCCTTATTTCGAGTCAGGGCATCGCGGTGTCCATTCCACTTGAGGCCGCAAACTCAGGATCCCTCTCACATACCTAGAGCTGAGAGAAGCCTCCTCTTGAGGTGCTTGTGGTAAGGTGGTATTCCTCAGGAGTCGAAGCCAGGCACTAACCTCTCATCTCGTGTTGATTCTTGGTCCACGGAGCTCTTTCGTGTTGCTACAGTGACCTCAGGATCCCTCTAGCCTTGAAACAGTGTTCTTGGGGTTTCTCTGGAGTGCCATCAAGGAAATCAAGGCTCCTTTCATGTGTGATGTGCAACACGGAATTGCTCTGCACGCAGTGCAGGGGAATCGGGCCTCATCTCGCGGCGAGGGGGAAGTCTCATGGTTTTTCTCGAGTTGCGGCGGGAACCTGGGGTATATTCTCGAGTTACGACGGGGATGGCCCTTCCACACACGTGTGTGTTCAGCCATGTCAGGACTCCTGCCTACATGCGAGGGACAACTCGGGATTCTCCTCGAGGCTTTGCAGGGCAATTGGGACGCCTCTCCAGCTGAGACGGGAGACCAAGGGTCCCTTTCCACGTGCCACAGGAATCCTGGGTCTCCTATCAAGTTTCACGAGGAGTCAGGCATCGTCTCCTTTGGAGGCACTGATCTCCGCATACCTCTGGAGTTTTCAAAGGATTTGAGGCCTCCGGTCGCCATGAGGTGGGGAACTAGGTCTTTCTCTGTGGTCTCCACAGGGGATTAAGACACCCTTTCGTCTTGGGAGATGCAAGACGAGCCTGCATTGAAGTCACTGCAGGGATATCCAGCCTTATTTCGAGTCAGGGCATCGCGGTGTCCATTCCACTTGAGGCCGCAAACTCAGGGTCCCTCTCACATACCTAGAGCTGAGAGAAGCCTCCTCTTGAGGTGCTTGTGGTAAGGTGGTATTCCTCTGGAGTCGAAGCCAGGGACTAACCTCTCATCTCGAGTTGATTTTGGGTCCACGGAGCTCTTTCGTGTTGCTACAGTGACCTCAGGATCCCTCTAGCCTTGAAACAGTGTTCTTGGGGTTTCTCTGGAGTGCCATCAAGGAAATCAAGGCTCCTTTCATGTGTGATGTGCAACACGGAATTGCTCTGCACGCAGTGCAGGGGAATCGGGCCTCATCTCGCGGCGAGGGGGAAGTCTCATGGTTTTTCTCGAGTTGCGGCGGGAACCTGGGGTATATTCTCGAGTTACGACGGGGATGGCCCTTCCACACACGTGTTTGTTCAGCCATGTCAGGACTCTTGCCTAGTTGCGAGGGACAACTCGGGATTCTCCTCGAGGCTTGGCAAGGCAATTGGGACGCCTCTCCAGCTGAGGCGGGAGACCAAGGGTCCCTTTCCACGTACCACAGGAATCCTGGGACTCCTATCAAGTTTCACGAGGAGTCAGGCATCGTCTCCTTTGGAGGCACTGATCTCCGCGTACCTCTGGAGTTTTCAAAGGATGTGAGGCCTCCGGTCGCGATGAGGTGGGGAACTAGGTCTTTCTCTGTGGTCTCCACAGGGGATTCAGACATCCTTTCATCTTGGGAGATGCAAGACGAGCCTGCATTCAAGTCACTGAAGGGATATCCAGCCTTATTTCACGTCAGGGCATCGCGGTGTCCATTCCACTTGAGGCTGCAAACTCAGGGTCCCTCTCACATACCTAGAGCTGAGAGAAGCCTCCTCTTGAGGTGCTTGTGGTAAGGTGGTATTCCTCTGGAGTCGAAGCCAGGGACTAACCTCTCATCTCGAGTTGATTTTTGGCCCACGGAGCTCTTTCGTGTTGCTACAGTGACCTCAGGATCCCTCTATCCTTGAAACAGTGTTCTTGGGGTTTCTCTGGAGTGCCATCAAGGAAATCAAGGCTCCTTTCATGTGTGATGTGCTAGACGGAATTGTACTGCACGCAATACAGGGTAATCGGGCCTCATCTCGCATCGAGGGGGAAGTCTCATAGTTTTTCTCGAGTTGCGGCGGGAACCTGGGGTATATTCTCGAGTTACGACGGGGATGGCCCTTCCACCCACGTGTTTGTTCAGCCACGTCAGGACTCCTGCCTAGTTGCGAGGGACAACTCGGGATTCTCCTCGAGGCTTGGCAGGGCAATTGGGACGCCTCTCCAGCTGAGGCGGGAGACCAAGGGTCCCTTTCCACGTGCCACAGGAATCTTGGGACTCCTATCAAGTTTCACGAGGAGTCAGGCATCGTCTCCTTTGGAGGCACTGATCTCCGCGTACCTCTGGAGTTTTCAAAGGATGTGAGGCCTCCGGTCGCGATGAGGTGGGGAACTAGGTCTTTCTCTGTGGTCTCCACAGGGGATTCAGACATCCTTTCATCTTGGGAGATGCAAGACGAGCCTGCATTCAAGTCACTGCAGGGATATCCAGCCTTATTTCGCGTCAGGGCATCGCGGTGTCCATTCCACTTGAGGCCGCAAACTCAGGGTCCCTTTCACATACCTAGAGCTGAGAGAAGCCTCCTCTTGAGGTGCTTGTGGTAAGGTGGTATTCCTCTGGAGTCGAAGCCAGGGACTAACCTCTCATCTCGAGTTGATTTTTGGCCCACGGAGCTCTTTCGTGTTGCTACAGTGACCTCAGGATCCCTCTAGCCTTGAAACAGTGTTCTTGGGGTTTCTCTGGAGTGCCATCAAGGAAATCAAGGCTCCTTTCATGTGTGATGTGCAACACGGAATTGCTCTGCACGCAGTGCAGGGGAATCGGGCCTCATCTCGCGGCAAGGGGGAAGTCTCATGGTTTTTCTCGAGTTGCGGCGGGAACCTGGGGTATATTCTCGAGTTACGACGGGGATGGCCCTTCCACACACGTGTTTGTTCAGCCACGTCAGGACTCCTGCCTAGTTGCGAGGGACAACTCTGGATTGTCCTCGAGGCTTGGCAGGGCAATTGGGACGCCTCTCCAGCTGAGGCGGGAGACCAAGTATCCCTTTCCAAGTGCCACAGGAATCCTGGGACTCCTATCAAGTTTAACGAGGAGTCAGGCATCGTCTCCTTTGGAGGCACTGATCTCCGCGTACCTCTGGAGTTTTCAAAGGATGTGAGGCTATCGGTCGCGATGAGGTGGGGAACTAAGTCTTTCTCTGTGCTTTCCACAGGGGATTCAGACATCCTTTCGTCCTGGGAGATGCAAGACGAGCCTGCATTGAAGTCACTGCAGGGATATCCGGCCTTATTTCGAGTCAGGGCATCGCGGTGTATATTCCACTTGAGGCCGCAAACTCAGGGTCCCTCTCACATACCTAGAGCTGAGAGAAGCCTCCTCTTGAGGTGCTTGTGGTAAGGTGGTATTCCTCTGGAGACGAATCCAGGGACTAACCTCTCTTTTCGAGTTGATTTTTGGTCCACAGAGTTCTTTCGTGTTGCTACAGTGACCTCAGGATCCCTCTATCCTTGAAACAGTGTTCTTGGGGTTTCTCTGGAGTGCCATCAAGGAAATCAAGGCTCCTTTCATGTGTGATGTGCAACACGGAATTGCTCTGCACGCAGTACAGGGGAATCGGGCCTCATCTCGCATCGAGGGGGAAGTCTCATGGTTTTTCTCGGGTTGCGGCGGGAACCTGGGGTAAATTCTCGAGTTACGACGGGGATGGCCCTTCCACCCACGTGTTTGTTCAGCCACGTCATGACTCCTGCCTAGTTGCGAGGGACAACTCGGGATTCTCCTCGAGGCTTGGCAGGGCAATTGGAACGCCTCTCCAGCTGAGGCAGGAGACCAAGGGTCCCTTTCCACGTGCCACAAGAATCCTGGGACTCCTATCAAGTTTCACGAGGAGTCAGGCATCGTCTCCTTTGGAGGCACTGATCTCCGCGTACCTCTGGAGTTTTCAAAGGATGTGAGGCCTCCGGTCGCGATGAGGTGGGGAACTAGGTGTTTCTCTGTGGTCTCCTCAGGGGATTCAGACATCCTTTCTTCTTGGGAGATGCAAGACGAGCCTGCATTGAAGTCACTGCAGGGATATCCGACCTTATTTCGAGTCAGGGCATCGCGGTGTCCATTCCACTTGAGGCCGCAAACTCAGGATCCCTCTCACATACCTAGAGCTGAGAGAAGCCTCCTCTTGAGGTGCTTGTGGTAAGGTTGTATTCCTCAGGAGTCGAAGCCAGGGACTAACCTCTCATCTCGTGTTGATTCTTGGTCCACGGAGGTCTTTCGTGTTGCTACAGTGACCTCAGGATCCCTCTAGCCTTGAAACAGTGTTCTTGGGGTTTCTCTGGAGTGCCATCAAGGAAATCAAGGCTTCTTTCATGTGTGATGTGCAACACGGAATTGCTCTGCATGCAGTGCAGGGGAATCGGGCCTCATCTCGCGGCGAGGGGGAAGTCTCATGGTTTTTCTCGAGTTGCGGCGGGAACCTGGGGTATATTCTCGAGTTACGACGGGGATGGCCCTTCCACACACGTGTGTGTTCAGCCATGTCAGGACTCCTGCCTAGTTGCGAGGGACAACTCGGGATTCTCCTCGAGGCTTGGCAGGGCAATTGGGACGCCTCTCCAGCTGAGACGGGAGACCAAGGGTCCCTTTCCACGTGCCACAGGAATCCTGGGTCTCCTATCAAGTTTCACGAGGAGTCAGGCATCGTCTCCTTTGGAGGCACTGATCTCCGCATACCTCTGGAGTTTTCAAAGGATTTGAGGCCTCCTGTCGCGGTGAGGTGGGGAACTAGGTCTTTCTCTGTGGTCTCCAAAGGGGATTCAGACACCCTTTCGTCTTGGGAGATGCAAGACGAGCCTGTATTCCAGTCACTGCAGGGATATCCGGCCTTATTTCGAGTCAGGGCATCGCGGTGTCCATTCCACTTGAGGCCGCAAACTCAGGGTCCCTCTCACATACCTAGAGCTGAGAGAAGCCTCCTCTTGAGGTGCTTGTGGTAAGGTGGTATTCCTCTGGAGTCGAAGCCAGGGACTAACCTCTCATCTCGAGTTGATTTTTGGTCCACGGAGCTCTTTCGTGTTGCTACAGTGACCTCAGGATCCCTCTATTCTTGAAACAGTGTTCTTGCGGTTTCTCTGCAGTGCCATGAAGGAAATCAAGGCTCCTTTCATGTGTGATGTGCAACACAGAATTGCTCTGCACGCAGTGCAGGGGAATCGGGCCTCATCTCGCGGCGAGGGGGAAGTCTCATGGTTTTCTCGAGTTGCGGCGGGAACCTGGGGTATATTCTCGAGTTATGACGGGGATGGCCCTTCCACACACGTGTTTGTTCAGCCATGTCAGGACTCTTGCCTAGTTGCGAGACACAACTCGGGATTCTCCTCGAGGCTTGGCAAGGCAATTGGGACGCCTCTCCAGCTGAGGCGGGAGACCAAGGGTCCCTTTCCACGTTCCACAGGAATCCTGGGACTCCTATCAAGTTTCACAAGGAGTCAGGGATCGTCTCCTTTGGAGGCACTGATCTCCGCGTACCTCTGGAGTTTTCAAAGGATGTGAGGCCTCCGGTCGCGATGAGGTGGGGAACTAGGTCTTTCTCAGTGGTCTCCACAGGGGATTCAGACATCCTTTCATCTTGGGAGATGCAAGACGAGCCTGCATTCAAGTCACTGCAGGGATATCCAGCCTTATTTCTCGTCAGGGCATTGCGGTGTCCATTCCACTTGAGGCCGCAAACTCAGGGTCCCTCTCACATACCTAGAGCTGAGAGAAGCCTCCACTTGAAGTGCTTGTGGTAAGGTGGTATTCCTCAGGAGTCGAAGCCAGGGACTAACCTCTCATCTCGTGTTGATTCTTGGTCCACGGAGCTCTTTCGTGTTGCTACAGTGACCTCAGGATCCCTCTAGCCTTGAAACAGTGTTCTTGGGGTTTCTCTGGAGTGCCATGAAGGAAATCAAGGCTCCTTTCATGTGTGATGTGCAACACGGAATTGCTCTGCACGCAGTGCAGGGGAATCGGGCCTCATCTCGCGGCGAGGGGGAAGTCTCATGGTTTTTCTCGAGTTGCGGCGGGAACCTGGGGTGTATTCTCGAGTTACGACGGGGATGGCCCTTCCACACACGTGTGTGTTCAGCCATGTCAGGACTCCTGCCTAGTTGCGAGGGACAACTCGGGATTCTCCTCGAGGCTTTGCAGGGCAATTGGGACGCCTCTCCAGCTGAGACGGGAGACCAAGGGTCCCTTTCCACGTGCCACAGGAAACCTGGGTCTCCTATCAAGTTTCACGAGGAGTCAGGCATCGTCTCCTTTGGAGGCACTGATCTCCGCATACCTCTGGAGTTTTCAAAGGATTTGAGGCCTCCTGTCGCGATGAGGTGGGGAACTAGGTCTTTCTCTGTGGTCTCCACAGGGGATTCAGACACCCTTTCGTCTTGGGAGATGCAAGACGAGCCTGCATTCCAGTCACTGCAGGGATATCCGGCCTTATTTCGAGTCAGGGCATCGCGGTGTCCATTCCACTTGAGGCCGCAAACTTAGGGTCCCTCTCACATACCTAGAGCTGAGAGAAGCCTCCTCTTGAGGTGTTTGTGGTAAGGTGGTATTCCTCTGGAGTCGAAGCCAGGGACTAACCTCTCATCTCGAGTTGATTTTTGGCCCACGGAGCTCTTTCGTGTTGCTACAGTGACCTCAGGATCCCTCTAGCCTTGAAACAGTGTTCTTGGGGTTTCTCTGGAGTGCCATCAAGGAAATCAAGGCTCCTTTCATGTGTGATGTGCAACACGGAATTGCTCTGCACGCAGTGCAGGGGAATCGGGCCTCATCTCGCATCGAGGGGGAAGTCTCATGGTTTTTCTCGAGTTGCGGCGGGAACCTGGGGTATATTCTCGAGTTACGACGGGGATGGCCCTTCCACCCACGTGTTTGTTCAGCCACGTCAGGACTCCTGCCTAGTTGCGAGGGACAACTCTGGATTCTCCTCGAGGCTTGGCAGGGCAATTGGGACGCCTCTCCAGCTGAGGCGGGAGACCAAGTGTCCCTTTCCAAGTGTCACAGGAATCCTGGGACTCCTATCAAGTTTCATGAGGAGTCAGGCATCGTCTCCTTTGGAGGCACTGATCTCCGCGTACCTCTGGAATTTTCAAAGGATGTGAGGCTATCGGTCGCGATGAGGTGGGGAACTACGTGTTTCTCTGTGCTTTCCACAGGGGATTCAGACATCCTTTCGTCCTGGGAGATGCAAGACGAGCCTGCATTGAAGTCACTGCAGGGATATCCGGCCTTATTTCGAGTCAGGGCATCGCGGTGTCCATTCCACTTGAGGCCGCAAACTCAGGGTCCCTCTCACATACCTAGAGCTGAGAGTAGCCTCCTCTTGAGGTGCTTGTGGTAAGATGGTATTCCTCTGGAGACGAATCCAGGGACTAACCTCTCTTTTCGAGTTGATTTTTGGTCCACAGAGTTCTTTCGTGTTGCTACAGTGACCTCAGGATCCCTCTATCCTTGAAACAGTGTTCTTGGGGTTTCTCTGGAGTGCCATCAAGGAAATCAAGGCTCCTTTCATGTGTGATGTGCAAGACGGAATTGCTCTGCACGCAATACAGGGGAATCGGGCCTCATCTCGCATCGAGGGGGAAGTCTCATGGTTTTTCTCGAGTTGCGGCGGGAACCTGGGGTATATTCTCGAGTTACGACGGGGATCGCCCTTCCACTCACGTGTTTTTTCAGCCACGTCAGGACTCCTGCCTAGTTGCGAGGGACAACTCGGGATTCTCCTCGAGGCTTGGCAGGGCAATTGGGACGCCTCTTCAGCTGAGGCGGGAGACCAAGGGTCCCTTTCCACGTGCCACAAGAATCCTGGGACTCCTATCAAGTTTCCCGAGGAGTCAGGCATCGTCTCCTTTGGAGGCACTGATCTCCGCGTACCTCTGGAGTTTTCAAAGGATGTGAGGCCTCCGGTCGCGATGAGGTGGGGAACTAGGTGTTTCTCTGTGGTCTCCACAGGGGATTCAGACATCCTTTCTTCTTGGGAGATGCAAGACGAGCCTGCATTCAAGTCACTGCAGGGATATCCGGCCTTATTTCGAGTCAGGGCATCGCGGTGTCCATTCCACTTGAGGCCGCAAACTCAGGATCCCTCTCACATACCTAGAGCTGAGAGAAGCCTCCTCTTGAGGTGCTTGTGGTAAGGTGGTATTCCTCAGGAGTCGAAGCCAGGCACTAACCTCTCATCTCGTGTTGATTCTTGGTCCACGGAGCTCTTTCGTGTTGCTACAGTGACCTCAGGATCCCTCTAGCCTTGAAACAGTGTTCTTGGGGTTTCTCTGGAGTGCCATCAAGGAAATCAAGGCTCCTTTCATGTGTGATGTGCAACACGGAATTGCTCTGCACGCAGTGCAGGGGAATCGGGCCTCATCTCGCGGCGAGGGGGAAGTCTCATGGTTTTTCTCGAGTTGCGGCGGGAACCTGGGGTATATTCTCGAGTTACGACGGGGATGGCCCTTCCACACACGTGTGTGTTCAGCCATGTCAGGACTCCTGCCTACATGCGAGGGACAACTCGGGATTCTCCTCGAGGCTTTGCAGGGCAATTGGGACGCCTCTCCAGCTGAGACGGGAGACCAAGGGTCCCTTTCCACGTGCCACAGGAATCCTGGGTCTCCTATCAAGTTTCACGAGGAGTCAGGCATCGTCTCCTTTGGAGGCACTGATCTCCGCATACCTCTGGAGTTTTCAAAGGATTTGAGGCCTCCGGTCGCGATGAGGTGGGGAACAAGGTCTTTCTCTGTGGTCTCCACAGGGGATTAAGACACCCTTTCGTCTTGGGAGATGCAAGACGAGCCTGCATTGAAGTCACTGCAGGGATATCCAGCCTTATTTCGAGTCAGGGCATCGCGGTGTCCATTCCACTTGAGGCCGCAAACTCAGGGTCCCTCTCACATACCTAGAGCTGAGAGAAGCCTCCTCTTGAGGTGCTTGTGGTAAGGTGGTATTCCTCTGGAGTCGAAGCCAGGGACTAACCTCTCATCTCGAGTTGATTTTGGGTCCACGGAGCTCTTTCGTGTTGCTACAGTGACCTCAGGATCCCTCTAGCCTTGAAACAGTGTTCTTGGGGTTTCTCTGGAGTGCCATCAAGGAAATCAAGGCTCCTTTCATGTGTGATGTGCAACACGGAATTGCTCTGCACGCAGTGCAGGGGAATCGGGCCTCATCTCGCGGCGAGGGGGAAGTCTCATGGTTTTTCTCGAGTTGCGGCGGGAACCTGGGGTATATTCTCGAGTTACGACGGGGATGGCCCTTCCACACACGTGTTTGTTCAGCCATGTCAGGACTCTTGCCTAGTTGCGAGACACAACTCGGGATTCTCCTCGAGGCTTGGCAAGGCAATTGGGACGCCTCTCCAGCTGAGGCGGGAGACCAAGGGTCCCTTTCCACGTACCACAGGAATCCTGGGACTCCTATCAAGTTTCACGAGGAGTCAGGCATCGTCTCCTTTGGAGGCACTGATCTCCGCGTACCTCTGGAGTTTTCAAAGGATGTGAGGCCTCCGGTCGCGATGAGGTGGGGAACTAGGTCTTTCTCTGTGGTCTCCACAGGGGATTCAGACATCCTTTCATCTTGGGAGATGCAAGACGAGCCTGCATTCAAGTCACTGAAGGGATATCCAGCCTTATTTCACGTCAGGGCATCGCGGTGTCCATTCCACTTGAGGCTGCAAACTCAGGGTCCCTCTCACATACCTAGAGCTGAGAGAAGCCTCCTCTTGAGGTGCTTGTGGTAAGGTGGTATTCCTCTGGAGTCGAAGCCAGGGACTAACCTCTCATCTCGAGTTGATTTTTGGCCCACGGAGCTCTTTCGTGTTGCTACAGTGACCTCAGGATCCCTCTATCCTTGAAACAGTGTTCTTGGGGTTTCTCTGGAGTGCCATCAAGGAAATCAAGGCTCCTTTCATGTGTGATGTGCTAGACGGAATTGTACTGCACGCAATACAGGGTAATCGGGCCTCATCTCGCATCGAGGGGGAAGTCTCATAGTTTTTCTCGAGTTGCGGCGGGAACCTGGGGTATATTCTCGAGTTACGACGGGGATGGCCCTTCCACCCACGTGTTTGTTCAGCCACGTCAGGACTCCTGCCTAGTTGCGAGGGACAACTCGGGATTCTCCTCGAGGCTTGGCAGGGCAATTGGGACGCCTCTCCAGCTGAGGCGGGAGACCAAGGGTCCCTTTCCACGTGCCACAGGAATCTTGGGACTCCTATCAAGTTCAACGAGGAGTCAGGCATCGTCTCCTTTGGAGGCACTGATCTCCGCGTACCTCTGGAGTTTTCAAAGGATGTGAGGCCTCCGGTCGCGATGAGGTGGGGAACTAGGTCTTTCTCTGTGGTCTCCACAGGGGATTCAGACATCCTTTCATCTTGGGAGATGCAAGACGAGCCTGCATTCAAGTCACTGCAGGGATATCCAGCCTTATTTCGCGTCAGGGCATCGCGGTGTCCATTCCACTTGAGGCCGCAAACTCAGGGTCCCTTTCACATACCTAGAGCTGAGAGAAGCCTCCTCTTGAGGTGCTTGTGGTAAGGTGGTATTCCTCTGGAGTCGAAGCCAGGGACTAACCTCTCATCTCGAGTTGATTTTTGGCCCACGGAGCTCTTTCGTGTTGCTACAGTGACCTCAGGATCCCTCTAGCCTTGAAACAGTGTTCTTGGGGTTTCTCTGGAGTGCCATCAAGGAAATCAAGGCTCCTTTCATGTGTGATGTGCAACACCGAATTGCTCTGCACGCAGTGCAGGGGAATCGGGCCTCATCTCGCGGCAAGGGGGAAGTCTCATGGTTTTTCTCGAGTTGCGGCGGGAACCTGGGGTATATTCTCGAGTTACGACGGGGATGGCCCTTCCACCCACGTGTTTGTTCAGCCACGTCAGGACTCCTGCCTAGTTGCGAGGGACAACTCTGGATTCTCCTCGAGGCTTAGCAGGGCAATTGGGACGCCTCTCCAGCTGAGGCGGGAGAGCAAGTATCCCTTTCCAAGTGCCACAGGAATCCTGGGACTCCTATCAAGTTTCACGAGGAGTCAGGCATCGTCTCCTTTGGAGGCACTGATCTCCGCGTACCTCTGGAGTTTTCAAAGGATGTGAGGCTATCGGTCGCGATGAGGTGGGGAACTAAGTCTTTCTCTGTGCTTTCCACAGGGGATTCAGACATCCTTTCGTCCTGGGAGATGCAAGACGAGCCTGCATTGAAGTCACTGCAGGGATATCCGGCCTTATTTCGAGTCAGGGCATCGCGGTGTATATTCCACTTGAGGCCGCAAACTCAGGGTCCCTCTCACATACCTAGAGCTGAGAGAAGCCTCCTCTTGAGGTGCTTGTGGTAAGGTGGTATTCCTCTGGAGACGAATCCAGGGACTAACCTCTCTTTTCAAGTTGATTTTTGGTCCACAGAGTTCTTTCGTGTTGTTACAGTGACCTCAGGATCCCTCTATCCTTGAAACAGTGTTCTTGGGGTTTCTCTGGAGTGCCATCAAGGAAATCAAGGCTTCTTTCATGTGTGATGTGCAAGACGGAATTGCTCTGCACGCAGTACAGGGGAATCGGGCCTCATCTCGCATCGAGGGGGAAGTCTCATGGTTTTTCTCGAGTTGCGGCGGGAACCTGGGGTAAATTCTCGAGTTACGACGGGGATGGCCCTTCCACCCACGTGTTTGTTCAGCCACGTCAGGACTCCTGCCTAGTTGCGAGGGACAACTCGGGATTCTCCTCGAGGCTTGGCAGGGCAATTGGGACGCCTCTCCAGCTGAGGCGGGAGACCAAGGTTCCCTTTCCACGTGCCACAAGAATCCTGGGACTCCTATCAAGTTTCCCGAGGAGTCAGGCATCGTCTCCTTTGGAGGCACTGATCTCCGCGTACCTCTGGAGTTTTCAAAGGATGTGAGGCCTCTGGTCGCGATGAGGTGGGGAACTAGGTGTTTCTCTGTGGTCTCCACAGGGGATTCAGACATCCTTTCTTCTTGGGAGATGCAAGACGAGCCTGCATTCAAGTCACTGCAGGGATATCCGGCCTTATTTCGAGTCAGGACATCGCGGTGTCCATTCCACTTGAGGCCGCAAACTCAGGATCCCTCTCACATACCTAGAGCTGAGAGAAGCCTCCTCTTGAGGTGCTTGTGGTAAGGTGGTATTCCTCAGGAGTCGAAGCCAGGGACTAACCTCTCATCTCGTGTTGATTCTTGGTCCACGGAGCTCTTTCGTGTTGCTACAGTGACCTCAGGATCCCTCTAGCCTTGAAACAGTGTTCTTGGGGTTTCTCTGGAGTGCCATCAAGGAAATCAAGGCTCCTTTCATGTGTGATGTGCAACACGGAATTGCTCTGCACGCAGTGCAGGGGAATCGGGCCTCATCTCGCGGCGAGGGGGAAGACTCATGGTTTTTCTCGAGTTGCGGCGGGAACCTGGGGTATATTCTCGAGTTACGACGGGGATGGCCCTTCCACACACGTGTGTGTTCAGCCATGTCAGGACTCCTGCCTAGTTACGAGGGACAACTCGGGATTCTCCTCGAGGCTTTGCAGGGCAATTGGGACGCCTCTCCAGCTGAGGCGGGAGACCAAGTGTCCCTTTCCAAGTGCCACAGGAATCCTTGGACTCCTATCAATTTTCACGAGGAGTCAGGCATCGTCTCCTTTTGAGGCACTGATCTCCACGTACCTCTGGAGTTTTCAAAGGATGTGAGGCTATCTGTCGCGATGAGGTGGGGAACTAAGTCTTTCTCTGTGCTTTCCACAGGGGATTCAGACATCCTTTCGTCCTGGGAGATGCAAGACGAGCCTGCATTGAAGTTACTGCAGGGATATCCGGCCTTATTTCGAGTCAGGGCATCGCGGTGTCCATTCCACTTGAGGCCGCAAACTCAGGGTCCCTCTCACATACCTAGAGCTGAGAGAAGCCTCCTTTTGAGGAGCTTGTGGTAAGGTGGTATTCCTCTGGAGACGAATCCAGGGACTAACCTCTCTTTTCGAGTTGATTTTTGGTCCACAGAGTTCTTGCGTGTTGCTACAGTGACCTCAGGATCCCTCTAGCCTTGAAACAGTGTTCTTGGGGTTTCTCTGGAGTGCCATCAAGGAAATCAAGGCTCCTTTCATGTGTGATGTGCAACACAGAATTGCTCTGCACGCAGTTCAGGGGAATCGGGCCTCATCTCGCATCGAGGGGGAAGTCTCATGGTTTTTCTCGAGTTGCGGCGGGAACCTGGGGTATATTCTCGAGTTACGACGGGGATGGCCCTTCCACCCACGTGTTTGTTCAGCCACGTCAGGACTCCTGCCTAGTTGCGAAGGACAACTCGGGATTCTCCTCGAGGCTTGGCAGGGCAATTGTAACGCCTCTCCAGCTCAGGCGGGAGACCAAGGGTCCCTTTCCACGTGCCACAAGAATCCTGGGACTCCTATCAAGTTTCACGAGGAGTCAGGCATCGTCTCCTTTGGAGGCACTGATCTCCGCATACCTCTGGAGTTTTCAAAGGATTTGAGGCCTCCTGTCGCGTTGAGGTGGGGAACTAGGTCTTTCTCTGTGGTCTCCACAGGGGATTCAGACACCCTTTTGTCTTGGGAGATGCAAGACGAGCCTGCATTCCAGTCACTGCAGGGATATCCGGCGTTATTTCGAGTCAGGGCATCGCGGTGTCCATTCCACTTGAGGCCGCAAACTCAGGGTCCCTCTCACATACCTAGAGCTGAGAGAAGCCTCCTCTTGAGGTGCTTGTGGTAAGGTGGTATTCCTCTGGAGTCGAAGCCAGGGACTAACCTCTCATCTCGAGTTGATTTTGGGTCCACGGAGCTCTTTCGTGTTGCTACAGTGACCTCAGGATCCCTCTAGCCTTGAAACAGTGTTCTTGGGGTTTCTCTGGAGTGCCATGAAGGAAATCAAGGCTCCTTTCATGTGTGATGTGCAACACGGAATTGCTCTGCACGCAGTGCAGGGGAATCGGGCCTCATCTCGCGGCGAGGGGGAAGTCTCATGGTTTTTCTCGAGTTGCGGCGGGAACCTGGGGTATATTCTCGAGTTACGACGGGGATGGCCCTTCCACCCACGTGTTTGTTCAGCCACGTCAGGACTCCTGCCTAGTTGCGAGGGACAACTCTGGATTCTCCTCGAGGCTTGGCAGGGCAATTGGGACGCCTCTCCAGCTGAGGCGGGAGACCAAGTGTCCCTTTCCAAGTGCCACAGGAATCCTGGGACTCCTATCAAGTTTCACGAGGAGTCAGGCATCGTCTCCTTTGGAGGCACTGATCTCCGCGTACCTCTGGAATTTTCAAAGGATGTGAGGCTAGCGGTCGCGATGAGGTGGGGAACTAAGTCTTTCTCTGTGCTTTCCACAGAGGATTCAGACATCCTTTCGTCCTGGGAGATGCAAGACGAGCCTGCATTGAAGTCACTGCAGGGATATCCGGCCTTATTTCGAGTCAGGGCATCGCGGTGTCCATTCCACTTGAGGCCGCAAACTCAGGGTCCCTCTCACATACCTAGAGCTGAGAGAAGCCTCCTCTTGAGGTGCTTGTGGTAAGATGGTATTCCTCTGGAGACGAATCCGGGGACTAACCTCTCTTTTCGAGTTGATTTTTGGTCCACAGAGTTCTTTCGTGTTGCTACAGTGACCTCAGGATCCCTCTATCCTTGAAACGGTGTTCTTGGGGTTTCTCTGGAGTGCCATCAAGGAAATCAAGGCTCCTTTCATGTGTGATGTGCAAGACGGAATTGCTCTGCACGCAATACAGGGTAATCGGGCCTCATATCGCATCGAGGGGGAAGTCTCATGGTTTTTCTCGAGTTGCGGCGGGAACCTGGGGTATATTCTCGAGTTACGACGGGGATGGCCCTTCCACCCACGTGTTTGTTCAGCCACGTCAGGACTCCTGCCTAGTTGCGAGGGACAACTCGGGATTCTCCTCGAGGCTTGGAAGAGCAATTGGGACGCCTGTCCAGCTGAGGCGGGAGACCAAGTGTCCCTTTCCAAGTGCCACAGGAATCCTGGGACTCCTATCAAGTTTCACGAGGAGTCAGGCATCGTCTTCTTTGGAGGCACTGATCTCCGCATACCTCTGGAATTTTCAAAGGATTTGAGGCCCCCGGTCGCGATGAGGTGGGGAACTAGTTCTTTCTCTGTGGTCTCCACAGGGGATTCAGACACCCTTTCGTCTTGGGAGATGCAAGACGAGCCTGCATTCAAGTCACTGCAGGGATATCCAGCCTTATTTCGCGTCAGGGCATCGCGGTGTCCATTCCACTTGAGGCCGCAAACTCAGGGTCCCTCTCACATACCTAGAGCTGAGAGAAGCCTCCTCTTGAGGTGCTTGTGGTAAGGTGGTATTCCTCTGGAGTCGAAGCCAGGGACTAACCTCTCATCTCGAGTTGATTTTTGGCCCACGGAGCTCTTTCGTGTTGCTACAGTGACCTCAGGCTCCCTCTAGCCTTGAAACAGTGTTCTTGGGGTTTCTCTGGAGTGCCATCAAGGAAATCAAGGCACCTTTCATGTGTGATGTGCAAGACGGAATTGCTCTGCACGCAGTGCAGGGGAATCGGGCCTCATCTCGCGGCGAGGGGGAAGTCTCATGGATTTTCTCGAGTTGCGGCGGGAACCTGGGGTATATTCTCGAGTTACGACGGGGATGGCCCTTCCACCCACGTGTTTGTTCATCCACGTCAGGACCTCTGCCTAGTTGCGAGGGACAACTCGGGATTCTCCTCGAGGCTTGGCAGGGCAATTGGAACGCCTCTCCAACTGAGGCGGGAGACCAAGGGTCCCTTTCCACGTGCCACAGGAATCCTGGGTCTCCTATCAAGTTTCACGAGGAGTCAGGCATCGTCTCCTTTGGAGGCACTGATCTCCGCATACCTCTGGAGTTTTCAAAGGATTTGAGGCCTCCTGTCGCGATGAGGTGGGGAACTAGGTCTTTCTCTGTGGTCTCCACAGGGGATTCAGACACCCTTTTGTCTTGGGAGATGCAAGACGAGCCTGCATTCCAGTCACTGCAGGGATATCCGGCCTTATTTCGAGTCAGGGCATCGCGGTGTCCATTCCACTTGAGGCCGCAAACTCAGGGTCCCTCTCACATACCTAGAGCTGAGAGAAGCCTCCTCTTGAGGTGCTTGTGGTAAGGTGGTATTCCTCTGGAGTCGAAGCCAGGGACTAACCTCTCATCTCGAGTTGATTTTGGGTCCACGGAGCTCTTTCGTGTTGCTACAGTAACCTCAGGATCCGTCTAGCCTTGAAACAGTGTTCTTGGGGTTTCTCTGGAGTGCCATGAAGGAAATCAAGGCTCCTTTCATGTGTGATGTGCAACACAGAATTGCTCTGCACGCAGTGCAGGGGAATCGGGCCTCATCTCGCGGCGAGGGGCAAGTCTCATGGTTTTTCTCGAGCTGCGGCGGGAGCCTCGGGTATATTCTCGAGTTACGACGGGGATGGCCCTTCCACACACGTGTTTGTTCAGCCACGTCAGGACTCCTGCCTAGTTGCGAGACACAACTCGGGATTCTCCTCGAGGCTTGGCAAGGCAATTGGAACGCCTCTCCAGCTGAGGCGGGAGACCAAGGGTCCCTTTCCACGTGCCACAGGAATCCTGGGACTCCTATCAAGTTTCACGAGGAGTCAGGCATCGTCTCCTTTGGAGGCACTGATCTCCGCATACCTCTGGAGTTTTCAAAGGATTTGAGGCCTCCTGTCGCGTTGAGGTGGGGAACTAGGTCTTTCTCTGTGGTCTCCACAGGGGATTCAGACACCCTTTTGTCTTGGGAGATGCAAGACGAGCCTGCATTCCAGTCACTGCAGGGATATCCGGCGTTATTTCGAGTCAGGGCATCGCGGTGTCCATTCCACTTGAGGCCGCAAACTCAGGGTCCCTCTCACATACCTAGAGCTGAGAGAAGCCTCCTCTTGAGGTGCTTGTGGTAAGGTGGTATTCCTCTGGAGTCGAAGCCAGGGACTAACCTCTCATCTCGAGTTGATTTTGGGTCCACGGAGCTCTTTCGTGTTGCTACAGTGACCTCAGGATCCCTCTAGCCTTGAAACAGTGTTCTTGGGGTTTCTCTGGAGTGCCATGAAGGAAATCAAGGCTCCTTTCATGTGTGATGTGCAACACGGAATTGCTCTGCACGCAGTGCAGGGGAATCGGGCCTCATCTCGCGGCGAGGGGGAAGTCTCATGGTTTTTCTCGAGTTGCGGCGGGAACCTGGGGTATATTCTCGAGTTACGACGGGGATGGCCCTTCCACCCACGTGTTTGTTCAGCCACGTCAGGACTCCTGCCTAGTTGCGAGGGACAACTCTGGATTCTCCTCGAGGCTTGGCAGGGCAATTGGGACGCCTCTCCAGCTGAGGCGGGAGACCAAGTGTCCCTTTCCAAGTGCCACAGGAATCCTGGGACTCCTATCAAGTTTCACGAGGAGTCAGGCATCGTCTCCTTTGGAGGCACTGATCTCCGCGTACCTCTGGAATTTTCAAAGGATGTGAGGCTAGCGGTCGCGATGAGGTGGGGAACTAAGTCTTTCTCTGTGCTTTCCACAGAGGATTCAGACATCCTTTCGTCCTGGGAGATGCAAGACGAGCCTGCATTGAAGTCACTGCAGGGATATCCGGCCTTATTTCGAGTCAGGGCATCGCGGTGTCCATTCCACTTGAGGCCGCAAACTCAGGGTCCCTCTCACATACCTAGAGCTGAGAGAAGCCTCCTCTTGAGGTGCTTGTGGTAAGATGGTATTCCTCTGGAGACGAATCCGGGGACTAACCTCTCTTTTCGAGTTGATTTTTGGTCCACAGAGTTCTTTCGTGTTGCTACAGTGACCTCAGGATCCCTCTATCCTTGAAACGGTGTTCTTGGGGTTTCTCTGGAGTGCCATCAAGGAAATCAAGGCTCCTTTCATGTGTGATGTGCAAGACGGAATTGCTCTGCACGCAATACAGGGTAATCGGGCCTCATATCGCATCGAGGGGGAAGTCTCATGGTTTTTCTCGAGTTGCGGCGGGAACCTGGGGTATATTCTCGAGTTACGACGGGGATGGCCCTTCCACCCACGTGTTTGTTCAGCCACGTCAGGACTCCTGCCTAGTTGCGAGGGACAACTCGGGATTCTCCTCGAGGCTTGGAAGAGCAATTGGGACGCCTCTCCAGCTGAGGCGGGAGACCAAGTGTCCCTTTCCAAGTGCCACAGGAATCCTGGGACTCCTATCAAGTTTCACGAGGAGTCAGGCATCGTCTTCTTTGGAGGCACTGATCTCCGCATACCTCTGGAATTTTCAAAGGATTTGAGGCCCCCGGTCGCGATGAGGTGGGGAACTAGTTCTTTTTCTGTGGTCTCCACAGGGGATTCAGACACCCTTTCGTCTTGGGAGATGCAAGACGAGCCTGCATTCAAGTCACTGCAGGGATATCCAGCCTTATTTCGCGTCAGGGCATCGCGGTGTCCATTCCACTTGAGGCCGCAAACTCAGGGTCCCTCTCACATACCTAGAGCTGAGAGAAGCCTCCTCTTGAGGTGCTTGTGGTAAGGTGGTATTCCTCTGGAGTCGAAGCCAGGGACTAACCTCTCATCTCGAGTTGATTTTTGGCCCACGGAGCTCTTTCGTGTTGCTACAGTGACCTCAGGCTCCCTCTAGCCTTGAAACAGTGTTCTTGGGGTTTCTCTGGAGTGCCATCAAGGAAATCAAGGCTCCTTTCATGTGTGATGTGCAAGACGGAATTGCTCTGCACGCAGTGCAGGGGAATCGGGCCTCATCTCGCGGCGAGGGGGAAGTCTCATGGATTTTCTCGAGTTGCGGCGGGAACCTGGGGTATATTCTCGAGTTACGACGGGGATGGCCCTTCCACCCACGTGTTTGTTCATCCACGTCAGGACCTCTGCCTAGTTGCGAGGGACAACTCGGGATTCTCCTCGAGGCTTGGCAGGGCAATTGGAACGCCTCTCCAACTGAGGCGGGAGACCAAGGGTCCCTTTCCACGTGCCACAGGAATCCTGGGTCTCCTATCAAGTTTCACGAGGAGTCAGGCATCGTCTCCTTTGGAGGCACTGATCTCCGCATACCTCTGGAGTTTTCAAAGGATTTGAGGCCTCCTGTCGCGATGAGGTGGGGAACTAGGTCTTTCTCTGTGGTCTCCACAGGGGATTCAGACACCCTTTTGTCTTGGGAGATGCAAGACGAGCCTGCATTCCAGTCACTGCAGGGATATCCGGCCTTATTTCGAGTCAGGGCATCGCGGTGTCCATTCCACTTGAGGCCGCAAACTCAGGGTCCCTCTCACATACCTAGAGCTGAGAGAAGCCTCCTCTTGAGGTGCTTGTGGTAAGGTGGTATTCCTCTGGAGTCGAAGCCAGGGACTAACCTCTCATCTCGAGTTGATTTTGGGTCCACGGAGCTCTTTCGTGTTGCTACAGTAACCTCAGGATCCCTCTAGCCTTGAAACAGTGTTCTTGGGGTTTCTCTGGAGTGCCATGAAGGAAATCAAGGCTCCTTTCATGTGTGATGTGCAACACAGAATTGCTCTGCACGCAGTGCAGGGGAATCGGGCCTCATCTCGCGGCGAGGGGCAAGTCTCATGGTTTTTCTCGAGCTGCGGCGGGAGCCTCGGGTATATTCTCGAGTTACGACGGGGATGGCCCTTCCACACACGTGTTTGTTCAGCCACGTCAGGACTCCTGCCTAGTTGCGAGACACAACTCGGGATTCTCCTCGAGGCTTGGCAAGGCAATTGGAACGCCTCTCCAGCTGAGGCGGGAGACCAAGGGTCCCTTTCCACGTGCCACAGGAATCCTGGGACTCCTATCAAGTTTCACGAGGAGTCAGGCATCGTCTCCTTTGGAGGCACTGATCTCCGCGTACGTCTGGAGTTTTCAAAGGATGTGAGCCCTCCGGTCGCGATGAGGTGGGGAACTAGGTCTTTCTCTGTGGTCTCCACAGGGGATTCAGACATCCTTTCATCTTGGGAGATGCAAGACGAGCCTGCATTCAAGTCACTGCAGGGATATCCAGCCTTATTTCGCGTCAGGGCATCGCGGTGTCCATTCCACTTGAGGCCGCAAACTCAGGGTCCCTCTCACATACCTAGAGCTGAGAGAAGCCTCCTCTTGAGGTGCTTGTGGTAAGGTGGTATTCCTCTGGAGTCGAAGCCAGGGACTAACCTCTCATCTCGAGTTGATTTTTGGCCCACGGAGCACTTTCGTGTTGCTACAGTGACCTCAGGATCCCTCTAGCCTTGAAACAGTGTTCTTGGGGTTTCTCTGGAGTGCCATCAAGGAAATCAAGGCTCCTTTCATGTGTGATGTGCAACACGGAATTGCTCTGCACGCAGTGCAGGGGAATCGGGCCTCATCTCGCGGCGAGGGGGAAGTCTCATGGTTTTTCTCGAGTTGCGGCGGGAACCTGGGGTATATTCTCGAGTTACGACGGGGATGGCCCTTCCACCCACGTGTTTGTTCAGCCACGTCAGGACTCCTGCCTAGTTGCGAGGGACAACTCGGGATTCTCCTCGAGGCTTGGCAGGGCAATTGGAACGCCTCTCCAGCTGAGGCGGGAGACCAAGGGTCCCTTTCCACGTGCCACAGGAATCCTGGGACTCCTATCAAGTTTCACGAGGAGTCAGGCATCATCTCCTTTGGAGGCACTGATCTCCGCGTACCTCTGGAGTTTTCAAAGGATGTGAGGCCTCCGGTCGCAATGAGGTGGGGAACTAGGTGTTTCTCTGTGGTCTCCACAGGGGATTCAGACATCCTTTCTTCTTGGGAGAATGCAAGACGAGCCTGCATTCAAGTCACTGCAGGGATATCCGGCCTTATTTCTAGTCAGGGCATCGCGGTGTCCATTCCACTTGAGGCCGCAAACTCAGGGTCCCTCTCACATACCTAGAGCTGAGAGAAACCTCCTCTTGAGGTGCTTGTGATAAGGTGGTATTCCTCAGGAGTCGCAGCCAGGGACTAACCTCTCATCTCGTGTTGATTCTTGGTCCACGGAGCTCTTTCGTGTTTCTACAGTGACCTCAGGATCCCTCTAGCCTTGAAACAGTGTTCTTGGGGTTTCTCTGGAGTGCCATCAAGGAAATCAAGGTTCCTTTCATGTGTGATGTGCAACACGGAATTGCTCTGCACGCAGTGCAGGGGAAACGGGCCACATCTCGCGGCGAGGGGGAAGTCTCATGGTTTTTCTCGAGTTGCGGCGGGAACCTGGGGTATATTCTCGAGTTACGACGGGGATGGCCCTTCCACACACGTGTTTGTTCAGCCATGTCAGGACTCCTGCCTAGTTGCGAGGGACAACTCGGGATTCTCCTCGAGGCTTTGCAGGGCAATTGGGACGCCTCTCCAGCTGAGGCGGGAGACCAAGGGTCCCTTTCCACGTGCCACAGGAATCCTGGGTCTCCTATCAAGTTTCACGAGGAGTCAGGCATCGTCTCCTTTGGAGGCACTGATCTCCGCATACCTCTGGAGTTTTCAAAGGATTTGAGGCCTCCTGTCGCGATGAGGTGGGGAACTAGGTCTTTCTCTGTGGTCTCCACAGGGGATTCAGACACCCTTTCGTCTTGGGAGATGCAAGACGAGCCTGCATTCCAGTCACTGCAGGGATATCCGGCCTTATTTCGAGTCAGGGCATCGCGGTGTCCATTCCACTTGAGGCCGCAAACTCAGGGTCCCTCTCACATACCTAGAGCTGAGAGAAGCCTCCTCTTGAGGTGCTTCTGGTAAGGTGGTATTCCTCTGGAGTCGAAGCCAGGTACTTACCTCTCATCTCGAGTTGATTTTTGGTCCACAGAGTTCTTTCGTGTTGCTACAGTGACCTCAGGATCCCTCTAGCCTTGAAACAGTGTTCTTGGGGTTTCTCTGGAGTGCCATGAAGGAAATCAAGGCTCCTTTCATGTGTGATGTGCAACACAGAATTGCTCTGCACGCAGTGCAGGGGAATCGGGCCTCATCTCGCGGCGAGGGGGAAGTCTCATGGTTTTTCTCGAGTTGCGGCGGGAACCTGGGGTATATTCTCGAGTTACGACGGGGATGGCCCTTCCACACACGTGTTTGTTCAGCCACGTCAGGACTCTTGCCTAGTTGCGAGACACAACTCGGGATTCTCCTCGAGGCTTGGCAAGGCAATTGGGACGCCTCTCCAGCTGAGGCGGGAGACCAAGGGTCCCTTTCCACGTACCACAGGACCCTGGGACTCCTATCAAGTTTCACGAGGAGTCAGGCATCGTCTCCTTTGGAGGCACTGATCTCCGCGTACCTCTGGAGTTTTCAAAGGATGTGAGGCCTCCGGTCGCGATGAGGTGGGGAACTAGGTCTTTCTTAGTGGTCTCCACAGGGGAATCAGACATCCTTTCATCTTGGGAGATGCAAGACGAGCCTGCATTCAAGTCACTGCAGGGATATCCAGCCTTATTTCGCGTCAGGGCATCGCGGTGTCCATTCCACTTGAGGCCGCAAACTCAGGGTCCCTCTCACATACCTAGAGCTGAGAGAAGCCTCCTCTTGAGGTGCTTGTGGTAAGGTGGTATTCCTCTGGAGTCGAAGCCAGGGACTAAACTCTCATCTCGAGTTGATTTTTGGCCCACGGAGCTCTTTCGTGTTGCTACAGTGACCTCAGGATCCCTCTAGCCTTGAAACAGTGTTCTTGGGGTTTCTCTGGAGTGCCGTCAAGGAAATCAAGGCTCCTTTCATGTGTGATGTGCAACACGGAATTGCTCTGCACGCAGTGCAGGGGAATCGGGCCTCATCTCGCGGCGAGGGGGAAGTCTTATGGTTTTTCTCGAGTTGCGGTGGGAACCTGGGGTATATTCTCGAGTTACGACGGGGATGGCCCTTCCACCCACGTGTTTGTTCAGCCACGTCAGGACTCCTGCCTAGTTGCGAGGGACAACTCTGGATTCTCCTCGAGGCTTGGCAGTGCAATTGGGACGCCTCTCCAGCTGAGGCGGGAGACCAAGTGTCCCTTTCCAAGTGCCACAGTAATCCTGGGACTCCTATCAAGTTTCACGAGGAGTCAGGCATCGTCTCCTTTGGAGGCACTGATCTCCGCGTACCTCTGGAGTTTTCAAAGGATGTGAGGCTATCGGTCGCGATGAGGTGGGGAACTAAGTCTTTCTCTGTGCTTTCCACAGGGGATTCAGACATCCTTTCTTCTTGGGAGATGCAAGACGAGCCTGCATTGAAGTCACTGCAGGGATATCCGGCCTTATTTCGAGTCAGGGCATCGCGGTGTCCATTCCACTTGAGGCCGCAAACTCAGGGTCCCTCTCACATACCTAGAGCTGAGAGAAGCCTCCTCTTGAGGTGCTTGTGGTAAGGTGGTATTCCTCTGGAGACGAATCCAGGGACTAACCTCTCTTTTCGAGTTGATTTTTGGTCCACAGAGTTCTTTCGTGTTGCTACAGTGACCTCAGGATCCCTCTATCCTTGAAACAGTGTTCTTGGGGTTTCTCTGGAGTGCCATCAAGGAAATCAAGGCTCCTTTCATGTGTGATGTGCAAGACGGAATTGCTCTGCACGCAGTACAGGGGAATCGGGCCTCATCTCGCATCGAGGGGGAAGTCTCATGGTTTTTCTCGAGTTGCGGCAGGAACCTGGGATATATTCTCGAGTTACGACGGGGATGGCCCTTCCACCCACGTGTTTCTTCAGCGACGTCAGGACTCCTGCCTAGTTGCGAGGGACAACTCGGGATTCTCCTCGAGGCTTTGCAGGGCAATTGGGAAGCCTCTCCAGCTGAGACGGGAGACCAACGGTCCCTTTCCACGTGCCACAGGAATCCTGGGTCTCCAATCAAGTTTCACGAGGAGTCAGGCATCGTCTCCTTTGGAGGCACTGATCTCCGCATACCTCTGGAGTTTTCAAAGGATTTGAGGCCTCCTGTCACGATGAGGTGGGGAACTAGGTCTTTCTCTGTGGTCTCCACAGGGGATTCAGACACCCTTTCGTCTTGGGAGATGCAAGACGAGCCTGCATTCCAGTCACTGCAGGGATATCCGGCCTCATTTCGAGTCAGGACATCGCGGTGTCCATTCCACTTGAGGCCGCAAACTCAGGGTCCCTCTCACATACCTAGAGCTGAGAGAAGCCTCCTCTTGAGGTGCTTGTGGTAAGGTGGTATTCCTCAGGAGTCGAAGCCATGGACTACCCTCTCATCTCGAGTTGATTTTTGGCCCACGGAGCTCTTTCGTGTTGCTACAGTGACCTCAGGATCCCTCTAGCCTTGAAACAGTGTTCTTGGGGTTTCTCTGGAGTGCCATCAAGGAAATCAAGGCTCCTTTTATGTGTGATGTGCAACACGGAATTGCTCTGCACGCAGTGCAGGGGAATCGGGCCTCATCTCGCGGCGAGGGGGAAGTCTCATGGTTTTTCTCGAGTTGCGGCAGGAACCTGGGGTATATTCTCGAGTTACGACGGGGATGGCCCTTCCACCCACGTGTTTGTTCAGCGACGTCAGGACTCCTGCCTAGTTGCGAGGGACAACTCTGGATTCTCCTCGAGGCTTGGCAGGGCAATTGGGACGCCTCTCCAGCTGAGGCGGGAGACCAAGGTTCCCTTTCCACGTGCCACAGGAATCCTGGGACTCCTATCAAGTTTCACGAGGAGTCAGGCATCGTCTCCTTTGGAGGCACTGATCTCCGCGTACCTCTGGAATTTTCAAAGGATGTGAGGCTATCGGTCGCGATGAGGTGGGAACTAAGTCTTTCTCTGTGCTTTCCACAGGGGATTCAGACATCCTTTCGTCCTGGGAGATGCAAGACGAGCCTGCATTCAAGTCACTGCAGGGATATCCGGCCTTATTTCGAGTCAGGTCATCGTGGTGTCCATTCCACTTGAGGCCGCAAACTCAGGGTCCCTCTCACATACCTAGAGCTGAGAGAAGCCTCCTCTTGAGGTGCTTGTGGTAAGGTGGTATTCCTCTGGAGTCGAAGCTAGGGACTAACCTCTCATCTCGAGTTGATTTTTGGTCCACGGAGCTCTTTCGTGTTGCTACAGTGACCTCAGGATCCCTCTAGCCTTGAAACAGTGTTCTTGGGGTTTCTCTGGAGTGCCATCAAGGAAATCAAGGCTCCTTTCATGTGTGATGTGCAACACGGAATTGCTCTGCACGCAGTGCAGGGGAATCGGGCCTCATCTCGCGGCGAGGGGGAAGTCTCATGGTTTTTCTCGAGTTGCGGCAGGAACCTGGGGTATATTCTCGAGTTACGACGGGGATGGCCCTTCCACACACGTGTTTGTTCAGCCACGTCAGGACTCCTGCCTAGTTGCGAGACACATCTCGGGATTCTACGTGAGGCTTGACAAGGCAATTGGGACGCCTCTCCAGCTGAGGCAGGAGACCAAGTGTCCCTTTCCACGTGCCACAGGAATCCTGGGACTCCTATCAAGTTTCACGAGGAGTCAGGCATCGTCTCCTTTGGAGGCACTGATCTCCGCGTACCTCTGGAGTTTTCAAAGGATGTGAGGCCTCCGGTCGCGATGAGGTGGGGAACTAAGTCTTTCTCTGTGGTCTCCACAGGGGATTCAGACATCCTTTCATCTTGGGAGATGCAAGACGAGCCTGCATTCAAGTCACTGCAGGGATATCCAGCCTTATTTCACGTCAGGGCATCGCGGTGTCCATTCCACTTGAGGCCGCAAACTCAGGGTCCCTCTCACATACCTAGAGCTGAGAGAAGCCTCCTCTTGAGGTGCTTGTGGTAAGGTGGTATTCCTCTAGAGTCGAAGCCAGGGACTAACCTCTCATCTCGAGTTGATTTTTGGCCCACGGAGCTCTTTCGTGTTGCTACAGTGACCTCAGGATCCCTCTATCCTTGAAACAGTGTTCTTGGGGTTTCTCTGGAGTGCCATCAAGGAAATCAAGGCTCCTTTCATGTGTGATGTGCAAGACGGAATTGCTCTGCACGCAGTGCAGGGGAATCGGGCCTCATCTCGCGGCGAGGGGGAAGTCTCATGGTTTTTCTCGAGTTGTGGCGGGAACCTGGGGTATATTCTCGAGTTACGACGGGGATGGCCCTTCCACCCACGTGTTTCTTCAGCGACGTCAGGACTCCTGCCTAGTTGCGAGGGACAACTCTGGATTCTCCTCGAGGCTTGGCAGGGCAATTGGGACGCCTCTCCAGCTGAGGCGGGAGACCAAGGGTCCCTTTCCACGTGCCACAGGAATCCTGGGACTCCTATCAAGTTTCACGAGGAGTCAGGCATCGTCTCCTTTGGAGGCACTGATCTCCGCGTACCTCTGGAATTTTCAAAGGATGTGAGGCCTCCGGTCGCGATGAGGTGGGGAACTAGGTCTTTCTCTGTGGTCTCCACAGGGGATTCAGACATCCTTTCATCTTGGGAGATGCAAGACGAGCCTGCATTGAAGTCACTGCAAGGATATCCAGCCTTATTTCGCGTCAGGGCATCGCGGTGTCCATTCCACTTGAGGCCGCAAACTCAGGGTCCCTCTCACATACCTAGAGCTGAGAGAAGCCTCCTCTTGAGGTGCTTGTGGTAAGGTGGTATTCCTCTGGAGTCGAAGCCAGGGACTAACCTCTCATCTCGAGTTGATTTTTGGTCCACGGAGCTCTTTCGTGTTGCTACAGTGACCTCAGGATCCCTCTAGCCTTGAAACAGTGTTCTTGGGGTTTCTCTGGAGTGCCATGAAGGAAATCAAGGCTCCTTTCATGTGTGATGTGCAACACGGAATTGCTCTGCACGCAGTGCAGGGGAATCGGGCCTCATCTCGCGGCGAGGGGGAAGTCTCATGGTTTTTCTCGAGTTGCGGCAGGAACCTGGGATATATTCTCGAGTTACGACGGGGATGGCCCTTCCACCCACGTGTTTCTTCAGCGACGTCAGGACTCCTGCCTAGTTGCGAGGGACAACTCGGGATTCTCCTCGAGGCTTTGCAGGGCAATTGGGAAGCCTCTCCAGCTGAGACGGGAGACCAACGGTCCCTTTCCACGTGCCACAGGAATCCTGGGTCTCCAATCAAGTTTCACGAGGAGTCAGGCATCGTCTCCTTTGGAGGCACTGATCTCCGCATACCTCTGGAGTTTTCAAAGGATTTGAGGCCTCCTGTCACGATGAGGTGGGGAACTAGGTCTTTCTCTGTGGTCTCCACAGGGGATTCAGACACCCTTTCGTCTTGGGAGATGCAAGACGAGCCTGCATTCCAGTCACTGCAGGGATATCCGGCCTCATTTCGAGTCAGGACATCGCGGTGTCCATTCCACTTGAGGCCGCAAACTCAGGGTCCCTCTCACATACCTAGAGCTGAGAGAAGCCTCCTCTTGAGGTGCTTGTGGTAAGGTGGTATTCCTCTGTAGTCGAAGCCATGGACTAACCTCTCATCTCGAGTTGATTTTTGGCCCACGGAGCTCTTTCGTGTTGCTACAGTGACCTCAGGATCCCTCTAGCCTTGAAACAGTGTTCTTGGGGTTTCTCTGGAGTGCCATCAAGGAAATCAAGGCTCCTTTCATGTGTGATGTGCAACACGGAATTGCTCTGCACGCAGTGCAGGGGAATCGGGCCTCATCTCGCGGCGAGGGGGAAGTCTCATGGTTTTTCTCGAGTTGCGGCAGGAACCTGGGGTATATTCTCGAGTTACGACGGGGATGGCCCTTCCACCCACGTGTTTGTTCAGCGACGTCAGGACTCCTGCCTAGTTGCGAGGGACAACTCTGGATTCTCCTCGAGGCTTGGCAGGGCAATTGGGACGCCTCTCCAGCTGAGGCGGGAGACCAAGGTTCCCTTTCCACGTGCCACAGGAATCCTGGGACTCCTATCAAGTTTCACGAGGAGTCAGGCATCGTCTCCTTTGGAGGCACTGATCTCCGCGTACCTCTGGAATTTTCAAAGGATGTGAGGCTATCGGTCGCGATGAGGTGGGAACTAAGTCTTTCTCTGTGCTTTCCACAGGGGATTCAGACATCCTTTCGTCCTGGGAGATGCAAGACGAGCCTGCATTCCGGTCACTGCAGGGATATCCGGCCTTATTTCGAGTCAGGTCATCGTGGTGTCCATTCCACTTGAGGCCGCAAACTCAGGGTCCCTCTCACATACCTAGAGCTGAGAGAAGCCTCCTCTTGAGGTGCTTGTGGTAAGGTGGTATTCCTCTGGAGTCGAAGCTAGGGACTAACCTCTCATCTCGAGTTGATTTTTGGTCCACGGAGCTCTTTCGTGTTGCTACAGTGACCTCAGGATCCCTCTAGCCTTGAAACAGTGTTCTTGGGGTTTCTCTGGAGTGCCATCAAGGAAATCAAGGCTCCTTTTATGTGTGATGTGCAACACGGAATTGCTCTGCACGCAGTGCAGGGGAATCGGGCCTCATCTCGCGGCGAGGGGGAAGTCTCATGGTTTTTCTCGAGTTGCGGCAGGAACCTGGGGTATATTCTCGAGTTACGACGGGGATGGCCCTTCCACACACGTGTTTGTTCAGCCACGTCAGGACTCCTGCCTAGTTGCGAGACACATCTCGGGATTCTACGCGAGGCTTGACAAGGCAATTGGGACGCCTCTCCAGCTGAGGCAGGAGACCAAGGGTCCCTTTCCACGTGCCACAGGAATCCTGGGACTCCTATCAAGTTTCACGAGGAGTCAGGCATCGTCTCCTTTGGAGGCACTGATCTCCGCGTACCTCTGGAGTTTTCAAAGGATGTGAGGCCTCCGGTCGCGATGAGGTGGGGAACTAAGTCTTTCTCTGTGGTCTCCACAGGGGATTCAGACATCCTTTCATCTTGGGAGATGCAAGACGAGCCTGCATTCAAGTCACTGCAGGGATATCCAGCCTTATTTCACGTCAGGGCATCGCGGTGTCCATTCCACTTGAGGCCGCAAACTCAGGGTCCCTCTCACATACCTAGAGCTGAGAGAAGCCTCCTCTTGAGGTGCTTGTGGTAAGGTGGTATTCCTCTGGAGTCGAAGCCAGGGACTAACCTCTCATCTCGAGTTGATTTTTGGCCCACGGAGCTCTTTCGTGTTGCTACAGTGACCTCAGGATCCCTCTAGCCTTGAAACAGTGTTCTTGGGGTTTCTCTGGAGTGCCATCAAGGAAATCAAGGCTCCTTTCATGTGTGATGTGCAAGACGGAATTGCTCTGCACGCAGTGCAGGGGAATCGGGCCTCATCTCGCGGCGAGGGGGAAGTCTCATGGTTTTTCTCGAGTTGCGGCAGGAACCTGGGATATATTCTCGAGTTACGACGGGGATGGCCCTTCCACCCACGTGTTTCTTCAGCGACGTCAGGACTCCTGCCTAGTTGCGAGGGACAACTCGGGATTCTCCTCGAGGCTTTGCAGGGCAATTGGGAAGCCTCTCCAGCTGAGACGGGAGACCAACGGTCCCTTTCCACGTGCCACAGGAATCCTGGGTCTCCAATCAAGTTTCACGAGGAGTCAGGCATCGTCTCCTTTGGAGGCACTGATCTCCGCATACCTCTGGAGTTTTCAAAGGATTTGAGGCCTCCTGTCACGATGAGGTGGGGAACTAGGTCTTTCTCTGTGGTCTCCACAGGGGATTCAGACACCCTTTCGTCTTGGGAGATGCAAGACGAGCCTGCATTCCAGTCACTGCAGGGATATCCGGCCTCATTTCGAGTCAGGACATCGCGGTGTCCATTCCACTTGAGGCCGCAAACTCAGGGTCCCTCTCACATACCTAGAGCTGAGAGAAGCCTCCTCTTGAGGTGCTTGTGGTAAGGTGGTATTCCTCTGTAGTCGAAGCCATGGACTAACCTCTCATCTCGAGTTGATTTTTGGCCCACGGAGCTCTTTCGTGTTGCTACAGTGACCTCAGGATCCCTCTAGCCTTGAAACAGTGTTCTTGGGGTTTCTCTGGAGTGCCATCAAGGAAATCAAGGCTCCTTTCATGTGTGATGTGCAACACGGAATTGCTCTGCACGCAGTGCAGGGGAATCGGGCCTCATCTCGCGGCGAGGGGGAAGTCTCATGGTTTTTCTCGAGTTGCGGCAGGAACCTGGGGTATATTCTCGAGTTACGACGGGGATGGCCCTTCCACCCACGTGTTTGTTCAGCGACGTCAGGACTCCTGCCTAGTTGCGAGGGACAACTCTTTATTCTCCTCGAGGCTTGGCAGGGCAATTGGGACGCCTCTCCAGCTGAGGCGGGAGACCAAGGTTCCCTTTCCACGTGCCACAGGAATCCTGGGACTCCTATCAAGTTTCACGAGGAGTCAGGCATCGTCTCCTTTGGAGGCACTGATCTCCGCGTACCTCTGGAATTTTCAAAGGATGTGAGGCTATCGGTCGCGATGAGGTGGGAACTAAGTCTTTCTCTGTGCTTTCCACAGGGGATTCAGACATCCTTTCGTCCTGGGAGATGCAAGACGAGCCTGCATTCCGGTCACTGCAGGGATATCCGGCCTTATTTCGAGTCAGGTCATCGTGGTGTCCATTCCACTTGAGGCCGCAAACTCAGGGTCCCTCTCACATACCTAGAGCTGAGAGAAGCCTCCTCTTGAGGTGCTTGTGGTAAGGTGGTATTCCTCTGGAGTCGAAGCTAGGGACTAACCTCTCATCTCGAGTTGATTTTTGGTCCACGGAGCTCTTTCGTGTTGCTACAGTGACCTCAGGATCCCTCTAGCCTTGAAACAGTGTTCTTGGGGTTTCTCTGGAGTGCCATCAAGGAAATCAAGGCTCCTTTTATGTGTGATGTGCAACACGGAATTGCTCTGCACGCAGTGCAGGGGAATCGGGCCTCATCTCGCGGCGAGGGGGAAGTCTCATGGTTTTTCTCGAGTTGCGGCAGGAACCTGGGGTATATTCTCGAGTTACGACGGGGATGGCCCTTCCACACACGTGTTTGTTCAGCCACGTCAGGACTCCTGCCTAGTTGCGAGACACATCTCGGGATTCTACGCGAGGCTTGACAAGGCAATTGGGACGCCTCTCCAGCTGAGGCAGGAGACCAAGGGTCCCTTTCCACGTGCCACAGGAATCCTGGGACTCCTATCAAGTTTCACGAGGAGTCAGGCATCGTCTCCTTTGGAGGCACTGATCTCCGCGTACCTCTGGAGTTTTCAAAGGATGTGAGGCCTCCGGTCGCGATGAGGTGGGGAACTAAGTCTTTCTCTGTGGTCTCCACAGGGGATTCAGACATCCTTTCATCTTGGGAGATGCAAGACGAGCCTGCATTCAAGTCACTGCAGGGATATCCAGCCTTATTTCACGTCAGGGCATCGCGGTGTCCATTCCACTTGAGGCCGCAAACTCAGGGTCCCTCTCACATACCTAGAGCTGAGAGAAGCCTCCTCTTGAGGTGCTTGTGGTAAGGTGGTATTCCTCTGGAGTCGAAGCCAGGGACTAACCTCTCATCTCGAGTTGATTTTTGGCCCACGGAGCTCTTTCGTGTTGCTACAGTGACCTCAGGATCCCTCTAGCCTTGAAACAGTGTTCTTGGGGTTTCTCTGGAGTGCCATCAAGGAAATCAAGGCTCCTTTCATGTGTGATGTGCAAGACGGAATTGCTCTGCACGCAGTGCAGGGGAATCGGGCCTCATCTCGCGGCGAGGGGGAAGTCTCATGGTTTTTCTCGAGTTGCGGCGGGAACCTGGGGTATATTCTCGAGTTACGACGGGGATGGCCCTTCCACCCACGTGTTTCTTCAGCGACGTCAGGACTCCTGCCTAGTTGCGAGGGACAACTCTGGATTCTCCTCGAGGCTTGGCAGGGCAATTGGGACGCCTCTCCAGCTGAGGCGGGAGACCAAGGGTCCCTTTCCACGTGCCACAGGAATCCTGGGACTCCTATCAAGTTTCACGAGGAGTCAGGCATCGTCTCCTTTGGAGGCACTGATCTCCGCGTACCTCTGGAATTTTCAAAGGATGTGAGGCCTCCGGTCGCGATGAGGTGGGGAACTAGGTCTTTCTCTGTGGTCTCCACAGGGGATTCAGACATCCTTTCATCTTGGGAGATGCAAGACGAGCCTGCATTGAAGTCACTGCAAGGATATCCAGCCTTATTTCGCGTCAGGGCATCGCGGTGTCCATTCCACTTGAGGCCGCAAACTCAGGGTCCCTCTCACATACCTAGAGCTGAGAGAAGCCTCCTCTTGAGGTGCTTGTGGTAAGGTGGTATTCCTCTGGAGTCGAAGCCAGGGACTAACCTCTCATCTCGAGTTGATTTTTGGTCCACGGAGCTCTTTCGTGTTGCTACAGTGACCTCAGGATCCCTCTAGCCTTGAAACAGTGTTCTTGGGGTTTCTCTGGAGTGCCATGAAGGAAATCAAGGCTCCTTTCATGTGTGATGTGCAACACGGAATTGCTCTGCACGCAGTGCAGGGGAATCGGGCCTCATCTCGCGGCGAGGGGGAAGTCTCATGGTTTTTCTCGAGTTGCGGCAGGAACCTGGGATATATTCTCGAGTTACGACGGGGATGGCCCTTCCACCCACGTGTTTCTTCAGCGACGTCAGGACTCCTGCCTAGTTGCGAGGGACAACTCGGGATTCTCCTCGAGGCTTTGCAGGGCAATTGGGAAGCCTCTCCAGCTGAGACGGGAGACCAACGGTCCCTTTCCACGTGCCACAGGAATCCTGGGTCTCCAATCAAGTTTCACGAGGAGTCAGGCATCGTCTCCTTTGGAGGCACTGATCTCCGCATACCTCTGGAGTTTTCAAAGGATTTGAGGCCTCCTGTCACGATGAGGTGGGGAACTAGGTCTTTCTCTGTGGTCTCCACAGGGGATTCAGACACCCTTTCGTCTTGGGAGATGCAAGACGAGCCTGCATTCCAGTCACTGCAGGGATATCCGGCCTCATTTCGAGTCAGGACATCGCGGTGTCCATTCCACTTGAGGCCGCAAACTCAGGGTCCCTCTCACATACCTAGAGCTGAGAGAAGCCTCCTCTTGAGGTGCTTGTGGTAAGGTGGTATTCCTCTGTAGTCGAAGCCATGGACTAACCTCTCATCTCGAGTTGATTTTTGGCCCACGGAGCTCTTTCGTGTTGCTACAGTGACCTCAGGATCCCTCTAGCCTTGAAACAGTGTTCTTGGGGTTTCTCTGGAGTGCCATCAAGGAAATCAAGGCTCCTTTCATGTGTGATGTGCAACACGGAATTGCTCTGCACGCAGTGCAGGGGAATCGGGCCTCATCTCGCGGCGAGGGGGAAGTCTCATGGTTTTTCTCGAGTTGCGGCAGGAACCTGGGGTATATTCTCGAGTTACGACGGGGATGGCCCTTCCACCCACGTGTTTGTTCAGCGACGTCAGGACTCCTGCCTAGTTGCGAGGGACAACTCTGGATTCTCCTCGAGGCTTGGCAGGGCAATTGGGACGCCTCTCCAGCTGAGGCGGGAGACCAAGGTTCCCTTTCCACGTGCCACAGGAATCCTGGGACTCCTATCAAGTTTCACGAGGAGTCAGGCATCGTCTCCTTTGGAGGCACTGATCTCCGCGTACCTCTGGAATTTTCAAAGGATGTGAGGCTATCGGTTGCGATGAGGTGGGAACTAAGTCTTTCTCTGTGCTTTCCACAGGGGATTCAGACATCCTTTCGTCCTGGGAGATGCAAGACGAGCCTGCATTCCGGTCACTGCAGGGATATCCGTCCTTATTTCGAGTCAGGTCATCGTGGTGTCCATTCCACTTGAGGCCGCAAACTCAGGGTCCCTCTCACATACCTAGAGCTGAGAGAAGCCTCCTCTTGAGGTGCTTGTGGTAAGGTGGTATTCCTCTGGAGTCGAAGCTAGGGACTAACCTCTCATCTCGAGTTGATTTTTGGTCCACGGAGCTCTTTCGTGTTGCTACAGTGACCTCAGGATCCCTCTAGCCTTGAAACAGTGTTCTTGGGGTTTCTCTGGAGTGCCATCAAGGAAATCAAGGCTCCTTTCATGTGTGATGTGCAACACGGAATTGCTCTGCACGCAGTGCAGGGGAATCGGGCCTCATCTCGCGGCGAGGGGGAAGTCTCATGGTTTTTCTCGAGTTGCGGCAGGAACCTGGGGTATATTCTCGAGTTACGACGGGGATGGCCCTTCCACACACGTGTTTGTTCAGCCACGTCAGGACTCCTGCCTAGTTGCGAGACACATCTCGGGATTCTACGCGAGGCTTGACAAGGCAATTGGGACGCCTCTCCAGCTGAGGCAGGAGACCAAGGGTCCCTTTCCACGTGCCACAGGAATCCTGGGACTCCTATCAAGTTTCACGAGGAGTCAGGCATCGTCTCCTTTGGAGGCACTGATCTCCGCGTACCTCTGGAGTTTTCAAAGGATGTGAGGCCTCCGGTCGCGATGAGGTGGGGAACTAAGTCTTTCTCTGTGGTCTCCACAGGGGATTCAGACATCCTTTCATCTTGGGAGATGCAAGACGAGCCTGCATTCAAGTCACTGCAGGGATATCCAGCCTTATTTCACGTCAGGGCATCGCGGTGTCCATTCCACTTGAGGCCGCAAACTCAGGGTCCCTCTCACATACCTAGAGCTGAGAGAAGCCTCCTCTTGAGGTGCTTGTGGTAAGGTGGTATTCCTCTGGAGTCGAAGCCAGGGACTAACCTCTCATCTCGAGTTGATTTTTGGCCCACGGAGCTCTTTCGTGTTGCTACAGTGACCTCAGGATCCCTCTAGCCTTGAAACAGTGTTCTTGGGGTTTCTCTGGAGTGCCATCAAGGAAATCAAGGCTCCTTTCATGTGTGATGTGCAAGACGGAATTGCTCTGCACGCAGTGCAGGGGAATCGGGCCTCATCTCGCGGCGAGGGGGAAGTCTCATGGTTTTTCTCGAGTTGCGGCGGGAACCTGGGGTATATTCTCGAGTTACGACGGGGATGGCCCTTCCACCCACGTGTTTCTTCAGCGACGTCAGGACTCCTGCCTAGTTGCGAGGGACAACTCTGGATTCTCCTCGAGGCTTGGCAGGGCAATTGGGACGCCTCTCCAGCTGAGGCGGGAGACCAAGGGTCCCTTTCCACGTGCCACAGGAATCCTGGGACTCCTATCAAGTTTCACGAGGAGTCAGGCATCGTCTCCTTTGGAGGCACTGATCTCCGCGTACCTCTGGAATTTTCAAAGGATGTGAGGCCTCCGGTCGCGATGAGGTGGGGAACTAGGTCTTTCTCTGTGGTCTCCACAGGGGATTCAGACATCCTTTCATCTTGGGAGATGCAAGACGAGCCTGCATTGAAGTCACTGCAAGGATATCCAGCCTTATTTCGCGTCAGGGCATCGCGGTGTCCATTCCACTTGAGGCCGCAAACTCAGGGTCCCTCTCACATACCTAGAGCTGAGAGAAGCCTCCTCTTGAGGTGCTTGTGGTAAGGTGGTATTCCTCTGGAGTCGAAGCCAGGGACTAACCTCTCATCTCGAGTTGATTTTTGGTCCACGGAGCTCTTTCGTGTTGCTACAGTGACCTCAGGATCCCTCTAGCCTTGAAACAGTGTTCTTGGGGTTTCTCTGGAGTGCCATGAAGGAAATCAAGGCTCCTTTCATGTGTGATGTGCAACACGGAATTGCTCTGCACGCAGTGCAGGGGAATCGGGCCTCATCTCGCATCGAGGGGGAAGTCTCATGGTTTTTCTCGAGTTGCGGCAGGAACCTGGGATATATTCTCGAGTTACGACGGGGATGGCCCTTCCACCCACGTGTTTCTTCAGCGACGTCAGGACTCCTGCCTAGTTGCGAGGGACAACTCGGGATTCTCCTCGAGGCTTTGCAGGGCAATTGGGAAGCCTCTCCAGCTGAGACGGGAGACCAACGGTCCCTTTCCACGTGCCACAGGAATCCTGGGTCTCCAATCAAGTTTCACGAGGAGTCAGGCATCGTCTCCTTTGGAGGCACTGATCTCCGCATACCTCTGGAGTTTTCAAAGGATTTGAGGCCTCCTGTCACGATGAGGTGGGGAACTAGGTCTTTCTCTGTGGTCTCCACAGGGGATTCAGACACCCTTTCGTCTTGGGAGATGCAAGACGAGCCTGCATTCCAGTCACTGCAGGGATATCCGGCCTCATTTCGAGTCAGGACATCGCGGTGTCCATTCCACTTGAGGCCGCAAACTCAGGGTCCCTCTCACATACCTAGAGCTGAGAGAAGCCTCCTCTTGAGGTGCTTGTGGTAAGGTGGTATTCCTCTGTAGTCGAAGCCATGGACTAACCTCTCATCTCGAGTTGATTTTTGGCCCACGGAGCTCTTTCGTGTTGCTACAGTGACCTCAGGATCCCTCTAGCCTTGAAACAGTGTTCTTGGGGTTTCTCTGGAGTGCCATCAAGGAAATCAAGGCTCCTTTCATGTGTGATGTGCAACACGGAATTGCTCTGCACGCAGTGCAGGGGAATCGGGCCTCATCTCGCGGCGAGGGGGAAGTCTCATGGTTTTTCTCGAGTTGCGGCAGGAACCTGGGGTATATTCTCGAGTTACGACGGGGATGGCCCTTCCACCCACGTGTTTGTTCAGCGACGTCAGGACTCCTGCCTAGTTGCGAGGGACAACTCTGGATTCTCCTCGAGGCTTGGCAGGGCAATTGGGACGCCTCTCCAGCTGAGGCGGGAGACCAAGGTTCCCTTTCCACGTGCCACAGGAATCCTGGGACTCCTATCAAGTTTCACGAGGAGTCAGGCATCGTCTCCTTTGGAGGCACTGATCTCCGCGTACCTCTGGAATTTTCAAAGGATGTGAGGCTATCGGTTGCGATGAGGTGGGAACTAAGTCTTTCTCTGTGCTTTCCACAGGGGATTCAGACATCCTTTCGTCCTGGGAGATGCAAGACGAGCCTGCATTCCGGTCACTGCAGGGATATCCGTCCTTATTTCGAGTCAGGTCATCGTGGTGTCCATTCCACTTGAGGCCGCAAACTCAGGGTCCCTCTCACATACCTAGAGCTGAGAGAAGCCTCCTCTTGAGGTGCTTGTGGTAAGGTGGTATTCCTCTGGAGTCGAAGCTAGGGACTAACCTCTCATCTCGAGTTGATTTTTGGTCCACGGAGCTCTTTCGTGTTGCTACAGTGACCTCAGGATCCCTCTAGCCTTGAAACAGTGTTCTTGGGGTTTCTCTGGAGTGCCATCAAGGAAATCAAGGCTCCTTTCATGTGTGATGTGCAACACGGAATTGCTCTGCACGCAGTGCAGGGGAATCGGGCCTCATCTCGCGGCGAGGGGGAAGTCTCATGGTTTTTCTCGAGTTGCGGCAGGAACCTGGGGTATATTCTCGAGTTACGACGGGGATGGCCCTTCCACACACGTGTTTGTTCAGCCACGTCAGGACTCCTGCCTAGTTGCGAGACACATCTCGGGATTCTACGCGAGGCTTGACAAGGCAATTGGGACGCCTCTCCAGCTGAGGCAGGAGACCAAGGGTCCCTTTCCACGTGCCACAGGAATCCTGGGACTCCTATCAAGTTTCACGAGGAGTCAGGCATCGTCTCCTTTGGAGGCACTGATCTCCGCGTACCTCTGGAGTTTTCAAAGGATGTGAGGCCTCCGGTCGCGATGAGGTGGGGAACTAAGTCTTTCTCTGTGGTCTCCACAGGGGATTCAGACATCCTTTCATCTTGGGAGATGCAAGACGAGCCTGCATTCAAGTCACTGCAGGGATATCCAGCCTTATTTCACGTCAGGGCATCGCGGTGTCCATTCCACTTGAGGCCGCAAACTCAGGGTCCCTCTCACATACCTAGAGCTGAGAGAAGCCTCCTCTTGAGGTGCTTGTGGTAAGGTGGTATTCCTCTGGAGTCGAAGCCAGGGACTAACCTCTCATCTCGAGTTGATTTTTGGCCCACGGAGCTCTTTCGTGTTGCTACAGTGACCTCAGGATCCCTCTAGCCTTGAAACAGTGTTCTTGGGGTTTCTCTGGAGTGCCATCAAGGAAATCAAGGCTCCTTTCATGTGTGATGTGCAACACGGAATTGCTCTGCACGCAGTGCAGGGGAATCGGGCCTCATCTCGCGGCGAGGGGGAAGTCTCATGGTTTTTCTCGAGTTGCGGCGGGAACCTGGGGTATATTCTCGAGTTACGACGGGGATGGCCCTTCCACCCACGTGTTTCTTCAGCGACGTCAGGACTCCTGCCTAGTTGCGAGGGACAACTCTGGATTCTCCTCGAGGCTTGGCAGGGCAATTGGGACGCCTCTCCAGCTGAGGCGGGAGACCAAGGGTCCCTTTCCACGTGCCACAGGAATCCTAGGACTCCTATCAAGTTTCACGAGGAGTCAGGCATCGTCTCCTTTGGAGGCACTGATCTCCGCGTACCTCTGGAGTTTTCAAAGGATGTGAGGCTATCGGTCGCGATGAGGTGGGGAATTAAGTCTTTCTCTGTGCTTTCCACAGGGGATTCAGACATCCTTTCGTCCTGGGAGATGCAAGACGAGCCTGCATTGAAGTCACTGCAGGGATATCCGGCCTTATTTCGAGTCAGGGCATCGCGGTGTCCATTCCACTTGAGGCCGCAAACTCAGGGTCCCTCTCACATACCTAGAGCTGAGAGAAGCCTCCTCTTGAGGTGCTTGTGGTAAGGTGGTATTCCTCTGGAGACGAATCCAGGGACTAACCTCTCTTCGAGTTGATTTTTGGTCCACAGAGTTCTTTCGTGTTGCTACAGTGACCTCAGGTTCCCTCTAGCCTTGAAACAGTGTTCTTGGGGTTTCTCTGGAGTGCCATCAAGGAAATCAAGGCTCCTTTCATGTGTGATGTGCAACACAGAATTGCTGTGCACGCAGTGCAGGGGAATCGGGCCTCATCTCGCGGCGAGGGGGAAGTCTCATGGTTTTTCTCGAGTTGCGGCGGGAACCTGGGGTATATTCTCGAGTTACGACGGGGATGGCCCTTCCACCCACGTGTTTGTTCAGCCACGTCAGGACTCCTGCTTGTGGCGAGGGACAACTCGGGATTCTCCTCGAGGCTTGGCAGGGCAATTGGGACGCCTCTCCAGCTGAGGCGGGAGACCAAGGGTCCCTTTCCACGTGCCACAAGAATCCTGGGACTACGATCAAGTTTCACGAGGAGTCAGGCATCGTCTCCTTTGGAGGCACTGATCTCCGCGTACCTCTGGAGTTTTCAAAGGATGTGAGGCCTCTGGTCGCGATGAGGTGGGGAACTAGGTGTTTCTCTGTGGTCTCCACAGGGGATTCAGACATCCTTTCTTCTTGGGAGATGCAAGACGAGCCTGCATTGAAGTCACTGCAGGGATATCCGGCCTTATTTCGAGTCAGGGCATCGCGGTGTCCATTCCACTTGAGGCCGCAAACTCAGGATCCCTCTCACATACCTAGAGCTGAGAGAAGCCTCCTCTTGAGGTGCTTGTGGTAAGGTGGTATTCCTCAGGAGTCGAAGCCAGGGACTAACCTCTCATCTCGTGTTGATTCTTGGTCCACGGAGCTCTTTCGTGTTTCTACAGTGACCTCAGGATCCCTCTAGCCTTGAAACAGTGTTCTTGGGGTTTCTCTGGAGTGCCATCAAGGAAATCAAGGCTCCTTTCATGTGTGATGTGCAAGACGGAATTGCTCTGCACGCAGTGCAGGGGAAACGGGCCACATCTCGCGGCGAGGGGGAAGTCTCATGGTTTTTCTCGAGTTGCGGCGGGAACCTGGGGTATATTCTCGAGTTACGACGGGGATTGCCCTTCCACCCACGTGTTTGTTCAGCGACGTCAGGACTCCTGCCTAGTTGCGAGGGACAACTCGGGATTCTCCTCGAGGCTTTGCAGGGCAATTGGGACGCCTCTCCAGCTGAGGCGGGAGACCAAGGGTCCCTTTCCACGTGCCACAGGAATCCTGGGTCTCCTATCAAGTTTCACGAGGAGTCAGGCATCGTCTCCTTTGGAGGCACTGATCTCCGCATTCCTCTGGAGTTTTCAAAGGATTTGAGGCCTCCTGTCGCGATGAGGTGTGGAACTAGGTCTTTCTCTGTGGTCTCCACAGGGGATTCAGACACCCTTTCGTCTTGGGAGATGCAAGACGAGCCTGCATTCCAGTCACTGCAGGGATATCCGGCCTTATTTCGAGTCAGAGCATCGCGGTGTCCATTCCACTTGAGGCCGCAAACTCAGGGTCCCTCTCACATACCTAGAGCTGAGAGAAGCCTCCTCTTGAGGTGCTTCTGGTAAGGTGGTATTCCTCTGGAGTCGAAGCCAGGGACTTACCTCTCATCTCGAGTTGATTTTTGGTCCACAGAATTCTTTCGTGTTGCTACAGTGACCTCAGGATCCCTCTAGCCTTGAAACAGTGTTCTTGGGGTTTCTCTGGAGTGCCATCAAGGAAATCAAGGCTCCTTTCATGTGTGATGTGCAACACAGAATTGCTGTGCACGCAGTGCAGGGGAATCGGGCCTCATCTCGCGGCGAGGGGGAAGTCTCATGGTTTTTCTCGAGTTGCGGCGGGAACCTGGGGTATATTCTCGAGTTACGACGGGGATGGCCCTTCCACACACGTGTTTGTTCAGCCACGTCAGGACTCCTGCCTAGTTGCGAGGGACAACTCGGGATTCTCCTCGAGGCTTGGCAGGGCAATTGGGACGCCTCTCCAGCTGAGGCGGGAGACCAAGGGTCCCTTTCCACGTGCCACAGGAATCCTGGGACTCCTATCAAGTTTCACGAGGAGTCAGGCATCGTCTCCTTTGCAGGCACTGATCTCTGCGTACCTCTGGAGTTTTCAAAGATTTGAGGCCTCCGGTCGCGATGAGGTGGGGAACTAGGTCTTTCTCTGTGGTCTCCACAGGGGATTCAGACACCCTTTTGTCTTGGGAGATGCAAGACGAGCCTGCATTCCAGTCACTGCAGGGATATCCGGCCTTATTTCGAGTCAGGGCATCGCGTTGTCCATTCCACTTGAGGCCGCAAACTCAGGGTCCCTCTCACATACCTAGAGCTGAGAGAAGCCTCCTCTTGAGCTGCTTGTGTTAAGGTCGTATTCCTCTGGAGTCGAAGCCAGGGACTAACCTCTCATCTCGAGTTGATTTTTGGTCCACGGAGCTCTTTCGTGTTGCTACAGTGACCTCAGGATCCCTCTAGCCTTGAAACAGTGTTCTTGGGGTTTCTCTGGAGTGCCATGAAGGAAATCAAGGCTCCTTTCATGTGTGATGTGCAACACAGAATTGCTCTGCACGCAGTGCAGGGGAATCGGGCCTCATCTCGCGGCGAGGGGCAAGTCTCATGGTTTTTCTTGAGTTGCGGCGGGAACCTGGGGTATATTCTCGAGTTACGACGGGGATCTCCCTCCCACACACGTGTTTGTTCAGCCACGTCAGGACTCCTGCCTAGTTGCGAGACACAACTCGGGATTCTCCTGGAGGCTTGGCAAGGCAATTGGGACGCCTCTCCAGCTGAGGCGGGATACCAAGTGTCCCTTTCCACGTGCCACAGGAATCCTGGGACTCCTATCAAGTTTCACGAGGAGTCAGGCATCGTCTCCTTTGGAGGCACTGATCTCCGCGTACCTCTGGAGTTTTCAAAGGATGTGAGGCCTCCGGTCGCGATGAGGTGGGGAACTAGGTCTTTCCCTGTGGTCTCCACAGGGGATTCAGACATCCTTTCATCTTGGGAGATGCAAGACGAGCCTGCATTCAAGTCACTGCAGGGATATCCAGCCTTATTTCGCGTCAGGGCATCGCGGTGTCCATTCCACTTGAGGCCGCAAACTCAGGGTCCCTCTCACATACCTAGAGCTGAGAGAAGCCTCGTCTTGAGGTGCTTGTGGTAAGGTGGTATTCCTCTGGAGTCGAAGCCAGGGACTAACCTCTCATCTCGAGTTGATTTTTGGCCCACGGAGCTCTTTCGTGTTGCTACAGTGACCTCAGGATCCCTCTAGCCTTGAAACAGTGTTCTTGGGGTTTCTCTGGAGTGCCATCAAGGAAATCAAGGCTCCTTTCATGTGTGATGTGCAACACGGAATTGCTCTGCACGCAGTGCAGGGGAATCGGGCCTCATCTCACGGCGAGGGGGAAGTCTCATGGTTTTTCTCGAGTTGCAGCGGGAACCTGGGGTATATTCTCGAGTTACGACGGGGATGGCCCTTCCACCCACTTGTTTGTTCAGCCACGTCAGGACTCCTGCCTAGTTGCGAGGGACAACTCTGGATTCTCCTCGAGGCATGGCAGGGCAATTGGAACGCCTCTCCAGCTGAGGCGGGAGACCAAGGGTCCCTTTCCACGTGCCACAAGAATCCTGGGACTCCTATCAAGTTTCACGAGGAGTCAGGCATCGTCTCCTTTGGAGGCACTGATCTCCGCGTACCTCTGGAGTTTTCAAAGGATGTGAGGCCTCCGGTCGCGATGAGGTGGGGAACTAGGTCTTTCTCTGTGGTCTCCACAGGGGATTCAGACATCCTTTCTTTTTGGGAGATGCAAGACGAGCCTGCATTCAAGTCACTGCAGGGATATCCAGCCTTATTTCGCGTCAGGGCATCGCGGTGTCCATTCCACTTGAGGCCGCAAACTCAGGATCCCTCTCACATACCTAGAGCTGAGAGAAGCCTCCTCTTGAGGTGCTTGTGGTAAGGTGGTATTCCTCAGGAGTCGAAGCCAGGGACTAACCTCTCATCTCGTGTTGATTCTTCGTCCACGGAGCTCTTTCGTGTTGCTACAGTGACCTCAGGATCCCTCTAGCCTTGAAACAGTGTTCTTGGGGTTTCTCTGGAGTGCCATCAAGGAAATCAAGGCTCCTTTCATGTGTGATGTGCAAGACGGAATTGCTCTGCACGCAGTGCAGGGGAAACGGGCCACATCTCGCGGCGAGGGGGAAGTCTCATGGTTTTTCTCGAGTTGCGGCGGGAACCTGGGGTATATTTTCGAGTTACGACGGGGATGGACCTTCCACCCACGTGTGTGTTCAGCCATGTCAGGACTCCTGCCTAGTTGCGAGGGACAACTCGGGATTCTCCTCGAGGCTTTGCAGGGCAATTGGGACGCCTCTCCAGCTGAGGCGGGAGACCAAGGGTCCCTTTCCACGTGCCACAGGAATCCTGGGTCTCCTATCAAGTTTCACGAGGAGTCAGGCATCGTCTCCTTTGGAGGCACTGATCTCCGCATACCTCTGGAGTTTTCAAAGGATTTGAGTCCTCCTGTCGGGATGAGGTGTGGAACTAGGTCTTTCTCTGTGGTCTCCACAGGGGATTCAGACACCCTTTCGTCTTGGGAGATGCAAGACGAGCCTGCATTCCAGTCACTGCAGGGATATCCGGCCTTATTTCGAGTCAGAGCATCGCGGTGTCCATTCCACTTGAGGCCGCAAACTCAGGGTCCCTCTCACATACCTAGAGCTGAGAGAAGCCTCCTCTTGAGGTGCTTCTGGTAAGATGGTATTCCTCTGGAGTCGAAGCCAGGGACTTACCTCTCATCTCGAGTTGATTTTTGGTCCACAGAGTTCTTTCGTGTTGCTACAGTGACCTCAGGATCCCTCTAGCCTTGAAACAGTGTTCTTGGGGTTTCTCTGGAGTGCCATCAAGGAAATCAAGGCTCCTTTCATGTGTGATGTGCAAGACGGAATTGCTCTGCACGCAGTACAGGGGAATCGGGCCTCATCTCGCATCGAGGGGGAAGTCTCATGGTTTTTCTCGAGTTGTGGCGGGAACCTGGGGTATATTCTCGAGTTACGACGGGGATGGCCCTTCCACCCTCGTGTTTGTTCAGCCACGTCAGGACTCCTGCCTAGTTGCGAGGGACAACTCGGGATTCTCCTCGAGGCTTGGCAGGGCAATTGGAACGCCTCTCCAGCTGAGGCGGGAGACCAAGGGTCCCTTTCAACGTGCCACAAGAATCCTGGGACTCCTATCAAGTTTCACGAGGAGTCAGGCATCGTCTCCTTTGGAGCCACTGATCTCCGCGTACCTCTGGAGTTTTCAAAGGATGTGAGGCCTCCGGTCGCGATGAGGTGGGGAACTAGGTGTTTCTCTGTGGTCTCCACAGGGGATTCAGACATCCTTTCTTCTTGGGAGATGCAAGACGAACCTGCATTCAAGTCACTGCAGGGATATCTGGCCTTATTTCGAGTCAGGGCATCGCAGTGTACATTCCACTTGAGGCCGCAAACTCAGGGTCCCTCTCACATACCTAGAGCTGAGAGAAGCCTCCTCTTGAGGTGCTTGTGGAAAGGTGGTATTCCTCAGGAGTCGAAGCCAGCGACTAACCTCTCATCTCGTGTTGATTCTTGGTCCACGGAGCTCTTTCATGTTGCTACAGTGACCTCAGGATCCCTCCAACCTTGAAACAGTGTTCTTGGGGTTTCTCTGGAGTGCCATCAAGGAAATCAAGGCTCCTTTCATGTGTGATGTGCAACACGGAATTGCTCTGCACGCAGTGCAGGGGAATCGGGCCTCATTTTGCGGCGAAGGGGAAGTCTCATGGTTTTTCTCGAGTTGCGGCGGGAACTTGGGGTATATTCTCGAGTTACAACGGGAATGGCCCTTCCACACACGTGTGTGTTCAGCCATGTCAGGACTCCTACTTAGTTGCGAGGGACAACTCGGGATTCTCCTCGAGGCTTTGCAGGGCAATTGGGAACCCTCTCCAGCTGAGACGGGAGACCAAGTGTCCCTTTCCACGTGCCACAGGAATCCTGGGTCTCCTATCAAGTTTCACGAGGAGTCAGGCATCGTCTCCTTTGGAGGCACTGATCTCCGCGTACCTCTGGAGTTTTCAAAGGATGTGAGGCCTCCGGTCGCGATGAGGTGGGGAACTAGGTGTTTCTCTGTGGTCTCCACAGGGGATTCAGACATCCTTTCTTCTTGGGAGATGCAAGACGAGCCTGCATTCAAGTCACTGCAGGGATATCCGGCCTTATTTCACGTCAGGGCATCGCGGTGTCCATTCCACTTGAGGCCGCAAACTCAGGGTCCCTCTCACATACCTAGAGCTGAGAGAAGCCTCCTCTTGAGGTGCTTGTGGTAAGGTGGTATTCCTCTGGAGTCGAAGCCAGGGACTAACCTCTCATCTCGAGTTGATTTTTGGCCCACGGAGCTCTTTCGTGTTGCTACAGTGACCTCAGGATCCCTCTAGCCTTGAAACAGTGTTCTTGGGGTTTCTCTGGAGTGCCATCAAGGAAATCAAGGCTCCTTTCATGTGTGATGTGCAACACGGAATTGCTCTGCACGCAGTGCAGGGGAATCGGGCCTCATCTCGCGGCGAGGGGGAAGTCTCATGGTTTTTCTCGAGTTGCGGCGGGAACCTGGGGTATATTCTCGAGTTAAGACGGGGATGGCCCTTCCACCCACGTGTTTCTTCAGCGACGTCAGGACTCCTGCCTAGTTGCGAGGGACAACTCTGGATTCTCCTCGAGGCTTGGCAGGGCAATTGGGACGCCTCTCCAGCTGAGGCGGGAGACCAAGTGTCCCTTTCCAAGTGCCACAGGAATCCTGGGACTCCTATCAAGTTTCACGAGGAGTCATGCATCGTCTCCTTTGAAGGCACTGATCTCCGCGTACCTCTGAAGTTTTCAAAGGATGTGAGGCTATCGGTCGCGATGAGGTGGGGAACTAAGTCTTTCTCTGTGCTTTCCACAGGGGATTCAGACATCCTTTCTTCTTGGGAGATGCAAGACGAGCCTGCATTGAAGTCACTGCAGGGATATCCGGTCTTATTTCGAGTCAGGGCATCGCGGTGTCCATTCCACTTGAGGCCGCAAACTCAGGGTCCCTCTCACATACCTAGAGCTGAGAGAAGCCTCCTCTTGAGGTGCTTGTGGTAAGGTGGTATTCCTCTGGAGACGAATCCAGGGACTAACCTCTCTTTTCGAGTTGATTTTTGGTCCACAGAGTTCATTCGTGTTGCTACAGTGACCTCAGGATCCCTCTATCCTTGAAACAGTGTTCTTGGGGTTTCTCTGGAGTGCCATCAAGGAAATCAAGGCTCCTTTCATGTGTGATGTGCAAGACGGAATTGCTCTGCACGCAGTACAGGGGAACCGGGCCTCATCTCGCATCGAGGGGGAAGTCTCATGGTTTTTCTCGAGTTGCGGCAGGAACCTGGGGTATATTCTCGAGTTACGACGGGGATGGCCCTTCCACACACGTGTTTGTTCAGCCACGTCAGGACTCTTGCCTAGTTGCGAGGGACAACTCGGGATTCTCCTCGAGGCTTGGCAGGGCAATTGGAATGCCTCTCCAGCTGAGGCGGGAGACCAAGGGTCCCTTTCCACGTGCCACAAGAATCCTGGGACTCCTATCAAGTTTCACGAGGAGTCAGGCATCGTCTCCTTTGGAGGCACTGATCTCCGCGTACCTCTGGAGTTTTCAAAGGATGTGAGGCCTCCGGTCGCGATGAGGTGGGGAACTAGGTCTTTCTCTGTGGTCTCCACAGGGGATTCAGACATCCTTTCTTCTTGGGAGATGCAAGACGAGCCTGCATTCAAGTCACTGCAGGGATATCCGGCCTACATTCGAGTCAGGGCATCGCGGTGTCCATTCCACTTGAAGCCGCAAACTCAGGATCCCTCTCACATACCTAGAGCTGAGAGAACCCTCCTCTTGAGGTGCTTGTGGTAAGGTGGTATTCCTCAGGAGTCGAAGCCAGGGACTAACCTCTCATCTCGAGTTGATTTTTGGCCCACAGAGCACTTTCGTGTTGCTACAGTGACCTCAGGATCCCTCTAGCCTTGAAACAGTGTTCTTGGGGTTTCTCTGGAGTGCCATGAAGGAAATCAAGGCTCCTTTCATGTGTGATGTGCAACACAGAATTGCTGTGCACGCAGTGCAGGGGAATCGGGCCTCATCTCGCGGCGAGGGGGAAGTCTCATGGTTTTTCTCGAGTTGCGGCGGGAACCTGGGGTATATTCTCGAGTTACGACGGGTATAACCCTTCCACCCACGTGTTTGTTCAGCCACGTCAGGACTCTTGCCTAGTTGCGAGACACAACTCGGAATTCTCCTCGAGGCTTGGCAAGGCAATTGGGACGCCTCTCCAGGTGAGGCGGGAGACCAAGGGTCCCTTTCCACGTGCCACAGGAATCCTGGGACTCCTATCAAGTTTCACGAGGAGTCAGGCATCGTCTCCTTTGGAGGCACTGATCTCCGCGTACCTCTGGAGTTTTCAAAGGATTTGAGGCCTCTGGTCGCGATGAGGTGGGGAACTAGGTCTTTCTCTGTGGTCTCCACAGGGGATTCAGACACCCTTTTGTCTTGGGAGATGCAAGACGAGCCTGCATTCCAGTCACTGCAGGGATATCCGGCCTTATTTCGAGTCAGGGCATCGCGGTGTCCATTCCACTTGAGGCCGCAAACTCAGGGTCCCTCTCACATACCTAGAGTTGAGAGAAGCCTCCTCTTGAGGTGCTTGTGGTAAGGTCGTATTCCTCTGGAGTCGAAGCCAGGGACTAACCTCTCATCTCGAGTTGATTTTTGGTCCACGGAGCTCTTTCGTGTTGCTACAGTGACCTCAGGATCCCTCTAGCCTTGAAACAGTGTTCTTGGGGTTTCTCTGGAGTGCCATGAAGGAAATCAAGGCTCCTTTCATGTGTGATGTGCAACACAGAATTGCTCTGCACGCAGTGCAGGGGAATCGGGCCTCATCTCGCGGCGAGGGGCAAGTCTCATGGTTTTTCTTGAGTTGCGGCGGGAACCTGGGGTATATTCTCGAGTTACGACGGGGATCTCCCTTCCACACACGTGTTTGTTCAGCCACGTCAGGACTCCTGCCTAGTTGCGAGACACAACTCGGGATTCTCCTCGAGGCTTGGCAAGGCAATTGGGACGCCTCTCCAGCTGAGGCGGGAGACCAAGGGTCCCTTTCCACGTGCCTCAGGAATCCTGGGACTCCTATCAAGTTTCACGAGGAGTCAGGCATCGTCTCCTTTGGAGGCACTGATCTCCGCATACCTCTGGAGTTTTCAAAGGATGTGAGGCCTCCGGTCTCGATGAGATGGGGAACTAGGTCTTTCTCTGTGGTCTCCACAGGGGATTCAGACATCCTTTCATCTTGGGAGATGCAAGACGAGCCTGCATTCAAGTCACTGCAGGGATATCCGGCCTTATTTCGCGTCAGGGCATCGCGGTGTCCATTCCACTTGAGGCCGCAAACTCAGGGTCCCTCTCACATACCTAGAGCTGAGAGAAGCCTCCTCTTGAGGTGCTTGTGGTAAGGTGGTATTCCTCTGGAGTCGAAGCCAGGGACTAACCTCTCATCTCGAGTTGATTTTTGGCCCACGGAGCTCTTTCGTGTTGCTACAGTGACCTCAGGATCCCTCTAGCCTTGAAACAGTGTTCTTGGGGTTTCTCTGGAGTGCCATCAAGGAAATCAAGGCTCCTTTCATGTGTGATGTGCAAGACGGAATTGCTCTGCACGCAGTACAGGGGAATCGGGCCTCATCTCGCATCGAGGGGGAAGTCTCATGGTTTTTCTCGAGTTGCGGCGGGAACCTGGGGTATATTCTCGAGTTACGACGGGGATGGCCCTTCCACCCACGTGTTTGTTCAGCCACGTCAGGACTCCTGCCTAGTTGCGAGGGACAACTCGGGATTCTCCTCGAGGCTTGGCAGGGCAATTGGAACGCCTCTCCAGCTGAGGCGGGAGACCAAGGGTCCCTTTCCACGTGCCACAAGAATCCTGGGACTCCTATCAAGTTTCACGAGGAGTCAGGCATCGTCTCCTTTGGAGCCACTGATCTCCGCGTACCTCTGGAGTTTTCAAAGGATGTGAGGCCTCCGGTCGCGATGAGGTGGGGAACTAGGTGTTTCTCTGTGGTCTCCACAGGGGATTCAGACATCCTTTCTTCTTGTGAGATGCAAGACGAACCTGCATTCAAGTCACTGCAGGGATATCTGGCCTTATTTCGAGTCAGGGCATCGCAGTGTACATTCCACTTGAGGCCGCAAACTCAGGGTCCCTCTCACATACCTAGAGCTGAGAGAAGCCTCCCCCTGAGGTGCTTGTGGTAAGGTGGTATTCCTCAGGAGTCGAAGCCAGCGACTAACCTCTCATCTCGTGTTGATTCTTGGTCCACGGAGCTCTTTCATGTTGCTACAGTGACCTCAGGATCCCTCCAACCTTGAAACAGTGTTCTTGGGGTTTCTCTGGAGTGCCATCAAGGAAATCAAGGCTCCTTTCATGTGTGATGTGCAACACGGAATTGCTCTGCACGCAGTGCAGGGGAATCGGGCCTCATTTTGCGGCGAAGGGGAAGTCTCATGGTTTTTCTCGAGTTGCGGCGGGAACTTGGGGTATATTCTCGAGTTACAACGGGAATGGCCCTTCCACACACGTGTGTGTTCAGCCATGTCAGGACTCCTGCTTAGTTGCGAGGGACAACTCGGGATTCTCCTCGAGGCTTTGCAGGGCAATTGGGAACCCTCTCCAGCTGAGACGGGAGACCAAGTGTCCCTTTCCACGTGCCACAGGAATCCTGGGTCTCCTATCAAGTTTCACGAGGAGTCAGGCATCGTCTCCTTTGGAGGCACTGATCTCCGCGTACCTCTGGAGTTTTCAAAGGATGTGAGGCCTCCGGTCGCGATGAGGTGGGGAACTAGGTGTTTCTCTGTGGTCTCCACAGGGGATTCAGACATCCTTTCTTCTTGGGAGATGCAAGACGAGCCTGCATTCAAGTCACTGCAGGGATATCCGGCCTTATTTCACGTCAGGGCATCGCGGTGTCCATTCCACTTGAGGCCGCAAACTCAGGGTCCCTCTCACATACCTAGAGCTGAGAGAAGCCTCCTCTTGAGGTGCTTGTGGTAAGGTGGTATTCCTCTGGAGTCGAAGCCAGGGACTAACCTCTCATCTCGAGTTGATTTTTGGCCCACGGAGCTCTTTCGTGTTGCTACAGTGACCTCAGGATCCCTCTAGCCTTGAAACAGTGTTCTTGGGGTTTCTCTGGAGTGCCATCAAGGAAATCAAGGCTCCTTTCATGTGTGATGTGCAACACGGAATTGCTCTGCACGCAGTGCAGGGGAATCGGGCCTCATCTCGCGGCGAGGGGGAAGTCTCATGGTTTTTCTCGAGTTGCGGCGGGAACCTGGGGTATATTCTCGAGTTAAGACGGGGATGGCCCTTCCACCCACGTGTTTCTTCAGCGACGTCAGGACTCCTGCCTAGTTGCGAGGGACAACTCTGGATTCTCCTCGAGGCTTGGCAGGGCAATTGGGACGCCTCTCCAGCTGAGGCGGGAGACCAAGTGTCCCTTTCCAAGTGCCACAGGAATCCTGGGACTCCTATCAAGTTTCACGAGGAGTCATGCATCGTCTCCTTTGAAGGCACTGATCTCCGCGTACCTCTGAAGTTTTCAAAGGATGTGAGGCTATCGGTCGCGATGAGGTGGGGAACTAAGTCTTTCTCTGTGCTTTCCACAGGGGATTCAGACATCCTTTCTTCTTGGGAGATGCAAGACGAGCCTGCATTGAAGTCACTGCAGGGATATCCGGTCTTATTTCGAGTCAGGGCATCGCGGTGTCCATTCCACTTGAGGCCGCAAACTCAGGGTCCCTCTCACATACCTAGAGCTGAGAGAAGCCTCCTCTTGAGGTGCTTGTGGTAAGGTGGTATTCCTCTGGAGACGAATCCAGGGACTAACCTCTCTTTTCGAGTTGATTTTTGGTCCACAGAGTTCATTCGTGTTGCTACAGTGACCTCAGGATCCCTCTATCCTTGAAACAGTGTTCTTGGGGTTTCTCTGGAGTGCCATCAAGGAAATCAAGGCTCCTTTCATGTGTGATGTGCAAGACGGAATTGCTCTGCACGCAGTACAGGGGAACCGGGCCTCATCTCGCATCGAGGGGGAAGTCTCATGGTTTTTCTCGAGTTGCGGCAGGAACCTGGGGTATATTCTCGAGTTACGACGGGGATGGCCCTTCCACACACGTGTTTGTTCAGCCACGTCAGGACTCTTGCCTAGTTGCGAGGGACAACTCGGGATTCTCCTCGAGGCTTGGCAGGGCAATTGGAATGCCTCTCCAGCTGAGGCGGGAGACCAAGGGTCCCTTTCCACGTGCCACAAGAATCCTGGGACTCCTATCAAGTTTCACGAGGAGTCAGGCATCGTCTCCTTTGGAGGCACTGATCTCCGCGTACCTCTGGAGTTTTCAAAGGATGTGAGGCCTCCGGTCGCGATGAGGTGGGGAACTAGGTGTTTCTCTGTGGTCTCCACAGGGGATTCAGACATCCTTTCTTCTTGGGAGATGCAAGACGAGCCTGCATTCAAGTCACTGCAGGGATATCCGGCCTACATTCGAGTCAGGGCATCGCGGTGTCCATTCCACTTGAAGCCGCAAACTCAGGATCCCTCTCACATACCTAGAGCTGAGAGAACCCTCCTCTTGAGGTGCTTGTGGTAAGGTGGTATTCCTCAGGAGTCGAAGCCAGGGACTAACCTCTCATCTCGAGTTGATTTTTGGCCCACAGAGCACTTTCGTGTTGCTACAGTGACCTCAGGATCCCTCTAGCCTTGAAACAGTGTTCTTGGGGTTTCTCTGGAGTGCCATGAAGGAAATCAAGGCTCCTTTCATGTGTGATGTGCAACACAGAATTGCTGTGCACGCAGTGCAGGGGAATCGGGCCTCATCTCGCGGCGAGGGGGAAGTCTCATGGTTTTTCTCGAGTTGCGGCGGGAACCTGGGGTATATTCTCGAGTTACGACGGGTATAACCCTTCCACCCACGTGTTTGTTCAGCCACGTCAGGACTCTTGCCTAGTTGCGAGACACAACTCGGAATTCTCCTCGAGGCTTGGCAAGGCAATTGGGACGCCTCTCCAGGTGAGGCGGGAGACCAAGGGTCCCTTTCCACGTGCCACAGGAATCCTGGGACTCCTATCAAGTTTCACGAGGAGTCAGGCATCGTCTCCTTTGGAGGCACTGATCTCCGCGTACCTCTGGAGTTTTCAAAGGATTTGAGGCCTCTGGTCGCGATGAGGTGGGGAACTAGGTCTTTCTCTGTGGTCTCCACAGGGGATTCAGACACCCTTTTGTCTTGGGAGATGCAAGACGAGCCTGCATTCCAGTCACTGCAGGGATATCCGGCCTTATTTCGAGTCAGGGCATCGCGGTGTCCATTCCACTTGAGGCCGCAAACTCAGGGTCCCTCTCACATACCTAGAGTTGAGAGAAGCCTCCTCTTGAGGTGCTTGTGGTAAGGTCGTATTCCTCTGGAGTCGAAGCCAGGGACTAACCTCTCATCTCGAGTTGATTTTTGGTCCACGGAGCTCTTTCGTGTTGCTACAGTGACCTCAGGATCCCTCTAGCCTTGAAACAGTGTTCTTGGGGTTTCTCTGGAGTGCCATGAAGGAAATCAAGGCTCCTTTCATGTGTGATGTGCAACACAGAATTGCTCTGCACGCAGTGCAGGGGAATCGGGCCTCATCTCGCGGCGAGGGGCAAGTCTCATGGTTTTTCTTGAGTTGCGGCGGGAACCTGGGGTATATTCTCGAGTTACGACGGGGATCTCCCTTCCACACACGTGTTTGTTCAGCCACGTCAGGACTCCTGCCTAGTTGCGAGACACAACTCGGGATTCTCCTCGAGGCTTGGCAAGGCAATTGGGACGCCTCTCCAGCTGAGGCGGGAGACCAAGGGTCCCTTTCCACGTGCCTCAGGAATCCTGGGACTCCTATCAAGTTTCACGAGGAGTCAGGCATCGTCTCCTTTGGAGGCACTGATCTCCGCATACCTCTGGAGTTTTCAAAGGATGTGAGGCCTCCGGTCTCGATGAGATGGGGAACTAGGTCTTTCTCTGTGGTCTCCACAGGGGATTCAGACATCCTTTCATCTTGGGAGATGCAAGACGAGCCTGCATTCAAGTCACTGCAGGGATATCCGGCCTTATTTCGCGTCAGGGCATCGCGGTGTCCATTCCACTTGAGGCCGCAAACTCAGGGTCCCTCTCACATACCTAGAGCTGAGAGAAGCCTCCTCTTGAGGTGCTTGTGGTAAGGTGGTATTCCTCTGGAGTCGAAGCCAGGGACTAACCTCTCATCTCGAGTTGATTTTTGGCCCACGGAGCTCTTTCGTGTTGCTACAGTGACCTCAGGATCCCTCTAGCCTTGAAACAGTGTTCTTGGGGTTTCTCTGGAGTGCCATCAAGGAAATCAAGGCTCCTTTCATGTGTGATGTGCAAGACGGAATTGCTCTGCACGCAGTACAGGGGAATCGGGCCTCATCTCGCATCGAGGGGGAAGTCTCATGGTTTTTCTCGAGTTGCGGCGGGAACCTGGGGTATATTCTCGAGTTACGACGGGGATGGCCCTTCCACCCACGTGTTTGTTCAGCCACGTCAGGACTCCTGCCTAGTTGCGAGGGACAACTCGGGATTCTCCTCGAGGCTTGGCAGGGCAATTGGAACGCCTCTCCAGCTGAGGCGGGAGACCAAGGGTCCCTTTCCACGTGCCACAAGAATCCTGGGACTCCTATCAAGTTTCACGAGGAGTCAGGCATCGTCTCCTTTGGAGCCACTGATCTCCGCGTACCTCTGGAGTTTTCAAAGGATGTGAGGCCTCCGGTCGCGATGAGGTGGGGAACTAGGTGTTTCTCTGTGGTCTCCACAGGGGATTCAGACATCCTTTCTTCTTGTGAGATGCAAGACGAACCTGCATTCAAGTCACTGCAGGGATATCTGGCCTTATTTCGAGTCAGGGCATCGCAGTGTACATTCCACTTGAGGCCGCAAACTCAGGGTCCCTCTCACATACCTAGAGCTGAGAGAAGCCTCCCCCTGAGGTGCTTGTGGTAAGGTGGTATTCCTCAGGAGTCGAAGCCAGCGACTAACCTCTCATCTCGTGTTGATTCTTGGTCCACGGAGCTCTTTCATGTTGCTACAGTGACCTCAGGATCCCTCCAACCTTGAAACAGTGTTCTTGGGGTTTCTCTGGAGTGCCATCAAGGAAATCAAGGCTCCTTTCATGTGTGATGTGCAACACGGAATTGCTCTGCACGCAGTGCAGGGGAATCGGGCCTCATTTTGCGGCGAAGGGGAAGTCTCATGGTTTTTCTCGAGTTGCGGCGGGAACTTGGGGTATATTCTCGAGTTACAACGGGAATGGCCCTTCCACACACGTGTGTGTTCAGCCATGTCAGGACTCCTGCTTAGTTGCGAGGGACAACTCGGGATTCTCCTCGAGGCTTTGCAGGGCAATTGGGAACCCTCTCCAGCTGAGACGGGAGACCAAGTGTCCCTTTCCACGTGCCACAGGAATCCTGGGTCTCCTATCAAGTTTCACGAGGAGTCAGGCATCGTCTCCTTTGGAGGCACTGATCTCCGCGTACCTCTGGAGTTTTCAAAGGATGTGAGGCCTCCGGTCGCGATGAGGTGGGGAACTAGGTGTTTCTCTGTGGTCTCCACAGGGGATTCAGACATCCTTTCTTCTTGGGAGATGCAAGACGAGCCTGCATTCAAGTCACTGCAGGGATATCCGGCCTTATTTCACGTCAGGGCATCGCGGTGTCCATTCCACTTGAGGCCGCAAACTCAGGGTCCCTCTCACATACCTAGAGCTGAGAGAAGCCTCCTCTTGAGGTGCTTGTGGTAAGGTGGTATTCCTCTGGAGTCGAAGCCAGGGACTAACCTCTCATCTCGAGTTGATTTTTGGCCCACGGAGCTCTTTCGTGTTGCTACAGTGACCTCAGGATCCCTCTAGCTTTGAAACAGTGTTCTTGGGGTTTCTCTGGAGTGCCATCAAGGAAATCAAGGCTCCTTTCATGTGTGATGTGCAACACGGAATTGCTCTGCACGCAGTGCAGGGGAATCGGGCCTCATCTCGCGGCGAGGGGGAAGTCTCATGGTTTTTCTATAGTTGCGGCGGGAACCTGGGGTATATTCTCGAGTTACGACGGGGATGGCCCTTCCACACACGTGTGTGTTCAGCGACGTCAGGACTCCTGCCTAGTTGCGAGGGACAACTCTGGATTCTCCTCGAGGCTTGGCAGGGCAATTGGAACGCCTCTCCAGCTGAGGCGGGAGACCAAGTGTCCCTTTCCAAGTGCCACAGGAATCCTGGGACTCCTATCAAGTTTCACGAGGAGTCATGCATCGTCTCCTTTGAAGGCACTGATCTCCGCGTACCTCTGAAGTTTTCAAAGGATGTGAGGCTATCGGTCGCGATGAGGTGGGGAACTAAGTCTTTCTCTGTGCTTTCCACAGGGGATTCAGACATCCTTTCTTCTTGGGAGATGCAAGACGAGCCTGCATTGAAGTCACTGCAGGGATATCCGGCCTTATTTCGAGTCAGGGCATCGCGGTGTCCATTCCACTTGAGGCCGCAAACTCAGGGTCCCTCTCACATACCTAGAGCTGAGAGAAGCCTCCTCTTGAGGTGCTTGTGGTAAGGTGGTATTCCTCTGGAGTCGAAGCCAGGGACTAACCTCTCTTTTCGAGTTGCTTTTTGGTCCACAGAGTTCATTCGTGTTGCTACAGTGACCTCAGGATCCCTCTATCCTTGAAACAGTGTTCTTGGGGTTTCTCTGGAGTGCCATCAAGGAAATCAAGGCTCCTTTCATGTGTGATGTGGAAGACGGAATTGCTCTGCACGCAGTACAGGGGAATCGGGCCTCATCTCGCATCGAGGGGGAAGTCTCATGGTTTTTCTCGAGTTGCGGCGGGAACCTGGGGTATATTCTCGAGTTACGACGGGGATGGCCCTTCCACACACGTGTTTGTTCAGCCACGTCAGGACTCTTGCCTAGTTGCGAGGGACAACTCGGGATTCTCCTCGAGGCTTGGCAGGGCAATTGGAACGCCTCTCCAGCTGAGGCGGGAGACCAAGGGTCCCTTTCCACGTGCCACAAGAATCCTGGGACTCCTATCAAGTTTCACGAGGAGTCAGGCATCGTCTCCTTTGGAGGCACTGATCTCCGCGTACCTCTGGAGTTTTCAAAGGATGTGAGGCCTCCGGTCGCAATGAGGTGGGGAACTAGGTGTTTCTCTGTGGTCTCCACAGGGGATTCAGACATCCTTTCTTCTTGGGAGATGCAAGACGAGCCTGCATTCAAGTCACTGCAGGGATATCCGCTCTAAATTCGAGTCAGGGCATCGCGGTGTCCATTCCACTTGAAGCCGCAAACTCAGGATCCCTCTAAAATACCTAGAGCTGAGAGAACCCTCCTCTTGAGGTGCTTGTGGTAAGGTGGTATTCCTCAGGAGTCGAAGCCAGGGACTAACCTCTCATCTCGTGTTGATTTTTGGCCCACAGAGCACTTTCGTGTTGCTACAGTGACCTCAGGATCCCTCTAGCCTTGAAACAGTGTTCTTGGGGTTTCTCTGGAGTGCCATCAAGGAAATCAAGGCTCCTTTCATGTGTGATGTGCAACACGGAATTGCTCTGCACGCAGTGCAGGGGAATCGGGCCTCATCTCGCGGCGAGGGGGAAGTCTCATGGTTTTTCTCGAGTTGCAGCGGGAACCTGGGGTATATTCTCGAGTTACGACGGGGATGGCCCTTCCACACACGTGTTTCTTCAGCGATGTCAGGACTCCTGCCTAGTTGCGAGGGACAACTCGGGATTCTCCTCGAGGCTTTGCAGGGCAATTGGGACGCCTCTCCAGCTGAGACGGGAGACAAAGGGTCCCTTTCCACGTGCCACAGGAATCCTGGGTCTCCTATCAAGTTTCACGAGGAGTCAGGCATCGTCTCCTTTGGAGGCACTGATCTCCGCATACCTCTGGAGTTTTCAAAGGATTTGAGGCCTCCTGTCGCGATGAGGTGGGGAACTAGGTCTTTCTCTGTGGTCTCCACAGGGGATTCAGACACCCTTACGTCTTGAGAGATGCAGGACGACCCTGCATTCCAGTCACGGCAGGGATATCCGGCCTTATTTCGAGTCAGGGCATCGCGGTGTCCATTCCACTTGAGGCCGCAAACTCAGGGTCCCTCTCACATACCTAGAGCTGAGAGAAGCCTCCTCTTGAGGTGCTTGTGGTAAGGTGGTATTCCTCTGGAGTCGAAGCCAGGGACTAACCTCTCATCTCGAGTTGATTTTTGGCCCACGGAGCTCTTTCGTGTCGCTACAGTGACCTCAGGATCCCTCTAGCCTTGAAACAGTGTTCTTGGGGTTTCTCTGGAGTGCCATCAAGGAAATCAAGGCTCCTTTCATGTGTGATGTGCAACACGGAATTGCTCTGCACGCAGTGCAGGGGAATCGGGCCTCATCTCGCGGCGAGGGGGAAGTCTCATGGTTTTTCTCGAGTTGCGGCGGGAACCTGGGGTATATTCTCGAGTTACGACGGGGATGGCCCTTCCACCCACGAGTTTCTTCAGCGACGTCAGGACTCCTGCCTAGTTGCGAGGGACAACTCTGGATTCTCCTCGAGGCTTGGCAGGGCAATTGGGACGCCTCTCCAGCTGAGGCGGGAGACCAAGTGTCCCTTTCCAAGTGCCACAGGAATCCTGGGACTCCTATCAAGTTTCACGAGGAGTCACGCATCGTCTCCTTTGGAGGCACTGATCTCCGCGTACCTCTGGAGTTTTCAAAGGATGTGCGGCTATCGGTCGCGATGAGGTGGGGAACTAAGTCTTTCTCTGTGCTTTCCACAGGGGATTCAGACATCCTTTCGTCGTGGGAGATGGAAGACGAGCCGGCATTGAAGTCACTGCAGGGATATCCGGCCTTATTTCGAGTCAGGGCATCGCGGTGTCCATTCCACTTGAGGCCGCAAACTCAGGGTCCCTCTCACATACCTAGAGCTGAGAGAAGCCTCCTCTTGAGGTGCTTGTGGTAAGGGGGTATTCCTCTGGAGACGAATCCAGGGACTAACCTCTCTTTTCGAGTTGATTTTTGGTCCACAGAGTTCTTTCGTGTTGCTACAGTGACCACAGGATCCCTCTAGCCTTGAAACAGTGTTCTTGGGGTTTCTCTGGAGTGCCATCAAGGAAATCAAGGCTCCTTTCATGTGTGATGTGCAAGACGGAATTGCTCTGCACGCAGTACAGGGGAATCGGGCCTCATCTCGCATCGAGGGGGAAGTCTCATGGTTTTTCTCGAGTTGCGGCGGGAACCTGGGGTATATTCTCGAGTTACGACGGGGATGGCCCTTCCACCCACGTGTTTGTTCAGCCACGTCAGGACTCCTGCCTTGTTCCGAGGGACAACTCGGGATTCTCCTCGAGGCTTGGCAGGGCAATTGGAACGCCTCTCCAGCTGAGGCGGGAGACCAAGGGTCCCTTTCCACGTGCCACAAGAATCCTGGGACTCCTATCAAGTTTCACGAGGAGTCAGGCTTCGTCTCCTTTGGAGGCACTGATCTCCGCGTACCTCTGGAGTTTTCAAAGGATGTGAGGCCTCCGGTCGCGATGAGGTGGGGAACTAGGTGTTTCTCTGTGGTCTCCACAGGGGATTCAGACATCCTTTCTTCTTGGGAGATGCAAGACGAGCCTGCATTGAAGTCACTGCAGGAATATCCGGCCTTATTTCGAGTCAGGGCATCGCGGTGTCCATTCCACTTGAGGCCGCAAACTCAGGATCCCTCTCACATACCTAGAGCTGAGAGAAGCCTCCTCTTGAGGTGCTTGTGGTAAGGTGGTATTCCTCAGGAGTCGAAGCCAGGTACTAACCTCTCATCTCGAGTTGATTTTTGGCCCACGGAGCTCTTTCTTGTTGCTACAGTGACCTCAGGATCCCTCTAGCCTTGAAACATTGTTCTTGGGGTTTCTCTGGAGTGCCATCAAGGAAATCAAGGCTCCTTTCATGTGTGATGTGCAACACGGAATTGCTCTGCACGCAGTGCAGGGGAATCGGGCCTCATCTCGCGGCGAGGGGGAAGTCTCATGGTTTTTCTCGAGTTGCGGCGGGAACCTGGGGTATATTCTCGAGTTACGACGGGGATGGCCCTTCCACCCACGTGTTTCTTCAGCGACGTCAGGACTCCTGCCTAGTTGCGAGGGACAACTCTGGATTCTCCTCGAGGCTTGGCAGGGCAATTGGGACGCCTCTCCAGCTGAGGCGGGAGACCAAGTGTCCCTTTCCAAGTGCCACAGGAATCCTGGGACTCCTATCAAGTTTCACGAGGAGTCAGGCATCGTCTCCTTTGGAGGCACTGATCTCCGCGTACCTCTGGAGTTTTCAAAGGATGTGAGGCTATCGGTCGCGATGAGGTGGGGAACTAAGTCTTTCTCTGTGCTTTCCACAGGGGATTCAGACATCCTTTCGTCCTGGGAGATGCAAGACGAGCCTGCATTGAAGTCACTGCAGGGATATCCGGCCTTATTTCGAGTCAGGGCATCGCGGTGTCCATTCCACTTGAGGCCGCAAACTCAGGGTCCCTCTCACATACCTAGAGCTGAGAGAAGACTCCTCTTGAGGTGCTTGTGGTAAGGTGGTATTCCTCTGGAGTCGAAGCCAGGGACTAACCTCTCTTTTCGAGTTGATTTTTGGTCCACAGAGTTCTTTCGTGTTGCTACAGTGACCTCAGGATCCCTCTATCCTTGAAACAGTGTTCTTGGGGTTTCTCTGGAGTGCCATCAAGGAAATCAAGGCTCCTTTCATGTGTGATGTGCAACACGGAATTGCTCTGCACGCAGTGCAGGGGAATCGGGCCTCATCTCGCGGCGAGGGGGAAGTCTCATGGTTTTTCTCGAGTTGTGGCGGGAACCTGGGGTATATTCTCGAGTTACGACGGGGATGGCCCTTCCACCCACGTGTTTCTTCAGCGACGTCAGGACTCCTGCCTAGTTGCGAGACACAACTCGGGATTCTCCTCGAGATTTTGCAGGGCAATTGCGACGCCTCTCCAGCTGAGACGGGAGACCAAGGGTCCCTTTCCACGTGCCACAGGAATCCTCGGTCTCCTATCAAGTTTCACGATGAGTCAGGCATCGTCTCCTTTGGAGGCACTGATCTCCGCGTACCTCTGGAGTTTTCAAAGGATGTGAGGCCTCCGGTCGCGATGAGGTGGGGAAATAGGTCTTTCTCTGTGGTCTCCACAGGGGATTCAGACATCCTTTCATCTTGGGAGATGCAAGACGAGCCTGCATTCAAGTCACTGCAGGGATATCCAGCCTTATTTCGCGTCAGGGCATCGTGGTGTCCATTCCACTTGAGGCCGCAAACTCAGGGTCCCTCTCACATACCTAGAGCTGAGAGAAGCCTCCTCTTGAGGTGCTTGTGGTAAGGTGGTATTCCTCTGGAGTCGAAGCCAGGGACTAACCTCTCATCTCGAGTTGATTTTTGGCCCACGGAGCTCTTTCGTGTTGCTACAGTGACCTCAGGATCCCTCTAGCCTTGAAACAGTGTTCTTGGGGTTTCTCTGGAGTGCCATCAAGGAAATCAAGGCTCCTTTCATGTGTGATGTGCAACACGGAATTGCTCTGCACGCAGTGCAGGGGAATCGGGCCTCATCTCGCGACGAGGGGGAAGTCTCATGGTTTTTCTCGAGTTGCGGCGGGAACCTGGGGTATATTCTCGAGTTACGACGGGGATAGCCCTTCCACACACGTGTGTGTTCAGCCATGTCAGGACTCCTGCCTAGTTGCGAGGGACAACTCTGGATTCTCCTCGAGGCTTTGCAGGGCAATTGGGACGCCTCTCCAGCTGAGACGGGAGACCAAGGGTCCCTTTCCACGTGCCACAGGAATCCTGGGTCTCCTACCAAGTTTCACGAGGAGTCAGGCATCGTCTCCTTTGGAGGCACTGATCTCCGCATACCTCTGGAGTTTTCAAAGGATGTGAGGCTATCGGTCGCGATGAGGTGGGAAACTAAGTCTTTCTCTGTGCTTTCCACAGGGGATTCAGACATCCTTTCGTCTTGGGAGATGCAAGACGAGCCTGCATTCAAGTCACTGCAGGGATATCCGGCCTTATTTCGAGTCAGGGCATCGCGGTGTCCATTCCACTTGAGGCCGCAAACTCAGGGTACCTCTCACATACCTAGAGCTGAGAGAAGCCTCCTCTTGAGGTGCTTGTGGTAAGGTGGTATTCCTCTGGAGACGAATCCAGGGACTAACCTCTCTTTTCGTGTTGATTTTTGGTCCACAGAGTTCTTTCGTGTTGCTACAGTGACCTCAGGATCCCTCTAGCCTTGAAACAGTGTTCTTGGGGTTTCTCTGGAGTGCCATCAAGGAAATCAAGGCTCCTTTCATGTGTGATGTGCAACATGGAATTGCTCTGCACGCAGTGCAGGGGAATCGGGCCTCATCACCCGGCGAGGCGGAAGTCTCATGGTTTTTATCGAGTTGCGGCGGGAACCTGGGGTATATTCTCGAGTTACGACGGGGATGGCCCTTCCACCCACGTGTTTCTTCAGCGACGTCAGGACTCCTGCCTAGTTGCGAGGGACAACTCGGGATTCTCCTCGAGGCTTGGCAGGGCAATTGGAATGCCTCTCCAGCTGAGGCGGGAGACCAAGGGTCCCTTTCCACGTGCCACAAGAATCCTGGGACTCCTATCAAGTTTCACGAGGAGTCAGGCATCGTCTCCTTTGGAGGCACTGATCTCCGCGTACCTCTGGAGTTTTCAAAGGATGTGAGGCCTCCGGTCGCGACGAGGTGGGGAACTAGGTCTTTCTCTGTGGTCTCCACAGGGGATTCAGACATCCTTTCTTCTTGGGAGATGCAAGACGAGCCTGCATTCAAGTCACTGCAGGGATATCCGGCCTTATTTCGAGTCAGGGCATCGCGGTGTCCATTCCACTTGAGGCCGAAAACTCAGGGTCCCTCTCACATACCTAGAGCTGAGAGAAGCCTCCTCTTGAGGTGCTTGTGGTAAGGTGGTATTCCTCTGGAGTCGAAGCCAGGGACTAACCTCTCATCTTGAGTTGATTTTTGGCCCACGGAGCTCTTTCGTGTTGCTACAGTGACCTCAGGATCCCTCTAGCCTTGAAACAGTGTTCTTGGGGTTTCTCTGGAGTGCAATCAAGGAAATCAAGGCTCCTTTCATGTGTGATGTGCAACACGGAATGGCTCTGCATGCAGTGCAGGGGAATCGGGCCTCATCTCGCGGCGAGGGGGAAGTCTCATGGTTTTTCTCGAGTTGCGGCGGGAACCTGGGGTATATTCTCGAGTTACGACGGGGATGGCCCTTCCACCCACGTGTTTGTTCAGCGACGTCAGGACTCCTGCCTAGTTGCGAGGGACAACTCTGGATTCTCCTCGAGGCTTGGCAGGGCAATTGGGACGCCTCTCCAGCTGAGGCGGGAGACCAAGTGTCCTTTTCCAAGTGCCACAGGAATCCTGGGACTCAAATCAAGTTTCACGAGGAGTCAGGCATCGTCTCCTTTGGAGGCACTGATCTCCGCGTACCTCTGGAGTTTTCAAAGGATGTGCGGCTATCGGTCGCGATGAGGTGGGGAACTAAGTCTTTCTCTGTGCTTTCCACAGGGGATTCAGACATCCTTTCGTCCTGGGAGATGCAAGACGAGCCTGCATTGAAGTCACTGCAGGGATATCCGGCCTTATTTCGAGTCAGGGCATCGCGGTGTCCATTCCACTTGAGGCCGCAAACTCAGGGTCCCTCTCACATACCTAGAGCTGAGAGAAGCCTCCTCTTGAGGTGCTTGTGGTAAGGTGGTATTCCTCTGGAGACGAATCCAGGGACTAACTTCTCTTTTCGAGTTGATTTTTGGTCCACAGAGTTCTTTCGTGTTGATACAGTGACCTCAGGATCCCTCTAGCCTTGAAAAAGTGTTCTTGGGGTTTCTCTGGAGTGCCATCAAGAAATCAAGGCTCCTTTCATGTGTGATGTGCAAGACGGAATTACTCTGCACGCAGTACAGGGGAATCGGGCCTCATCTCGCATCGAGGGGGAAGTCTCATGGTTTTTCTCGAGTTGCGGCGGGAACCTGGGGAATATTCTCGAGTTACGACGGGGATGGACCTTCCACCCACGTGTTTGTTCAGCCACGTCAGGACTCCTGCCTAGTTGCGAGGGACAACTCGGGATTCTCCTCAAGGCTTGGCAGGGCAATTGGAACGCCTCTCCAGCTGAGGCGGGAGACCAAGGTTCCCTTTCCACGTGCCACAAGAATCCTGGGACTCCTATCAAGTTTCACGAGGAGTCAGGCATCATCTCCTTTGGAGGCACTGATCTCCGCGTACCTCTGGAGTTTTCAAAGGATGTGAGGCCTCCGGTCGCGATGAGGTGGGGAACTAGGTGTTTCTCTGTGTTCTCCACAGGGGATTCAGACATCCTTTCTTCTTGGGAGATGCAAGACGAGCCTGCATTCAAGTCACTGCAGGGATATCCGGCCTTATTTCGTGTCAGGGCATCGCGGTGTCCATTCCACTTGAGGCCGCAAACTCAGGATCCCTCTCACATACCTAGAGCTGAGAGAAGCCTCCTCTTGAGGTGCTTGTGGTAAGGTGGTATTCCTCAGGAGTCGAAGCCAGGGACTAACCTCTCATCTCGAGTTGATTTTTGGCCCACGGAGCTCTTTCGTGTTGCTAAAGTGACCTCAGGATCCCTCTAGCCTTGAAACAGTGTTCTTGGGGTTTCTCTGGAGTGCCATCAAGGAAATCAAGGCTCCTTTCATGTGTGATGTGCAACACGGAATTGCTCTGCACGCAGTGCAGGTGAATCGGGCCTCATCTCGCGGCGAGGGGGAAGTCTCATGGTTTTTCTCGAGTTGCGGCGGGAACCTGGGGTATATTCTCGAGTTACGACGGGGATGGCCCTTCCACCCACGTGTTTCTTCAGGGACGTCAGGACTCCTGCCTAGTTGCGAGGGACAACTCGGGATTCTCCTCGAGGCTTTGCAGGGCAATTGGGACGCCTCTCCAGTTGAGACGGGAGACCAAGAGTCCCTTTCCACGTGCCACAGGAATCCTGGGTCTCCTATCAAGTTTCACGAGGAGTCAGGCATCGTCTCCTTTGGAGGCACTGATCTCCGCATACCTCTGGAGTTTTCAAAGGATTTGAGGCCTCCGGTCGCGATGAGGTGGGGAACTAGGTCTTTCTCTGTGGTCTCCACAGGGTATTCAGACACCCTTTCGTCTTGGGAGATGCAAGACGAGCCTGCATTCCAGTCACTGCAGGGATATCCGGCCTTATTTCGAGTCAGGGCATTGCGGTGTCCATTCCACTTGAGGCCGCAAACTCAGGGTCCCTCTCAAATACCTAGAGCTGAGAGAAGCCTCCTCTTGAGGTGCTTGTGGTAAGGTGGTATTCCTCTGGAGTCGAAGCCAGGGACTAACCTCTCATCTCGAGTTGATTTTTGGTCCACGGAGCTCTTTCGTGTTGCTACAGTGACCTCAGGATCCCTCTAGCCTTGAAACAGTGTTCTTGGGGTTTCTCTGGAGTGCCATGAAGGAAATCAAGGCTCCTTTCATGTGTGATGTGCAACACAGAATTGCTCTGCACGCAGTGCAGGGGAATCGGGCCTCATCTCGCGGCGAGGCGGAAGTCTCATGGTTTTTCTCGAGTTGCGGCGGGAACCTGGGGTATATTCTCGAGTAACGACGGGGATGGCCCTTCCACACTCGTGTTTGTTCAGCCACGTCAGGACTCTTGCCTAGTTGGGAGACACAACTCGGGATTCTCCTCGAGGCTTGGCAAGGCAATTGGGACGCCTCTCCAGCTGAGGCGGGAGACCAAGGGTCCCTTTCCACGTGCCACAGGAATCCTGGGACTCCTATCAAGTTTCACGAGGAGTCAGGCATCGTCTCCTTTGGAGGCACTGATCTCCGCATACCTCTGGAGTTTTCAAAGGATGTGAGGCCTCCGGTCGCGATGAGGTGGGGAACTAGGTCTTTCTCTGTGGTCTCCACAGGGGATTCAGACATCCTTTCATCTTGGGACTTGCAAGACGACCCTACATTCAAGTCACTGCAGGGATATCCAGCCTTATTTCGCGTCAGGGCATCGCGGTGTCCATTCCACTTGAGGCCGCAAACTCAGGGTCCCTCTCACATACCTAGAGCTGAGAGAAGCCTCCTCTTGAGGTGCTTGTGGTAAGGTGGTATTCCTCTGGAGTCGAAGCCAGGGACTAACCTCTCATCTCGAGTTGATTTTTGGTCCACGGAGCTCTTTCGTGTTGCTACAGTGACCTCAGGATCCCTCTAGCCTTGAAACAGTGTTCTTGGGGTTTCTCTGGAGTGCCATCAAGGAAATCAAGGCTCCTTTCATGTGTGATGTGCAACACGGAATTGCTCTGCACGCAGTGCAGGGGAATCGGGCCTCATCTCGCGGCGAGGGGGAAGTCTCATGGTTTTTCTCGAGTTGCGGCGGGAACCTGGGGTATATTCTCGAGTTACGACGGGGATGGCCCTTCCACCCACGTGTTTCTTCAGCGACGTCAGGACTCCTGCCTAGTTGCGAGGGACAACTCTGGATTCTCCTCGAGGCTTGGCAGGGCAATTGGGACACCTCTCCAGCTGAGGCGGGAGACCAAGTGTCCCTTTCCAAGTGCCACAGGAATCCTGGGACTCCTATCAAGTTTCACGAGGAGTCAGGCATCGTCTCCTTTGGAGGCACTGATCTCCGCGGACCTCTGGAGTTTTCAAAGGATGTGAGGCTATCGGTCGCGATGAGGTGGGGAACTAAGTCTTTCTCTGTGCTTTCCACAGGGGATTCAGACATCCTTTCGTCCTGGAAGATGCAAGACGAGCCTGCATTGAAGTCACTGCAGGGATATCCGGCCTTATTTCGAGTCAGGGCATCGCGGTGTCCATTCCACTTGAGGCCGCAAACTCAGGGTCCCTCTCACATACCTAGAGCTGAGAGAAGCCTCCTCTTGAGGTGCTTGTGGTAAGGTGGTATTCCTCTGGAGATGAATCCAGGGACTAACCTCTCTTTTCAAGTTGATTTTTGGTCCACAGAGTTCTTTCGTGTTGCTACAGTGACCTCAGGATCCCTCTATCCTTGAAACAGTGTTCTTGGGGTTTCTCTGGAGTGCCATCAAGGAAATCAAGGCTCCTTTCATGTGTGATGTGCAAGACGGAATTGCTCTGCACGCAGTACAGGGGAATCGGGCCTCATCTCCCATCGAGGGGGAAGTCTCATGGTTTTTCTCGAGTTGCGGCGGGAACCTGGGGTATATTCTCGAGTTACGACGGGGATGGCCCTTCCACCCACGTGTTTGTTCAGCCACGTCAGGACTCCTGCCTAGTTGCGAGGGACAACTCGGGATTCTCCTCAAGGCTTGGCAGGGCAATTGGAACGCCTCTCCAGCTGAGGCGGGAGACCAAGGGTCCCTTTCCACGTGCCACAAGAATCCTGGGACTCCTATCAAGTTTCACGAGGAGTCAGGCATCGTCTCCTTTGGAGGCACTGATCTCCGCGTACCTCTGGAGTTTTCAAAGGATGTGAGGCCTCCGGTCGCAATGAGGTGGGGAACTAGGTGTTTCTCTGTGGTCTCCACAGGGGATTCAGACATCCTTTCTTCTTGGGAGATGCAAGACGAGCCTGCATTCAAGTCACTGCAGGGATATCCGGCCTTATTTCGAGTCAGGGCATCGCGGTGTCCATTCCACTTGAGGCCGCAAACTCAGGGTCCCTCTCACATACCTAGAGCTGAGAGAAGCCTCCTCTTGAGGTGCTTGTGGTAAGGTGGTATTCCTCAGGAGTCGAAGCCAGGGACTAACCTCTCATCTCGTGTTGATTCTTGGTCCACGGAGCTCTTTCGTGTTGCTACAGTGACCTCAGGATCCCTCTAGCCTTGAAACAGTGTTCTTGGGGTTTCTCTGGAGTGCCATGAAGGAAATCAAGGCTCCTTTCATGTGTGATGTGCAAGACGGAATTGCTCTGCACGCAGTGCAGGGGAATCGGGCCTCATCTCGCGGCGAGGGGGAAGTCTCATGGTTTTTCTCGAGTTGCGGTGGGAACCTGGGGTATATTGTCGAGTTTCGACGGGGATGGCCCTTCCACCCAGGTGTTTGTTCAGCCACGTCAGGACTCCTGCCTAGTTGAGAGGAACAACTCGGGATTCTCCTCGAGGCTTGGCAGCGCAATTGGAACGCCTCTCCAGCTGAGGCGGGAGACCAAGGGTCCCTTTCCACGTGCCACAAGAATCCTGGGACTCCTATCAAGTTTCACGAGGAGTCAGGCATCGTCTTCTTTGGAGGCACTGATCTCCGCGTACCTCTGGAGTTTTCAAAGGATATGAGGCCTCGTGTCGCGATGAGTTGGGGAACTAGGTCTTTCTCTGTGGTCTGCACAGGGGATTCAGACACCCTTTCGTCTTGGGAGATGCAAGACGAGCCTGCATTCCAGTCACTGCAGGGATATCCGGCCTTATTTCGAGTCAGGGCATCGCCGTGTCCATTCCACTTGAGGCCGCAAACTCAGGGTCCCTCTCACATACCTAGAGCTGAGAGAAGCCTCCTCTTGAGGTGCTTGTGGTAAGGTGGTATTCCTCTGGAGTCGAAGCCAGGGACTAACCTCTCATCTCGAGTTGATTTTTGGTCCACGGAGCTCTTTCGTGTTGCTACAGTGACCTCAGGATCCCTCTAGCCTTGAAACAGTGTTCTTGGGGTTTCTCTGGAGTGCCATCAAGGAAATCAAGGCTCCTTTCATGTGTGATGTGCAACACGGAATTGCTGTGCACGCAGTGCAGGGGAATCGGGCCTCATCTCGCGGCGAGGGGGAAGTCTCATGGTTTTTCTCGAGTTGCGGCGGGAACCTGGGGTATATTCTCGAGTTACGACGGGGATGGCCCTTCCACACACGTGTTTGTTCAGCCACGTCAGGACTCTTGCCTAGTTGTGAGACACAACTCGGGATTCTCCTCGAGGCTTGGCAAGGCAATTGGAACGCCTCTCCAGCTGAGGCGGGAGACCAAGGGTCCCTTTCCACGTGCCACAGGAATCCTGGGACTCCTATCAAGTTTCACGAGGAGTCAGGCATCGTCTCCTTTGGAGGCACTGATCTCCGCATACCTCTGGAGTTTTCAAAGGATGTGAGGCCTCCTGTCGCGATGAGGTGGGGAACTAGGTCTTTCTCTGTGGTCTCCACAGGGGATTCAGACATCCTTTCATCTTGGGAGATGCAAGACGAGCCTGCATTCAAGTCACTGCAGGGATATCCAGCCTTATTTCGCGTCAGGGCATCGCGGTGTCCATTCCACTTGAGGCCGCAAACTCAGGGTCCCTCTCACATACCTAGAGCTGAGAGAAGCCTCCTCTTGAGGTGCTTGTGGTAAGGTGGTATTCCTCTGGAGTCGAAGCCAGGGACTAACCTCTCATCTCGAGTTGATTTTTGGCCCACGGAGCTCTTTCGTGTTGCTACAGTGACCTCAGGATCCCTCTAGCCTTGAAACAGTGTTCTTGGGGTTTCTCTGGAGTGCCATCAAGGAAATCAAGGCTCCTTTCATGTGTGATGTGCAACACGGAATTGCTCTGCACGCAGTGCAGGGGAATCGGGCCTCATCTCGCGGCGAGGGGGAAGTCTCATGGTTTGTCTCGAGTTGCGGCGGGAACCTGGGGTATATTCTCGAGTTACGACGGGGATGGCCCTTCAACCCACGTGTTTCTTCAGCGACGTCAGGACTCCTGCCTAGTTGCGAGGGACAACTCTGGATTCTCCTCGAGGCTTGGCAGGGCAATTGGGACGCCTCTCCAGCTGAGGCGGGAGACCAAGTGTCCCTTTCCAAGTGCCACAGGAATCCTGGGACTCCTATCAAGTTTCACGAGGAGTCAGGCATCGTCTCCTTTGGAGGCACTGATCTCCGCGTACCTCTGGAGTTTTCAAAGGATGTGAGGCTATCGGTCGCGATGAGGTGGGGAACTAAGTCTTTCTCTCTGCTTTCCACAGGGGATTCAGACATCCTTTCGTCCTGGGAGATGCAAGACGAGCCTGCATTGAAGTCACTGCAGGGATATCCGGCCTTATTTCGAGTCAGGGCATCGCGGTGTCCATTCCACTTGAGGCCGCAATCTCAGGGTCCCTCTCACATACCTAGAGCTGAGAGAAGCCTCCTCTTGAGGTGCTTGTGGTAAGGTGGTATTCCTCTGGAGACGAATCCAGGGACTAACCTCTCTTTTCGAGTTGATTTTTGGTCCACAGAGTTCTTTCGTGTTGCTACAGTGACCTCAGGATCCCTCTATCCTTGAAACAGTGTTCTTGGGGTTTCTCTGGAGTGCCATCAAGGAAATCAAGGTTCCTTTCATGTGTGATGTGCAAGACGGAATTGCTCTGCACGCAGTACAGGTGAATCGGGCCTCATCTCGCATCGAGGGGGAAGTCTCATGGTTTTTCTCGAGTTGCGGCGGGAACCTGGGGTATATTCTCGAGTTACGACGGGGATGGCCCTTCCACCCACGTGTTTCTTCAGCGACGTCAGGACTCCTGCCTAGTTGCGAGGGACAACTCGAGATTCTCCTCGAGGCTTTACAGGGCAATTGGGACGCCTCTCCAGCTGAGGCGGGAGACCAAGGGTCCCTTTCCACGTGCCACAAGAATCCTGGGACTCCTATCAAGTTTCACGAGGAGTCAGGCATCGTCTCCTTTGGAGGCACTGATCTCCGCGTACCTCTGGAGTTTTCAAAGGATGTGAGGCCTCCGGTCGCGATGAGGTGGGGAACTAGGTGTTTCTCAGTGGTCTCCACAGGGGATGCAGACATCCTTTCTTCTTGCGAGATGCAAGACGAGCCTGCATTCAAATCACTGCAGGGATATCCGGCCTTATTTCGAGTCAGGGCATCGCGGTGTCCATTCCACTTGAGGCCGCAAACTCAGGATCCCTCACACATACCTAGAGCTGAGAGAAGCCTCCTCTTGAGGTGCTTGTGGTAAGGTGGTATTCCTCAGGAGTCGAAGCCAGGGACTAACCTCTCATCTCGTGTTGATTCTTGGTCCACGGAGCTCTTTCGTGTTGCTACAGTGACCTCAGGATCCCTCTAGCCTTGAAACAGTGTTCTTGGGGTTTCTCTGGAGTGCCATGAAGGAAATCAAGGCTCCTTTCATGTGTGATGTGCAACACGGAATTGCTCTGCACGCAGTCCAGGGGAATCGGGCCTCATCTCGCGGCGAGGGGGAAGTCTCATGGTTTTTCTCGAGTTGCGGCAGGAACCTGGGGTATATTCTCGAGTTACGACGGGGATGGCCCTTCCACACACGTGTGTGTTCAGCCATGTCAGGACTCCTGCCTAGTTGCGAGGGACAACTCGGGATTCTCCTCGAGGCTTTGCAAGGCAATTGGGACGCCTCTCCAGCTGAGACGGGAGACCAAGGGTCCCTTTCCACGTGCCACAGGAATCCTGGGTCTCCTATCAAGTTTCACGAGGAGTCAGGCATCGTCTCCTTTGGAGGCACTGATCTCCGCATACCTCTGGAGTTTTCAAAGGATTTGAGGCCTCCTGTCGCGATGAGGTGGGGAACTAGGTTTTTCTTTGTGGTCTCCACAGGGGATTCAGACACCCTTTCGTCTTGGGAGATGCAAGACGAGCCTGCATTCCAGTCACTGCAGGGATATCCGGCCTTATTTCGAGTCAGGGCATCGCGGTGTCCATTCCACTTGAGGCCGCAAACTCAGGGTCCCTCTCACATACCTAGAGCTGAGAGAAGCCTCCTCTTGAGGTGCTTGTGGTAAGGTGGTATTCTTCAGGAGTCGAAGCCAGGGACTAACCTCTCATCTCGAGTTGATTTTTGGCCCACGGAGCTCTTTCCTGTTGCTACAGTGACCTCAGGATCCCTCTAGCCTTGAAACAGTGTTCTTGGGGTTTCTCTGGAGTGCCATCAAGGAAATCAAGGCTCCTTTCATGTGTGATGTGCAACACGGAATTGCTCTGCAGGCAGTGCAGGGGAATCGGGCCTCATCTCGCGGCGAGGGGGAAGTCTCATTGTTTTTCTCGAGTTGCGACGGGAACCTGGGGTATATTCTCGAGTTACGACGGGGATGGCCCTTCCACCCACGTGTTTCTTCAGCGACGTCAGGACTCCTGCCTAGTTGCGAGGGACAACTCTGGATTCTCCTCGAGGCTTGGCAGGGCAATTGGGACGCCTCTCCAGCTGAGGCGGGAGACCAAGTGTCCCTTTACAAGTGCCACAGGAATCCTGGGACTCCTATCAAGTTTCACGAGGAGTCAGGCATCGTCTCCTTTGGAGGCACTGATCTCCGCGTACCTCTGGAGTTTTCAAAGGATGTGAGGCTATCGGTCGCGATGAGGTGGGGAACTAAGTCTTTCTCTGTGCTTTCCCCAGGGGATTCAGACATCCTTTCGTCCTGGGAGATGCAAGACGAGCCTGCATTGAAGTCACTGTAGGGATATCCGGCCTTATTTCGAGTCAGGGCATCGCGGTGTCCATTCCACTTGAGGCCGCAAACTCAGGGTCCCCCTCACATACCTAGAGCTGAGAGAAGCCTCCTCTTGAGGTGCTTGTGGTAAGGTGGTATTCCTCTGGAGACGAATCCAGGGACTAACCTCTCTTTTCGAGTTGATTTTTGGTCCACAGAGTTCTTTCGTGTTGCTACAGTGACCTCAGGATCCCTCTAGCCTTGAAACATTGTTCTTGGGGTTTCTTTGGAGTGCCATCAAGGAAATCAAGGCTCCTTTCATGTGTGATGTGCAAGACGGAATTGCTCTGCACGCAGTACAGGGGAATCGGGCCTCACCTCGCATCGAGGGGGAAGTCTCATGGTTTTTCTCGAGTTGCGGCGGGAACCTGGGGTATATTCTCGAGTTACGACGGGGATGGCCCTTCCACCCACGTGTTTGTTCAGCCAGGTCAGGACTCCTGCCTAGTTGCGAGGGACAACTCGGGATTCTCCTCGAGGCTTGGCAGGGCAATTGGAACGCCTCTCCAGCTGAGGCGGGAGACCAAGGGTCCCTTTCCACATGCCACAAGAATCCTGGGACTCCTATCAAGTTTCACGAGGAGTCAGGCATCGTCTCCTTTGGAGGCACTGATCTCCGCATACCTCTGGAGTTTTCAAAGGATGTGAGGCTATCGGTCGCGATGAGGTGGGGAACTAAGTCTTTCTCTGTGCTTTCCACAGGGGATTCAGACATCCTTTCGTCCTGGGAGATGCAAGACGAGCCTGCATTGAAGTCACTGCAGGGATATCCGGCCTTATTTCGAGTCAGGGCATCGCGGTGTCCATTCCACTTGAGGCCGCAAACTCAGGGTCCCTCTCACATACCTAGAGCTGAGAGAAGCCTCCTCTTGAGGTGCTTGTGGTAAGGTGGTATTCCTCTGGAGACGAATCCAGGGACTAACCTCTCTTTTCGAGTTGATTTTTGGTCCACAGAGTTCTTTCGTGTTGCTACAGTGACCTCACGATCCCTCTATCCTTGAAACACTGTTCTTGGGGTTTCTCTGGAGTGCCATCAAGGAAATCAAGGCTCCTTTCATGTGTGATGTGCAAGACGGAATTGCTCTGCACGCAGTACAGGGGAATCGGGCCTCATCTCGCATCGAGGGGGAAGTCTCATGGTTTTTCTCGAGTTGCGGCGGGAACCTGGGGTATATTCTCGAGTTACGACGGGGATGGCCCTTCCACCCACGTGTTTGTTCAGCCACGTCAGAACTCCTGCCTAGTTGCGAGGGACAACTCGGGATTCTCCTCGAGGCTTGGCAGGGCAATTGGAACGCCTCTCCAGCTGAGGCGGGAGACCAAGGGTCCCTTTCCACGGGCCACAAGAATCCTGGGACTCCTATCAAGTTTCACGAGGAGTCAGGCATCGTCTCCTTTGGAGGCACTGATCTCCGCGTACCTCTGGAGTTTTCAAAGGATGTGAGGCCTCCGGTCGCGATGAGGTGGGGAACTAGGTCTTTCTCTGTGGTCTCCACAGGGGATTCAGACATCCTTTCTTCTTGGGAGATGCAAGACGAGCCTGCATTCAAGTCACTGCTGGGATATCCGGCCTTATTTCGAGTCAGGGCATTGCGGTGTCCATTCCACTTGAGGCCGCAAACTCAGGATCCCTCTCACATACCTAGAGCTGAGAGAAGCCTCCTCTTGAGGTGCTTGTGGTAAGGTGGTATTCCTCAGGAGTCGAAGCCAGGGACTAACCTCTCATCTCGTGTTGATTCTTGGTCCACGGAGCTCTTTCGTGTTGCTACAGTGACCTCAGGATCCCTCTAGCCTTGAAACAGTGTTCTTGGGGTTTCTCTGGAGTGCCAACAAGGAAATCAATGCTCCTTTCATGTGTGATGTGCAACACGGAATTGCTCTGCACGCAGTGCAGGGGAATCGGGCCTCATCTCGCGGCGAGGGGGAAGTCTCATGGTTTTTCTCGAGTTGCGGCGGGAACCTGGGGTATATTCTCGAGTTACGACGGGGATGGCCCTTCCACCCACGTGTTTCTTCAGCGACGTCAGGACTCCTGTCTAGTTGTGAGGGACAACTCGGGATTCTCCTCCAGGCTTTGCAGGGCAATTGGGACGCCTCTCCAGCTGAGACGGGAGACCAAGTGTCCCTTTCCACGTGCCACAGGAATCCTGGGTCTCCTATCAAGTTTCACGAGGAGTCAGGCATCGTCTCCTTTGGAGGCACTGATCTCCGCATACCTCTGGAGTTTTCAAAGGATTTGAGGCCTCCTGTCGCGATGAGGTGGGGAACTAGGTCTTTCTCTGTGGTCTCCACAGGGGATTCAGACACCCTTTCGTCTTGGGAGATGCAAGACGAGGCTGCATTCCAGTCACTGCAGGGATATCCGGCCTTATTTCGAGTCAGGGCATCGCGGTGTCCATTCCACTTGAGGCCGCAAACTCAGGGTCCCTCTCACATACCTAGAGCTGAGAGAAGCCTCCTCTTGAGGTGCTTGTGGTAAGGTGGTATTCCTCAGGAGTCGAAGCCAGGGACTAACCTCTCATGTCGTGTTGATTCTTGGTCCACGGAGCTCTTTCGTGTTGCTACAGTGACCTCAGGATCCCTCTAGCCTTGAAACAGTGTTCTTGGGGTTTCTCTGGAGTGCCATCAAGGAAATCAAGGCTCCTTTCATGTGTGATGTGCAACACGGAATTGCTCTGCACGCAGTGCAGCGGAATTGGGCCTCATCTCGCGGCGAGGGGGAAGTCTCATGGTTTTTCTCGAGTTGCGGCGGGAACCTGGGGTATATTCTCGAGTTACGAAGGAGATGGCCCTTCCACACACGTGTGTGTTCAGCCATGTCAGGACTCCTGCCTAGTTGCGAGGGACAACTCGGGATTCTCCTCGAGGCTTTACAGGGCAATTGGGACGCCTCTCCAGCTGAGACGGAAGACCAAGGGTCCCTTTCCACGTGCCACAGGAATCCTGGGTCTCCTATCAAGTTTCACGAGGAGTCAGGCATCGTCTCCTTTGCAGGCACTGATCTCCGCATACCTCTGGAGTTTTCAAAGGATTTGAGGCCTCCTGTCGCGATGAGGTGGGGAACTAGGTCTTTCTCTGTGGTCTCCACAGGGGATTCAGACACCCTTTCGTCTTGGGAGATGCAAGACGAGCCTGCATTCCAGTCACTGCAGGGATATCCGGCCTTATTTCGAGTCAGGGCATCGCGGTGTCCATTCCACTTGAGGCCGCAAACTCAGGGTCCCTCTCACATACCTAGAGCTGAGAGAAGCCTCCTCTTGAGGTGCTTGTGGTAAGGTGGTATTCCTCTGGAGACGAATCCAGGGACTAACCTCTCTTTTCGAGTTGATTTTTGGTCCACAGAGTTCTTTCGTGTTGCTACAGTGACCTCAGGATCCCTCTATCCTTGAAACAGTGATCTTGGGGTTTCTCTGGAGTGCCATCAAGGAAATCAAGGCTCCTTTCATGTGTGATGTGCAAGACGGAATTGCTCTGCACGCAGTACAGGGGAATCGGGCCTCATCTCGCATCGAGGGGGAAGTCTCATGGTTTTTCTCGAGTTGCGGCGGGAACCTGGGGTATATTCTCGAGTTACGACGGGGATGGCCCTTCCACCCACGTGTTTGTTCAGCCACGTCAGGACTCCTGCCTAGTTGCGAGGGACAACTCGGGATTCTCCTCGAGGCTTGGCAGGGCAATTGGAACGCCTCTCCAGCTGAGGCGGGAGACCAAGGGTCCCTTTCCACGTGCCACAAGAATCCTGGGACTCCTATCAAGTTTCACGAGGAGTCAGGCATTGTCTCCTTTGGAGGCACTGATCTCCGCGTACCTCTGGAGTTTTCAAAGGATGTGAGGCCTCCGGTCGCGATGAGGTGTGGAACTAGGTGTTTCTCTGTGGTCTCCACAGGGGATTCAGACATCATTTCTTCTTGGGAGATGCAAGACGAGCCTGCATTCCAGTCACTGCAGGGATATCCGGCCTTATTTCGAGTCAGGGCATCGCGGTGTCCATTCCACTTGAGGCCGCAAACTCAGGATCCCTCTCACATACCTAGAGCTGAGAGAAGCCTCCTCTTGAGGTGCTTGTGGTAAGGTGGTATTCCTCAGGAGTCGAAGCCAGGGACTAACCTCTCATCTCGTGTTGATTCTTGGTCCACGGAGCTCTTTCGTGTTGCTACAGTGACCTCAGGATCCCTCTAGCCTTGATACAGTGTTCTTGGGGTTTCTCTGGAGTGCCATGAAGGAAATCAAGGCTCCTTTCATGTGTGATGTGCAACACGGAATTGCTCTGCACGCAGTGCAGGGGAATCAGGCCTCATCTCGCGGCGAGGGGGAAGTCTCATGGTTTTTCTCGAGTTGCGGCGGGAACCTGGGGTATATTCTCGAGTTACGGCGGGGATGGCCCTTCCACACACGTGTGTGTTCAGCCATGTCAGGACTCCTGCCTAGTTGCGAGGGACAACTCGGGATTCTCCTCGAGGCTTTACAGGGCAATTGGGACGCCTCTCCAGCTGAGACGGAAGACCAAGGGTCCCTTTCCACGTGCCACAGGAATCCTGGGTCTCCTATCAAGTTTCACGAGGAGTCAGGCTTCGTCTCCTTTGCAGGCACTGATCTCCGCATACCTCTGGAGTTTTCAAAGGATTTGAGGCCTCCGGTCGCGATGAGGTGGGGAACTAGGTCTTTCTCTGTGGTCTCCACAGGGGATTCAGACACCCTTTCGTCTTGGGAGAAGCAAGACGAGCCTGCATTCCAGTCACTGCAGGGATATCCGGCCTCATTTCGAGTCAGGGCATCGCGGTGTCCATTCCACTTGAGGCCGCAAACTCAGGGTCCCTCTCACATACCTAGAGCTGAGAGAAGCCTCCTCTTGAGGTGCTTGTGGTAAGGTGGTATTCCTCTGGAGTCGAAGCCAGGGACTAACCTCTCATCTCGAGTTGATTTTTCGTCCACGGAGCTCTTTCGTGTTGCTACAGTGACCTCAGGATCCCTCTAGCCTTGAAACAGTGTTCTTGGGGTTTCTCTGGAGTGCCATGAAGGAAATCAAGGCTCCTTTCATGTGTGATGTGCAACACAGAATTGCTCTGCACGCAGTGCAGGGGAATCGGGCCTCATCTCGCGGCGAGGGGGAAGTCTCATGGTTTTTCTCGAGTTGCGGCGGGAACCTGGGGTATATTCTCGAGTTACGACGGGGATGGCCCTTCCACACACGTGTTTGTTCAGCCACGTCAGGACTCTTGCCTAGTTGCGAGACACAACTCGGGATTCTCCTCGAGGCTTGGCAAGGCAATTGGGACGCCTCTCCAGCTGAGGCGGGAGACCAAGGGTCCCTTTCCACGTGCCACAGGAATCCTGGGACTCCTATCAAGTTTCACGAGGAGTCAGGCATCGTCTCCTTTGGAGGCACTGATCTCCGCGTACCTCTGGAGTTTTCAAAGGATGTGAGGCCTCCGGTCGCGATGAGGTGGGGAACTAGGTTTTTCTCTGTGGTCTCCACAGGGGATTCAGACATCCTTTCATCTTGGGAGATGCAAGACGAGCCTGCATTCAAGTCACTGCAGGGATATCCAGCCTTATTTCGCGTCAGGGCATCGCGGTGTCCATTCCACTTGAGGCCGCAAACTCAGGGTCCCTCTCACATACCTAGAGCTGAGAGAAGCCTCCTCTTGAGGTGCTTGTGGTAAGGTGGTATTCCTCTGGAGTCGAAGCCAGGGACTAACCTCTCATCTCGAGTTGATTTTTGGTCCACGGAGCTCTTTCGTGTTGCTACAGTGACCTCAGGATCCCTCTAGCCTTGAAACAGTGTTCTTGGGGTTTCTCTGGAGTGCCATGAAGGAAATCAAGGCTGCTTTCATGTGTGATGTGCAACACGGAATTGCTCTGCACGCAGTGCAGGGGAATCGGGCCTCATCTCGCGGCGAGGGGGAAGTCTCATGGTTTTTCTCGAGTTGCGGCGGGAACCTGGGGTATATTCTCGACTTACGACGGGGATGGCCCTTCCACCCACGTGTTTCTTCAGCGACGTCAGGACTCCTGCCTAGTTGCGAGGGACAACTCTGGATTCTCCTCGAGGCTTGGTAGGGCAATTGGGACGCCTCTCCAGCTGAGGCGGGAGACCAAGTGTCCCTTTCCAAGTGCCACAGGAATCCTGGGACTCCTATCAAGTTTCACGAGGAGTCAGGCATCGTCTCCTTTGGAGGCACTGATCTCCGCGTACCTCTGGAGTTTTCAAAGGATGTGAGGCCTCCGGTCGCGATGAGGTGGGGAACTAAGTCTTTCTCTGTGCTTTCCACCGGGGATTTAGACATCCTTTCTTCTTGGGAGATGCAAGACGAGCCTGCATTGAAGTCACTGCAGGGATATCCGGCCTTATTTCGAGTCAGGGCATCGCGGTGTCCATTCCACTTGAGGCCGCAAACTCAGGGTCCCTCTCACATACCTATAGCTGAGAGAAGCCTCCTCTTGAGGTGCTTGTGGTAAGGTGGTATTCCTCTGGAGACGAATCCAGGGACTAACCTCTCTTTTTGAGTTGATTTTTGGTCCACAGAGTTCTTTCGTGTTGCTACAGTGACCTCAGGATCCCTCTAGCCTTGAAACAGTGTTCTTGGGGTTTCTCTGGAGTGCCATCAAGGAAATCAAGGCTCCTTTCATGTGTGATGTGCAAGACGGAATTGCTCTGCACGCAGTGCAGGGGAATCGGGCCTCATCTCGCATCGAGGGGGAAGTCTCATGGTTTTTCTCGAGTTGCGGCGGGAACCTGGGGTATATTCTCGAGTTACGACGGGGATGGCCCTTCCACCCACGTGTTTGTTCAGCCACGTCAGGACTCCTGCCTAGTTGCGAGGGACAACTCGGGATTCTCCTCGAGGCTTGGCAGGGTAATTGGAACGCCTCTCTAGCTGAGGCGGGAGACCAAGGGTCCCTATCCACGTCCCACAAGAATCCTGGGACTCCTATCAAGTTTCACGAGGAGTCAGGTATCGTCTCCTTTGGAGGCACTGATATCCGCGTACCTCTGGAGTTTTCAAAGGATGTGAGGCTTCCGGTCGCGATGACGTGGGGAACTAGGTCTTTCTCTGTGGTCTCCACAGGGGATTCAGACATCCTTCCGTCCTGGGAGATGCAAGACGAGCCTGCATTGATGTCACTGCAGGGATATCCGGCCTTATTTCGAGTCAGGGCATCGCGGTGTCCATTCCACTTGAGGCCGCAAACTCAGGGTCCCTCTCACATACCTAGAGCTGAGAGAAGCCTCCTCTTGAGGTGCTTGTGGTAAGGTGGTATTCCTCAGGAGTCGAAGCAAGGGACTAACCTCTCATCTCGTGTTGATTCTTGGTCCACGGAGCTCTTTCGTGTTGCTACAGTGACCTCAGGATCCCTCTAGCCTTGAAACAGTGTTCTTGGGGTTTCTCTGGAGTGCCATCAAGGAAATCAAGGCTCCTTTCATGTGTGCTGTGCAACACGAAATTGCTCTGCACGCAGTGCAGGGGAATCGGGCCTCATCTCGCGGCCAAGGGGAAGTCTCATGGTTTTTCTCGAGTTGCGGCGGGAACCTGGGGTATATTCTCGAGTTACGACGGGGATGGCCCTTCCACACACGTGTGTGTTCAGCCATGTCAGGACTCCTGCCTAGTTGCGAGGGACAACTCGGGATTCTCCTCGAGGCTTTGCAGTGCAATTGGGACGCCTCTCCAGCTGAGACGGGAGACCAAGGGTCCCTTTCCACGTGCCACAGGAATCCTGGGTCTCCTATCAAGTTTCACCAGGAGTCAGGCATCCTCTCCTTTGGAGGCACTGATCTCCGCATACCTCTGGAGTTTTCAAAGGATTTGAGGCCTCCTGTCGCGATGAGGTGGGGAACTAGGTCTTTCTCTGTGGTCTCCACAGGGGATTCAGACACCCTTTCGTCTTGGGAGATGCAAGACGAGGCTGCATTCCAGTCACTGCAGGGATATCCGGCCTTATTTCGAGTCAGGGCATCGCGGTGTCCATTCCACTTGAGGCCGCAAACTCAGGGTCCCTCTCACACACCTAGAGCTGAGACAAGCCTCCTCTTGAGGTGCTTGTGGTAAGGTGGTATTCCTCTGGAGTCGAAGCCAGGGACTAACGTCTCATCTCGAGTTTATTTTTGGTCCACGGAGCTCTTTCGTGTTGCTACAGTGACCTCAGGATCCCTCTAGGCTTGAAACAGTGTTCTTGAGGTTTCTCTGGAGTGCCATGAAGGAAATCAAGGCTCCTTTCATGTGTGATGTGCAACACAGAATTGCTCTGCACGCAGTGCAGGGGAAGCGGGCCTCATCTCGCATCGAGGGGGAAGTCTCATGGTTTTTCTCGAGTTGCGGCGGGAACCTGGGGTATATTCTCGAGTTACGACGGGGATGGCCCTTCCACACACGTGTTTGTTCAGCCACGTCAGGACTCTTGCCTAGTTGCGAGACACAACTCGGGATTCTCCTCGAGGCTTGGCAAGGCAATTGGGACGCCTCTCCAGCTGAGGCGGGAGACCAAGGGTCCCTTTCCACGTGCCACAGGAAACCTGGGACTCCTATGAAGTTTCACGAGGAGTCAGGCATCGTCTCCTTTGGAGGCACTGATCTCCGCGTACCTCTGGAGATTTCAAAGGATGTGAGGCCTCCGGTCGCGATGAGGTGGGGAACTAGGTCTTTCTCTGTGGTCTCCACAGGGATTCAGACATCCTTTCATCTTGGGAGATGCAAGACGAGCCTGCATTCAAGTCACTGCAGGGATATCCAGCCTTATTTCGCGTCAGGGCATCGCGGTGTCCATTCCACTTAAGGCCGCAAACTCAGGGTCCCTCTCACATACCTAGAGCTGAGAGAAGCCTCCTCTTGAGGTGCTTGTGGTAAGGTGGTATTCCTCTGGAGTCGAAGCCAGGGACTAACCTCTCATCTCGAGTTGATTTTTGGCCCACGGAGCTCTTTAGTGTTGCTTCAGTGACCTCAGGATCCCTCTAGCCTTGAAACAGTGTTCTTGGGGTTTCTCTGGAGTGCCATCAAGGAAATCAAGGCTCCTTTCATGTGTGATGTGCAACACGGAATTGCTCTGCACGCAGTGCAGGGGAATCGGGCCTCATCTCGCAGCGAGGGGGAGTCTCATGGTTTTTCTCGAGTTGCGGCGGGAACCTGGGGTATATTCTCAAGTTACGACGGGGTGGCCCTTCCACCCACGTGTTTCTTCAGCGACGTCAGGACTCCTGCCTAGTTGCGAGGGACAACTCTGGATTCTCCTCGAGGCTTGGCAGGGCAATTGGGACGCCTCTCCAGCTGAGGCGGGAGACCAAGTGTCCCTTTCCTAGTGCCACAGGAATCCTGGGACTCCTATCAAGTTTCACGAGGAGTCAGGCATCGTCTCCTTTGGAGGCACTGATCTCCGCGTACCTCTGGAGTTTTCAAAGGATGTGAGGCTATCGGTCGCGATGAGGTGGGGAACTAAGTCTTTCTCTGTGCTTTCCACAGGGGATTCAGACATCCTTTCGTCCTGGGAGATGCAAGACGAGCCTGCATTCCAGTCACTGCAGGGATATCCGGCCTTATTTCGAGTCAGGGCATCGCAGTGTCCATTCCACTTGAGGCCGCAAACTCAGGGTCCCTCTCACATACCTAGAGCTGAGAGAAGCCTCCTCTTGAGGTGCTTGTGGTAAGGTGGTATTCCTCTGGAGACGAATCCAGGGACTAACCTCTCTTTTCGAGTTGATTTTTGGTCCACAGAGTTCTTTCATGTTGCTACAGTGACCTCAGGATCCCTCTAGCATTGAAACAGTGTTCTTGGGGTTTCTCTGGAGTGCCATCAAGGAAATCAAGGCTCCTTTCATGTGTGATGTGCAACACGGAATTGCTCTGCACGCAGTGCAGGGGAATCGGGCCTCATCTCGCGGCGAGGGGGAAGTCTCATGGTTTTTCTCGAGTTGCGGCGGGAACCTGGGGTATATTCTCGAGTTACGACGGGGATGGCCCTTCCACCCACGTGTTTCTTCAGCCACGTCAGGACTCCTGCCTAGTTGCGAGGGACAACTCGGGATTCTCCTCGAGGCTTGGCAGGGCAATTGGAACGCCTCTCCAGCTGAGGCGGGAGACCAAGGGTCCCTTTCCACGTGCCACAAGAATCCTGGGACTGCTATCAAGTTTCACGAGGAGTCAGGCATCGTCTCCTTTGGAGGCACTGATCTCCGCGTACCTCTGGAGTTTTCAAAGGATGTGAGGCCTCCGGTCGCGATGAGGTGGGGAACTAGGTGTTTCTCTGTGGTCTCCACAGGGGATTCAGACATCCTTTCTTCTTGGGAGATGCAAGACGAGCCTGCATTCAAGTCACTGCAGGGATATCCGGCCTTATTTCGAGTCAGGGCATCGCGGTGTCCATTCCACTTGAGGCCGCAAACTCAGGATCCCTCTCACATACCTAGAGCTGAGAGAAGCCTCCTCTTGAGGTGCTTGTGGTAAGGTGGTATTCCTCTGGAGTCGAAGCCAGGGACTAACCTCTAATCTCGTGTTGATTCTTGGTCCACGGAGCTCTTTCGTGTTGCTACAGTGACCTCAGGATCCCTCTAGCCTTGAAACAGTGTTCTTGGGGATTCTCTGGAGTGCCATCAAGGAAATCAACGCTCCTTTCATGTGTGATGTGCAACACGGAATTGCTCTGCACGCAGTGCAGGGGAATCGGGCCTCATCTTGCGGCGAGGGGGAAGTCTCATGGTTTTTCTCGAGTTGCGGCGGGAACCTGGGGTATATTCTCGAGTTACGACGGGGATGGCCCTTCCACCCACGTGTGTGTTCAGCCATGTCAGGACTCCTGCCTAGTTGCGAGGGACAACTCGGGATTCTCCTCGAGGCTTTGCAGGGCAATTGGGACGCCTCTCCGGCTGAGACGGGAGACCAAGTGTCCCTTTCCACGTGCCACAGGAATCCTGGGTCTCCTATCAAGTTTCACGAGGAGTCAGGCATCGTCTCCTTTGGAGGCACTGATCTCCGCATACCTCTGGAGTTTTCAAAGGATTTGAGGCCTCCTGTCGCGATGAGGTGTGGAACTAGGTCTTTCTCTGTGGTCTCCACAGGGGATTCAGACACCCTTTCGTCTTGGGAGATGCAAGACGAGCCTGCATTGCAGTCACTGCAGGGATATCCGGCCTTATTTCGAGTCAGGGCATCGCGGTGTCCATTACACTTGAGGCCGCAAACTCAGGGTCCCTCTCACATACCTAGAGCTGAGAGAAGCCTCCTCTTGAGGTGCTTGTGGTAAGGTGGTATTCCTCTGGAGTCGAAGCCAGGGACTAACCTCTCATCTCGAGTTGATTTTTGGCCCACGGAGCTCTTTCGTGTTGCTACAGTGACCTCAGGATCCCTCTAGCCTTGAAACAGTGTTCTTGGGGTTTCTCTGGAGTGCCATCAAGGAAATCAAGGCTCCTTTCATGTGTGATGTGCAACACGGAATTGCTCTGCACGCAGTGCAGGGGAATCGGGACTCATCTCGCGGCGAGGGGGAAGTCTCATGGTTTTTCTCGAGTTGCGGTGGGAACCTGGGGTATATTCTCGAGTTACGACGGGGATGGCCCTTCCACCCACGTGTTTCTTCAGCGACGTCAGGACTCCTGCCTAGTTGCGAGGGACAACTCTGGATTCTCCTCGAGGCTTGGCAGGGCAATTGGGACGCCTCTCCAGCTGAGGCGGGAGACCAAGTGTCCCTTTCCAAGTGCCACAGGAATCCTGGGACTCCTATCAAGTTTCACGAGGAGTCAGGCATCGTCTCCTTTGGAGGCACTGATCTCCGCGTACCTCTGGAGTTTTCAAAGGATGTGAGGCTATCGGTCGCGATGAGGTGGGGAACTAAGTCTTTCTCTGTGCTTTCCACAGGGGATTCAGACATCCTTTCTTCTTGGGAGATGCAAGACGAGCCTGCATTGAAGTCACTGCAGGGATATCCGGCCTTATTTCGAGTCAGGGCATCGCGGTGTCCATTCCACTTGAGGCCGCAAACTCAGGGTCCCTCTCACATACCTGGAGCTGAGAGAAGCCTCGTCTTGAGGTGCTTGTGGTAAGGTGGTATTCCTCAGGAGTCGAAGCCAGGGACTAACCTCTCATCTCGTGTTGATTCTTGGTCCACGGAGCTCTTTCGTGTTGCTACAGTGACCTCAGGATCCCTCTAGCCTTGAAACAGTGTTCTTGGGGTTTCTCTGGAGTGCCATCAAGGAAATCAAGTCTCCTTTCATGTGTGATGTGCAAGACGGAATTGCTCTGCACGCAGTGCAGGGGAATCGGGCCTCATTTGCGGCGATGGGGACGTCTCATGGTTTTTCTCGAGTTGCGGCGGGAACCTGGGGTATATTCTCGAGTTACGACGGGGATGGCCCTTCCACACACGTGTGTGTTCAGCCATGTCAGGACTCCTGCCTAGTTGCGAGGGACAACTCGGGATTCTCCTCGAGGCTTTGCAGGGCAATTGGGACGCCTCTCCAGCTGAGACGGGAGACCAAGGGTCCCTTTCCACGTGCCACAGGAATCCTGGGTCTCCTATCAAGTTTCACGAGGAGTCAGGCATCGTCTCCTTTGGAGGCACTGATCTCCGCATACCTCTGGAGTTTTCAAAGGATTTGAGGCCTCCTGTCGCGATGAGGTGGGGAACTAGGTCTTTCTCTGTGGTCTCCACAGGGGATTCAGACACCCTTTCGTCTTGGGAGATGCAAGACGAGCCTGCATTCCAGTCACTGCAGGGATATCCGGCCTTATTGCGAGTCAGGGCATCGCGGTGTCCATTCCACTTGAGGCCGCAAACTCAGGGTCCCTCTCACATACCTAGAGCTGAGAGAAGCCTCCTCTTGAGGTGCTTGTGGTAAGGTGGTATTCCTCTGGAGTCGAAGCCAGGGACTAACCTCTCATCTCGAGTTGATTTTTGGTCCACGGAGCTCTTTCGTGTTGCTACAGTGACCTCAGGATCCCTCTAGCCTTGAAACAGTGTTCTTGGGGTTTCTCTGGAGTGCCATGAAGGAAATCAAGGCTCCTTTCATGTGTGATGTGCAACACAGAATTGCTCTGCACGCAGTGCAGGGGAATCGGGCCTCATCTCGCGGCGAGGGGGAAGTCTCATGGTTTTTCTCGAGTTGCGGCGGGAACCTGGGGTATATTCTCGAGTTACGACGGGGATGGCCCTTCCACACACGTGTTTGTTCAGCCTCGTCAGGACTCTTGCCTAGTTGCGAAACACAACTCGGGATTCTCCTCGAGGCTTGGCAGGGCAATTGGGACGCCTCTCCCGCTGAGGCGGCAGACTAAGGGTCCCTTTCCAAGTGCCACAGGAATCCTGGGACTCCTATCAAGTTTCACGAGGAGTCAGGCATCGTCTCCTTTGGAGGCACTGATCTCCGCGTACCTCTGGAGTTTTCAAAGGATGTGAGGCCTCCGGTCGCGATGAGGTGGGGAACTAGGTCTTTCTCTGTGGTCTCCACAGGGGATTCAGACATCCTTTCATCTTGGGAGATGCAAGACGAGCCTGCATTCAAGTCACTGCAGGGATATCCAGCCTTATTTCGCGTCAGGGCATCGCGGTGTCCATTCCACTTGAGGCCGCAAACTCAGGGTCCCTCTCACATACCTAGAGCTGAGAGAAGCCTCCTCTTGATGTGCGTGTGGTAAGGTGGTATTCCTCAGGAGTCGAAGCCAGGAACTAACCTCTCATCTCGTGTTGATTCTTGGTCCACGGAGCTCTTTCGTGTTGCTACAGTGACCTCAGGATCCCTCTAGCCTTGAAACAGTGTTCTTGGGGTTTCTCTGGAGTGCCATCAAGGAAATCAAGGCTCCTTTCATGTGTGATGTGCAACACGGAATTGCTCTGCATGCAGTGCAGGGGAATCGGGCCTCATCTCGCGGCGAAGGGGAAGTCTCATGGTTTTTCTCGAGTTGCGGCGGGAACCTGGGGTATATTCTCGAGTTACGACGGGGATGGCACTTCCACACACGTGTGTGTTCAGCGACGTCAGGACTCCTGCCTAGTTGCGAGGGACAACTCGGGATTCTCCTCGAGGCTTGGCAGGGCAATTGGGACGCCTCTCCAGCTGAGACGGGAGACCAAGGTTCCCTTTCCACGTGCCACAGGAATCCTGGGTCTCCTATCAAGTTTCACGAGGAGTCAGGAATCGTCTCCTTTGGAGGCACTGATCTCCGCATACCTCTGGAGTTTTCAAAGGACTTGAGGCCTCCTGTCGCGATGAGGTGGGGAACTAGGTCTTTCTCTGTGGTCTCCACTGGGGATTCAGACACCCTTTCGTCTTGGGAGATGCAAGACGAGGCTGCATTCCAGTCACTGCTGGGATATCCGGCCTTATTTCGAGTCAGGGCATCGCGGTGTCCATTCCACTTGAGGCCGCAAACTCAGGGTCCCTCTCACATACCTAGAGCTGAGAGAAGCCTCCTCTTGAGGTGCTTGTGGTAAGGTGGTATTCCTCTGGAGTCGAAGCCAGGGACTAACCTCTCATCTCGAGTTGATTTTTGGTCCACGGAGCTCTTTCGTGTTGCTACAGTGACCTCAGGATCCCTCTAGCCTTGAAACAGTGTTCTTGGGGTTTCTCCGGAGTGCCATCTAGGAAATCAAGGCTCCTTTCATGTGTGATGTGCAACACGGAATTGCTCTGCACGCAGTGCAGGGGAATCGGGCCTCATCTCGCGGCGAGGGGGAAGTCTCATGGTTTTTCTCGAGTTGCGGCGGGAACCTGGGGTATATTCTCGAGTTACGACGGGGATGGCCCTTCCACCCACGTGTTTCTTCAGCGACGTCAGGACTCCTGCCTAGTTGCGAGGGACAACTCTGGATTCTCCTCGAGGCTTGGCAGGGCAATTGGGACGCCTCTCCAGCTGAGGCGGGAGACCAAGTGTCCCTTTCCAAGTGCCACAGGAATCCTGGGACTCCTATCAAGTTTCACGAGGAGTCAGGCATCGTCTCCTTTGGAGGCACTGATCTCCGCGTACCTCTGGAGTTTTCAAAGGATGTGAGGCTATCGGTCACGATGAGGTGGGGAACTAAGTCTTTCTCTGTGCTTTCCACAGGGGATTCAGACATCCTTTCGTCCTGGGAGATGCAAGGCGAGCCTGCATTGAAGTCACTGTAGGGATATCCGGCCTTATTTCGAGTCAGGGCATCGCGGTGTCCATTCCACTTGAGGCCGCAAACTCAGGGTCCCTCTCACATACCTAGAGCTGAGAGAAGCCTCCTCTTGAGGTGCTTGTGGTAAGGTGGTATTCCTCTGGAGACGAATCCAGGGACTAACCTCTCTTTTCGAGTTGATTTTTGGTCCACAGAGTTCTTTCGTGTTGCTACAGTGACCTCAGGATCCCTCTATCCTTGAAACAGTGTTCTTTGGGTTTCTCTGGAGTGCCATCAAGGAAATCAAGGCTCCTTTCATGTGTGATGTGCAAGACGGAATTGCTCTGCACGCAGTACAGGGGAATCGGGCCTCATCTCGCATCGAGGGGGAAGTCTCATGGTTTTTCTCGAGTTGCGGCGGGAACCTGGGGTATATTCTCGAGTTACGACGGGGATGGCCCTTCCACACACGTGATTGTTCAACCACGTCAGGACGCATGCCTAGTTTCGAGGGACAAATCGGGATTCTCCTCGAGGCTTGGCACGGCAATTGGAACGCCTCTCCAGCTGAGGCGGGAGACCAAGGGTCCCTTTCCACGTGCCACAAGAATCCTGGGACTCCTATCAAGTTTCACGAGGAGTCAGGCATCGTCTCCTTTGGAGGCACTGATCTCCGCGTACCTCTGGAGTTTTCAAAGGATGTGAGGCCTCCGGTCGCGATGAGGTGGGAAACTAGGTCTTTCTCGGTGGTCTCCACAGGGGATTCAGACATCCTTTCTTCTTGGGAGATGCAAGACTAGCCTGCATTCCAGTCACTGCAGGGATATCCAGCCTTATTTCGAGTCAGGGCATCGCGGTGTCCATTCCACTTGAGGCCGCAAACTCAGGATCCCTCTCACATACCTAGAGCTGAGAGAAGCCTCCTCTTGAGGTGCTTGTGGTAAGGTGGCATTCCTCTGGAGTCGAAGCCAGGGACTAACCTCTCATCTCGTGTTGATTCTGTGTCCACGGAGCTCTTTCATGTTGCTACAGTGACCTCAGGATCCCTCTAGCCTTGAAACAGTGTTCTTGGGGTTTCTCTGGAGTGCCATCAAGGAAATCAAGGCTCCTTTCATGTGTGATGTGCAACACGGAATTGCTCTGCATGCAGTGCAGGGGAATCGGGCCTCATCTCGCCGCGAGGGGGAAGTCTCATGGTTTTTCTCGAGTTGCGGCGGGAACCTGGGGTATATTCTCGAGTTACGACGGGGATGGCACTTCCACACACGTGTTTGTTCAGCCATGTCAGGACTCCTGCCTAGTTGCGAGGGGCATCTCGGGATACTCCTCGAGGCTTTGCAGGGCAATTGGGACGCCTCTCCAGCTGAGACGGGAGACCAAGGGTCCCTTTCCACGTGCCACAGGAATCCTGGGTCTCCTATCAAGTTTGACGAGGAGTCAGCCATCGTCTCCTTTGGAGGCACTGATCTCCGCATACCTCTGGAGTTTTCAAAGGATTTGAGGCCTCCTGTCGCGATGAGGTGGGGAACTAGGTCTTTCTCTGTGGTCTCCACAGGGGATTCAGACACCCTTTCGTCTTGGGAGATGCAAGACGAGCCTGCATTCCAGTCACTGCAGGGATATCCGGCCTTATTTCGAGTCAGGGCATCGCGGTGTCCATTCCACTTGAGGCCGCAAACTCAGGGTCCCTCTCACATACCTAGAGCTGAGAGAAGCCTCCTCTTGAGGTGCTTGTGGTAAGGTGGTATTCCTCTGGAGTCGAAGCCAGGGACTAACCTCTCATCTCGAGTTGATTTTTGGTCCACGGAGCTCTTTCGTGTTGCTACAGTGACCTCAGGATCCCTCTAGCCTTGAAACAGTGTTCTTGGGGTTTCTCTGGAGTGCCATGAAGGAAATCAAGGCTGCTTTCATGTGTGATGTGCAACACGGAATTGCTCTGCACGCAGTGCAGGGGAATCGGGCCTCATCTCGCGGCGAGGGGGAAGTATCATGGTTTTTCTCGAGTTGCGGCGGGAACCTGGGGTATATTCTCGAGTTACGACGGGGATGGCCCTTCCACACACGTGTTTGTTCAGCCACGTCAGGACTCTTGCCTAGTTGCGAGACACAACTCGGGATTCTCCTCGAGGCTTGGCAGGGCAATTGGGACGCCTCTCCAGCTGAGGCGGGAGACCAAGGGTCCCTTTCCACGTGCCACAGGAATCCTGGGACTCCTATCAAGTTTCACGAGGAGTCAGGCATCGTCTCCTTTGGAGGCACTGATCTCCGCGTACCTCTGGAGTTTTAAAAGGATGTGAGGCTTCCGGTCGCGATGAGGTGGGGAACTAGGTCTTTCTCTGTGGTCTCCACAGGGGATTCAGACATCCTTTCATCTTGGGAGATGCAAGACGAGCCTGCATTCAAGTCACTGCAGGGATATCCAGCCTTATTTCGCGTCAGGGCATCGCGGTGTCCATTCCACTTGAGGCCGCAAACTCAGGATCCCTCTCACATACCTAGAGCTGAGAGAAGCCTCCTCTTGAGGTGCTTGTGGTAAGGTGGTATTCCTCAGGAGTCGAAGCCAGGGACTAACCTCTCATCTCGTGTTGATTCTTGGTCCACGGAGCTCTTTCGTGTTGCTACAGTGACCTCAGGATCCCTCTATCCTTGAAACAGTGTTCTTGGGGTTTCTCTGGAGTGCCATCAAGGAAATCAAGGCTCCTTTCATGTGTGATGTGCAACACGGAATTGCTCTGCACGCAGTGCAGGGGAATCGGGCCTCATCTCGCGGCGAGGGGGAAGTCTCATGGTTTTTCTCGAGTTGCGGCGGGAACCTGGGGTATATTCTCGAGTTACGACGGGGATGGCACTTCCACACACGTGTGTGTTCAGCCATGTCAGGACTCCTGCCTAGTTGCGAGGGACAACTCGGGATTCACCTCGAGGCTTTGCAGGGCAATTGGGACGCCTCTCCAGCTGAGACGGGAGACCAAGCGTCCCTTTCCACGTGCCACAGGAATCCTGGGTCTCCTATCAAGTTTCACGAGGAGTCAGGCATCGTCTCCTTTGGAGGCACTGATCTCCGCATACCTCTGGAGTTTTCAAAGGATTTGAGGCTTCCTGTCGCGATGAGGTGGGGAACTAGGTCTTTCTCTGTGGTCTCCACAGGGGATTCAGACACCCTTTCGTCTTGGGAGATGCAAGACGAGCCTGCATTCCAGTCACTGCAGGGATATCCGGCCTTATTTCGAGTCAGGGCATCGCGGTGTCCATTCCACTTGAGGCCGCAAACTCAGGGTCCCTCTCACATACCTATAGCTGAGAGAAGCCTCCTCTTGAGGTGCTTGTGGTAAGGTGGTATTCCTCTGGAGTCGAAGCCAGGGACTAACCTCTCATCTCGAGTTGATTTTTGGTCCACGGAGCTCTTTCGTGTTGCTACAGTGACCTCAGGATCCCTCTAGCCTTGAAACAGTGTTCTTGGGGTTTCTCTGGAGTGCCATGAAGGAAATCAAGGCTCCTTTAATGTGTGATGTGCAACACAGAATTGCTCTGCACGCAGTGCAGGGGAATCGGGCCTCATCTCGGGGCGAGGGGGAAGTCTCATGGTTTTTCTCGAGTTGCGGCGGGATCCTGGGGTATATTCTCGAGTTACGACGGGGATGGCCCTTCCACCCACGTGTTTCTTCAGTGACGTCAGGACTCCTGCCTAGTTGCGAGGGACAACTCTGGATTCTCCTCGAGGCTTTGCAGGGCAATTGGGACGCCTCTCCAGCTGAGGCGGGAGACCAAGTGTCCCTTTCCATGTGCCACAGGAATCCTGGGACTCCTATCAAGTTTCACGAGGAGTCAGGCATCGTCTCCTTTGGAGGCACTGATCTCCGCGTACCTCTGGAGTTTTTAAAGGATGTGAGGCTATCGGTCGCGATGAGGTGGGGAACTAAGTCTTTCTCTGTGCTTTCCACAGGGGATTCAGACATCCTTTCGTCCTGGGAGATGCAAGACGAGCCTGCATTCAAGTCACTGCAGGGATATCCGGCCTTATTTCGAGTCAGGGCATCGCGGTGTCCATTCCACTTGAGGCCGCAAACTCAGGGTCCCTCTCACATACCTAGAGCTGAGAGAAGCCTCCTCTTGAGGTGCTTGTGGTAAGGTGGTATTCCTCAGGAGTCGAAGCCAGGGACTAACCTCTCATCTCGTGTTGATTTTTGGCCCACGGAGCTCTTTCGTGTTGCTACAGTGACCTCAGGATCCCTCTAGCCTTGAAACAGTGTTCTTGGGGTTTCTCTGGAGTGCCATCAAGGAAATCAAGGCTCCTTTCATGTGTGATGTGCAACACGGAATTGCTCTGCACGCAGTGCAGGGGAATCGGGCCTCATCTCGCATCGAGGGGGAAGTCTCATGGTTTTTCTCGAGTTGCGGCGGGAACCTGGGGTATATTCTCGAGTTACGACGGGGATGGCACTTCCACACACGTGTGTGTTCAGCCATGTCAGGACTCCTGCCTAGTTGCGAGGGACAACTCGGGATACTCCTCGAGGCTTGGCAGGGCAATTGGAACGCCTCTCCAGCTGAGGCGGGAGACCAAGTGTCCCTTTCCAAGTGCCACAGGAATCCTGGGACTCCTATCAAGTTTCACGAGGAGTCAGGCATCGTCTGCTTTGGAGGCACTGATCTCCGCGTACCTCTGGAGTTTTGAAAGGATGTGAGGCTATCGGTCGCGATGAGGTGGGGAACTAAGTCTTTCTCTGTGCTTTCCACAGGGGATTCAGACATCCTTTCGTCCTGGGAGATGCAAGACGAGCCTGCATTGAAGTCACTGCAGGGATATCCGGCCTTATTTCGAGTCAGGTCATCGCGGTGTCCATTCCACTTGAGGCCGCAAACTCAGGGTCCCTCTCACATACCTAGAGCTGAGAGAAGCCTCCTCTTGAGGTGCTTGTGGTAAGGTGGTATTCCTCTGGAGACGAATCCAGGGACTAACCTCTCTTTTCGAGTTGATTTTTGGTCCACAGAGTTCTTTCGTGTTGCTACAGTGACCTCAGGATCCCTCTATCCTTGAAACAGTGTTCTTGGGGTTTCTCTGGAGTGCCATCAAGGAAATCAAGTCTCCTTTCATGTGTGATGTGCAGGACGGAATTGCTCTGCAAGCAGTACAGGGGAATCGGGCCTCATCTCGCGGCGAGGGGGAAGTCTCATGGTTTTTCTCGAGTTGCGGCGGGAACCTGGGGTATATTCTCGAGTTACGACGGGGATGGCCCTTCCACCCACGTGTTTCTTCAGCGACGTCAGGACTCCTGCCTAGTTGCGAGGGACAACTCGGGATTCTCCTCGAGGCTTTGCAGGGCAATTGGGACGCCTCTCCAGCTGACGCGGGAGACCAAGGGTCCCTTTCCACGTGCCACAGGAATCCTGGGACTCCTATCAAGTTTCACGAGGAGTCAGGCATAGTCTCCTTTGGAGGCACTGATCTCCGCGTACCTCTGGAGTTTTCAAAGGATGTGAGGCCTCCGGTCGCGATGAGGTGGGGAACTAGGTCTTTCTCTGTGGTCTCCACAGGGGATTCAGACACCCTTTCATCTTGGGAGATGCAAGACGAGCCTGCATTCCAGTCACTGCAGGGATATCCGGCCTTATTTCGAGTCAGGTCATCGCGGTGTCCATTCCACCTGAGGCCGCAAACTCAGGGTCCCTCTCACATACCTAGAGCTGAGAGAAGCCTCCTCTTGAGGTGCTTGTGGTAAGGTGGTATTCCTCTGGAGTCGAAGCCAGGGACTAACCTCTCATCTCGAGTTGATTTTTGGCCCACGGAGCTCTTTCGTGTTGCTACAGTGACCTCAGGATCCCTCTAGCCTTGAAACAGTGTTCTTGGGGTTTCTCTGGAGTGCCATGAAGGAAATCAAGGCTCCTTTCATGTGTGATGTGCAACACAGAATTGCTCTGCACGCAGTGCAGGGGAATCGGGCCTCATCTCACGGCGAGGGGGAAGTCTCATGGTTTTTCTCGAGTTGCGGCGGGAACCTGGGGTATATTCTCGAGTTACGACGGGGATGGCCCTTCCACACACGTGTTTGTTCAGCCACGTCAGGACTCTTGCCTACTTGCGAGACACAACTCGGGATTCTCCTCGAGGCTTGGCAAGGCAATTGGGACGCCTCTCCAGCTGACGCGGGAGACCAAGGGTCCCTTTCCACGTGCCACAGGAATCCTGGGACTCCTATCAAGTTTCACGAGGAGTCAGGCATAGTCTCCTTTGGAGGCACTGATCTCCGCGTACCTCTGGAGTTTTCAAAGGATGTGAGGCCTCCGGTCGCGATGAGGTGGGGAACTAGGTCTTTCTCTGTGGTCTCCACAGGGGATTCAGACATCCTTTCATCTTGGGAGATGCAAGACGAGCCTGCATTCAAGTCACTGCAGGGATATCCAGCCTTATTTCGCGTCAGGGCATCGCGGTGTCCATTCCACTTGAGGCCGCAAACTCAGGGTCCCTCTCACATACCTAGAGCTGAGAGAAGCCTCCTCTTGAGGTGCTTGTGGTAAGGTGGTATTCCTCTGGAGTCGAAGCCAGGGACTAACCTCTCATCTCGAGTTGATTTTTGGCCCCCGGAGCTCTTTCGTGTTGATACAGTGACCTCAGGATCCCTCTAGCCTTGAAACAGTGTTCTTGGGGTTTCTCTGGAGTGCCATGAAGGAAATCAAGGCTCCTTTCATGTGTGATGTGCAACACGGAATTGCTCTGCACGCAGTGCAGGGGAATCGGGCCTCATCTCGCGGCGAGGGGGAAGTCTCATGGTTTTTCTCGAGTTGCGGCGGGAACCTGGGGTATATTCTCGAGTTACGACGGGGATGGCCCTTCCACCCACGTGTTTCTTCAGCGACGTCAGGACTCCTGCCTAGTTGCGAGGGACAACTCTGGATTCTCCTCGAGGCTTGGCAGGGCAACTGGGACGCCTCTCCAGCTGAGGCGGGAGACCGAGGGTCCCTTTCCACGTGCCACAGGAATCCTGGGACTCCTATCAAGTTTCACGAGGAGTCAGGCATCGTCTCCTTTGGAGGCACTGATCTCCGCGTACCTCTGGAGTTTTCAAAGGATGTGAGGCTATCGGTCGCGATGAGGTGGGGAAGTAAGTCTTTCTCTGTGCTTTCCACAGGGGATTCAGACATCCTTTCGTCCTGGGAGATGCAAGACGAGCCTGCATTGAAGTCACTGCAGGGATATCCGGCCTTATTTCGAGTCAGGGCATCGCAGTGTCCATTCCACTTGAGGCCGCAAACTCAGGGTCCCTCTCACATACCTAGAGCTGAGAGAAGCCTCCTCTTGAGGTGCTTGTGGTAAGGTGGTATTCCTCTGGAGACGAATCCAGGGACTAACCTCTCTTTTCGAGTTGATTTTTGGTCCACAGAGTTCTTTCGTGTTGCTACAGTGACCTCAGGATCCCTCTATCCTTGAAACAGTGTTCTTGGGGTTTCTCTGGAGTGCCATCAAGGAAATCAAGTCTCCTTTCATGTGTGATGTGCAGGACGGAATTGCTCTGCAAGCAGTACAGGGGAATCGGGCCTCATCTCGCGGCGAGGGGGAAGTCTCATGGTTTTTCTCGAGTTGCGGCGGGAACCTGGGGTATATTCTCGAGTTACGACGGGGATGGCCCTTCCACCCACGTGTTTCTTCAGCGACGTCAGGACTCCTGCCTAGTTGCGAGGGACAACTCGGGATTCTCCTCGAGGCTTTGCAGGGCAATTGGGACGCCTCTCCAGGTGACGCGGGAGACCAAGTGTCCCTTTCCACGTGCCACAGGAATCCTGGGACTCCTATCAAGTTTCACGAGGAGTCAGGCATAGTCTCCTTTGGAGGCACTGATCTCCGCGTACCTCTGGAGTTTTCAAAGGATGTGAGGCCTCCGGTCGCGATGAGGTGGGGAACTAGGTCTTTCTCTGTGGTCTCCACAGGGGATTCAGACACCCTTTCATCTTGGGAGATGCAAGACGAGCCTGCATTCCAGTCACTGCAGGGATATCCGGCCTTATTTCGAGTCAGGTCATTGCGGTGTCCATTCCACCTGAGGCCGCAAACTCAGGGTCCCTCTCACATACCTAGAGCTGAGAGAAGCCTCCTCTTGAGGTGCTTGTGGTAAGGTGGTATTCCTCTGGAGTCGAAGCCAGGGACTAACCTCTCATCTCGAGTTGATTTTTGGCCCACGGAGCTCTTTCGTGTTGCTACAGTGACCTCAGGATCCCTCTAGCCTTGAAACAGTGTTCTTGGGGTTTCTCTGGAGTGCCATGAAGGAAATCAAGGCTCCTTTCATGTGTGATGTGCAACACAGAATTGCTCTGCACGCAGTGCAGGGGAATCGGGCCTCATCTCACGGCGAGGGGGAAGTCTCATGGTTTTTCTCGAGTTGCGGCGGGAACCTGGGGTATATTCTCGAGTTACGACGGGGATGGCCCTTCCACACACGTGTTTGTTCAGCCACGTCAGGACTCTTGCCTAGTTGCGAGACACAACTCGGGATTCTCCTCGAGGCTTGGCAAGGCAATTGGGACGCCTCTCCAGCTGAGACGGGAGACCAAGGGTCCCTTTCCACGTGCCACAGGAATCCTGGGACTCCTATCAAGTTTCAAGAGGAGTCAGGCATAGTCTCCTTTGGAGGCACAGATCTCCGCGTACCTCTGGAGTTTTCAAAGGATGTGAGGCCTCCGGTCGCGATGAGGTGGGGAACTAGGTCTTTCTCTGTGGTCTCCACAGGGGATTCAGACATCCTTTCTTCTTGGGAGATGCAAGACGAGCCTGCATTCAAGTCACTGCAGGGATATCCAGCCTTATTTTGCGTCAGGGCATCGCGGTGTCCATTCCACTTGAGGCCGCAAACTCAGGGTCCCTCTCACATACCTAGAGCTGAGAGAAGCCTCCTCTTGAGGTGCTTGTGGTAAGGTGGTATTCCTCTGGAGTCGAAGCCAGGGACTAACCTCTCATCTCGAGTTGATTTTTGGCCCCCGGAGCTCTTTCGTGTTGATACAGTGACCTCAGGATCCCTCTAGCCTTGAAACAGTGTTCTTGGGGTTTCTCTGGAGTGCCATCAAGGAAATCAAGGCTCCTTTCATGTGTGATGTGCAACACGGAATTGCTCTGCACGCAGTGCAGGGGAATCGGGCCTCATCTCGCGGCGAGGGGGAAGTCTCATGGTTTTTCTCGAGTTGCGGCGGGAACCTGGGGTATATTCTCGAGTTACGACGGGGATGGCCCTTCCACCCACGTGTTTCTTCAGCGACGTCAGGACTCCTGCCTAGTTGCGAGGGACAACTCTGGATTCTCCTTGAGGCTTGGCAGGGCAACTGGGACGCCTCTCCAGCTGAGGCGGGAGACCGAGGGTCCCTTTCCACGTGCCACAGGAATCCTGGGACTCCTATCAAGTTTCACGAGGAGTCAGGCATCGTCTCCTTTGGAGGCACTGATCTCCGCGTACCTCTGGAGTTTTCAAAGGATGTGAGGCTATCGGTCGCGATGAGGTGGGGAACTAAGTCTTTCTCTGTGCTTTCCACAGGGGATTCAGACATCCTTTCGTCCTGGGAGATGCAAGACGAGCCTGCATTGAAGTCACTGCAGGGATATCCGGCCTTATTTCGAGTCAGGGCATCGCGGTGTCCATTCCACTTGAGGCCGCAAACTCAGGGTCCCTCTCACATACCTAGAGCTGAGAGAAGCCTCCTCTTGAGGTGCTTGTGGTAAGGTGGTATTCCTCTGGAGACGAATCCAGGGACTAACCTCTCTTTTCGAGTTGATTTTTGGTCCACAGAGTTCTTTCGTGTTGCTACAGTGACCTCAGGATCCCTCTATCCTTGAAACAGTGTTCTTGGGGTTTCTCTGGAGTGCCATCAAGGAAATCAAGGCTCCTTTCATGTGTGATGTGCAACACGGAATTGCTCTGCACGCAGTGCAGGGGAATCGGGCCTCATCTCGCATCGAGGGGGAAGTCTCATGGTTTTTCTCGAGTTGCGGCGGGAACCTGGGGTATATTCTCGAGTTACGACGGGGATGGCCCTTCCACCCACGTGTTTGTTCAGCCACGTCAGGACTCCTGCCTAGTTGCGAGGGACAACTCGGGATTCTCCTCGAGGCTTGGCAGGGCAATTGGAACGTCTCTCCAGCTGAAGCGGGAGACCAAGGGTCCCTTTCCACGTGCCACAAGAATCCTGGGACTCCTATCAAGTTTCACGAGGAGTCAGGCATCGTCTCCTTTGGAGGCACTGATCTCCGCGTACCTCTGGAGTTTTCAAAGGATGTGAGGCCTCCGGTCGCGATGAGGTGGGGAACTAGGTCTTTCTCTGTGCTTTCCACAGGGGATTCAGACATCCTTTCTTCTTGGGAGATGCAAGACGAGCCTGCATTCAAGTCACTGCAGGGATATCCGGCCTTATTTCGAGTCAGGGCATCGCGGTGTCCATTCCACTTGAGGCCGCAAACTCAGGATGCCTCTCACATACCTAGAGCTGAGAGAAGCCTCCTCTTGAGGTGCTTGTGGTAAGTTGGTATTCCTCAGGAGTCGAATCCAGGGACTAACCTCTTATCTCGTGTTGATTCTTGGCCCACGGAACTCTTTCGTGTTGCTACAGTGACCTCAGGATCCCTCTAGCCTTGAAACAGTGTTCTTGGGGTTTCTCTGGAGTGCCATGAAGGAAATCAAGGCTCCTTTCATGTGTGATGTGCAACACGGAATTGCTCTGCATGCAGTGCAGGGGAATCGGGCCTCATCTCGCGGCGAGGGGGAAGTCTCATGGTTTTTCTCGAGTTGCGGCGGGAACCTGGGGTATATTCTCGAGTTACGACGGGGATGGCCCTTCCACCCACGTGTTTCTTCAGCGACGTCAGGACTCCTGCCTAGTTGCGAGGGACAACTCTGGATTCTCCTCGAGGCTTGGCAGGGCAATTGGGACGCCTCTCCAGCTGAGGCGTGAGACCAAGTGTCCCTTTCCAAGTGCCACAGGAATCCTGGGACTCCTATCAAGTTTCACGAGGAGTCAGGCATCGTCTCCTTTGGAGGCACTGATCTCCGCGTACCTCTGGAGTTTTCAAAGGATGTGAGGCTATCGGTCGCGATGAGGTGGGTAACTAAGTCTTTCTCTGTGCTTTCCACAGGGGATTCAGACATCCTTTCGTCCTGGGAGATGCAAGACGAGCCTGCATTCAAGTTACTGCAGGGATATCCGGCCTTATTTCGAGTCAGGGCATCGCGGTGTCCATTCCACTTGGGGCCGCAAACTCAGGGTCCCTCTCACATACCTAGAGCTGAGAGAAGCCTCCTCTTGAGGTGCTTGTGGTAAGGTGGTATTCCTCTGGAGACGAATCCAGGGACTAACCTCTCTTTTCGAGTTGATTTTTGGTCCACAGAGTTCTTTCGTGTTGCTACAGTGACCTCAGGATCCCTCTATCCTTGATACAGTGTTCTTGGGGTTTCTCTGGAGTGCCATCAAGGAAATCAAGGCTCCTTTCATGTGTGATGTGCAAGACGGAATTGCTCTGCACGCAGTACAGGGGAATCGGGCCTCATCTCGCATCGAGGGGGAAGTTTCATGGTTTTTCTCGAGGTGCGGTGGGAACCTGGGGTATATTCTCGAGTTACGACGGGGATGGCCCTTCCACCCACGTGTTTCTTCAGCCACGTCAGGACTCCTGCCTAGTTGCGAGGGACAACTCGGGATTCTCCTGGAGGCTTGGCAGGGCAAATGGAACGCCTCTCCAGCTGAGGCGGGAGACCAAGGGTCCCTTTCCACGTGCCACAAGAATCCTGGGACTCCTATCAAGTTTCACGAGGAGTCCGGCATCGTCTCCTTTGGAGGCACTGATCTCCGCGTACCTCTGGAGTTTTCAAAGGATGTGAGGCCTCCGGTCGCGATGAGGTGGGGAACTAGGTGTTTCTCTGTGGTCTCCACAGGGGATTCAGACACCCTTTCATCTTGGGAGATGCAAGACGAGCCTGCATTCAAGTCACTGCAGGGATATCCAGCCTTATTTCGCGTCAGGGCATCGCGGTGTCCATTCCACTTGAGGCCGCAAACTCAGGGTCCCTCTCACATACCTAGAGTTGAGAGAAGCCTCCTCTTGAGGTGCTTGTGGTAAGGTGGTACTCCTCTGGAGTGGAAGCCAGGGACTAACCTCTCATCTCGAGTTGATTTTTGGCCCACGGAGCTCTTTCGTGTTGCTACAGTGACCTCAGGATCCCTCTAGCCTTGAAACAGTGTTCTTGGGGTCTCTCTGGAGTGCCATCAAGGAAATCAAGGCTCCTTTCATGTGTGATGTGCAAGACGGAATTGCTCTGCACGCAGTACAGGGGAATCGGGCCTCATCTCGCATCGAGGGGGAAGTTTCATGGTTTTTCTCGAGTTGCGGTGGGAACCTGGGGTATATTCTCGAGTTACGACGGGGATGGCCCTTCCACCCACGTGTTTGTTCAGCCACGACAGGACTCCTGCCTAGTTGCGAGGGACAACTCGGGATTCTCCTGGAGGCTTGGCAGGGCAATTGGGACGCCTCTCCACCTGAGGCGGGAGACCAAGGGTCCCTTTCCACGTGCCACAAGAATCCTGGGACTCCTATCAAGTTTCACGAGGAGTCCGGCATCGTCTCCTTTGGAGGCACTGATATCCGCGTACCTCTGGAGTTTTCAAAGGATGTGAGGCCTCCGGTCGCGATGAGGTGGGAAACTAGGTGTTTCTCTGTGGTCTCCACAGGGGATTCAGACATCCTTTCATCTTGGGAGATGCAAGACGAGCCTGCATTGAAGTCACTGCAGGGATATCCAGCCTTATTTCGCGTCAGGGCATCACGGTGTCCATTCCACTTGAGGCCGCAAACTCAGGGTCCCTCTCACATACCTAGAGCTGAGAGAAGCCTCCTCTTGAGGTGCTTGTGGTAAGGTGGTATTCCTCTGGAGTCGAAGCCAGGGACTAACCTCTCATCTCGAGTTGATTTTTGGCCCACGGAGCTCTTTCGTGTTGCTACAGTGACCTCAGGATCCCTCTAGCCTTGAAACAGTGTTCTTGGGGTTTCTCTGGAGTGCCATCAAGGAAATCAAGGCTCCTTTCATGTGTGATGTGCAACACGGAATTGCTCTGCACGCAGTGCAGGGGAATCGGGCCTCATCTCGCGGCGAGGGGGAAGTCTCATGGTTTTTCTCGAGTTGCGGTGGGAACCTGGGGTATATTCTCGAGTTACGACGGGGATGGCCCTTCCACCCACGTGTTTCTTCAGCGACGTCAGGACTCCTGCCTAGTTGCGAGGGACAACTCTGGATTCTCCTCGAGGCTTGGCAGGGCAATTGGGACGCCTCTCCAGCTGAGGCGGGAGACCAAGTGTCCCTTTCCAAGTGCCACAGGAATCCTGGGACTCCTATCAAGTTTCACGAGGACTCAGGCATCGTCTCCTTTGGAGGCACTGATCTCCGCGTACCTCTGGAGTTTTCAAAGGATGTGAGGCTATCGGTCGCGATGAGGTGGGGAACTAAGTCTTTCTCTGTGCTTTCCACAGGGGATTCAGACATCCTTTCGTCCTGGGAGATGCAAGACGAGCCTGCATTGAAGTCACTGCAGGGATATCCGGCCTTATTTCGAGTCAGGGCATCGCGGTGTCCATTCCACTTGAGGCCGCAAACTCAGGGTCCCTCTCACATACCTAGAGCTGAGAGAAGCCTCCTCTTGAGGTGCTTGTGTTAAGGTGGTATTCCTCTGGAGAAGAATCCAGGGACTAACCTCTCTTTTCGAGTTGATTTTTGGTCCACAGAGTTCTTTCGTGTTGCTACAGTGACCTCAGGATCCCTCTATCCTTGAAACAGTGTTCTTGGGGTTTCTCTGGAGTGCCATCAAGGAAATCAAGGCTCCTTTCATGTGTGATGTGCAAGACGGAATTGCTCTGCACGCAGTACAGGGGAATCGGGCCTCATCTCCCATCGAGGGGGAAGTCTCATGGTTTTTCTCGAGTTGCGGCGGGAACCTGGGGTATATTCTCGAGTTACGACGGGGATGGCCCTTCCACCCACGTGTGTGTTCAGCCATGTCAGGACTCCTGCCTAGTTGCGAGGGACAACTCGGGATTCTCCTCGAGGCTTGGCGGGGCAATTGGAACGCCTCTCCAGCTGAGGCGGGAGACCAAGGGTCCCTTTCCACGTGCCACAAGAATCCTGGGACTCCTATCAAGTTTCACGAGGAGTCAGGCATCGTCTCCTTTGGAGGCACTGATCTCCGCGTACCTCTGGAGTTTTCAAAGGATGTGAGGCCTCCGGTCGCGATGAGGTGGGGAACTAGGTGTTTCTCTGTGGTCTCCACAGGGGATTCAGACATCCTTTCTTCTTGGGAGATGCAAGACGAGCCTGCATTCAAGTCACTGCAGGGATATCCGACCTTATTTCGAGTCAGGGCATCGCGGTGTCCATTCCACTTGAGGCCGCAAACTCAGGGTCCCTCTCACATACCTAGAGCTGAGAGAAGCCTCCTCTTGAGGTGCTTGTGGTAAGGTGGTATTCCTCAGGAGTCGAAGCCAGGGACTAATCTCTCATCTCGTGTTGATTCTTGGTCCACGGAGCTCTTTCGTGTTGCTACAGTGACCTCAGGATCCCTCTAGCCTTGAAACAGTGTTCTTGGGGTTTCTCTGGAGTGCCATCAAGGAAATCAAGGCTCCTTTCATGTGTGATGTGCAACACGGAATTGCTCTGCACGCAGTGCAGGGGAATCGGGCCTCATCTCGCGGCGAGGGGGAAGTCTCATGGTTTTTCTCGAGTTGCGGCGGGAACCTGGGGTATATTCTCGAGTTACGACGGGGATGGCCCTTCCACACACGTGTGTGTTCAGCCATGTCAGGACTCCTGCCTAGTTGCGAGGGACAACTCGGGATTCTCCTCGAGGCTTTGCAGGGCAATTGGGACGCCTCTCCAGCTGAGACGGGAGACCAAGGGTCCCTTTCCACGTGCCACAGGAATCCTGGGTCTCCTATCAAGTTTCACGAGGAGTCAGGCATCGTCTCCTTTGGAGGCACTGATCTCCGCATACCTCTGGAGTTTTCAAAGGATTTGAGGCCTCCTGTCGCGATGAGGTGGGGAACTAGGTCTTTCTCTGTGGTCTCCACAGGGGATTCAGACACCCTTTCGTCTTGGGAGATGCAAGACGAGCCTGCATTCCAGTCACTGCAGGGATATCCGGCCTTATTTCGAGTCAGGGCATCGCGGTGTCCATTCCACTTGAGGCCCCAAACTCAGGGTCCCTCTCACATACCTAGAGCTGAGAGAAGCCTCCTCTTGAGGTGCTTGTGGTAAGGTGGTATTCCTCTGGAGTCGAAGCCAGGGACTAACCTCTCATCTCGAGTTGATTTTGGGTCCACGGAGCTCTTTCGTGTTGCTACAGTGACCTCAGGATCCCTCTAGCCTTGAAACAGTGTTCTTGGGGTTTCTCTGGAGTGCCATCAAGGAAATCAAGGCTCCTTTCATGTGTGATGTGCAAGACGGAATTGCTCTGCACGCAGTGCAGGGGAATCGGGACTCATCTCGCGGCGAGGGGGAAGTCTCATGGTTTTTCTCGAGTTGCGGCGGGAACCTGGGGTATATTCTCGAGTTACGACGGGGATGTCCCTTCCACCCACGTGTTTCTTCAGCCACGTCAGGACTCCTGCCTAGTTGCGAGGGACAACTCTGGATTCTCCTCGAGGCTTTGCAGGGCAATTGGGACGCCTCTGCAGCTGAGGCGGGAGACCAAGTGTCCCTTTCCAAGTGCCACAGGAATCCTGGGACTCCTATCAAGTTTCACGAGGAGTCAGGCATCGTCTCCTTTGGAGGCACTGATCTCCGCGTACCTCTGGAGTTTTCAAAGGATGTGAGGCTATCGGTCGCGATGAGGTGGGGAACTAAGTCTTTCTCTGTGCTTTCCACAGGGGATTCAGACATCCTTTCGTTCTGGGAGATGCAAGACGAGCCTGCATTGAAGTCACTGCAGGGATATCCGGCCTTATTTCGAGTCAGGGCATCGCGGTGTCCATTCCACTTGAGGCCGCAAACTCAGGGTCCCTCTCACATACCTAGAGCTGAGAGAAGCCTCCTCTTGAGGTGCTTGTGGTAAGGTGGTATTCCTCTGGAGTCGAAGCCAGGGACTAACCTCTCATCTCGAGTTGATTTTTGGCCCACGGAGCTCTTTCGTGTTGCTACAGTGACCTCAGGATCCCTCTAGCCTTGAAACAGTGTTCTTGGGGTTTCTCTGGAGTGCCATCAAGGAAATCAAGGCTCCTTTCATGTGTGATGTGCAAGACGGAATTGCTCTGCACGCAGTGCAGGGGAATCGGGCCTCATCTCGCGGCGAGGGGGAAGTCTCATGGTTTTTCTCGAGTTGCGGCGGGAACCTGGGGTATATTCTCGAGTTACGACGGGGATGTCCCTTCCACCCACGTGTTTCTTCAGCGACGTCAGGACTCCTGCCTAGTTGCGAGGGACAACTCTGGATTCTCCTCGAGGCTTTGTAGGGCAATTGGGACGCCTCTGCAGCTGAGGCGGGAGACCAAGTGTCCCTTTCCAAGTGCCACAGGAATCCTGGGACTCCTATCAAGTTTCACGAGGAGTCAGGCATCATCTCCTTTGGAGGCACTGATCTCCGCGTACCTCTGGAGTTTTCAAAGGATGTGAGGCTATCGGTCGCGATGAGGTGGGGAACTAAGTCTTTCTCGGTGCTTTCCACAGGGGATTCAGACATCCTTTCGTCCTGGGAGATGCAAGACGAGCCTGCATTGAAGTCACTGCAGGGATATCCGGCCTTATTTCGAGTCAGGGCATAACGGTGTCCATTCCACTTGAGGCCGCAAACTCAGGGTCCCTCTCACATACCTAGAGTTGAGAGAAGCCTCCTCTTGAGGTGCTTGTGGTAAGGTGGTATTCCTCTGGAGTCGAAGCCAGGGACTAACCTCTCTTTTCGAGTTGATTTTTGGTCCACAGAGTTCTTTCGTGTTGCTACAGTGACCTCAGGATCCCTCTATCCTTGAAACAGTGTTCTTGGGGTTTCTCTGGAGTGCCATCAAGGAAATCAAGGCTCCTTTCATGTGTGATGTGCAAGACGGAATTGCTCTGCACGCAGTACAGGGGAATCGGGCCTCATCTCGCATCGAGGGGGAAGTCTCATGGTTTTTCTCGAGTTGCGGCGGGAACCTGGGGTATATTCTCGAGTTACGACGGGGATGGCCCTTCCACCCACGTGTTTGTTCAGCCACGTCAGGACTCCTGCCTAGTTGCGAGGGACAACTCGGGATTCTCCTCGAGGCTTGGCAGGGCAATTGGAACGCCTCTCCAGCTGAGGCGGGAGACCAAGGGTCCCTTTCCACGTGCCACAAGAATCCTGGGACTCCTATCAAGTTTCACGAGGAGTCAGGCATCGTCTCCTTTGGAGGCACTGATCTCCGCGTACCTCTGGAGTTTTCAAAGGATGTGAGGCCTCCGGTCGCGATGAGGTGGGGAACTAGGTCTTTCTCTGTGGTCTCCACAGGGGATTCAGACATCCTTTCTTCTTGGGAGATGCAAGACGAGCCTGCATTCAAGTCACTGAAGGGATATCCGACCTTATTTCGAGTCAGGGCATCGCGGTGTCCATTCCACTTGAGGCCGCAAACTCAGGATCCCTCTCACATACCTAGAGCTGAGAGATGCCTCCTCTTGAGGTGCTTGTGGTAAGGTGGTATTCCTCAGGAGTCGAAGCCAGGGACTAACCTCTCATCTCGTGTTGATTCTTGGTCCACGGAGCTCTTTCGTGTTGCTACAGTGACCTCAGGATCCCTCTAGCCTTGAAACAGTGTTCTTGGGGTTTCTCTGGAGTGCCGTCAAGGAAATCAAGGCTCCTTTCATGTGTGATGTGCAACACGGAATTGCTCTGCACGCAGTGCAGGGGAATCGGGCCTCATCTCGCGGCGAGGGAGAAGTCTCATGGTTTTTCTCGAGTTGCGGCGGGAACCTGGGGTATATTCTCGAGTTACGACGGGGATGGCCCTATCACACACGTGTGTGTTCAGCCACGTCAGGACTCCTGCCTAGTTGCGAGGGACAACTCTGGATTCTCCTCGAGGCTTTGCAGGGCAATTGGGACGCCTGTGCAGCTGAGGCGGGAGACCAAGTGTCCCTTTCCAAGTGCCACAGGAATCCTGGGACTCCTATCAAGTTTCACGAGGAGTCAGGCATCGTCTCCTTTGGAGGCACTGATCTCCACGTACCTCTGGAGTTTTCAAAGGATGTGAGGCGATCGGTCGCGATGAGGTGGGGAACTAAGTCTTTCTCTGTGGTCTCCACAGGGGATTCAGACACCCTTTCGTCTTGGGAGATGCAAGACGAGCCTGCATTCAAGTCACTGCAGGGATATCCGGCCTTATTTCGAGTCAGGGCATGGCGGTGTCCATTCCACTTGAGGCCCCAAACTCAGGGTCCCTCTCACATACCTAGAGCTGAGAGAAGCCTCCTCTTGAGGTGCTTGTGGTAAGGTGGTATACCTCTGGAGTCGAAGCCAGGGACTAACCTCTCATCTCGAGTTGATTTTGGTCCACGGAGCTCTTTTGTGTTGCTACAGTGACCTCAGGATCCCTCTAGCCTTGAAACAGTGTTCTTGGGGTTTCTCTGGAGTGCCATCAAGGAAATCAACGCTCCTTTCATGTGTGATGTGCAACACAGAATTGCTCTGCACGCAGTGCAGGGGAATCGGGCCTCATCTCGCGGCGAGGGGGAAGTCTCATGGTTTTTCTCGAGTTGCGTTGGGAACCTGGGGTATATTCTCGAGTTACGACGGGGATGGCCCTTCCACACACGTGTTTGTTCAGCCAGGTCACAACTCTTGCCTAGTTGCGAGACACAACTCGAGATTCTCCTCGAGGCTTGGCAAGGCAATTGGGACGCCTCTCCAGCTGAGGCGGGAGACCAAGGGTCCCTTTCCACGTGCCACAGGAATCCTGGGACTCCTATCAAGTTTCACGAGGAGTCAGGCATCGTCTCCTTTGGAGGCACTGATCTCCGCGTACCTCTGGAGTTTTCAAAGGATTTGAGGCCTCCTGTCGCGATGAGGTGGGGAACTAGGTCTTTCTCTGTGGTCTCCACAGGGGATTTAGACATCCTTTCGTCCTGGGAGATGCAAGACGAGCCTGCATTGAAGTCACTGCAGGGATATCCGGCCTTATTTCGAGTCAGGGCATCGCGGTGTCCATTCCACTTGAGGCCGCAAACTCAGGGTCCCTCTCACATACCTAGAGCTGAGAGAAGCCTCCTCTTGAGGTGCTTGTGGTAAGGTGGTATTCCTCTGGAGACGATTCCAGGGACTAACCTCTCTTTTCGAGTTGATTTTTGGCCCACGGAGCTCTTTCTTGTTGCTACAGTGACCTCAGGATCCCTCTATCCTTGAAACAGTGTTCTTGGGGTTTCTCTGGAGTGCCATCAAGGAAATCAAGGCTCCTTTCATGTGTGATGTGCAAGACGGAATTGCTCTGCACGCAGTACAGGGGAATCGGGCCTCATCTCGCATCGAGGGGGAAGTCTCATGGTTTTTCTCGAGTTGCGGCGGGAACCTGGGGTATATTCTCGAGTTACGACGGGGATGGCCCTTCCACCCACGTGTTTGTTCAGCCACGTCAGGACTCCTGCCTAGTTGCGAGGGACAACTCGGGATTCTCCTCGAGGCTTGGCAGGGCAATTGGAACGCCTCTCCAGCTGAGCGGGAGACCAAGGGTCCCTTTCCACGTGCCACAAGAATCCTGGGACTCCTATCAAGTTTCACGAGGAGTCAGGCATCGTCTCCTTTGGAGGCACTGATCTCCGCGTACCTCTGGAGTTTTCAAAGGATGTGAGGCCTGCGGTCACGATGAGGTGGGGAACTAGGTGTTTCTCTGTGGTCTCCACAGGGGATTCAGACAACCTTTCTTCTTGGGAGATGCAAGACGAGCCTGCATTCATGTCACTGCAGGGATATCCGGCCTTATTTCGAGTCAGGGCATCGCGGTGTCCATTCCACTTGAGGCCGCAAACTCAGGATCCCTCTCACATACCTAAAGCTGAGAGAAGCCTCCTCTTGAGGTGCTTGTGGTAAGGTGGTATTCCTCAGGAGTCGAAGCCAGGGACTAACCTCTCATCTCGTGTTGATTCTTGGTCCACGGAGCTCTTTTGTGTTGCTACAGTGACCTCAGGATTCCTCTAGCCTTGAAACAGTGTTCTTGGGGTTTCTCTGGAGTGCCATCAAGGAAATCAAGGCTCCTTTCATGTGTGATGTGCAACACGGAATTGCTCTGCACGCAGTGCAGGGGAATCGGGCCTCATCTCGCGGCGAGGGGGAAGTCTCATGGTTTTTCTCGAGTTGCCGCGGGAACCTGGGGTATATTCTCGAGTTACAACGGGGATGGCCCTTCCACACACGTGTGTGTTCAGCCATGTCAGGACTCCTGCCTAGTTGCGAGGGACAACTCGGGATTCTCCTCGAGGCTTTGCAGGGCAATTGGGACGCCTCTCCAGCTGAGGCGGGAGACCAAAGGTCCCTTTCCACGTGCCACAGGAATCCTGGGTCTCCTATCAAGTTTCACGAGGAGTCAGGCATCGTCTCCTTTGGAGGCACTGATCTCCGCATACCTCTGGAGTTTTCAAAGATTTTGAGGCCTCCTGTCGCGATGAGGTGGGGAACTAGGTCTTTCTCTGTGGTCTCCACAGGGGATTCAGACACCCTTTCGTCTTGGGAGATGCAAGACGAGCCTGCATTCCAGTCACTGCAGGGATATCCGGCCTTATTTCGAGTCAGGGCATCGCGGTGTCCATTCCACTTGAGGCCGCAAACTCAGGATCCCTCTCACATACCTAGAGCTGAGAGAAGCCTCCTCTTGAGGTGCTTGTGGTAAGGTGGTATTCCTCTGGAGTCGAAGCCAGGGACTAACCTCTCATCTCGAGTTGATTTTTGGCCCACGGAGCTCTTTCGTGTTGCTACAGTGACCTGAGGATCCCTCTAGCCCTGAAACAGTGTTCTTGGGGTTTCTCTGGAGTGCCATCAAGGAAATCAAGGCTCCTTTCATGTGTGATGTGCAACACGGAATTGCTCTGCACGCAGTGCAGGGGAATCGGGCCTCATCTCGCGGCGAGGGGGAAGTCTCATGGTTTTTCTCGAGTTGCGGCGGGAACCTGGGGTATATTCTCGAGTTACGACGGGGATGGCCCTTCCACCCACGTGTTTGTTCAGCGACGTCAGGACTCCTGCCTAGTTGCGAGGGACAACTCTGGATTCTCCTCGAGGCTTGGCAGGGCAATTGGGAAGCCTCTCCAGCTGAGGCGGGAGACCAAGTGTCCCTTTCCAAGTGCCACATGAATCCTGGGACTCCTATCAAGTTTCAAGAGGAGTCAGGCATCGTCTCCTTTGGAGGCACTGATCTCCGCGTACCTCTGGAGTTTTCAAAGGATGTGAGGCTATCGGTCGTGATGAGGTGGGGAACTAAGTCTTTCTCTGTGCTTTCCACAGGGGATTCAGACATCCTTTCGTCCTGGGAGATGCAAGACGAGCCTGCATTGAAGTCACTGCAGGGACATCCGGCCTTATTTCGAGTCAGGGCATCGCGGTGTCCATTCCACTTGAGGCCGCAAACTCAGGGTCCCTCTCACATACCTAGAGCTGAGAGAAGCCTCCTCTTGAGGTGCTTGTGGTAAGGTGGTATTCCTCTGGAGACGAATCCAGGGACTAACCTCTCTTTTCGAGTTGATTTTTGGTCCACAGAGTTCTTTCGTGTTGCTACAGTAACCTCAAGATCCCTCTATCCTTGAAACAGTGTTCTTGGGGTTTCTCTGGAGTGCCATCAAGGAAATCAAGGCTCCTTTCATGTGTGATGTGCAAGACGGAATAGCTCTGCACGCAGTACTGCGGAATCGGGCCTCATCTCGCATCGAGGGGGAAGTCTCATGGTTTTTCTCGAGTTGCGGCGGGAACCTGGGGTATATTCTCGAGTTACGACGGGGATGGCCCTTCCACCCACGTGTTTGTTCAGCCACGTCAGGACTCCTGCCTAGTTGCGAGGGACAACTCGGGATTCTCCTCGAGGCTTGGCAGGGCAATTGGAACGCCTCTCCAGCTGAGGCGGGAGACCAAGGGTCCCTTTCCACGTGCCACAAGAATCCTGGGACTCCTATCCAGTTTCACGAGGAGTCAGGCATCGTCTCCTTTGGAGGCACTGATCTCTGCGTACCTCTGGAGTTTTCAAAGGATGTGAGGCCTGCGGTCGCGATGAGGTGGGGAACTAGGTCTTTCTCTGTGGTCTCCACAGGGGATTCAGACATCCTTTCTTCTTGGGAGATGAAAGACGAGCCTGCATTCAAGTCACTGCAGGGATATCCGGCCTTATTTCGAGTCAGGGCATCGCAGTGTCCATTCCACTTGAGGCCGCAAACTCAGGATCCCTCTCACATACCTAGAGCTGAGAGAAGCCTCCTCTTGAGGTGCTTGTGGTAAGGTGGTATTCCTCAGGAGTCGAAGCCAGGGACTAACCTCTCATCTCGTGATGATTTTTGGTCCACGGAGCTCTTTCGTGTTGCTACAGTGACCTCAGGATCCCTCTAGCCTTGAAAGAGTGTTCCTGGGGTTTCTCTGGAGTGCCATCAAGGAAATCAAGGCTCCTTTCATGTGTGATGTGCAACACGGAATTGCTCTGCACGCAGTGCAGGGGAATCGGGCCTCATCTCGCGGCGAGGGGGAAGTCTCACGGTTTTTCTCGAGTTGCGGCGGGAACCTGGGGTATATTCTCGAGTTACGACGGAGATGGCCCTTCCACACACGTGTGTGTTCAGCCATGTCAGGACTCCTGCCTAGTTGCGAGGGACAACTCGGGATTCTCCCCGAGGCTTTGCAGGGCAATTGGGACGCCTCTCCAGCTGAGGCGGGAGAACAAGGGTCCCTTACCACGTGCCACAGGAATCCTGGGTCTCCTATCAAGTTTCACGAGGAGTCAGGCATCGTCTCCTTTGGAGGCACTGATCTCCGCATACCTCTGGAGTTTTCAAAGATTTTGAGGCCTCCTGTCGCGATGAGGTGGGGAACTAGGTCTTTCTCTGTGGTCTCCACAGGGGATTCAGACACCCTTTCGTCTTGGGAGATGCAAGACGAGCCTGCATTCCAGTCACTGCAGGGATATCGGGCCTTATTTCGAGTCAGGCCATCTCGGTGTCCATTCCACTTGAGGCCGCAAACTCAGGATCCCTCTCACATACCTAGAGCTGAGAGAAGCCTCCTCTTGAGGTGCTTCTGGTAAGGTGGTATTCCTCTGGAGTCGAAGCCAGGGACTAACCTCTCATCTCGAGTTGATTTTTGGTCCACAGAGTTCTTTCGTGTTGCTACAGTGACCTCAGGATCCCTCTAGCCTTGAAACAGTGTTCTTGGGGTTTCTCTGGAGTGCCATGAAGGAAATCAAGGCTCCTATCATGTGTGATGTGCAACACAGAATTGCTCTGCACGCAGTGCAGGGGAATCGGGGCTCATCTCGCGGCGAGGGGGAAGTCTCATGGTTTTTCTCGAGTTGCGGCGGGAACCTGGGGTATATTCTCGAGTTACGACGGGGATGGCCCTTCCACACACGTGTTTGTTCAGCCACGTCAGGACTCTTGCCTAGTTGCGAGACACAACTCGGGATTCTCCTCGAGGCTTGGCAGGGCAATTGGAACGCCTCTCCAGCTGAGGCGGGAGACCAAGGGTCCCTTTCCACGTGCCACAAGAATCCTGGGACTCCTATCAAGTTTCACGAGGAGTCAGGCATCGTCTCCTTTGGAGGCACTGATCTCCGCAAACCTCTGGAGTTTTCAAAGGATGTGAGGCCTCCGGTCGCGATGAGGTGGGGAACTAGGTCTTTCTCTGTGGTCTCCAGAGGGGATTCAGACATCCTTTCTTCTTGGGAGATGCAAGACGAGCCTGCATTCAAGTCACTGCAGGGATATCCGGCCTTATTTCGAGTCAGGGCATCGCGGTGTCCATTCCACTTGAGGCCGCAAACTCAGGATCCCTCTCACATACCTAGAGCTGAGAGAAGCCTCCTCTTGAGGTGCTTGTGGTAAGGTGGTATTCCTCAGGAGTCGAAGCCAGGGACTAACCTCTCATCTCGTGTTGATTCTTGGTCCACGGAGCTCTTTCGTGTTGCTACAGTGACCTCAGGATCCCTCTAGCCTTGAAACAGTGTTCTTGGGGTTTCTCTGGAGTGCCATGAAGGAAATCAAGGCTCCTTTCATGTGTGATGTGCAACACGGAATTGCTCTGCACGCAGGGCAGGGGAATCGGGCCTCATCTCGCGGCGAGGGGGAAGTCTCATGGTTTTTCTCGAGTTGCGGCGGGAACCTGGGGTATATTCTCGAGTTACGACGGGGATGGCCCTTCCACCACGTGTTTCTTCAGCGACGTCAGGACTCCTGCCTAGTTGCGAGGGACAACTCGGGATTCTCCTCGAGGCTTTGCAGGGCAATTGGGACGCCTCTCCAGCTGAGGCGGGAGACCAAGGGTCCCTTTCCACGTGCCACAGGAATCCTGGGACTCCTATCAAGTTTCACGAGGACTCAGGCATCGTCTCCTTTGGAGGCACTGATCTCCGCGTACCTCTGGAGTTTTCAAAGGATGTGAGGCCTCCGGTCGCGATGAGGTGGGGAACTAGGTCTTTCTCTGTGGTCTCCACAGGGGATTCAGACATCCTTTCTTCTTGGGAGATGCAAGACGAGCCTGCATTCAAGTCACTGCAGGGATATCCAGCCTTATTTCGCGTCAGGGCATCGCGGTGTCCATTCCACTTGAGGCCGCAAATTCAGGGTCCCTCTCACATACCTAGAGCTGAGAGAAGCCTCCTCTTGAGGTGCTTGTGGTAAGGTGGTATTCCTCTGGAGTCGAAGCCAGGGACTAACCTCTCATCTCGAGTTGATTTTTGGCCCACGGAGGTCTTTCGTGTTGCTACAGTGACCTCAGGATCCCTCTAGCCTTGAAACAGTGTTCTTGGGGATTCTCTGGAGTGCCATGAAGGAAATTAAGGCTCTTTTCATATGTGATGTGCAACACGGAATTGCTCTGCACGCAGTGCAGGGGAATCGGGCCTCATCTCGCGGCGAGGGGGAAGTCTCATGGTTTTTCTCGAGTTGCGGCTGGAACCTGGGGTATATTCTCGAGTTACGACGGGGATGGCCCTTCCACCCACGTGTTTCTTCAGCGACGCCAGGACTCCTGCCTAGTTGCGAGGGACAACTCTGGATTCTCCTCGAGGCTTGGCAGGGCAATTGGGACGCCTCTCCAGCTGAGGCGGGAGACCAAGGGTCCCTTTCCAGTGCCAGAGGAATCCTGGGACTCCTATCAAGTGTCACGAGGAGTCAGGCATCGACTCCTTTGGAGGCACTGATCTCCGCGTACCTCTGGAGTTTTCAAAGGATGTGAGGCTATCTGTCGCGATGAGGTGGGGAACTAAGTCTTTCTCTGTGCTTTCCACAGGGGATTCAGACATCCTTTCGTCCTGGGAGATGCAAGACGAGCCTGCATTGAAGTCACTGCAGGGATATCCGGCCTTATTTCGAGTCAGGGCATCGCGGTGTCCATTCCACTTGAGGCCGCAAACTCAGGGTCCCTCTCACATACCTAGAGCTAAGAGAAGCCTCCTCTTGAGGTGCTTGTGGTAAGGTGGTATTCCTCTGGAGACGAATCCAGGGACTAACCTCTCTTTTCGAGTTGATTTTTGGTCCACAGAGTTCTTTCGTGTTGCTACAGTGACCTCAGGATCCCTCTATCCTTGAAACAGTGTTCTTGGGGTTTCTCTGGAGTGCCATCAAGGAAATCAAGGCTCCTTTCATGTGTGATGTGCAAGACGGAATTGCTCTGCACGCAGTACAGGGGAATCGGGCCTCATCTCGCATCGAGGGGGAAGTCTCATGGTTTATCTCGAGTTGCGGCGGGAACCTGGGGTATATTCTCGAGTTACGACGGGGATGGCCCTTCCACCCACGTGTTTGTTCAGCCACGTCAGGACTCCTGCCTAGTTGCGAGGGACAACTCGGGATTCTCCTCGAGGCTTGGCAGGGCAATTGGAACGTCTCTCCAGCTGAAGCGGGAGACCAAGGGTCCCTTTCCACGTGCCACAAGAATCCTGGGACTCCTATCAAGTTTCACGAGGAGTCAGGCATCGTCTCCTTTGGAGGCACTGATCTCCGCGTACCTCTGGAGTTTTCAAAGGATGTGAGGCCTCCGGTCGCGATGAGGTGGGGAACTAGGTCTTTCTCTGTGGTCTCCACAGGGGATTCAGACATCCTTTCTTCTTGGGAGATGCAAGACGAGCCTGCATTCAAGTCACTGCAGGGATATCCGGCCTTATTTCGAGTCAGGGCATCGCGGTGTCCATTCCACTTGAGGCCGCAAACTCAGGATCCCTCTCACATACCTAGAGCTGAGAGAAGCCTCCTCTTGAGGTGCTTGTGGTAAGGTGGTATTCCTCTGGAGTCGAAGCCAGGGACTAACCTCTCATCTCGAGTTGATTTTTGGTCCACGGAGCTCTTTCGTGTTGCTACAGTGACCTCAGGATCCCTCTAGCCTTGAAACAGTGTTCTTGGGGTTTCTCTGGAGTGCCATCAAGGAAATCAAGGCTCCTTTCATGTGTGATGTGCAACACAGAATTGCTCTGCATGCAGTGCAGGGGAATCGGGCCTCATCTCGCGGAGAGGGGGAAGTCTCATGGTTTTTCTCGAGTTGCGGCGGGAACCTGGGGTATATTCTCGAGTTACGATGGGGATGGCCGTTCCACACACGTGTGTGTTCAGCCACGTCAGGACTCCTGCCTAGTTGCGTGGGACAACTCGGGATTCTCCTCGAGGCTTGGCAGGGCAATTGGAACGCCTCTCCAGCTGAGGCGGGAGACCAAGGGTCCCTTTCCACGTGCCACAAGAATCCTGGGACTCCTATCAAGTTTCACGAGGAGTCAGGCATCGTCTCCTTTGAAGGCACTGATCTCCGCGTACCTCTGGAGTTTTCAAAGGATGTGAGGCCTCCGGTCGCGATGAGGTGGGGAACTAGGTCTTTCTCTGTGGTCTCCAGAGGGGATTCAGACATCCTTTCTTCTTGGGAGATGCAAGACGAGCCTGCATTCAAGTCACTGCAGGGATATCCAGCCTTATTTCGCGTCAGGGCATCGCGGTGTCAATTCCACTTGAGGCCGCAAACTCAGGGTCCCTCTCAAATACCTAGAGCTGAGAGAAGCCTCCTCTTGAGGTGCTTGTGGTAAGGTGGTATTCCTCTGGAGTCGAAGCCAGGGACTAACCTCTCATCTCGAGTTGATTTTTGGCCCACGGAGGTCTTTCGTGTTGCTACAGTGACCTCAGGATCCCTCTAGCCTTGAAACAGTGTTCTTGGGGTTTCTCTGGAGTGCCATGAAGGAAATCAAGGCTCCTTTCATGTGTGATGTGCAACACGGAATTGCTCTGCACGCAGTGCAGGGGAATCGGGCCTCATCTCGCGGCGAGGGGGAAGTCTCATGGTTTTTCTCGAGTTGCGGCGGGAACCTGGGGTATATTCTCGAGTTACGACGGGGATGGCCCTTCCACACACGTGTTTCTTCAGCGACGTCAGGACTCCTGCCTAGTTGCGAGGGACAACTCTGGATTCTCCTCGAGGCTTGGCAGGGCAATTGGGACGCCTCTCCAGCTGAGGCGGGAGACCAAGTGTCCCTTTCCAGTGCCACAGGAATCCTGGGACTCCTATCAAGTGTCACGAGGAGTCAGGCATCGTCTCCTTTGGAGGCACTGATCTCCGCGTACCTCTGGAATTTTCAAAGGATGTGAGGCTATCGGTCGCGATGAGGTGGGGAACTAAGTCTTTCTCTGTGCTTTCCACAGGGGATTCAGACATCCTTTCGTCCTGGGAGATGCAAGACGAGCCTGCATTGAAGTCACTGCAGGGATATCCGGCCTTATTTCGAGTCAGGGCATCGCGGTGTCCATTCCACTTGAGGCCGCAAACTCAGGGTCCCTCTCACATACCTAGAGCTGAGAGAAGCCTCCTTTTGAGGTGCTTGTGGTAAGGTGGTATTCCTCTGGAGACGAATCCAGGGACTAACCTCTCTTTTCGAGTTGATTTTTGGTCCACAGAGTTCTTTCGTGTTGCTACAGTGACCTCAGGATCCCTCTATCCTTGAAACAGTGTTCTTGGGGTTTCTCTGGAGTGCCATCAAGGAAATCAAGGCTCCTTTCATGTGTGATGTGCAAGACGGAATTGCTCTGCACGCAGTACAGGGGAATCGGGCCTCATCTCGCATCGAGGGGGAAGTCTCATGGTTTTTCTCAAGTTGCGGCGGGAACCTGGGGTATATTCTCGAGTTACGACGGGGATGGCCCTTCCACCCACGTGTTTGTTCAGCCACGTCAGGACTCCTGCCTAGTTGCGAGGGACAACTCGGGATTCTCCTCGAGGCTTGGCAGGGCAATTGGAACGCCTCTCCAGCTGAGGCGGGAGACCAAGGGTCCCTTTCCACGTGCCACAAGAATCCTGGGACTCCTATCAAGTTTCACGAGGAGTCAGGCATCGTCTCCTTTGGAGGCACTGATCTCCGCGTACCTCTGGAGTTTTCAAAGGATGTGAGGCCTCCGGTCGCGATGAGGTGGGGAACTAGGTCTATCTCTGTGGTCTCCACAGGGGATTCAGACATCCTTTCTTCTTGGGAGATGCAAGACGAGCCTGCATTCAAGTCACTGCAGGGATATCCGGCCTTATTTCGAGTCAGGGCATTGCGGTGTCCATTCCACTTGAGGCCGCAAACTCAGGATCCCTCTCACATACCTAGAGCTGAGAGAAGCCTCCTCTTGAGGTGCTTGTGGTAAGGTGGTATTCCTCTGGAGTCGAAGCCAGGGACTAACCTCTCATCTCGAGTTGATTTTTGGTCCACGGAGCTCTTTCGTGTTGCTACAGTGACCTCAGGATCCCTCTAGCCTTGAAACAGTGTTCTTGGGGTTTCTCTGGAGTGCCTTGAAGGAAATCAAGGCTCCTTTCATGTGTGATGTGCAACACAGAATTGCTCTGCAGGCAGTGCAGGGGAATCGGGCCTCATCTCGCGGCGAGGGGGAAGTCTCATGGTTTTTCTCGAGTTGCGGCGGGAACCTGGGGTATATTCTCGAGTTACGACGGGGATGGCCCTTCCACACACGTGTTTGTTCAGCCACGTCAGGACTCTTGCCTAGTTGCGAGACACAACTCGGGATTCTCCTCGAGGCTTGGCAAGGCAATGGGGACGCCTCTCCAGCTGAGGCGGGAGACCAAGGGTCCCTTTCCACGTGCCACAGGAATCCTGGGACTCTTATCAAGTTTCACGAGGAGTCAGGCATCGTCTCCTTTGGAGGCACTGATCTCCGCATACCTCTGGAGTTTTCAAAGGATGTGAGGCCTCCGGTCGCGATGAGGTGGGGAACTAGGTGTTTCTCTGTGGTCTCCACAGGGGATTCAGACATCCTTTCGTCCTGGGAGATGCAAGACGAGCCTGCATTGAAGTCACTGCAGGGATATCCGGCCTTATTTCGAGTCAGGGCATCGCGGTGTCCATTCCACTTGAGGCCGCAAACTCAGGGTCCCTCTCACATACCTAGAGCTGAGAGAAGCCTCCTCTTGAGGTGCTTGTGGTAAGGTGGTATTCCTCTGGAGACGAATCCAGGGACTAACCTCTCTTTTCGAGTTGATTTTTGGTCCACAGAGTTCTTTCGTGTTGCTACAGTGACCTCAGGATCCCTCTATCCTTGAAACAGTGTTCTTGGGGTTTCTCTGGAGTGCCATCAAGGAAATCAAGGTTCCTTTCATGTGTGATGTGCAAGACGGAATTGCTCTGCACGCAGTATAGGGGAATCGGGCCTCATCTCGCATTGAGGGGGAAGTCTCATGGTTTTTCTCGAGTTGCGGCGGGAACCTGGGGTATATTCTCGAGTTACGACGGGGATGGCCCTTCCACCCACGTGTTTGTTCAGCCACGTCAGGACTCCTGCCTAGTTGCGAGGGACAACTCGGGATTCTCCTCGAGGCTTGGCAGGGCAATTGGAACGCCTCTCCAGATGAGGCGGGAGACCAAGTGTCCCTTTCCACGTGCCACAAGAATCCTGGGACTCCTATCAAGTTTCACGAGGAGTCAGGCATCGTCTCCTTTGGAGGCACTGATCTCCGCATACCTCTGGAGTTTTCAAAGGATGTGAGGCCTCCGGTCGCGATGAGGTGGGGAACTAGGTCTTTCTCTGTGGTCTCCACAGGGGATTCAGACATCCTTTCTTCTTGGGAGATGCAAGACGAGCCTGCATTCAAGTCACAGCAGGGATATCCGGCCTTATTTCGAGTCAGGGCATCGCGGTGTCCATTCCACTTGAGGCCGCAAACTCAGGATCCCTCTCACATACCTAGAGCTGAGAGAAGCCTCCTCTTGAGGTGCTTGTGGTAAGGTGGTATTCCTCAGGAGTCGAAGCCAGGGACTAACCTCTCATCTCGTGTTGATTCTTGGTCCACGGAGATCTTTCGTGTTGCTACAGTGACCTCAGGATCCCTCTAGCCTTGAAACAGTGTTCTTGGGGTTTCTCTGGAGTGCCATCAAGGAAATCAAGGCTCCTTTCATGTGTGATGTGCAACACGGAATTGCTCTGCACGCAGTGCAGGGGAATCGGGCCTCATCTCGCATCGAGGGGGAAGTCTCATGGTTTTTCTCGAGTTGCGGCGGGAACCTGGGGTATATTCTCGAGTTACGACGGGGATGGCCCTTCCACCCACGTGTTTGTTCAGCCACGTCAGGACTCCTGCCTAGTTGCGAGGGACAACTCGGGATTCTCCTCGAGGCTTGGCAGGGCAATTGGAACGTCTCTCCAGCTGAAGCGGGAGACCAAGGGTCCCTTTCCACGTGCCACAAGAATCCTGGGACTCCTATCAAGTTTCACGAGGAGTCAGGCATCGTCTCCTTTGGAGGCACTGATCTCCGCGTACCTCTGGAGTTTTCAAAGGATGTGAGGCCTCCGGTCGCGATGAGGTGGGGAACTAGGTCTTTCTCTGTGGTCTCCACAGGGGATTCAGACATCCTTTCTTCTTGGGAGATGCAAGACGAGCCTGCATTCAAGTCACTGCAGGGATATCCGGCCTTATTTCGAGTCAGGGCATCGCGGTGTCCATTCCACTTGAGGCCGCAAACTCAGGATCCCTCTCACATACCTAGAGCTGAGAGAAGCCTCCTCTTGAGGTGCTTGTGGTAAGGTGGTATTCCTCTGGAGTCGAAGCCAGGGACTAACCTCTCATCTCGAGTTGATTTTTGGTCCACGGAGCTCTTTCGTGTTGCTACAGTGACCTCAGGATCCCTCTAGCCTTGAAACAGTGTTCTTGGGGTTTCTCTGGAGTGCCATCAAGGAAATCAAGGCTCCTTTCATGTGTGATGTGCAACACAGAATTGCTCTGCATGCAGTGCAGGGGAATCGGGCCTCATCTCGCGGCGAGGGGGAAGTCTCATGGTTTTTCTCGAGTTGCGGCGGGAACCTGGGGTATATTCTCGAGTTACGATGGGGATGGCCGTTCCACACACGTGTTTGTTCAGCCACGTCAGGACTCCTGCCTAGTTGCGAGGGACAACTCGGGATTCTCCTCGAGGCTTGGCAGGGCAATTGGAACGCCTCTCCAGCTGAGGCGGGAGACCAAGGGTCCCTTTCCACGTGCCACAAGAATCCTGGGACTCCTATCAAGTTTCACGAGGAGTCAGGCATCGTCTCCTTTGAAGGCACTGATCTCCGCGTACCTCTGGAGTTTTAAAGGATGTGAGGCCTCCGGTCGCGATGAGGTGGGGAACTAGGTCTTTCTCTGTGGTCTCCAGAGGGGATTCAGACATCCTTTATTCTTGGGAGATGCAAGACGAGCCCGCATTCAAGTCACTGCAGGGATATCTGGCCTTATTTCGAGTCAGGGCATCGCGGTGTCCATTCCACTTGAGGCCGCAAACTCAGGATCCCTCTCACATACCTAGAGCTGAGAGAAGCCTCCTCTTGAAGTGCTTGTGGTAAGGTGGTATTCCTCAGGAGTCGAAGCCAGGGACTAACCTCTCATCTCGTGTTGATTCTTGGTCCACGGAGCTCTTTCGTGTTGCTACAGTGACCTCAGGATCCCTCTAGCCTTGAAACAGTGTTCTTGGGGTTTCTCTGGAGTGCCATCAAGGAAATCAAGGCTCCTTTCATGTGTGATGTGCAACACGGAATTGCTCTGCACGCAGTGCAGGGGAATCGGGCCTCATCTCGCGGCGAGGGGGAAGTCTCATGGTTTTTCTCGAGTTGCGGCGGGAACCTGGGGTATATTCTCGAGTTACGACGGGGATGGCCCTTCCACACACGTGTTTCTTCAGCGACGTCAGGACTCCTGCCTAGTTGCGAGGGACAACTCGGGATTCTCCTCGAGGCTTTGCAGGGCAATTGGGACGCCTCTCCAGCTGAGGCGGGAGACCAAGGGTCCATTTCCACGTGCCACAGGAATCCTGGGACTCCTATCAAGTTTCACGAGGACTCAGGCATCGTCTTCTTTGGAGGCACTGATCTCCGCGTACCTCTGGAGTTTTCAAAGGATGTGAGGCCTCCGGTCGCAATGAGGTGGGGAACTAGGTCTTTCTCTGTGGTCTCCACAGGGGATTCAGACATCCTTTCTTCTTGGGAGATGCAAGACGAGCCTGCATTCAAGTCACTGCAGGGATATCCAGCCTTATTTCGCGTCAGGGCATCGCGGTGTCAATTCCACTTGAGGCCGCAAACTCAGGGTCCCTCTCAAATACCTAGAGCTGAGAGAAGCCTCCTCTTGAGGTGCTTGTGGTAAGGTGGTATTCCTCTGGAGTCGAAGCCAGGGACTAACCTCTCATCTCGAGTTGATTTTTGGCCCACGGAGGTCTTTCGTGTTGCTACAGTGACCTCAGGATCCCTCTAGCCTTGAAACAGTGTTCTTGGGGTTTCTCTGGAGTGCCATGAAGGAAATCAAGGCTCCTTTCATGTGTGATGTGCAACACGGAATTGCTCTGCACGCAGTGCAGGGGAATCGGGCCTCATCTCGCGGCGAGGGGGAAGTCTCATGGTTTTTCTCGAGTTGCGGCGGGAACCTGGGGTATATTCTCGAGTTACGACGGGGATGGCCCTTCCACCCACGTGTTTCTTCAGCGACGTCAGGACTCCTGCCTAGTTGCGAGGGACAACTCTGGATTCTCCTCGAGGCTTGGCAGGGCAATTGGGACGCCTCTCCAGCTGAGGCGGGAGACCAAGTGTCCCTTTCCAGTGCCACAGGAATCCTGGGACTCCTATCAAGTGTCACGAGGAGTCAGGCATCGTCTCCTTTGGAGGCACTGATCTCCGCGTACCTCTGGAATTTTCAAAGGATGTGAGGCTATCGGTCGCGATGAGGTGGGGAACTAAGTCTTTCTCTGTGCTTTCCACAGGGGATTCAGACATCCTTTCGTCCTGGGAGATGCAAGACGAGCCTGCATTGAAGTCACTGCAGGGATATCCGGCCTTATTTCGAGTCAGGGCATCGCGGTGTCCATTCCACTTGAGGCCGCAAACTCAGGGTCCCTCTCACATACCTAGAGCTGAGAGAAGCCTCCTTTTGAGGTGCTTGTGGTAAGGTGGTATTCCTCTGGAGACGAATCCAGGGACTAACCTCTCTTTTCGAGTTGATTTTTGGTCCACAGAGTTCTTTCGTGTTGCTACAGTGACCTCAGGATCCCTCTATCCTTGAAACAGTGTTCTTGGGGTTTCTCTGGAGTGCCATCAAGGAAATCAAGGCTCCTTTCATGTGTGATGTGCAAGACGGAATTGCTCTGCACGCAGTACAGGGGAATCGGGCCTCATCTCGCATCGAGGGGGAAGTCTCATGGTTTTTCTCGAGTTGCGGCGGGAACCTGGGGTATATTCTCGAATTACGACGGGGATGGCCCTTCCACCCACGTGTTTGTTCAGCCACGTCAGGACTCCTGCCTAGTTGCGAGGGACAACTCGGGATTCTCCTCGAGGCTTGGCAGGGCAATTGGAACGCCTCTCCAGCTGAGGCGGGAGACCAAGGGTCCCTTTCCACGTGCCACAAGAATCCTGGGACTCCTATCAAGTTTCACGAGGAGTCAGGCATCGTCTCCTTTGGAGGCACTGATCTCCGCGTACCTCTGGAGTTTTCAAAGGATGTGAGGCCTCTGGTCGCGATGAGGTGGGGAACTAGGTCTATCTCTGTGGTCTCCACAGGGGATTCAGACATCCTTTCTTCTTGGGAGATGCAAGACGAGCCTGCATTCAAGTCACTGCAGGGATATCCGGCCTTATTTCGAGTCAGGGCATCTCGGTGTCCATTCCACTTGAGGCCGCAAACTCAGGATCCCTCTCACATACCTAGAGCTGAGAGAAGCCTCCTCTTGAGGTGCTTGTGGTAAGGTGGTATTCCTCTGGAGTCGAAGCCAGGGACTAACCTCTCATCTCGAGTTGATTTTTGGTCCACGGAGCTCTTTCGTGTTGCTACAGTGACCTCAGGATCCCTCTAGCCTTGAAACAGTGTTCTTGGGGTTTCTCTGGAGTGCCTTGAAGGAAATCAAGGCTCCTTTCATGTGTGATGTGTAACACAGAATTGCTCTGCACGCAGTGCAGGGGAATCGGGCCTCATCTCGCGGCGAGGGGGAAGTCTCATGGTTTTTCTCGAGTTGCGGCGGGAACCTGGGGTATATTCTCGAGTTACGACGGGGATGGCCCTTCCACACACGTGTTTGTTCAGCCACGTCAGGACTCTTGCCTAGTTGCGAGACACAACTCGGGATTCTCCTCGAGGCTTGGCAAGGCAATTGGGACGCCTCTCCAGCTGAGGCGGGAGACCAAGGGTCCCTTTCCACGTGCCACAGGAATCCTGGGACTCTTATCAAGTTTCACGAGGAGTCAGGCATCGTCTCCTTTGGAGGCACTGATCTCCGCATACCTCTGGAGTTTTCAAAGGATGTGAGGCCTCCGGTCGCGATGAGGTGGGGAACTAGGTCTTTCTCTGTGGTCTCCACAGGGGATTCAGACATCCTTTCATCTTGGGAGATGCAAGACGAGCCTGCATTCAAGTCACTGCAGGGATATCCGGCCTTATTTCGAGTCAGGGCATCGCGGTGTCCATTCCACTTGAGGCCGCAAACTCAGGGTCCCTCTCACATACCTAGAGCTGAGAGAAGCCTCCTCTTGAGGTGCTTGTGGTAAGGTGGTATTCCTCTGGAGTCGAGGCCAGGGACTAACCTCTCATCTCGAGTTGATTTTTGGCTCACGGAGCTCTTTCGTGTTGCTACAGTGACCTCAGGATCCCTCTAGCCTTGAAACAGTGTTCTTGGGGTTTCTCTGGAGTGCCATCAAGGAAATCAAGGCTCCTTTCATGTGTGATGTGCAACACGGAATTGCTCTGCACGCAGTGCAGGGGAATCGGGCCTCATCTCGCGGCGAGGGGGAAGTCTCATGGTTTTTCTCGAGTTGCGGCGGGAACCTGGGGTATATTCTCGAGTTACGACGGGGATGGCCCTTCCACCCACGTATTTCTTCAGCGACGTCAGGACTCCTGCCTAGTTGCGAGGGACAACTCTGGATTCTCCTCGAGGCTTGGCAGGGCAATTGGGACGCCTCTCCAGCTGAGGCGGGAGACCAAGTGTCCCTTTCCAAGTGCCACAGGAATCCTGGGACTCCTATCAAGTTTCACGAGGAGTCAGGCATCGTCTCCTTTGGAGGCACTGATCTCCGCGTACCTCTGGAGTTTTCAAAGGATGTGAGGCTATCGGTCGCGATGAGGTGGGGAACTAGGTGTTTCTCTGTGGTCTCCACAGGGGATTCAGACATCCTTTCGTCCTGGGAGATGCAAGACGAGCCTGCATTGAAGTCACTGCAGATATATCCGGCCTTATTTCGAGTCAGGGAATCGCGGTGTCCATTCCACTTGAGGCCGCAAACTCAGGGTCCCTCTCACATACCTAGAGCTGAGAGAAGCCTCCTCTTGAGGTGCTTGTGGTAAGGTGGTATTCCTCTGGAGACGAATCCAGGGACTAACCTCTCTTTTCGAGTTGATTTTTGGTCCACAGAGTTCTTTCGTGTTGCTACAGTGACCTCAGGATCCCTCTATCCTTGAAACAGTGTTCTTGGGGTTTCTCTGGAGTGCCATCAAGGAAATCAAGGCTCCTTTCATGTGTGATGTGCAAGACGGAATTGCTCTGCACGCAGTACAGGGGAATCGGGCCTCATCTCGCATCGAGGGGGAAGTCTCATGGTTTTTCTCGAGTTGCGGCGGGAACCTGGGGTATATTCTCGAATTACGACGGGGATGGCCCTTCCACCCACGTGTTTGTTCAGCCACGTCAGGACTCCTGCCTAGTTGCGAGGGACAACTCGGGATTCTCCTCGAGGCTTGGCAGGGCAATTGGAACGCCTCTCCAGCTGAGGCGGGAGACCAAGGGTCCCTTTCCACGTGCCACAAGAATCCTGGGACTCCTATCAAGTTTCACGAGGAGTCAGGCATCGTCTCCTTTGGAGGCACTGATCTCCGCGTACCTCTGGAGTTTTCAAAGGATGTGAGGCCTCCGGTCGCGATGAGGTGGGGAACTAGGTCTTTCTCTGTGGTCTCCACAGGGGATTCAGACATCCTTTCTTCTTGGGAGATGCAAGACGAGCCTGCATTCAAGTCACTGCAGGGATATCCGGCCTTATTTCGAGTCAGGGCATCGCGGTGTCCATTCCACTTGAGGCCGCAAACTCAGGATCCCTCTCACATACCTAGAGCTGAGAGAAGCCTCCTCTTGAGGTGCTTGTGGTAAGGTGGTATTCCTCTGGAGTCGAAGCCAGGGACTAACCTCTCATCTCGAGTTGATTTTTGGTCCACGGAGCTCTTTCGTGTTGCTACAGTGACCTCAGGATCCCTCTAGCCTTGAAACAGTGTTCTTGGGGTTTCTCTGGAGTGCCATCAAGGAAATCAAGGCTCCTTTCATGTGTGATGTGCAACACAGAATTGCTCTGCATGCAGTGCAGGGGAATCGGGCCTCATCTCGCGGCGAGGGGGAAGTCTCATGGTTTTTCTCGAGTTGCGGCGGGAACCTGGGGTATATTCTCGAGTTACGATGGGGATGGCCGTTCCACACACGTGTTTGTTCAGCCACGTCAGGACTCCTGCCTAGTTGCGAGGGACAACTCGGGATTCTCCTCGAGGCTTGGCAGGGCAATTGGAACGCCTCTCCAGCTGAGGCGGGAGACCAAGGGTCCCTTTCCACGTGCCACAAGAATCCTGGGACTCCTATCAAGTTTCACGAGGAGTCAGGCATCGTCTCCTTTGAAGGCACTGATCTCCGCGTACCTCTGGAGTTTTAAAGGATGTGAGGCCTCCGGTCGCGATGAGGTGGGGAACTAGGTCTTTCTCTGTGGTCTCCAGAGGGGATTCAGACATCCTTTATTCTTGGGAGATGCAAGACGAGCCTGCATTCAAGTCACTGCAGGGATATCTGGCCTTATTTCGAGTCAGGGCATCGCGGTGTCCATTCCACTTGAGGCCGCAAACTCAGGATCCCTCTCACATACCTAGAGCTGAGAGAAGCCTCCTCTTGAAGTGCTTGTGGTAAGGTGGTATTCCTCAGGAGTCGAAGCCAGGGACTAACCTCTCATCTCGTGTTGATTCTTGGTCCACGGAGCTCTTTCGTGTTGCTACAGTGACCTCAGGATCCCTCTAGCCTTGAAACAGTGTTCTTGGGGTTTCTCTGGAGTGCCATCAAGGAAATCAAGGCTCCTTTCATGTGTGATGTGCAACACGGAATTGCTCTGCACGCAGTGCAGGGGAATCGGGCCTCATCTCGCGGCGAGGGGGAAGTCTCATGGTTTTTCTCGAGTTGCGGCGGGAACCTGGGGTATATTCTCGAGTTACGACGGGGATGGCCCTTCCACACACGTGTTTCTTCAGCGACGTCAGGACTCCTGCCTAGTTGCGAGGGACAACTCGGGATTCTCCTCGAGGCTTTGCAGGGCAATTGGGACGCCTCTCCAGCTGAGGCGGGAGACCAAGGGTCCATTTCCACGTGCCACAGGAATCCTGGGACTCCTATCAAGTTTCACGAGGACTCAGGCATCGTCTTCTTTGGAGGCACTGATCTCCGCGCACCTCTGGAGTTTTCAAAGGATGTGAGGCCTCCGGTCGCAATGAGGTGGGGAACTAGGTCTTTCTCTGTGGTCTCCACAGGGGATTCAGACATCCTTTCTTCTTGGGAGATGCAAGACGAGCCTGCATTCAAGTCACTGCAGGGATATCCAGCCTTATTTCGCGTCAGGGCATCGCGGTGTCAATTCCACTTGAGGCCGCAAACTCAGGGTCCCTCTCAAATACCTAGAGCTGAGAGAAGCCTCCTCTTGAGGTGCTTGTGGTAAGGTGGTATTCCTCTGGAGTCGAAGCCAGGGACTAACCTCTCATCTCGAGTTGATTTTTGGCCCACGGAGGTCTTTCGTGTTGCTACAGTGACCTCAGGATCCCTCTAGCCTTGAAACAGTGTTCTTGGGGTTTCTCTGGAGTGCCATGAAGGAAATCAAGGCTCCTTTCATGTGTGATGTGCAACACGGAATTGCTCTGCACGCAGTGCAGGGGAATCGGGCCTCATCTCGCGGCGAGGGGGAAGTCTCATGGTTTTTCTCGAGTTGCGGCGGGAACCTGGGGTATATTCTCGAGTTACGACGGGGATGGCCCTTCCACCCACGTGTTTCTTCAGCGACGTCAGGACTCCTGCCTAGTTGCGAGGGACAACTCTGGATTCTCCTCGAGGCTTGGCAGGGCAATTGGGACGCCTCTCCAGCTGAGGCGGGAGACCAAGTGTCCCTTTCCAGTGCCACAGGAATCCTGGGACTCCTATCAAGTGTCACGAGGAGTCAGGCATCGTCTCCTTTGGAGGCACTGATCTCCGCGTACCTCTGGAATTTTCAAAGGATGTGAGGCTATCGGTCGCGATGAGGTGGGGAACTAAGTCTTTCTCTGTGCTTTCCACAGGGGATTCAGACATCCTTTCGTCCTGGGAGATGCAAGACGAGCCTGCATTGAAGTCACTGCAGGGATATCCGGCCTTATTTCGAGTCAGGGCATCGCGGTGTCCATTCCACTTGAGGCCGCAAACTCAGGGTCCCTCTCACATACCTAGAGCTGAGAGAAGCCTCCTTTTGAGGTGCTTGTGGTAAGGTGGTATTCCTCTGGAGACGAATCCAGGGACTAACCTCTCTTTTCGAGTTGATTTTTGGTCCACAGAGTTCTTTCGTGTTGCTACAGTGACCTCAGGATCCCTCTATCCTTGAAACAGTGTTCTTGGGGTTTCTCTGGAGTGCCATCAAGGAAATCAAGGCTCCTTTCATGTGTGATGTGCAAGACGGAATTGCTCTGCACGCAGTACAGGGGAATCGGGCCTCATCTCGCATCGAGGGGGAAGTCTCATGGTTTTTCTCGAGTTGCGGCGGGAACCTGGGGTATATTCTCGAATTACGACGGGGATGGCCCTTCCACCCACGTGTTTGTTCAGCCACGTCAGGACTCCTGCCTAGTTGCGAGGGACAACTCGGGATTCTCCTCGAGGCTTGGCAGGGCAATTGGAACGCCTCTCCAGCTGAGGCGGGAGACCAAGGGTCCCTTTCCACGTGCCACAAGAATCCTGGGACTCCTATCAAGTTTCACGAGGAGTCAGGCATCGTCTCCTTTGGAGGCACTGATCTCCGCGTACCTCTGGAGTTTTCAAAGGATGTGAGGCCTCTGGTCGCGATGAGGTGGGGAACTAGGTCTATCTCTGTGGTCTCCACAGGGGATTCAGACATCCTTTCTTCTTGGGAGATGCAAGACGAGCCTGCATTCAAGTCACTGCAGGGATATCCGGCCTTATTTCGAGTCAGGGCATCTCGGTGTCCATTCCACTTGAGGCCGCAAACTCAGGATCCCTCTCACATACCTAGAGCTGAGAGAAGCCTCCTCTTGAGGTGCTTGTGGTAAGGTGGTATTCCTCTGGAGTCGAAGCCAGGGACTAACCTCTCATCTCGAGTTGATTTTTGGTCCACGGAGCTCTTTCGTGTTGCTACAGTGACCTCAGGATCCCTCTAGCCTTGAAACAGTGTTCTTGGGGTTTCTCTGGAGTGCCTTGAAGGAAATCAAGGCTCCTTTCATGTGTGATGTGTAACACAGAATTGCTCTGCACGCAGTGCAGGGGAATCGGGCCTCATCTCGCGGCGAGGGGGAAGTCTCATGGTTTTTCTCGAGTTGCGGCGGGAACCTGGGGTATATTCTCGAGTTACGACGGGGATGGCCCTTCCACACACGTGTTTGTTCAGCCACGTCAGGACTCTTGCCTAGTTGCGAGACACAACTCGGGATTCTCCTCGAGGCTTGGCAAGGCAATTGGGACGCCTCTCCAGCTGAGGCGGGAGACCAAGGGTCCCTTTCCACGTGCCACAGGAATCCTGGGACTCTTATCAAGTTTCACGAGGAGTCAGGCATCGTCTCCTTTGGAGGCACTGATCTCCGCATACCTCTGGAGTTTTCAAAGGATGTGAGGCCTCCGGTCGCGATGAGGTGGGGAACTAGGTCTTTCTCTGTGGTCTCCACAGGGGATTCAGACATCCTTTCATCTTGGGAGATGCAAGACGAGCCTGCATTCAAGTCACTGCAGGGATATCCGGCCTTATTTCGAGTCAGGGCATCGCGGTGTCCATTCCACTTGAGGCCGCAAACTCAGGGTCCCTCTCACATACCTAGAGCTGAGAGAAGCCTCCTCTTGAGGTGCTTGTGGTAAGGTGGTATTCCTCTGGAGTCGAGGCCAGGGACTAACCTCTCATCTCGAGTTGATTTTTGGCCCACGGAGCTCTTTCGTGTTGCTACAGTGACCTCAGGATCCCTCTAGCCTTGAAACAGTGTTCTTGGGGTTTCTCTGGAGTGCCATCAAGGAAATCAAGGCTCCTTTCATGTGTGATGTGCAACACGGAATTGCTCTGCACGCAGTGCAGGGGAATCGGGCCTCATCTCGCGGCGAGGGGGAAGTCTCATGGTTTTTCTCGAGTTGCGGCGGGAACCTGGGGTATATTCTCGAGTTACGACGGGGATGGCCCTTCCACCCACGTATTTCTTCAGCGACGTCAGGACTCCTGCCTAGTTGCGAGGGACAACTCTGGATTCTCCTCGAGGCTTGGCAGGGCAATTGGGACGCCTCTCCAGCTGAGGCGGGAGACCAAGTGTCCCTTTCCAAGTGCCACAGGAATCCTGGGACTCCTATCAAGTTTCACGAGGAGTCAGGCATCGTCTCCTTTGGAGGCACTGATCTCCGCGTACCTCTGGAGTTTTCAAAGGATGTGAGGCTATCGGTCGCGATGAGGTGGGGAACTAGGTGTTTCTCTGTGGTCTCCACAGGGGATTCAGACATCCTTTCGTCCTGGGAGATGCAAGACGAGCCTGCATTGAAGTCACTGCAGATATATCCGGCCTTATTTCGAGTCAGGGAATCGCGGTGTCCATTCCACTTGAGGCCGCAAACTCAGGGTCCCTCTCACATACCTAGAGCTGAGAGAAGCCTCCTCTTGAGGTGCTTGTGGTAAGGTGGTATTCCTCTGGAGACGAATCCAGGGACTAACCTCTCTTTTCGAGTTGATTTTTGGTCCACAGAGTTCTTTCGTGTTGCTACAGTGACCTCAGGATCCCTCTATCCTTGAAACAGTGTTCTTGGGGTTTCTCTGGAGTGCCATCAAGGAAATCAAGGTTCCTTTCATGTGTGATGTGCAAGACGGAATTGCTCTGCACGCAGTATAGGGGAATCGGGCCTCATCTCGCATTGAGGGGGAAGTCTCATGGTTTTTCTCGAGTTGCGGCGGGAACCTGGGGTATATTCTCGAGTTACGACGGGGATGGCCCTTCCACCCACGTGTTTGTTCAGCCACGTCAGGACTCCTGCCTAGTTGCGAGGGACAACTCGGGATTCTCCTCGAGGCTTGGCAGGGCAATTGGAACGCCTCTCCAGATGAGGCGGGAGACCAAGTGTCCCTTTCCACGTGCCACAAGAATCCTGGGACTCCTATCAAGTTTCACGAGGAGTCAGGCATCGTCTCCTTTGGAGGCACTGATCTCCGCGTACCTCTGGAGTTTTCAAAGGATGTGAGGCCTCCGGTCGCGATGAGGTGGGGAACTAGGTCTTTCTCTGTGGTCTCCACAGGGGATTCAGACATCCTTTCTTCTTGGGAGATGCAAGACGAGCCTGCATTCAAGTCACAGCAGGGATATCCGGCCTTATTTCGAGTCAGGGCATCGCGGTGTCCATTCCACTTGAGGCCGCAAACTCAGGATCCCTCTCACATACCTAGAGCTGAGAGAAGCCTCCTCTTGAGGTGCTTGTTGTAAGGTGGTATTCCTCAGGAGTCGAAGCCAGGGACTAACCTCTCATCTCGTGTTGATTCTTGGTCCACGGAGCTCTTTCGTGTTGCTACAGTGACCTCAGGATCCCTCTAGCCTTGAAACAGTGTTCTTGGGGTTTCTCTGGAGTGCCATCAAGGAAATCAAGGCTCCTTTCATGTGTGATGTGCAACACGGAATTGCTCTGCACGCAGTGCAGGGGAATCGGGCCTCATCTCGCGGCGAGGGGGAAGTCTCATGGTTTTTCTCGAGTTGCGGCGGGAACCTGGGGTATATTCTCGAGTTACGACGGGGATGGCCCTTCCACCCACGTGTTTCTTCAGCGACGTCAGGACTCCTGCCTAGTTGCGAGGGACAACTCGGGATTCTCCTCGAGGCTTTGCAAGGCAATTGGGACGCCTCTCCAGCTGAGACGGGAGACCAAGTGTCCCTTTCCAAGTGCCACAGGAATCCTGGGTCTCCTATCAAGTTTCACGAGGAGTCAGGCATCGTCTCCTTTGGAGGCACTGATCTCCGCGTACCTCTGGAGTTTTCAAAGGATGTGAGGCCTCCGGTCGCGATGAGGTGGGGAACTAGGTCTTTCTCTGTGGTCTCCACAGGGGATTCAGACATCCTTTCTTCTTGGGAGATGCAAGACGAGCCTGCATTCAAGTCACTGCAGGGATATCCGGCCTTATTTCGAGTCAGGGCATCGCGGTGTCCATTCCACTTGAGGCCGCAAACTCAGGATCCCTCTCACATACCTAGAGCTGAGAGAAGCCTCCTCTTGAGGTGCTTGTGGTAAGGTGGTATTCCTCTGGAGTCGAAGCCAGGGACTAACCTCTCATCTCGAGTTGATTTTTGGTCCACGGAGCTCTTTCGTGTTGCTACAGTGACCTCAGGATCCCTCTAGCCTTGAAACAGTGTTCTTGGGGTTTCTCTGGAGTGCCATGAAGGAAATCAAGGCTCCTTTCATGTGTGATGTGCAACACAGAATTGCTCTGCATGCAGTGCAGGGAAATCGGGCCTCATCTCGCATCGAGGGGGAAGTCTCATGGTTTTTCTCGAGTTGCGGCGGGAACCTGGGGTATATTCTCGAGTTACGACGGGGATGGCCCTTCCACCCACGTGTTTGTTCAGCCACGTCAGGACTCCTGCCTAGTTGCGAGGGACAACTCGGGATTCTCCTCGAGGCTTAGCAGGGCAATTGGAACGCCTCTCCAGCTGAGCGGGAGACCAAGGGTCCCTTTCCACGTGCCACAAGAATCCTGGGACTCCTATCAAGTTTCACGAGGAGTCAGGCATCGTCTCCTTTGGAGGCACTGATCTCCGCGTACCTCTGGAGTTTTCAAAGGATGTGAGGCCTGCGGTCACGATGAGGTGGGGAACTAGGTGTTTCTCTGTGGTCTCCACAGGGGATTCAGACAACCTTTCTTCTTGGGAGATGCAAGACGAGCCTGCATTCATGTCACTGCAGGGATATCCGGCCTTATTTCGAGTCAGGGCATCGCGGTGTCCATTCCACTTGAGGCCGCAAACTCAGGATCCCTCTCACATACCTAAAGCTGAGAGAAGCCTCCTCTTGAGGTGCTTGTCATAAGGTGGTATTCCTCAGGAGTCGAAGCCAGGGACTAACCTCTCATCTCGTGTTGATTCTTGGTCCACGGAGCTCTTTCGTGTTGCTACAGTGACCTCAGGATTCCTCTAGCCTTGAAACAGTGTTCTTGGGGTTTCTCTGGAGTGCCACCAAGGAAATCAAGGCTCCTTTCATGTGTGATGTGCAACACGGAATTGCTCTGCACGCAGTGCAGTGGAATCGGGCCTCATCTCGCGGCGAGGGGGAAGTCTCATGGTTTTTCTCGAGTTGCGGCGGGAACCTGGGGTATATTCTCGAGTTACGACGGGGATGGCCCTTCCACCCACGTGTTTCTTCAGCGACGTCAGCACTCCTGCCTAGTTGCGAGGGACAACTCTGGATTCTCCTCGAGGCTTGGCAGGGCAATTGGGACCCCTCTCCAGCTGAGGCGGGAGACCAAGTGTCCCTTTCCAAGTGCCACATGAATCCTGGGACTCCTATCAAGTTTCAAGAAGTGTCAGGCATCGTCTCCTTTGGAGGCACTGATCTCCGCGTACCTCTGGAGTTTTCAAAGGATGTGAGGCTATCGGTCGCGATGAGGTGGGGAACTAAGTCTTTCTCTGTGCTTTCCACAGGGGATTCAGACATCCTTTCGTCCTGGGAGATGCAAGACGAGCCTGCATTGAAGTCACTGAAGGGACATCCGGCCTTATTTCGAGTCAGGGCATCGCGGTGTCCATTCCACTTGAGGCCGCAAACTCAGGGTCCCTCTCACATACCTAGAGCTGAGAGAAGCCTCCTCTTGAGGTGCTTGTGGTAAGGTGGTATTCCTCTGGAGACGAATCCAGGGACTAACCTCTCTTTTCGAGTTGATTTTTGGTCCACAGAGTTCTTTCGTGTTGCTACAGTGACCTCAGGATCCCTCTATCCTTGAAACAGTGTTCTTGGGGTTTCTCTGGAGTGCCATCAAGGAAATCAAGGCTCCTTTCATGTGTGATGTGCAAGACGGAATTGCTCTGCACGCAGTACAGGGGAATCGGGCCTCATCTCGCATCGAGGGGGAAGTCTCATGGTTTTTCTCGAGTTGCGGCGGGAACCTGGGGTATATTCTCGAGTTACGACGGGGATGGCCCTTCCACCCACGTGTTTGTTCAGCCACGTCAGGACTCCTGCCTAGTTGCGAGGGACAACTCGGGATTCTCCTCGAGGCTTGGCAGGGCAATTGGAACGCCTCTCCAGCTGAGGCGGGAGACCAAGGGTCCCTTTCCACGTGCCACAAGAATCCTGGGACTCCTATCAAGTTTCACGAGGAGTCAGGCATCGTCTCCTTTGGAGGCACTGATCTCCGCGTACCTCTGGAGTTTTCAAAGGATGTGAGGCCTCCGGTCGCGATGAGGTGGGGAACTAGGTCTATCTCTGTGGTCTCCACAGGGGATTCAGACATCCTTTCTTCTTGGGAGATGCAAGACGAGCCTGCATTCAAGTCACTGCAGGGATATCCGGCCTTATTTCGAGTCAGGGCATCGCGGTGTCCATTCCACTTGAGGCCGCAAACTCAGGATCCCTCTCACATACCTAGAGCTGAGAGAAGCCTCCTCTTGAGGTGCTTGTGGTAAGGTGGTATTCCTCTGGAGTCGAAGCCAGGGACTAACCTCTCATCTCGAGTTGATTTTTGGTCCACGGAGCTCTTTCGTGTTGCTACAGTGACCTCAGGATCCCTCTAGCCTTGAAACAGTGTTCTTGGGGTTTCTCTGGAGTGCCTTGAAGGAAATCAAGGCTCCTTTCATGTGTGATGTGCAACACAGAATTGCTCTGCACGCAGTGCAGGGGAATCGGGCCTCATCTCGCGGCGAGGGGGAAGTCTCATGGTTTTTCTCGAGTTGCGGCGGGAACCTGGGGTATATTCTCGAGTTACGACGGGGATGGCCCTTCCACACACGTGTTTGTTCAGCCACGTCAGGACTCTTGCCTAGTTGCGAGACACAACTCGGGATTCTCCTCGAGGCTTGGCAAGGCAATGGGGACGCCTCTCCAGCTGAGGCGGGAGACCAAGGGTCCCTTTCCACGTGCCACAGGAATCCTGGGACTCTTATCAAGTTTCACGAGGAGTCAGGCATCGTCTCCTTTGGAGGCACTGATCTCCGCATACCTCTGGAGTTTTCAAAGGATGTGAGGCCTCCGGTCGCGATGAGGTGGGGAACTAGGTCTTTCTCTGTGGTCTCCACAGGGGATTCAGACATCCTTTCATCTTGGGAGATGCAAGACGAGCCTGCATTCAAGTCACTGCAGGGATATCCGGCCTTATTTCGAGTCAGGGCATCGCGGTGTCCATTCCACTTGAGGCCGCAAACTCAGGGTCCCTCTCACATACCTAGAGCTGAGAGAAGCCTCCTCTTGAGGTGCTTGTGGTAAGGTGGTATTCCTCTGGAGTCGAGGCCAGGGACTAACCTCTCATCTCGAGTTGATTTTTGGCTCACGGAGCTCTTTCGTGTTGCTACAGTGACCTCAGGATCCCTCTAGCCTTGAAACAGTGTTCTTGGGGTTTCTCTGGAGTGCCATCAAGGAAATCAAGTCTCCTTTCATGTGTGATGTGCAAGACGGAATTGCTCTGCACGCAGTGCAGGGGAATCGGGCCTCATCTCGCGGCGAGGGGGAAGTCTCATGGTTTTTCTCGAGTTGCGGCGGGAACCTGGGGTATATTCTCGAGTTACGACGGGGATGGCCCTTCCACCCACGTATTTCTTCAGCGACGTCAGGACTCCTGCCTAGTTGCGAGGGACAACTCTGGATTCTCCTCGAGGCTTGGCAGGGCAATTGGGACGCCTCTCCAGCTGAGGCGGGAGACCAAGTGTCCCTTTCCAAGTGCCACAGGAATCCTGGGACTCCTATCAAGTTTCACGAGGAGTCAGGCATCGTCTCCTTTGGAGGCACTGATCTCCGCGTACCTCTGGAGTTTTCAAAGGATGTGAGGCTATCGGTCGCGATGAGGTGGGGAACTAGGTGTTTTTCTGTGGTCTCCACAGGGGATTCAGACATCCTTTCGTCCTGGGAGATGCAAGACGAGCCTGCATTGAAGTCACTGCAGATATATCCGGCCTTATTTCGAGTCAGGGCATCGCGGTGTCCATTCCACTTGAGGCCGCAAACTCAGGGTCCCTCTCACATACCTAGAGCTGAGAGAAGCCTCCTCTTGAGGTGCTTGTGGTAAGGTGGTATTCCTCTGGAGACGAATCCAGGGACTAACCTCTCTTTTCGAGTTGATTTTTGGTCCACAGAGTTCTTTCGTGTTGCTACAGTGACCTCAGGATCCCTCTATCCTTGAAACAGTGTTCTTGGGGTTTCTCTGGAGTGCCATCAAGGAAATCAAGGTTCCTTTCATGTGTGATGTGCAAGACGGAATTGCTCTGCACGCAGTATAGGGGAATCGGGCCTCATCTCGCATTGAGGGGGAAGTCTCATGGTTTTTCTCGAGTTGCGGCGGGAACCTGGGGTATATTCTCGAGTTACGACGGGGATGGCCCTTCCACCCACGTGTTTGTTCAGCCACGTCAGGACTCCTGCCTAGTTGCGAGGGACAACTCGGGATTCTCCTCGAGGCTTGGCAGGGCAATTGGAACGCCTCTCCAGATGAGGCGGGAGACCAAGTGTCCCTTTCCACGTGCCACAAGAATCCTGGGACTCCTATCAAGTTTCACGAGGAGTCAGGCATCGTCTCCTTTGGAGGCACTGATCTCCGCGTACCTCTGGAGTTTTCAAAGGATGTGAGGCCTCCGGTCGCGATGAGGTGGGGAACTAGGTCTTTCTCTGTGGTCTCCACAGGGGATTCAGACATCCTTTCTTCTTGGGAGATGCAAGACGAGCCTGCATTCAAGTCACAGCAGGGATATCCGGCCTTATTTCGAGTCAGGGCATCGCGGTGTCCATTCCACTTGAGGCCGCAAACTCAGGATCCCTCTCACATACCTAGAGCTGAGAGAAGCCTCCTCTTGAGGTGCTTGTGGTAAGGTGGTATTCCTCTGGAGTCGAAGCCAGGGACTAACCTCTCATCTCGAGTTGATTTTTGGCCCACGGAGCTCTTTCGTGTTGCTACAGTGACCTGAGGATCCCTCTAGCCCTGAAACAGTGTTCTTGGGGTTTCTCTGGAGTGCCATCAAGGAAATCAAGGCTCCTTTCATGTGTGATGTGCAACACGGAATTGCTCTGCACGCAGTGCAGGGGAATCGGGCCTCATCTCGCGGCGAGGGGGAAGTCTCATGGTTTTTCTCGAGTTGCGGCGGGAACCTGGGGTATATTCTCGAGTTACGACGGGGATGGCCCTTCCACCCACGTGTTTCTTCAGCGACGTCAGGACTCCTGCCTAGTTGCGAGGGACAACTCTGGATTCTCCTCGAGGCTTGGCAGGGCAATTGGGACCCCTCTCCAGCTGAGGCGGGAGACCAAGTGTCCCTTTCCAAGTGCCACATGAATCCTGGGACTCCTATCAAGTTTCAAGAAGTGTCAGGCATCGTCTCCTTTGGAGGCACTGATCTCCGCGTACCTCTGGAGTTTTCAAAGGATGTGAGGCTATCGGTCGCGATGAGGTGGGGAACTAAGTCTTTCTCTGTGCTTTCCACAGGGGATTCAGACATCCTTTCGTCCTGGGAGATGCAAGACGAGCCTGCATTGAAGTCACTGAAGGGACATCCGTCCTTATTTCGAGTCAGGGCATCGCGGTGTCCATTCCACTTGAGGCCGCAAACTCAGGGTCCCTCTCACATACCTAGAGCTGAGAGAAGCCTCCTCTTGAGGTGCTTGTGGTAAGGTGGTATTCCTCTGGAGACGAATCCAGGGACTAACCTCTCTTTTCGAGTTGATTTTTGGTCCACAGAGTTCTTTCGTGTTGCTACAGTGACCTCAGGATCCCTCTATCCTTGAAACAGTGTTCTTGGGGTTTCTCTGGAGTGCCATCAAGGAAATCAAGGCTCCTTTCATGTGTGATGTGCAAGACGGAATTGCTCTGCAAGCAGTACAGGGGAATCGGGCCTCATCTCGCATCGAGGGGGAAGTCTCATGGTTTTTCTTGAGTTGCGGAGGGAACCTGGGGTATATTCTCGAGTTACGACGGGGATGGCCCTTCCACCCACGTGTTTGTTCAGCCACGTCAGGACTCCTGCCTAGTTGCGAGGGACAACTCTGGATTCTCCTCGAGGCTTGGCAGGGCAATTGGGACGCCTCTCCAGCTGAGGCGGGAGACCAAGTGTCCCTTTCCAAGTGCCACAGGAATCCTGGGACTCCTATCAAGTTTCACGAGGAGTCAGGCATCGTCTCCTTTGGAGGCACTGATCTCCGCGTACCTCTGGAGTTTTCAAAGGATTTGAGGCCTCCTGTCGCGATGAGGTGGGGAACTAGGTCTTTCTCTGTGGTCTCCACAGGGGATTCAGACACCCTTTCGTCTTGGGAGATGCAAGACGAGCCTGCATTCCAGTCACTGCAGGGATATCCGGCCTTATTTCGAGTCAGGGCATGGCGGTGTCCATTCCACTTGAGGCCCCAAACTCAGGGTCCCTCTCACATACCTAGAGCTGAGAGAAGCCTCCTCTTGAGGTGCTTGTGGTAAGGTGGTATACCTCTGGAGTCGAAGCCAGGGACTAACCTCTCATCTCGAGTTGATTTTGGTCCACGGAGCTCTTTCCTGTTGCTACAGTGACCTCAGGATCCCTCTAGCCTTGAAACAGTGTTCTTGGGGTTTCTCTGGAGTGCCATCAAGGAAATCAACGCTCCTTTCATGTGTGATGTGCAACACAGAATTGCTCTGCACGCAGTGCAGGGGAATCGGGCCTCATCTCGCGGCGAGGGGGAAGTCTCATGGTTTTTCTCGAGTTGCGGCGGGAACCTGGGGTATATTCTCGAGTTACGACGGGGATGGCCCTTCCACACACGTGTTTGTTCAGCCACGTCAGGACTCTTGCCTAGTTGCGAGACACAACTCGAGATTCTCCTCGAGGCTTGGCAAGGCAATTGGGACGCCTCTCCAGCTGAGGCGGGAGACCAAGGGTCCCTTTCCACGTGCCACAAGAATCCTGGGACTCCTATCAAGTTTCACGAGGAGTCAGGCATCGTCTCCTTTGGAGGCACTGATCTCCGCGTACCTCTGGAGTTTTCAAAGGATTTGAGGCCTCCTGTCGCGATGAGGTGGGGAACTAGGTCTTTCTCTGTGGTCTCCACAGGGGATTTAGACATCCTTTCGTCCTGGGAGATGCAAGACGAGCCTGCATTGAAGTCACTGCAGGGATATCCGGCCTTATTTCGAGTCAGGGCATCGCGGTGTCCATTCCACTTGAGGCCGCAAACTCAGGGTCCCTCTCACATACCTAGAGCTGAGAGAAGCCTCCTCTTGAGGTGCTTGTGGTAAGGTGGTATTCCTCTGGAGACGAATCCAGGGACTAACCTCTCTTTTCGAGTTGATTTTTGGTCCACAGAGTTCTTTCGTGTTGCTACAGTGACCTCAAGATCCCTCTATCCTTGAAACAGTGTTCTTGGGGTTTCTCTGGAGTGCCATCAAGGAAATCAAGGCTCCTTTCATGTGTGATGTGCAAGACGGAATAGCTCTGCACGCAGTACAGGGGAATCGGGCCTCATCTCGCATCGAGGGGGAAGTCTCATGGTTTTTCTCGAGTTGCGGCGGGAACCTGGGGTATATTCTCGAGTTACGACGGGGATGGCCCTTCCACCCACGTGTTTGTTCAGCCACGTCAGGACTCCTGCCTAGTTGCGAGGGACAACTCTGGATTCTCCTCGAGGCTTGGCAGGGCAATTGGGTCGCCTCTCCACCTGAGGCGGGAGACCAAGGGTTCCTTTCCACGTGCCACAAGAATCCTGGGACTCCTATCAAGTTTCACGAGGAGTCAGGCATCGTCTCCTTTGGAGGCACTGATCTCCGCATACCTCTGGAGTTTTCAAAGGATTTGAGGCCTCCTGTCGCGATGAGGTGGGGAACTAGGTCTTTCTCTGTGGTCTCCACAGGGGATTCAGACACCCTTTCGTCTTGGAGATGCAAGACGAGCCTGCATTCCAGTCACTGCAGGGATATCGGGCCTTATTTCGAGTCAGGCCATCGCGGTGTCCATTCCACTTGAGGCCGCAAACTCAGGATCCCTCTCACATACCTAGAGCTGAGAGAAGCCTCCTCTTGAGGTGCTTCTGGTAAGGTGGTATTCCTCTGGAGTCGAAGCCAGGGACTAACCTCTCATCTCGAGTTGATTTTTGGTCCACAGAGTTCTTTCGTGTTCCTACAGTGACCTCAGGATCCCTCTAGCCTTGAAACAGTGTTCTTGGGGTTTCTCTGGAGTGCCATGAAGGAAATCAAGGCTCCTATCATGTGTGATGTGCAACACAGAATTGCTCTGCATGCAGTGCAGGGGAATCGGGCCTCATCTCGCGGCGAGGGGAAAGTCTCATGGTTTTTCTCGAGTTGCGGCGGGAACCTGGGGTATATTCTCGAGTTACGACGGGGATGGCCCTTCCACACACGTGTTTGTTCAGCCACGTCAGGACTCTTGCCTAGTTGCGAGACACAATTCGGGATTCTCTTCAGGGCTTGGCAAGGCAATTGGGACGCCTCTCCAGCTGAGGCGGGAGACCAAGGGTCCCTTTCCGCGTGCCACAGGAATCCTGGGACTCCTATCAAGTTTCACGAGGAGTCAGGCATCGTCTCCTTTGGAGGCACTGATCTCCGCGTACCTCTGGAGTTTTCAAAGGATGTGAGGCCTCCGGTCGCGATGAGGTGGGGAACTAGGTCTTTCTCTGTGGTCTCCACAGGGGATTCAGACATCCTTTCATATTGGGAGATGCAAGACGAGCCTGCATTCAAGTCACTGCAGGGATATCCGGCCTTATTTCGCGTCAGGGCATCACGGTGTCCATTCCACTTGAGGCCGCAAACTCAGGGTCCCTCTCACATACCTAGAGCTGAGAGAAGCCTCCTCTTGAGGTGCTTCTGGTAAGGTGGTATTCCTCTGGAGTCGAAGCCAGGGTCTAACCTCTCATCTCGAGTTGATTTTTGGCCCACGGAGCACTTTCGTGTTGTTACAGTGACCTGAGGATCCCTCTAGCCTTGAAACAGTGTTCTTGGGGTTTCTCTGGAGTGCCATGAAGGAAATCAAGGCTCCTTTCATGTGTGATGTGCAACACGGAATTGCTCTGCACGCAGTGCAGGGGAATCGGGCCTCATCTCTCGGCGAGGGGGAAGTCTCATGGTTTTTCTTGAGTTGCGGCGGGAACCTGGGGTATATTCTCGAGTTACGACGGGGATGGCCCTTCCACCCACGTGTTTGTTCAGCCACGTCAGGACTCCTGCCTAGTTGCGAGGGACAACTCGGGATTCTCCTCGAGGCTTGGCAGGGCAATTGGAACGCCTCTCCAGCTGAGGCGGGAGACCAAGGGTCCCTTTCCACGTGCCACAAGAATCCTGGGACTCCTATCAAGTTTCACGAGGAGTCAGGCATCGTCTCCTTTGAAGGCACTGATCTCCGCGTACCTCTGGAGTTTTCAAAGGATGTGAGGCCTCCGGTCGCGATGAGGTGGGGAACTAGGTCTTTCTCTGTGGTCTCCAGAGGGGATTCAGACATCCTTTCTTCTTCGGAGATGCAAGACGAGCCTGCATTCAAGTCACTGCAGGGATATCCGGCCTTATTTCGAGTCAGGGCATCGCGGTGTCCATTCCACTTGAGGCCGCAAACTCAGGATCCCTCTCACATACCTAGAGCTGAGAGAAGCCTCCTCTTGAGGTGCTTGTGGTAAGGTGGTATTCCTCAGGAGTCGAAGCCAGGGACTAACCTCTCATCTCGTGTTGATTCTTGGTCCACGGAGCTCTTTCGTGTTGCTACAGTGACCTCAGAATCCCTCTAGCCTTGAAACAGTGTTCTTGGGGTTTCTCTGGAGTGCCATCAAGGAAATCAAGGCTCCTTTCATGTGTGATGTGCAACACGGAATTGCTCTGCACGCAGGGCAGGGGAATCGGGCCTCATCTCGCGGCGAGGGGGAAGTCTCATGGTTTTTCTCGAGTTGCGGCGGGAACCTGGGGTATATTCTCGAGTTACGACGGGGATAGCCCTTCCACACACGTGTTTCTTCAGCGACGTCAGGACTCGTGCCTAGTTGCGAGGGACAACTCGGGATTCTCCTCGAGGCTTTGCAGGGCAATTGGGACGCCTCTCCAGCTGAGGCGGGAGACCAAGGGTCCCTTTCCACGTGCCACAGGAATCCTGGGACTCCTATCAAGTTTCACGAGGACTCAGGCATCGTCTCCTTTGGAGGCACTGATCTCCGCGTACCTCTGGAGTTTTCAAAGGATGTGAGGCCTCCGGTCGCGATGAGGTGGGGAACTAGGTCTTTCTTTGTGGTCTCCACAGGGGATTCAGACATCCTTTCTTCTTGGGAGATGCAAGACGAGCCTGCATTCAAGTCACTGCAGGGATATCCGGCCTTATTTCGAGTCAGGGCATCGCGGTGTCCATTCCACTTGAGGCCGCAAACTCAGGGTCCCTCTCACATACCTAGAGCTGAGAGAAGCCTCCTCTTGAGGTGCTTGTGGTAAGGTGGTATTCCTCTGGAGTCGAAGCCAGGGACTAACCTCTCATCTCGAGTTGATTTTTGGTCCACGGAGCTCTTTCGTGTTACTACAGTGACCTCAGGATCCCTCTAGCCTTGAAACAGTGTTCTTGGGTTCTCTCTGGAGTGCCATGTAGGAAATTATGGCTCCTTTCATGTGTGATGTGCAACACGGAATTGCTCTGCACGCAGTGCAGGGGAATCGGGCCTCATCTCGCGGCGAGGGGGAAGTCTCATGGTTTTTCTCGAGTTGCGGCTGGAACCTGGTGTATATTCTCGAGTTACGACGGGGATGGCCCTTCCACCCACGTGTTTCTTCAGCGACGCCAGGACTCCTGCCTAGTTGCGAGGGACAACTCTGGATTCTCCTCGAGGCTTGGCAGGGCAATTGGGACGCCTCTCCAGCTGAGGCGGGAGACCAAGTGTCCCTTTCCAGTGCCACAGGAATCCTGGGACTCCTATCAAGTGTCACGAGGAGTCAGGCATCGACTCCTTTGGAGGCACTGATCTCCGCGTACCTCTGGAGTTTTCAAAGGATGTGAGGCTATCTGTCGCGATGAGGTGGGGAACTAAGTCTTTCTCTGTGCTTTCCACAGGGGATTCAGACATCCTTTCGTCCTGGGAGATGCAAGACGAGCCTGCATTGAAGTCACTGCAGGGATATCCGGCCTTATTTCGAGTCAGGGCATCGCGGTGTCCATTCCACTTGAGGCCGCAAACTCAGGGTCCCTCTCACATACCTAGAGCTAAGAGAAGCCTCCTCTTGAGGTGCTTGTGGTAAGGTGGGATTCCTCTGGAGACGAATCCAGGGACTAACCTCTCTTTTCGAGTTGATTTTTGGCCCACAGAGTTCTTTCGTGTTGCTACAGTGACCTCAGGATCCCTCTATCCTTGAAACAGTGTTCTTGGGGTTTCTCTGGAGTGCCATCAAGGAAATCAAGGCTCCTTTCATGTGTGATGTGCAACACAGAATTGCTCTGCACGCAGTACAGGGGAATCGGGCCTCATCTCGCATCGAGGGGGAAGTCTCATGGTTTTTCTCGAGTTGCGGCGGGAACCTGGGGTATATTCTCGAGTTACGACGGGGATGGCCCTTCCACCCACGTGTTTGTTCAGCCACGTCAGGACTCCTGCCTAGTTGCGAGGGACAACTCGGGATTCTCCTCGAGGCTTGGCAGGGCAATTGGAACGTCTCTCCAGCTGAGGCGGGAGACCAAGTGTCCCTTTCCACGTGCCACAAGAATCCTGGGACTCCTATCAAGTTTCACGAGGAGTCAGGCATCGTCTCCTTTGGAGGCACTGATCTCCGCGTACCTCTGGAGTTTTCAAAGGATGTGAGGCCTCCGGTCGCGATGAGGTGGGGAACTAGGTCTTTCTCTGTGGTCTCCACAGGGGATTCAGACATCCTTTCTTCTTGGGAGATGCAAGACGAGCCTGCATTCAAGTCACTGCAGGGATATCCGTCCTTATTTCGAGTCAGGGCATCGCGGTGTCCATTCCACTTGAGGCCGCAAACTCAGGATCCCTCTCACATACCTAGAGCTGAGAGAAGCCTCCTCTTGAGGTGCTTGTGGTAAGGTGGTATTCCTCTGGAGTCGAAGCCAGGGACTAACCTCTCATCTCGAGTTGATTTTTGGTCCACGGAGCTCTTTCGTGTTGCTACAGTGACCTCAGGATCCCTCTAGCCTTGAAACAGTGTTCTTGGGGTTTCTCTGGAGTGCCATCAAGGAAATCAAGGCTCCTTTCATGTGTGATGTGCAACACAGAATTGCTCTGCACGCAGTGCAGGGGAATCGGGCCTCATCTCGCGGCGAGGGGGAAGTCTCATGGTTTTTCTCGAGTTGTGGCGGGAACCTGGGGTATATTCTCGAGTTACGATGGGGATGTCCCTTCCACACACGTGTTTGTTCAGCCACGTCAGGACTCCTGCCTAGTTGCGAGGGACAACTCGGGATTCTCCTCGAGGCTTGGCAGGGCAATTGGAACGCCTCTCCAGCTGAGGCGGGAGACCAAGGGTCCCTTTCCACGTGCCACAAGAATCCTGGGACTCCTATCAAGTTTCACGAGGAGTCAGGCATCATCTCCTTTGAAGGCACTGATCTCCGCGTACCTCTGGAGTTTTCAAAGGATGTGAGGCCTCCGGTCGCGATGAGGTGGGGAACTAGGTCTTTCTCTGTGGTCTCCAGAGGGGATTCAGACATTCTTTCTTCTTGGGAGATGCAAGACGAGCCTGCATTCAAGTCACTGCAGGGATATCCGGCCTTATTTCGAGTCAGGGCATCGCGGTGTCCATTCCACTTGAGGCCGCAAACTCAGGATCCCTCTCACATACCTAGAGCTGAGAGAAGCCTCCTCTTGAGGTGCTTGTGGTAAGGTGGTATTCCTCAGGAGTCGAAGCCAGGGACTAACCTCTCATCTCGTGTTGATTCTTGGTCCACGGAGCTCTTTCGTGTTGCTACAGTGACCTCAGGATCCCTCTAGCCTTGAAACAGTGTTCTTGGGGTTTCTCTGGAGTGCCATGAAGGAAATCAAGGCTCCTTTCATGTGTGATGTGCAACACGGAATTGCTCTGCACGCAGTGCAGGGGAATCGGGCCTCATCTCGCGGCGAGGGGGAAGTCTCATGGTTTTTCTCGAGTTGCGGCGGGAACCTGGGGTATATTCTCGAGTTACGACGGGGATGGCCCTTCCACACACGTGTTTCTTCAGCGACGTCAGGACTCCTGCCTAGTTGCGAGGGACAACTCGGGATTCTCCTCGTGGCTTTGCAGGGCAATTGGGACGCCTCTCCAGCTGAGGCGGGAGACCAAGGGTCCCTTTCCACGTGCCACAGGAATCCTGGGACTCCTATCAAGTTTCACGAGGACTCAGGCATCGTCTTCTTTGGAGGCACTGATCTCCGCGTTCCTCTGGAGTTTTCAAAGGATGTGAGGCCTCCGGTCGCGATGAGGTGGGGAACTAGGTCTTTCTCTGTGGTCTCCACAGGGGATTCAGACATCCTTTCTTCTTGGGAGATGCAAGACGAGCCTGCATTCAAGTCACTGCAGGGATATCCGGCCTTATTTCGCGTCAGGGCATCGCGGTGTCCATTCCACTTGAGGCCGCAAACTCAGGGTCCCTCTCACATACCTAGAGCTGAGAGAAGCCTCCTCTTGAGGTGCTTGTGGTAAGGTGGTATTCCTCTGGAGTCGAGGCCAGGGACTAACCTCTCATCTCGAGTTGATTTTTGGCCCACGGAGCTCTTTCGTGTTGCTACAGTGACCTCAGGATCCCTCTAGCCTTGAAACAGTGTTCTTGGGGTTTCTCTGGAGTGCCATCAAGGAAATCAAGGCTCCTTTCATGTGTGATGTGCAACACGGAATTGCTCTGCACGCAGTGCAGGGGAATCGGGCCTCATCTCGCGGCGAGGGGGAAGTCTCATGATTTTTCTCGAGTTGCGGCGGGAACCTGGGATATATTCTCGAGTTACGAAGGGGATGGCCCTTCCACACACGTGTTTCTTCAGCGACGTCAGGACTCCTGCCTAGTTGCGAGGGACGACTCTGGATTCTCCTCGAGGCTTGGCAGGGCAATTGGGACGCCTCTCCAGCTGAGGCGGGAGACCAAGTGTCCCTTTCCAAGTGCCACAGGAATCCTGGGACTCCTATCAAGTTTCACGAGGAGTCAGGCATCGTCTCCTTTGGAGGCACTGATCTCCGCGTACCTCTGGAGTTTTCAAAGGATGTGAGGCTATCGGTCGCGATGAGGTGGGGAACTAAGTCTTTCTCTGTGCTTTCCACAGGGGATTCAGACATCCTTTCGTCCTGGGAGATGCAAGACGAGCCTGCATTGAACTCACTGCAGGGATATCCGGCCTTATTTCGAGTCAGGGCATCGCGGTGTCCATTCCACTTGAGGCCGCAAACTCAGGGTCCCTCTCACATACCTAGAGCTGAGAGAAGCCTCCTGTTGAGGTGCTTGTGGTAAGGTGGTATTCCTCTGGAGACGAATCCAGGGACTAACCTCTCTTTTCGAGTTGATTTTTGGTCCACAGAGTTCTTTCGTGTTGCTACAGTGACCTCAGGATCCCTCTATCCTTGAAACAGTGTTCTTGGGGTTTCTCTGGAGTGCCATCAAGGAAATCAAGGCTCGTTTCATGTGTGATGTGCAAGACGGAATTGCTCTGCACGCAGTACAGGGGAATCGGGCCTCATCTCGCATCGAGGGGGAAGTCTCATGGTTTTTCTCGAGTTGTGGCGGGAACCTGGGGTATATTCTCGAGTTACGACGGGGATGGCCCTTCCACCCACGTGTTTGTTCAGCCACGTCAGGACTCCTGCCTAGTTGCGAGGGACAACTCGGGATTCTCCTCGAGGCTTGGCAGGGCAATTGGAACGCCTCTCCAGCTGAGGCGGGAGACCAAGGGTCCCTTTCCACGTGCCACAAGAATCCTGGGACTCCTATCAAGTTTCACGAGGAGTCAGGCATCGTCTCCTTTGGAGGCACTGATCTCCGCGTACCTCTGGAGTTTTCAAAGGATGTGAGGCCTCCGGTCGCGATGAGGTGGGGAACTAGGTCTATCTCTGTGGTCTCCACAGGGGATTCAGACATCCTTTCTTCTTGGGAGATGCAAGACGAGCCTGCATTCCAGTCACTGCAGGGATATCCAGCCTTATTTCCCGTCAGAGCATCGCGGTGTCCATTCCACTTGAGGCCGCAAACTCAGGGTCCCTCTCACATACCTAGAGCTAAGAGAAGCCTCCTCTTGAGGTGCTTGTGTAAGGTGGTATTCCTCTGGAGACGAATCCAGGGACTAACCTCTCTTTTCGAGTTGATTTTTGGTCCACAGAGTTCTTTCGTGTTGCTACAGTGACCTCAGGATCCCTCTATCCTTGAAACAGTGTTCTTGGGGCTTCTCTGGAGTGCCATCAAGGAAATCAAGGCTCCTTTCATGTGTGATGTGCAACACGGAATTGCTCTGCACGCAGTACAGGGGAATCGGTCCTCATCTCGCATCGAGGGGGAAGTCTCATGGTTTATCTCGAGTAGCGGCGGGAACCTGGGGTATATTCTCGAGTTACGACGGGGATGGCCCTTCCACCCACGTGTTTCTTCAGCGACGTCAGGACTCCTGCCTAGTTGCGAGGGACAACTCGGGATTCTCCTCGAGGCTTGGCAGGGCAATTGGAACCCCTCTCCAGCTGAGGCGGGAGACCAAGGGTCCCTTTCCACGTGCCACAAGAATCCTGGGACTCCTATCAAGTTTCACGAGGAGTCAGGCATCGTCTCCTTTGGAGGCACTGATCTCCGCGTACCTCTGGAGTTTTCAAAGGATGTGAGGCCTCCGGTCGCAATGAGGTGGGGAACTAGGTCTTTCTCTGTGGTCTCCACAGGGGATTCAGACATCCTTTCATCTTGGGAGATGCAAGACGAGCCTGCATTCAAGTCACTGCAGGGATATCCGGCCTTATTTTGCGTCAGGGCATCGCGGTGTCCATTCCACTTGAGGCTGCAAACTCAGGGTCCCTCTCATATACCTAGAGCTGAGAGAAGCCTCCTCTTGAGGTGCTTGTGGTAAGGTGGTATTCCTCTGGAGTCGAGGCCAGGGACTAACCTCTCATCTCGAGTTGATTTTTGGCCCACGGAGCTCTTTCGTGTTGCTACAGTGACCTCAGGATCCCTCTAGCCTTGAAACAGTGTTCTTGGGGTTTCTCTGGAGTGCCATCAAGGAAATCAAGGCTCCTTTCATGTGTGATGTGCAACACGGAATTGCTCTGCACGCAGTGCAGGGGAATCGGGCCTCATCTCGCGGCGAGGGGGAAGTCTCATGGTTTTTCTCGAGTTGCGGCGGGAACCTGGGGTATATTCTCGAGTTACGACGGGGATGGCCCTTCCACCCACGTGTTTCTTCAGCGACGTCAGGACTCCTGCCTAGTTGCGGGGGACAACTCTGAATTCTCCTCGAGGCTTGGCAGGGCAATTGGGACTCCTCTCCAGCTGAGGCGGGAGACCAAGTGTCCCTTTCCAAGTGCCACAGGAATCCTGGGACTCCTATCAAGTTTCACGAGGAGTCAGGCATCGTCTCCTTTGGAGGCACTGATCTCCGCGTACCTCTGGAGTTTTCAAAGGATGTGAGGCTATCGGTCGCGATGAGGTGGGGAACTAAGTCTTTCTCTGTGCTTTCCACAGGGGATTCAGACATCCTTTCGTCCTGGGAGATGCAAGACGAGCCTGCATTGAAGTCACTGCAGGGATATCCGGCCTTATTTCGAGTCAGGGCATCGCGGTGTCCATTCCACTTGAGGCCGCAAACTCAGGGTCCCTCTCACATACCTAGAGCTGAGAGAAGCCTCCTCTTGAGGTGCTTGTGGTAAGGTGGTATTCCTCTGGAGACGAATCCAGGGACTAACCTCTCTTTTCAAGTTGATTTTTGGTCCACAGAGTTCTTTCGTGTTGCTACAGTGACCTCAGGATCCCTCTATCCTTGAAACAGTGTTCTTGGGGTTTCTCTGGAGTGCCATCAAGGAAATCAAGGCTCCTTTCATGTGTGATGTGCAAGACGGAATTGCTCTGCACGCAGTACAGGGGAATCGGGCCTCATCTCGCATCGAGGGGGAAGTCTCATGGTTTTTCTCGAGTTGCGGCGGGAACCTGGGGTATATTCTCGAGTTACGACGGGGATGGCCCTTCCACCCACGTGTTTGTTCAGCCACGTCAGGACTCCTGCCTAGTTGCGAGGGACAACTCGGGATTCTCCTCGAGGCTTGGCAGGGCAATTGGAACGCCTCTCCAGCTGAGGCGGGAGACCAAGGGTCCCTTTCCACGTGCCACAAGAATCCTGGGACTCCTATCAAGTTTCACGAGGAGTCAGGCATCGTCTCCTTTGGAGGCACTGATCTCCGCGTACCTCTGGAGTTTTCAAAGGATGTGAGGCCTCCGGTCGCGATGAGGTGGGGAACTAGGTCTTTCTCTGTGGTCTCCACAGGGGATTCAGACATCCTTTCTTCTTGGGAGATGCAAGACGAGCCTGCATTCAAGTCACTGCAGGGATATCCGGCCTTATTTCGAGTCAGGGCATCGCGGTGTCCATTCCACTTGAGGCCGCAAACTCAGGATCCCTCTCACATACCTAGAGCTGAGAGAAGCCTCCTCTTGAGGTGCTTGTGGTAAGGTGGTATTCCTCTGGAGTCGAAGCCAGGGACTAACCTCTCATCTCGAGTTGATTTTTGGTCCACGGAGCTCTTTCGTGTTGCTACAGTGACCTCAGGATCCCTCTAGCCTTGAAACAGTGTTCTTGGGGTTTCTCTGGAGTGCCATGAAGGAAATCAAGGCTCCTTTCATGTGTGATGTGCAACACAGAATTGCTCTGCACGCAGTGCAGGGGAATCGGGCCTCATCTCGCGGCGAGGGGGAAGTCTCATGGTTTTTCTCGAGTTGCGGCGGGAACCTGGGGTATATTCTCGAGTTACGACGGGGATGGCCCTTCCACACACGTGTTTGTTCAGCCACGTCAGGACTCTTGCCTAGTTGCGAGACACAACTCGGGATTCTCCTCGAGGCTTGGCAAGGCAATTGGGACGCCTCTCCAGCTGAGGCGGGAGACCAAGGGTCCCTTTCCACGTGCCACAGGAATCCTGGGACTCCTATCAAGTTTCACGAGGAGTCAGGCATCGTCTCCTTTGGAGGCACTGATCTCCGCATACCTCTGGAGTTTTCAAAGGATGTGAGGCCTCCGGTCGCAATGAGGTGGGGAACTAGGTCTTTCTCTGTGGTCTCCACAGGGGATTCAGACATCCTTTCATCTTGGGAGATGCAAGACGAGCCTGCATTCCAGTCACTGCAGGGATATCCGGCCTTATTTCGCGTCAGGGCATCGCGGTGTCCATTCCACTTGAGGCTGCAAACTCAGGGTCCCTCTCACATACCTAGAGCTGAGAGAAGCCTCCTCTTGAGGTGCTTGTGGTAAGGTGGTATTCCTCTGGAGTCGAGGCCAGGGACTAACCTCTCATCTCGAGTTGATTTTTGGCTCACGGAGCTCTTTCGTGTTGCTACAGTGACCTCAGGATCCCTCTATCCTTGAAACAGTGTTCTTGGGGTTTCTCTGGAGTGCCATCAAGGAAATCAAGGCTCCTTTCATGTGTGATGTGCAACACGGAATTGCTCTGCACGCAGTGCAGGGGAATCGGGCCTCATCTCGCGGCGAGGGGGAAGTCTCATGGTTTTTCTCGAGTTGCGGCGGGAACCTGGGGTATATTCTCGAGTTACGACGGGGATGGCCCTTCCACCCACGTATTTCTTCAGCGACGTCAGGACTCCTGCCTAGTTGCGAGGGACAACTCTGGATTCTCCTCGAGGCTTGGCAGGGCAATTGGGACGCCTCTCCAGCTGAGGCGGGAGACCAAGTGTCCCTTTCCAAGTGCCACAGGAATCCTGGGACTCCTATCAAGTTTCACGAGGAGTCAGGCATCGTCTCCTTTGGAGGCACTGATCTCCGCGTACCTCTGGAGTTTTCAAAGGATGTGAGGCTATCGGTCGCGATGAGGTGGGGAACTAAGTCTTTCTCTGTGCTTTCCACAGGGGATTCAGACATCCTTTCGTCCTGGGAGATGCAAGACGAGCCTGCATTGAAGTCACTGCAGATATATCCGGCCTTATTTCGAGTCAGGGCATCGCGGTGTCCATTCCACTTAAGGCCGCAAACTCAGGGTCCCTCTCACATACCTAGAGCTGAGAGAAGCCTCCTCTTGAGGTGCTTGTGGTAAGGTGGTATTCCTCTGGAGACGAATCCAGGGACTAACCTCTCTTTTCGAGTTGATTTTTGGTCCACAGAGTTCTTTCGTGTTGCTACAGTGACCTCAGGATCCCTCTATCCTTGAAACAGTGTTCTTGGGGTTTCTCTGGAGTGCCATCAAGGAAATCAAGGTTCCTTTCATGTGTGATGTGCAAGACGGAATTGCTCTGCACGCAGTATAGGGGAATCGGGCCTCATCTCGCATTGAGGGGGAAGTCTCATGGTTTTTCTCGAGTTGCGGCGGGAACCTGGGGTATATTCTCGAGTTACGACGGGGATGGCCCTTCCACCCACGTGTTTGTTCACCCACGTCAGGTCTCCTGCCTAGTTGCGAGGGACAACTCGGGATTCTCCTCGAGGCTTGGCAGGGCAATTGGAACGCCTCTCCAGATGAGGCGGGAGACCAAGTGTCCCTTTCCACGTGCCACAAGAATCCTGGGACTCCTATCAAGTTTCACGAGGAGTCAGGCATCGTCTCCTTTGGAGGCACTGATCTCCGCGTACCTCTGGAGTTTTCAAAGGATGTGAGGCCTCCGGTCGCGATGAGGTGGGGAACTAGGTCTTTCTCTGTGGTCTCCACAGGGGATTCAGACATCCTTTCTTCTTGGGAGATGCAAGACGAGCCTGCATTCAAGTCACTGCAGGGATATCCGGCCTTATTTCGAGTCAGGGCATCGCGGTGTCCATTCCACTTGAGGCCGCAAACTCAGGATCCCTCTCACATACCTAGAGCTGAGAGAAGCCTCCTCTTGAGGTGCTTGTGGTAAGGTGGTATTCCTCAGGAGTCGAAGCCAGGGACTAACCTCTCATCTCGTGTTGATTCTTGGTCCACGGAGCTCTTTCGTGTTGCTACAGTGACCTCAGGATCCCTCTAGTCTTGAAACAGTGTTCTTGGGGTTTCTCTGGAGTGCCATGAAGGAAATCAAGGCTCCTTTCATGTGTGATGTGCAACACGGAATTGCTCTGCATGCAGTGCAGGGGAATCGGGCCTCATCTCGCGGCGAGGGGGAAGTCTCATGGTTTTTCTCGAGTTGCGGCGGGAACCTGGGGTATATTCTCGAGTTACGACGGGGATGGCCCTTCCACACACGTGTTTGTTCAGCCACGTCAGGACTCTTGCCTAGTTGCGAGACACAACTCGGGATTCTCCTCGAGGCTTGGCAAGGCAATTGGGACGCCTCTCCAGCTGAGGCGGGAGACCAAGGGTCCCTTTCCACGTGCCACAGGAATCCTGGGACTCCTATCAAGTTTCACGAGGACTCAGGCATCGTCTCCTTTGGAGGCACTGATCTCCACGTACCTCTGGAGTTTTCAAAGGATGTGAGGCCTCCGGTCGCGATGAGGTGGGGAACTAGGTCTTTCTCTGTGGTCTCCACAGGGGATTCAGACATCCTTTCATCATGGGAGATGCAAGACGAGCCTGCATTCAAGTCACTGCAGGGATATCCGGCCTTATTTCGAGTCAGGGCATCGCGGTGTCCATTCCACTTGAGGCCGCAAACTCAGGGTCCCTCTCACATACCTAGAGCTGAGAGAAGCCTCCTCTTGAGGTGCTTGTGGTAAGGTGGTATTCCTCAGGAGTCGAAGCCTGGGACTAACCTCTCATCTCGTGTTGATTCTTGGTCCACGGAGCTCTTTCGTGTTGCTACAGTGACCTCAGGATCCCTCTAGCCTTGAAACAGTGTTCTTGGGGTTTCTCTGGAGTACCATCAAGGAAATCAAGGCTCCTTTCATGTGTGATGTGCAACACGGAATTGCTCTGCACGCAGTGCAGGGGAATCGGGCCTCATCTCGCGGCGAGGGGGAAGTCTCATGGTTTTTCTCGAGTTGCGGCGGGAACCTGGGGTATATTCTCGAGTTACGACGGGGATGGCCCTTCCACACACGTGTGTGTTCAGCCATGTCAGGACTCCTGCCTAGTTGCGAGGGACAACTCGGGATTCTCCTAGAGGCTTTGCAGGGCAATTGGGACGCCTCTCCAGCTGAGGCGGGAGACCAAGGGTCCCTTTCCATGTGCCACAGGAATCCTGGGTCTCCTATCAAGTTTCACGAGGAGTCAGGCATCGTCTCCTTTGGAGGCACTGATCTCCGCATACCTCTGGAGTTTTCAAAGGATTTGAGGCCTCCTGTCGCGATGAGGTGGGGAACTAGGTCTTTCTCTGTGGTCTCCACAGGGGATTCAGACACCCTTTCGTCTTGGGAGATGCAAGACGAGCCTGCATTCCAGTCACTGCAGGGATATCCGGCCTTATTTCGAGTCAGGGCATCGCGGTGTCCATTCTACTTGAGGCCGCAAACTCAGGGTCCCTCTCACATACCTAGAGGTGAGAGAAGCCTCCTCTTGAGGTGCTTGTGGTAAGGTGGTATTCCTCTGGAGTCGAAGCCAGGGACTAACCTCTCATCTCGAGTTGATTTTTGGTCCACGGAGCTCTTTCGTGTTGCTACAGTGACCTCAGGATCCCTCTAGCCTTGAAACAGTGTTCTTGGGGTTTCTCTGGAGTGCCATGAAGGAAATCAAGGCTCCTTTCATTTGTGATGTGCAACACAGAATTGCTCTGCACGCAGTGCAGGGGAATCGGGCCTCATCTCGCGGCGAGGGGGAAGTCTCATGGTTTTTCTCGAGTTGCGGCGGGAACCTGGGGTATATTCTCGAGTTACGACGGGGATGGCCCTTCCACACACGTGTTTGTTCAGCCACGTTAGGACTCTTGCCTAGTTGCGAGACACAACTCGGGATTCTCCTCGAGGCTTGGCAAGGCAATTGGGACGCCTCTCCAGCTGAGGCGGGAGACCAAGGGTCCCTTTCCACGTGCCACAGGAATTCTGGGACTCCTATCAAGTTTCACGAGGAGTCAGGCATCGTCTCCTTTGGATGCACTGATCTCCGCGTACCTCTGGAGTTTTCAAAGGATGTGAGGCCTCCGGTCGCGATGAGGTGGGGAACTAGGTCTTTCTCTGTGGTCTCCACAGGGGATTCAGACATCCTTTCATCTTGGGAGATGCAAGACGAGCCTGCATTCAAGTCACTGCAGGGATATCCAGCCTTATTTCACGTCAGGGCATCGCGGTGTCCACTCCACTTGAGCCCGCAAATTCAGGGTCCCTCTCACATACCTAGAGCTGAGAGAAGCCTCCTCTTGAGGTGCTTGTGGTAAGGTGGTATTCCTCTGGAGTCGAAGCCACGGACTAAGCTCTCATCTCGAGTTGATTTTTGGCCCACGGAGCTCTTTCCTGTTGCTACAGTGACCTCAGGATCCCTCTAGCCTTGAAACAGTGTTCTTGGGGTTTCTCTGGAGTGCCATCAAGGAAATCAAGGCTCCTTTCATGTGTGATGTGCAACACGGAATTGCTCTGCAAGCAGTGCAGGGGAATCGGGCCTCATCTCGCGGCGAGGGGGAAGTCTCATGGTTTTTCTCGAGTTGCGGCGGGAACCTGGGGTATATTCTCGCGTTACGACGGGGATGGCCCTTCCACCCACGTGTTTGTTCAGCCACGTCAGGACTCCTGCCTAGTTGCGAGGGACAACTCTGGATTCTCCTCGAGGCTTGGCAGGGCAATTGGGACGCCTCTCCAGCTGAGGCGGGAGACCAAGTGTCCCTTTCCAAGTGCCACAGAAATCCTGGGACTCCTATCAAGTTTCACGAGGAGTCAGGCATCGTCTCCTTTGGAGGCACTGATCTCCGCGTACCTCTGGAGTTTTCAAAGGATGTGAGGCTATCGGTCGCGATGAGGTGGGGAACTAAGTCTTTCTCTGTGCTTTCCACAGGGGATTCAGACATCCTTTCGTCCTGGGAGATGCAAGACGAGCCTGCATTGAAGTCACTGCAGGGATATCCGGCCTTATTTCGAGTCAGGGCATCGCGGTGTCCATTCCACTTGAGGCCGCAAACTCAGGGTCCCTCTCACATACCTAGAGCTGAGAGAAGCCTCCTCTTGAGGTGCTTGTGGTAAGGTGGTATTCCTCTGGAGACGAATCCAGGGACTAACCTCTCTTTTCGAGTTGATTTTTGGTCCACAGAGTTCTTTCGTGTTGCTACAGTGACCTCAGGATCCCTCTATCCTTGAAACAGTGTTCTTGGGGTTTCTCTGGAGTGCCATCAAGGAAATCAAGGCTCCTTTCATGTGTGATGTGCAAGACGGAATTGCTCTGCACGCAGTACAGGGGTATCGGGCCTCATCTCGCGGCAAGGGGGAAGTCTCATGGTTTTTCTCGAGTTGCGGCGCGTACCTGGGGTATATTCTCGAGTTACGACGGGGATGGCCCTTCCACCCACGTGTTTGTTCAGCCATGTAAGGACTCATGCCTAGTTGCGAGGGACAACTCGGGATTCTCCTCGAGGCTTGGCAGGGCAATTGGAACGCCTCTCCAGCTGAGGCGGGAGACCAAGGGTCCCTTTCCACGTGCCACAAGAATCCTGGGACTCCTATCAATTTTCACGAGGAGTCAGGCATCGTCTCCTTGGAAGGCACTGATTTCCGCATACCTCTGGAGTTTTCAAAGGATGTGAGGCCTCCGGTCGCGATGAGGTGGGGAACTAGGTCTTTCTCTGTGGTCTCCACAGGGGATTCAGACATCCTTTCGTCCTGGGAGATGCAAGACGAGCCTGCATTCAAGTCACTGCAGGGATATCCGGCCTTATTTCGAGTCAGGGCATCGCGGTGTCCATTCCACTTGAGGCCGCAAACTCAGGATCCCTCTCACATACCTAGAGCTGAAAGAAGCCTCCTCTTGAGGTGCTTGTGGTAAGGTGGTAATCCTCAGGAGTCGAAGCCAGGGACTAACCTCTCATCTCGTGTTGATTCTTGGTCCACGGAGCTCTTTCGTGTTGCTACAGTGACCTCAGGATCCCTCTAGCCTTGAAACAGTGTTCTTGGGGTTTCTCTGGAGTGCCATGAAGGAAATCAAGGCTCCTTTCATGTGTGATGTGCAACACGGAAATGCTCTGCACGCCGTGCAGGGGAATCGGGCCTCATCTCGCGGCGAGGGGGAAGTCTCATGGTTTTTCTCGAGTTGCGGAGGGAACCTGGGGTATATTCTCGAGTTACGACGGGGATGGCCCTTCCACCCACGTGTGTATTCAGCCATGTCAGGACTCCTGCCTAGTTGCGAGGGACAACTCGGGATTCTCCTCGAGGCTTTGCAGGGCAATTGGGACGCCTCTGCAGCTGAGGCGGGAGACCAAGTGTCCCTTTCCAAGTGCCACTGGAATCCTGGGACTCCTATCAAGTTTCACGAGGAGTCAGGCATCGTCTCCTTTGGAGGCACTGATCTCCGCGTACCTCTTGAGTTTTCAAAGGATGTGAGGCTATCGGTCGCGATGAGGTGGGGAACTAAGTCTTTCTCTGTGCTTTCCACAGGGGATTCAGACATCCTTTCGTCCTGGGAGATGCAAGACGAGCCTGCATTGAAGTCACTGCAGGGATATCCGGCCTTATTTCGAGTCAGGGCATCGCGGTGTCCATTCCACTTGAGGCCGCAAACTCAGGGTCCCTCTCACATACCTAGAGCTGAGAGAAGCCTCCTCTTGAGGTGCTTGTGGTAAGGTGGTATTCCTCTGGAGACGAATCCAGGGACTAACCTCTCTTTTCGAGTTGATTTTTGGTCCACAGAGTTCTTTCGTGTTGCTACAGTGACCTCAGGATTCCTCTAGCCTTGAAACAGTGTTCTTGGGGTTTCTCTGGAGTGCCATCAAGGAAATCAAGGCTCCTTTCATGTGTGATGTGCAAGACGGAATTGCTCTGCACGCAGTACAGGGGAATCGGGCCTCATCTCGCATCGAGGGGGAAGTCTCATGGTTTTTCTCGAGTTGCGGTGGGAACCTGGGGTATATTCTCGAGTTACGACGGGGATGGCCCTTCCACCCACGTGTTTGTTCAGCCACGTCAGGACTCCTGCCTAGTTGCGAGGGACAACTCGGGATTCTCCTCGAGGCTTGGCAGGGCAATTGGACCGCCTCTCCAGCTGAGGCGGGAGACCAAGGGTCCCTTTCCACGTGCCACAAGAATCCTGGGACTCCTATCAAGTTTCACGAGGAGTCAGGCATCGTCTCCTTTGGAGGCACTGATCTCCGCGTACCTCTGGAGTTTTCAAAGGATGTGAGGCCTCCGGTCGCGATGAGGTGGGGAACTAGGTGTTTCTCTGTGGTCTCCACAGGGGATTCAGACATTCTTTCTTCTTGGGAGATGCAAGACGAGCCTGCATTCAAGTCACTGCAGGGATATTCGGCCTTATTTCGAGTCAGGGCATCGCGGTGTCCATTCCACTTGAGGCCGCAAACTCAGGATTCCACTCACATACCTAGAGCTGAGAGAAGTCTCCTCTTGAGGTGCTTGTGGTAAGGTGGTATTCCTCAGGAGTCGAAGCCAGGGACTAACCTCTCATCTCGTGTTGACTCTTGGTCCACGGAGCTCTTTCGTGTTGCAAAGTGACCTCTGGATCCCTCTAGCCTTGAAACAGTGTTCTTGGGGTTTCTCTGGAGTGCCATCAAGGAAATCAAGGCTCCTTTCATGTGTGATGTGCAACACGGAATTGCTCTGCACGCAGTGCATGGGAATCGGGCCTCATCTCGAGGCGACGGGGAAGTCTCATGGTTTTTCTCGAGTTGCGGCGGGAACCTGGGGTATATTCTCGAGTTACGACGGGGATGGGCCTTCCACACACGTGTTTCTTCAGCGACGTCAGGACTCCTGCCTAGTTGCGAGGGACAACTCGGGATTCTCCTCGAGGCTTTGCAGGGCAATTGGGACGCCTCTCCAGCTGAGACGGGAGACCAAGTGTCCCTTTCCAAATGCCACAGGAATCCTGGGACTCCTATCAAGTTTCACGAGGAGTCAGGCATCGTCTCCTTTGGAGGCACTGATCTCCGCGTACCTCTGGAGTTTTCAAAGGATTTGAGGCCTCCTGTCGCGATGAGGTGGGGAACTAGGTCTTTCTCTGTGGTCTCCACAGGGGATTCAGACATCCTTTCGTCTTGGGAGATGCAAGACGAGCCTGCATTCAAGTCACTGCAGGGATATCCAGCCTTATTTCGTGTCAGGGCATCGCGGTGTCCATTCCACTTGAGGCCGCAAACTCAGGGTCCCTCTCACATACCTAGAGCTGAGAGAAGCCTCCTCTTGTGGTGCTTGTGGTAAGGTGGTATTCCTCTGGAGTCGAAGCCAGGGACTAACCTCTCATCTCGAGTTGATTTTTGGTCCACGGAGCTCTTTCGTGTTGCTACAGTGACCTCAGGATCCCTCTAGCCTTGAAACAGTGTTCTTGGGGTTTCTCTGGAGTGCCATGAAGGAAATCAAGGCTCCTTTCATGTGTGATGTGCAACACAGAATTGCTCTGCACGCAGTGCAGGGGAATCGGGCCTCATCTCGCGGCGAGGGGGAAGTCTCATGGTTTTTCTCGAGTTGCGGCGGGAACCTGGGGTATATTCTCGAGTTACGACGGGGATGGCCCTTCCACACACGTGTGTGTTCAGCCACGTCAGGACTCTTGCCTAATTGCGAGACACAACTCGGGATTCTCCTCGAGGTTTGGCAAGGCAATTGGGACGCCTCTCCAGCTGAGACGGGAGACCAAGGGTCCCTTTCCACGTGCCATAGGAATCCTGGGACTCTTATCAAGTTTCACGAGGAGTCAGGCATCGTCTCCTTTGGAGGCACTGATCTCCGCGTACCTCTGGAGTTTTCAAAGGATGTGAGGCCTCCGGTCGCGATGAGGTGGGGAACTAGGTCTATCTCTGTGGTCTCCACAGGGGATTCAGACATCCTTTCATCTTGGGAGATGCAAGACGAGCCTGCATTCAAGTCACTGCAGGGATATCCAGCCTTATTTCGCGTCAGGGCATCGCGGTGTCCATTCCACTTGAGGCCGCAAACTCAGGGTCCCTCTCACATACCTAGAGCTGAGAGAAGCCTCCTCTTGAGGTGCTTGTGGTTAGATGGTATTCCTCTGGAGTCGAAGCCAGGGAATAACCTCTCATCTCGAGTTGATTTTTGGCCCACGGAGCTCTTTCGTGTTGCTACAGTGACCTCAGGATCCCTCTAGCCTTGAAACAGTGTTCTTGGGGTTTCTCTGGAGTGCCATCAAGGAAATCAAGGCTCCTTTCATGTGTGATGTGCAACACGGAATTGCTCTGCACGCAGTGCAGGGGAATCGGGCCTCATCTCGCAGCGAGGGGGAAGTCTCATGGTTTTTCTCGAGTTGCGGCGGGAACCTGGGGTATATTCTCGAGTTACGACGGGGATGGCCCTTCCACCCACGTGTTTCTTCAGCGACGTCAGGAGTCCTGCCTAGTTGCGAGGGACAACTCTGGATTCTCCTCGAGGCTTGGCAGGGCAATTGGGACGCCTCTCCAGCTGAGGCGGGAGACCAAGTGTCCCTTTCCAAGTGCCACAGGAATCCTGGGACTCCTATCAAGTTTCACGAGAAGTCAGGCATCATCTCCTATGGAGGCACTGATCTCCGCGTACCTCTGGAGTTTTCAAAGGATGTGAGGCTATCGGTCGCGATGAGGTGGGGAACTAAGTCTTTCTCTGTGCTTTCTACAGGGGATTCAGACATCCTTTCGTCTTGGGAGATGCAAGACGAGCCTGCGTTGAAGTCACTGCAGGGATATCCGGCCTTATTTCGAGTCAGGGCATCGCGGTGTCCATTCCACTTGAGGCCTCAAACTCAGGGTCCCTCTCACATACCTAGAGCTGAGAGAAGCCTCCTCTTGAGGTGCTTGTGGTAAGGTGGTATTCCTCTGGAGACGAATCCAGGGACTAACCTCTCTTTTCGAGTTGATTTTTGGTCCACAGAGTTCTTTCATGTTGCTACAGTGACCTCAGGATCCCTCTAGCCTTGAAACAGTGTTCTTGGGGTTTCTCTGGAGTGCCATCAAGGAAATCAAGGCTCCTTTCATGTGTGATGTGCAACACGGAATTGCTCTGCACGCAGTACAGAGGAATCGGGCCTCATCTCGCATCGAGGGGGAAGTCTCATGGTTTTTCTCGAGTTGCGGCGGGAACCTGGGGTATATTCTCGAGTTATGACGGGGATGGCCCTTCCACCCACGTGTTTGTTCAGCCACGTCAGGACTCCTGCCTAGTTGCGAGGGACAACTCGGGATTCTCCTTGAGGCTTGGCAGGGCAATTGGAACGCCTCTCCAGCTGAGGCGGGAGACCAAGGGTCCCTTTCCACGTGCCACAGGAATCCTGGGACTCCTATCAAGTTTCACGAGGAGTCAGGCATCGTCTCCTTTGGAGGCACTGATCTCCGCGTACCTCTGGAGTTTTCAAAGGATGTGAGGCCTCCGGTCGCGATGAGGTGGGGAACTAGTTCTTTCTCTGTGGTCTCCACAGGGGATTCAGACATTCTTTCATCTTGGGAGATGCAAGACGAGCCTGCATTCAAGTCACTGCAGGGATATCCAGCCTTATCTCGCGTCAGGGCATCGCGGTGTCCATTCCACTTGAGGCCGCAAACTCAGGGTCCCTCTCACATACCTAGAGCTGAGAGAAGCCTCCTCTTGAGGTGCTTGTGGTAAGGTGGTATTCCTCAGGAGTCGAAACCAGGGACTAACCTCTCATCTCGTGTTGATTCTTGGTCCACGGAGCTCTTTCGTGTTGCTACAGTGACCTCAGGATCCCTCTAGCTTTGAAACAGTGTTCTTGGGGTTTCTCTGGAGTGCCATCAAGGAAATCAAGGCTCCTTTCATGTGTGATGTGCAACACGGAATTGCTCTGCACGCAGTGCAGGGGAATCGGGCCTCATCTCGCGGCGAGTGGGAAGTCTCATGATTTTTCTCGAGTTGCGGCGGGAACCTGGGGTATATTCTCGAGTTACGACGGGGATGGCCCTTCCACCCACGTGTTTCTTCAGCGACGTCAGGACTCCTGCCTAGTTGCGAGGGACAACTCGGGATTCTCCTCGAGGCTTTGCAGGGCAATTGGGACGCCTCTCCAGCTGAGACGGGAGACCAAGGGTCCCTTTCCACGTGCCACAGGAATCCTGGGTCTCCTATCAAGTTTCACGAGGAGTCCGGCATCGTCTCCTTTGGAGGCACTGATCTCCGCGTACCTCTGGGGTTTTCAAAGGATGTGAGGCCTCCGGTCGCGATGAGGTGGGGAACTAGGTGTTTCTCTGTGGTCTCCACAGGGGATTCAGACATCCTTTCATCTTGGGAGATGCAAGACGAGCCTGCATTCAAGTCACTGCAGGGATATCCGGCCTTATTTCGAGTCAGGGCATCGCGGTGTCCATTCCACTTGAGGCCGCAAACTCAGGGTCCCTCTCATATACCTAGAGCTGAGAGAAGCCTTCTCTTGAGGTGCTTGTGGTAAGGTGGTATTCCTCTGGAGTCGAAGCCAGGGACTAACCTCTCATCTCGAGTTGATTTTTGGTCCACGGAGCTCTTTCGTGTTGCTACAGTGACCTCAGGATCCCTCTAGCCTTGAAACAGTGTTCTTGGGGTTTCTCTGGAGTGCCATGAAGGAAATCAAGGCTCCTTTCATGTGTGATGTGCAACACAGAATTGCTCTGCAGGCAGTGCAGGGGAATCGGGCCTCATCTCGCGGCGAGGGGGAAGTCTCATGGTTTTTCTCGAGTTGCGGCGGGAACCTGGGGTATATTCTCGAGTTACGACGGGGATGGCCCTTCCACCCACGTGTTTCTTCAGCGACGTCAGGACTCCTGCCTAGTTGCGAGGGACAACTCTGGATTCTCCTCGAGGCTTGGCAGGGCAATTGGGACGCCTCTCCAGCTGAGGCGGGAGACCAAGTGTCCCTTTCCAAGTGCCACAGGAATCCTGGGACTCCTATCAAGTTTCACGAGGAGTCAGGCATCGTCTCCTTTGGAGGCACTGATCTCCGCGTACCTCTGGGGTTTTCAAAGGATGTGAGGCTATCGGTCGCGATGAGGTGGGGAACTAAGTCTTTCTCTGTGCTTTCCACAGGGGATTCAGACATCCTTTCGTCCTGGGAGATGCAAGACGAGCCTGCATTCAAGTCACTGCAGGGATATCCGGCCTTATTTCGAGTCAGGGCATCGCGGTGTCCATTCCACTTGAGGCCGCAAACTCAGGATCCCTCTCACATACCTAGAGCTGAGAGAAGCCTCCTCTTGAGGTGCTTGTGGTAAGGTGGTATTCCTCAGGAGACGAAACCAGGGACTAACCTCTCTTTTCGAGTTGAATTTTGGTCCACAGAGTTCTTTCGTGTTGCTACAGTGACCTCAGGATCCCTCTATCCTTGAAACAGTGTTCTTGGGGTTTCTCTGGAGTGCCATCAAGGAAATCAAGGCTCCTTTCATGTGTGATGTGCAAGACGAAATTGCTCTGCACGCAGTGCAGGGGAATCGGGCCTCATCTCGCATCGAGGGGGAAGTCTCATGGTTTTTCTCGAGTTGCGGCGGGAACCTGGGGTATATTCTCGAGTTACGACGGGGATGGCCCTTCCACCCACGTGTTTGTTCAGCCACGTCAGGACTCCTGCCTAGTTGCGAGGGACAACTCGGGATTCTCCTCGAGGCTTGGCAGGGCAATTGGAACGCCTCTCCAGCTGAGGCGGGAGACCAAGGGTCCCTTTCCACGTGCCACAGGAATCCTGGGACTCCTATCAAGTTTCACGAGGAGTCAGGCATCGTCTCCTTTGGAGGCACTGATCTCCGCCTACCTCTGGAGTTTTCAAAGGATGTGAGGCCTCCGGTCGCGATGAGGTGGGGAACTAGGTCTTTCTCTGTGGTCTCCACAGGGGATTCAGACATTCTTTCATCTTGGGAGATGCAAGACGAGCCTGCATTCAAGTCACTGCAGGGATATCCAGCCTTATTTCTAGTCAGGGCATCGCGGTGTCCATTCCACTTGAGGCCGCAAACTCAGGGTCCCTCTCAAATACCTAGAGCTGAGAGAAGCCTCCTCTTGAGGTGCTTGTGGTAGGTGGTATTCCTCAGGAGTCGAAACCAGGGACTAACCTCTCATCTCGCGTTGATTCTTGGTCCACGGAGCTCTTTCGTGTTGCTACAGTGACCTCAGGATCCCTCTAGCTTTGAAACAGTGTTCTTGGGGTTTCTCTGGAGTGCCATCAAGGAAATCAAGGCTCCTTTCATGTGTGATGTGCAACACGGAATTGCTCTGCACGCAGTGCAGGGGAATCGGGCCTCATCTCGCGGCGAGTGGGAAGTCTCATGATTTTTCTCGAGTTGCGGCGGGAACCTGGGGTATATTCTCGAGTTACGACGGGGATGGCCCTTCCACCCACGTGTTTCTTCAGCGACGTCAGGACTCCTGCCTAGTTGCGAGGGACAACTCGGGATTCTCCTCGAGGCTTTGCAGGGCAATTGGGACGCCTCTCCAGCTGAAACGGGAGACCAAGGGTCCCTTTCCACGTGCCACAGGAATCCTGGGTCTCCTATCAAGTTTCACGAGGAGTCCGGCATCGTCTCCTTTGGAGGCACTGATCTCCGCGTACCTCTGGGGTTTTCAAAGGATGTGAGGCCTCCGGTCGCGATGAGGTGGGGAACTAGGTGTTTCTCTGTGGTCTCCACAGGGGATTCAGACATCCTTTCATCTTGGGAGATGCAAGACGAGCCTGCATTCAAGTCACTGCAGGGATATCCGGCCTTATTTCGAGTCAGGGCATCGCGGTGTCCATTCCACTTGAGGCCGCAAACTCAGGGTCCCTCTCATATACCTAGAGCTGAGAGAAGCCTTCTCTTGAGGTGCTTGTGGTAAGGTGGTATTCCTCTGGAGTCGAAGCCAGGGACTAACCTCTCATCTCGAGTTGATTTTTGGTCCACGGAGCTCTTTCGTGTTGCTACAGTGACCTCAGGATCCCTCTAGCCTTGAAACAGTGTTCTTGGGGTTTCTCTGGAGTGCCATGAAGGAAATCAAGGCTCCTTTCATGTGTGATGTGCAACACAGAATTGCTCTGCAGGCAGTGCAGGGGAATCGGGCCTCATCTCGCGGCGAGGGGGAAGTCTCATGGTTTTTCTCGAGTTGCGGCGGGAACCTGGGGTATATTCTCGAGTTACGACGGGGATGGCCCTTCCACCCACGTGTTTCTTCAGCGACGTCAGGACTCCTGCCTAGTTGCGAGGGACAACTCTGGATTCTCCTCGAGGCTTGGCAGGGCAATTGGGACGCCTCTCCAGCTGAGGCGGGAGACCAAGTGTCCCTTTCCAAGTGCCACAGGAATCCTGGGACTCCTATCAAGTTTCACGAGGAGTCAGGCATCGTCTCCTTTGGAGGCACTGATCTCCGCGTACCTCTGGGGTTTTCAAAGGATGTGAGGCTATCGGTCGCGATGAGGTGGGGAACTAAGTCTTTCTCTGTGCTTTCCACAGGGGATTCAGACATCCTTTCGTCCTGGGAGATGCAAGACGAGCCTGCATTCAAGTCACTGCAGGGATATCCGGCCTTATTTCGAGTCAGGGCATCGCGGTGTCCATTCCACTTGAGGCCGCAAACTCAGGATCCCTCTCACATACCTAGAGCTGAGAGAAGCCTCCTCTTGAGGTGCTTGTGGTAAGGTGGTATTCCTCAGGAGACGAAACCAGGGACTAACCTCTCTTTTCGAGTTGATTTTTGGTCCACAGAGTTCTTTCGTGTTGCTACAGTGACCTCAGGATCCCTCTATCCTTGAAACAGTGTTCTTGGGGTTTCTCTGGAGTGCCATCAAGGAAATCAAGGCTCCTTTCATGTGTGATGTGCAAGACGGAATTGCTCTGCACGCAGTACAGGGGAATCGGGCCTCATCTCGCATCGAGGGGGAAGTCTCATGGTTTTTCTCGAGTTGCGGCGGGAACCTGGGGTATATTCTCGAGTTACGACGGGGATGGCCCTTCCACCCACGTGTTTGTTCAGCCACGTCAGGACTCCTGCCTAGTTGCGAGGGACAACTCGGGATTCTCCTCGAGGCTTGGCACGGCAATTGGAACGCCTCTCCAGCTGAGGCGGGAGACCAAGGGTCCCTTTCCACGTGCCACAAGAATCCTGGGACTCCTATCAAGTTTCACGAGGAGTCAGGCATCGTCTCCTTTGGAGGCACTGATCTCCGCGTAACTCTGGAGTTTTCAAAGGATGTGAGGCCTCCGTTCGCGATGAGGTGGGGAACTAGGTGTTTCTCTGTGGTCTCCACAGGGGATTCAGACATCCTTTCTTCTTGGGAGATGCAAGACGAGCCTGCATTCAAGTCACTGCAGGGATATCCGGCTTTATTTCGAGTCAGGGCATCGCGGTGTCCATTCCACTTGAGGCCGCAAACTCAGGGTCCCTCTCACATACCTAGAGCTGAGAGAAGCCTCCTCTTGAGGTGCTTGTGGTAAGGTGGTATTCGTCTGGAGTCGAAGCCAGGGACTAACCTCTCATCTCGAGTTGATCTTTGGCCCTTGGAGCTCTTTCGTGTTGCTACAGTGACCTCAGGATCCCTCTAGCCTTGAAACAGTGTTCTTGGGGTTTCTCTGGAGTGCCATCAAGGAAATCAAGGCTCCTTTCATGTGTGATGTGCAACACGGAATTGCTCTGCACGCAGTGCAGGGGAATTGGGCCTCATCTCGCGGCGAGGGGGAAGTCTCATGGTTTTTCTCGAGTTGCGGCGGGAACCTGGGGTATATTCTCGAGTTACGACGGGGATGGCCCTTCCACCCACGTGTTTCTTCAGCGACGTCAGGACTCCTGCCTAGTTGCGAGACACAACTCTGGATTCTCCTCGAGGCTTGACAGGGCAATTGGGACGCCTCTCCAGCTGAGGCGGGAGACCAAGTGTCCCTTTCCAAATGCCACAGGAATCCTGGGACTCCTATCAAGTTTCACGAGGAGTCAGCCATCGTCTCCTTTGGAGGCACTGATCTCCGCGTACCTCTGGAGTTTTCAAAGGATGTGAGGCCTCCGGTCGCGATGAGGTGGGGAACTAGGTCTTTCTCTGTGGTCTCCACAGGGGATTCAGACATCCTTTCTTCTTGGGAGATGCAAGACGAGCCTGCATTCAAGTCACTGCAGGGATATCCGGCCTTATTTCGAGTCAGGGCATCGCGGTGTCCATTCCACTTGAGGCCGCAAACTCAGGATCCCTCTCACATACCTAGAGCTGAGAGAAGCCTCCTCTTGAGGTGCTTGTGGTAAGGTGGTAATCCTCAGGAGTCGAAGCCAGGGACTAACCTCTCATCTCGTGTTGATTCTTGGTCCACGGAGCTCTTTCGTGTTGCTACAGTGACCTCAGGATCCCTCTAGCCTTGAAAAAGTGTTCTTGGGGTTTCTCTGGAGTGCCATGAAGGAAATCAAGGCTCCTTTCATGTGTGATGTGCAACACGGAAATGCTCTGCACGCAGTGCAGGGGAATCGGGCCTCATCTCGCGGCGAGGGGGAAGTCTCATGGTTTTTCTCGAGTTGCGGAGGGAACCTGGGGTATATTCTCGAGTTACGACGGGGATGGCCCTTCCACCCACGTGTGTATTCAGCCATGTCAGGACTCCTGCCTAGTTGCGAGGGACAACTCGGGATTCTCCTCGAGGCTTTGCAGGGCAATTGGGACGCCTCTGCAGCTGAGGCGGGAGACCAAGTGTCCCTTTCCAAGTGCCACTGGAATCCTGGGACTCCTATCAAGTTTCACGAGGAGTCAGGCATCGTCTCCTTTGGAGGCACTGATCTCCGCGTACCTCTGGAGTTTTCAAAGGATGTGAGGCTATCGGTCGCGATGAGGTGGGGAACTAAGTCTTTCTCTGTGCTTTCCACAGGGGATTCAGACATCCTTTCGTCCTGGGAGATGCAAGACGAGCCTGCATTGAAGTCACTGCAGGGATATCCGGCCTTATTTCGAGTCAGGGTATCGCGGTGCCCATTCCACTTGAGGCCGCAAACTCAGGGTCCCTCTCACATACCTAGAGCTGAGAGAAGCCTCCTCTTGAGGTGCTTGTGGTAAGGTGGTATTCCTCTGGAGACGAATCCAGGGACTAACCTCTCTTTTTGAGTTGATTTTTGGTCCACAGAGTTCTTTCGTGTTGCTACAGTGACCTCAGGATTCCTCTAGCCTTGAAACAGTGTTCTTGGGGTTTCTCTGGAGTGCCATCAAGGAAATCAAGGCTCCTTTCATGTGTGATGCGCAAGACGGAATTGCTCTGCACGCAGTACAGGGGAATCGGGCCTCATCTCGCGGCGAGGGGGAAGTCTCATGGTTTTTCTCGAGTTGCGGTGGGAACCTGGGGTATATTCTCGAGTTACGACGGGGATGGCCCTTCCACCCACGTGTTTGTTCAGCCACGTCAGGACTCCTGCCTAGTTGCGAGGGACAACTCGGGATTCTCCTCGAGGCTTGGCAGGGCAATTGGAACGCCTCTCCAGCTGAGGAGGGAGACCAAGGGTCCCTTTCCACGTGCCACAAGAATCCTGGGACTCCTATCAAGTTTCACGAGGAGTCAGGCATCGTCTCCTTTGGAGGCACTGATCTCCGCGTACCTCTGGAGTTTTCAAAGGATGTGAGGCCTCCGGTCGCGATGAGGTGGGGAACTAGGTGTTTCTCTGTGGTCTCCACAGGGGATTCAGACATCCTTTCTTCTTGGGAGATGCAAGACGAGCCTGCATTCAAGTCACTGCAGGGATATTCGGCCTTATTTCGAGTCAGGGCATCGCGGTGTCCATTCCACTTGAGGCCGCAAACTCAGGATTCCACTCACATACCTAGAGCTGAGAGAAGCCTCCTCTTGAGGTGCTTGTGGTAAGGTGGTATTCCTCAGGAGTCGAAGCCAGGGACTAACCTCTCATCTCGTGTTGACTCTTGGTCCACGGAGCTCTTTCGTGTTGCAAAGTGACCTCTGGATCCCTCTAGCCTTGAAACAGTGTTCTTGGGGTTTCTCTGGAGTGCCATCAAGGAAATCAAGGCTCCTTTCATGTGTGATGTGCAACACGGAATTGCTCTGCACGCAGTGCATGGGAATCGGGCCTCATCTCGAGGCGACGGGGAAGTCTCATGGTTTTTCTCGAGTTGCGGCGGGAACCTGGGGTATATTCTCGAGTTAAGACGGGGATGGGCCTTCCACACACGTGTTTCTTCAGCGACGTCAGGACTCCTGCCTAGTTGCGAGGGACAATTCGGGATTCTCCTCGAGGCTTTGCAGGGCAATTGGGACGCCTCTCCAGCTGAGACGGGAGACCAAGGGTCCCTTTCCACGTGCCACAAGAATCCTGGGACTCCTATCAAGTTTCATGAGGAGTCAGGCATCGTCTCCTTTGGAGGCACTGATCTCCGCATACCTCTGGAGTTTTCAAAGGATTTGAGGCCTCCTGTCGCGATGAGGTGGGGAACTAGGTGTTTCTCTGTGGTCTCCACAGGGGATTCAGACATCCTTTCGTCTTGGGAGATGCAAGACTAGCCTGCATTCAAGTCACTGCATGGATATCCGGCCTTATTTCGAGTCAGGGCATCGCGGTGTCCATTCCACTTGAGGCCGCAAACTCAGGGTCCCTCTCACATACCTAGAGCTGAGAGAAGCCTCCTCTTGAGGTTCTTGTGGTAAGGTGGTATTCCTCTGGAGTCGAAGCCAGGGAATAACCTCTCATCTCGAGTTGATTTTTGGTCCACGGAGCTCTTTCGTGTTGCTACAGTGACCTCAGGATCCCTCTAGCCTTGAAACAGTGTTCTTGGGGTTTCTCTGGAGTGCCATGAAGGAAATCAAGGCTCCTTTCATGTGTGATGTGCAACACAGAATTGCTCTGCACGCAGTGCAGGGGAATCGGGCCTCATCTCGCGGCGAGGGGGAAGTCTCATGGTTTTTCTCGAGTTGCGGCGGGAACCTGGGGTATATTCTCGAGTTACGACGGGGATGGCCCTTCCACCCACGTGTTTCTTCAGCGACGTCAGGACTCCTGCCTAGTTGCGGGGGACAACTCCGGATTCTCCTCGAGGCTTGGCAGGGCAATTGGAACGCCTCTCCAGCTGAGGCGGGAGACCAAGGGTCCCTTTCCACGTGCCACAAGAATCCTGGGACTGCTATCAAGTTTCACGAGGAGTCAGGCATCGTCTCCTTTGGAGGCACTGATCTCCGCGTACCTCTGGAGTTTTCAAAGGATGTGAGGCCTCCGGTCGCGATGAGGTGGGGAACTAGGTCTTTCTCTGTGGTCTCCACAGGGGATTCAGACATCCTTTCGTCTTGGGAAATGCAGGACGAGCCTGCATTCAAGTCACTGTAGGGATATCCGGCCTTATTTCGAGTCAGGGCATCGCGGTGTCCATTCCACTTGAGGCCGCAAACTCAGGGTCCCTCTCACATACCTAGAGCTGAGAGAAGCCTCCTCTTGAGGTGCTTGTGGTAAGGTGGTATTCCTCAGGAGTCGAAACCGGGGACTAACCTCTCATCTCGTGTTGATTCTTGGTCCACGGAGCTCTTTCGTGTTGCTACAGTGACCTCAGGATCCCTCTAGCTTTGAAACAGTGTTCTTGGGGTTTCTCGGGAGTGCCATCAAGGAAATCAAGGCTCCTTTCATGTGTGATGTGCAACACGGAATTGCTCTGCACGCAGTGCAGGGGAATCGGGCATCATCTCGCGGCGAGTGGGAAGTCTCATGATTTTTCTCGAGTTGCGGCGGGAACCTGGGGTATATTCTCGAGTTACGACGGGGATGGCCCTTCCACCCACGTGTTTCTTCAGCGACGTCAGGACTCCTGCCTAGTTGCGAGGGACAACTCGGGATTCTCCTCGAGGCTTTGCAGGGCAATTGGGACGCCTCTCCAGCTGAGACGGGAGACCAAGGGTCCCCTTTCCACGTGCCACAGGAATCCTGGGTCTCCTATCAAGTTTCACGAGGAGTCCGGCATCGTCTCTTTGGAGGCACTGATCTCCGCGTACCTCTGGGGTTTTCAAAGGATGTGAGGCCTTCCGGTCGCGATGAGGTGGGGAACTAGGTGTTTCTCTGTGGTCTCCACAGGGGATTCAGACATCCTTTCATCTTGGGAGCTGCAAGACGAGCCTGCAATTCAAGTCACTGCAGGGATATCCGGCCTTATTTCGAGTCAGGGCATCGCGGTGTCCATTCCACTTGAGGCCGCAAACTCAGGGTCCCTCTCATATACCTAGAGCTGAGAGAAGCCTTCTCTTGAGGTGCTTGTGGTAAGGTGGTATTCCTCTGGAGTCGAAGCCAGGGACTAACCTCTCATCTCGAGTTGATTTTTGGTCCACGGAGCTCTTTCGTGTTGCTACAGTGACCTCAGGATCCCTCTAGCCTTGACACAGTGTTCTTGGGGTTTCTCTGGAGTGCCATGAAGGAAATCAAGGCTCCTTTCATGTGTGATGTGCAACACAGAATTGCTCTGCAGGCAGTGCAGGGGAATCGGGCCTCATCTCGCGACGAGGGGGAAGTCTCATGGTTTTTTCTCGAGTTGCGGCGGGAACCGAGGGTATATTCTCGAGTTACGACGGTAATGGCCCTTCCACCCACGTGTTTCTTCAGCGACGTCAGGACTCCTGCCTAGTTGCGAGGGACAACTCTGGATTCTCCTCGAGGCTTGGCAGGGCAATTGGGACGCCTCTCCAGCTGAGGCGGGAGACCAAGTGTCCCTTTCCAAGTGCCACAGGAATCCTGGGACTCCTATCAAGTTTCACGAGGAGTCAGGCATCGTCTCCTTTGGAGGCACTGATCTCCGCGTACCTCTGGAGTTTTCAAAGGATGTGAGGCTATCGGTCGCGATGAGGTGGGGAACTAAGTCTTTCTCTGTGCTTTCCACAGGGGATTCAGACATCCTTTCGTCCTGGGAGATGCAAGACGAGCCTGCATTGAAGTCACTGCAGGGATATCCGGCCTTATTTCGAGTCAGGGCATCGCGGTGTCCATTCCACTTGAGGCCGCAAACTCAGGATCCCTCTCACATACCTAGAGCTGAGAGAAGCCTCCTCTTGAGGTGCTTGTGGTAAGGTGGTATTCCTCAGGAGACGAAACCAGGGACTAACCTCTCTTTTCGAGTTGATTTTTGGTCCACAGAGTTCTTTCGTGTTGCTACAGTGACCTCAGGATCCCTCTATCCTTGAAACAGTGTTCTTGGGGTTTCTCGGGAGTGCCATCAAGGAAATCAAGGCTCCTTTCATGTGTGATGTGCAAGACGGAATTGCTCTGCACGCAGTACAGGGGAATCGGGCCTCATCTCGCATCGAGTGGGAAGTCTCATGGTTTTTTCTCGAGTTGCGGCGGGAACCTGGGGTATATTCTCGAGTTACGACGGGGATGGCCCTTCCACACACGTGTGTGTTCAGCCACGTCAGGACTCTTGCCTAGTTGCGAGATACAACTCGGGATTCTCCTCGAGGCTTGGCAAGGCATTTGGGACGCCTCTCCAGCTGAGGCGGGAGACCAAGGGTCCCTTTCCACGTGCCACAGGAATCCTGGGACTCCTATCAAGTTTCACGAGGATTCAGGCATCGTCTCCTTTGGAGGCACTGATCTCCGCGTACCTCTGGAGTTTTCAAAGGATGTGAGGCCTCCGGTCGCGATGAGGTGGGGAACTAGGTCTTTCTCTGTGGTCTCCACAGGGGATTCAGACATCCTTTCATCTTGGGAGATGCAAGACGAGCCTGCATTCAAGTCACTGCAGGGATATCCAGCCTTATTTCGCGTCAGGGCATGGCGGTGTCCATTCCACTTGAGGCCGCAAACTCAGGGTCCCTCTCACATACCTAGAGCTGAGAGAAGCCTCCTCTTGAGGTGCTTGTGGTAAGGTGGTATTCGTCTGGAGTCGAAGCCAGGGACTAACCTCTCATCTCGAGTTGATCTTTGGCCCTTGGAGCTCTTTCGTGTTGCTACAGTGACCTCAGGATCCCTCTAGCCTTGAAACAGTGTTCTTGGGGTTTCTCTGGAGTGCCATCAAGGAAATCAAGGCTCCTTTCATGTGTGATGTGCAACACGGAATTGCTCTGCACGCAGTGCAGGGGAATTGGGCCTCATCTCGCGGCGAGGGGGAAGTCTCATGGTTTTTCTCGAGTTGCGGCGGGAACCTGGGGTATATTCTCGAGTTACGACGGGGATGGCCCTTCCACCCACGTGTTTCTTCAGCGACGTCAGGACTCCTGCCTAGTTGCGAGACACAACTCTGGATTCTCCTCGAGGCTTGACAGGGCAATTGGGACGCCTCTCCAGCTGAGGCGGGAGACCAAGTGTCCCTTTCCAAATGCCACAGGAATCCTGGGACTCCTATCAAGTTTCACGAGGAGTCAGGCATCGTCTCCTTTGGAGGCACTGATCTCCGCGTACCTCTGGAGTTTTCAAAGGATGTGAGGCCTCCGGTCGCGATGAGGTGGGGAACTAGGTCTTTCTCTGTGGTCTCCACAGGGGATTCAGACATCCTTTCTTCTTGGGAGATGCAAGACGAGCCTGCATTCAAGTCACTGCAGGGATATCCGGCCTTATTTCGAGTCAGGGCATCGCGGTGTCCATTCCACTTGAGGCCGCAAACTCAGGATCCCTCTCACATACCTAGAGCTGAAAGAAGCCTCCTCTTGAGGTGCTTGTGGTAAGGTGGTAATCCTCAGGAGTCGAAGCCAGGGACTAACCTCTCATCTCGTGTTGATTCTTGGTCCACGGAGCTCTTTCGTGTTGCTACAGTGACCTCAGGATCCCTCTAGCCTTGAAAAAGTGTTCTTGGGGTTTCTCTGGAGTGCCATGAAGGAAATCAAGGCTCCTTTCATGTGTGATGTGCAACACGGAAATGCTCTGCACGCAGTGCAGGGGAATCGGGCCTCATCTCGCGGCGAGGGGGAAGTCTCATGGTTTTTCTCGAGTTGCGGAGGGAACCTGGGGTATATTCTCGAGTTACGACGGGGATGGCCCTTCCACCCACGTGTGTATTCAGCCATGTCAGGACTCCTGCCTAGTTGCGAGGGACAACTCGGGATTCTCCTCGAGGCTTTGCAGGGCAATTGGGACGCCTCTGCAGCTGAGGCGGGAGACCAAGTGTCCCTTTCCAAGTGCCACTGGAATCCTGGGACTCCTATCAAGTTTCACGAGGAGTCAGGCATCGTCTCCTTTGGAGGCACTGATCTCCGCGTACCTCTGGAGTTTTCAAAGGATGTGAGGCTATCGGTCGCGATGAGGTGGGGAACTAAGTCTTTCTCTGTGCTTTCCACAGGGGATTCAGACATCCTTTCGTCCTGGGAGATGCAAGACGAGCCTGCATTGAAGTCACTGCAGGGATATCCGGCCTTATTTCGAGTCAGGGCATCGCGGTGCCCATTCCACTTGAGGCCGCAAACTCAGGGTCCCTCTCACATACCTAGAGCTGAGAGAAGCCTCCTCTTGAGGTGCTTGTGGTAAGGTGGTATTCCTCTGGAGACGAATCCAGGGACTAACCTCTCTTTTTGAGTTGATTTTTGGTCCACAGAGTTCTTTCGTGTTGCTACAGTGACCTCAGGATTCCTCTAGCCTTGAAACAGTGTTCTTGGGGTTTCTCTGGAGTGCCATCAAGGAAATCAAGGCTCCTTTCATGTGTGATGCGCAAGACGGAATTGCTCTGCACGCAGTACAGGGGAATCGGGCCTCATCTCGCGGCGAGGGGGAAGTCTCATGGTTTTTCTCGAGTTGCGGTGGGAACCTGGGGTATATTCTCGAGTTACGACGGGGATGGCCCTTCCACCCACGTGTTTGTTCAGCCACGTCAGGACTCCTGCCTAGTTGCGAGGGACAACTCGGGATTCTCCTCGAGGCTTGGCAGGGCAATTGGAACGCCTCTCCAGCTGAGGCGGGAGACCAAGGGTCCCTTTCCACGTGCCACAAGAATCCTGGGACTCCTATCAAGTTTCACGAGGAGTCAGGCATCGTCTCCTTTGGAGGCACTGATCTCCGCGTACCTCTGGAGTTTTCAAAGGATGTGAGGCCTTCGGTCGCGATGAGGTGGGGAACTAGGTGTTTCTCTGTGGTCTCCACAGGGGATTCAGACATCCTTTCTTCTTGGGAGATGCAAGACGAGCCTGCATTCAAGTCACTGCAGGGATATTCGGCCTTATTTCGAGTCAGGGCATCGCGGTGTCCATTCCACTTGAGGCCGCAAACTCAGGATTCCACTCACATACCTAGAGCTGAGAGAAGCCTCCTCTTGAGGTGCTTGTGGTAAGGTGGTATTCCTCAGGAGTCGAAGCCAGGGACTAACCTCTCATCTCGTGTTGACTCTTGGTCCACGGAGCTCTTTCGTGTTGCAAAGTGACCTCTGGATCCCTCTAGCCTTGAAACAGTGTTCTTGGGGTTTCTCTGGAGTGCCATCAAGGAAATCAAGGCTCCTTTCATGTGTGATGTGCAACACGGAATTGCTCTGCACGCAGTGCATGGGAATCGGGCCTCATCTCGAGGCGACGGGGAAGTCTCATGGTTTTTCTCGAGTTGCGGCGGGAACCTGGGGTATATTCTCGAGTTAAGACGGGGATGGGCCTTCCACACACGTGTTTCTTCAGCGACGTCAGGACTCCTGCCTAGTTGCGAGGGACAATTCGGGATTCTCCTCGAGGCTTTGCAGGGCAATTGGGACGCCTCTCCAGCTGAGACGGGAGACCAAGGGTCCCTTTCCACGTGCCACAAGAATCCTGGGACTCCTATCAAGTTTCATGAGGAGTCAGGCATCGTCTCCTTTGGAGGCACTGATCTCCGCATACCTCTGGAGTTTTCAAAGGATTTGAGGCCTCCTGTCGCGATGAGGTGGGGAACTAGGTGTTTCTCTGTGGTCTCCACAGGGGATTCAGACATCCTTTCGTCTTGGGAGATGCAAGACTAGCCTGCATTCAAGTCACTGCACGGATATCCGGCCTTATTTCGAGTCAGGGCATCGCGGTGTCCATTCCACTTGAGGCCGCAAACTCAGGGTCCCTCTCACATACCTAGAGCTGAGAGAAGCCTCCTCTTGAGGTGCTTGTGGTAAGGTGGTATTCCTCTGGAGTCGAAGCCAGGGAATAACCTCTCATCTCGAGTTGATTTTTGGTCCACGGAGCTCTTTCGTGTTGCTACAGTGACCTCAGGATCCCTCTAGCCTTGAAACAGTGTTCTTGGGGTTTCTCTCGAGTGCCATGAAGGAAATCAAGGCTCCTTTCATGTGTGATGTGCAACACAGAATTGCTCTGCACGCAGTGCAGGGGAATCGGGCCTCATCTCGCGGCGAGGGGGAAGTCTCATGGTTTTTCTCGAGTTGCGGCGGGAACCTGGGGTATATTCTCGAGTTACGACGGGGATGGCCCTTCCACCCACGTGTTTCTTCAGCGACGTCAGGACTCCTGCCTAGTTGCGAGGGACAACTCCGGATTCTCCTCGAGGCTTGGCAGGGCAATTGGAACGCCTCTCCAGCTGAGGCGGGAGACCAAGGGTCCCTTTCCACGTGCCACAAGAATCCTGGGACTGCTATCAAGTTTCACGAGGAGTCAGGCATCGTCTCCTTTGGAGGCACTGATCTCCGCGTACCTCTGGAGTTTTCAAAGGATGTGAGGCCTCCGGTCGCGATGAGGTGGGGAACTAGGTCTTTCTCTGTGGTCTCCACAGGGGATTCAGACATCCTTTCGTCTTGGGAAATGCAGGACGAGCCTGCATTCAAGTCACTGTAGGGATATCCGGCCTTATTTCGAGTCAGGGCATCGCGGTGTCCATTCCACTTGAGGCCGCAAACTCAGGGTCCCTCTCACATACCTAGAGCTGAGAGAAGCCTCCTCTTGAGGTGCTTGTGGTAAGGTGGTATTCCTCAGGAGTCGAAACCGGGGACTAACCTCTCATCTCGTGTTGATTCTTGGTCCACGGAGCTCTTTCGTGTTGCTACAGTGACCTCAGGATCCCTCTAGCTTTGAAACAGTGTTCTTGGGGTTTCTCGGGAGTGCCATCAAGGAAATCAAGGCTCCTTTCATGTGTGATGTGCAACACGGAATTGCTCTGCACGCAGTGCAGGGGAATCGGGCCTCATCTCGCGGCGAGTGGGAAGTCTCATGATTTTTCTCGAGTTGCGGCGGGAACCTGGGGTATATTCTCGAGTTACGACGGGGATGGCCCTTCCACCCACGTGTTTCTTCAGCGACGTCAGGACTCCTGCCTAGTTGCGAGGGACAACTCGGGATTCTCCTCGAGGCTTTGCAGGGCAATTGGGACGCCTCTCCATCTGAGACGGGAGACCAAGGGTCCCTTTCCACGTGCCACAGGAATCCTGGGTCTCCTATCAAGTTTCACGAGGAGTCCGGCATCGTCTCCTTTGGAGGCACTGATCTCCGCGTACCTCTGGGGTTTTCAAAGGATGTGAGGCCTCCGGTCGCGATGAGGTGGGGAACTAGGTGTTTCTCTGTGGTCTCCACAGGGGATTCAGACATCCTTTCATCTTGGGAGCTGCAAGACGAGCCTGCATTCAAGTCACTGCAGGGATATCCGGCCTTATTTCGAGTCAGGGCATCGCGGTGTCCATTCCATTTGAGGCCGCAAACTCAGGGTCCCTCTCATATACCTAGAGCTGAGAGAAGCCTTCTCTTGAGGTGCTTGTGGTAAGGTGGTATTCCTCTGGAGTCGAAGCCAGGGACTAACCTCTCATCTCGAGTTGATTTTTGGTCCACGGAGCTCTTTCGTGTTGCTACAGTGACCTCAGGATCCCTCTAGCCTTGACACAGTGTTCTTGGGGTTTCTCTGGAGTGCCATGAAGGAAATCAAGGCTCCTTTCATGTGTGATGTGCAACACAGAATTGCTCTGCAGGCAGTGCAGGGGAATCGGGCCTCATCTCGCGACGAGGGGGAAGTCTCATGGTTTTTCTCGAGTTGCGGCGGGAACCGAGGGTATATTCTCGAGTTACGACGGTAATGGCCCTTCCACCCACGTGTTTCTTCAGCGACGTCAGGACTCCTGCCTAGTTGCGAGGGACAACTCTGGATTCTCCTCGAGGCTTGGCAGGGCAATTGGGACGCCTCTCCAGCTGAGGCGGGAGACCAAGTGTCCCTTTCCAAGTGCCACAGGAATCCTGGGACTCCTATCAAGTTTCACGAGGAGTCAGGCATCGTCTCCTTTGGAGGCACTGATCTCCGCGTACCTCTGGAGTTTTCAAAGGATGTGAGGCTATCGGTCGCGATGAGGTGGGGAACTAAGTCTTTCTCTGTGCTTTCCACAGGGGATTCAGACATCCTTTCGTCCTGGGAGATGCAAGACGAGCCTGCATTGAAGTCACTGCAGGGATATCCGGCCTTATTTCGAGTCAGGGCATCGCGGTGTCCATTCCACTTGAGGCCGCAAACTCAGGATCCCTCTCACATACCTAGAGCTGAGAGAAGCCTCCTCTTGAGGTGCTTGTGGTAAGGTGGTATTCCTCAGGAGACGAAACCAGGGACTAACCTCTCTTTTCGAGTTGATTTTTGGTCCACAGAGTTCTTTCGTGTTGCTACAGTGACCTCAGGATCCCTCTATCCTTGAAACAGTGTTCTTGGGGTTTCTCGGGAGTGCCATCAAGGAAATCAAGGCTCCTTTCATGTGTGATGTGCAAGACGGAATTGCTCTGCACGCAGTACAGGGGAATCGGGCCTCATCTCGCATCGAGTGGGAAGTCTCATGGTTTTTCTCGAGTTGCGGCGGGAACCTGGGGTATATTCTCGAGTTACGACGGGGATGGCCCTTCCACACACGTGTGTGTTCAGCCACGTCAGGACTCTTGCCTAGTTGCGAGATACAACTCGGGATTCTCCTCGAGGCTTGGCAAGGCATTTGGGACGCCTCTCCAGCTGAGGCGGGAGACCAAGGGTCCCTTTCCACGTGCCACAGGAATCCTGGGACTCCTATCAAGTTTCACGAGGATTCAGGCATCGTCTCCTTTGGAGGCACTGATCTCCGCGTACCTCTGGAGTTTTCAAAGGATGTGAGGCCTCCGGTCGCGATGAGGTGGGGAACTAGGTCTTTCTCTGTGGTCTCCACAGGGGATTCAGACATCCTTTCATCTTGGGAGATGCAAGACGAGCCTGCATTCAAGTCACTGCAGGGATATCCAGCCTTATTTCGCGTCAGGGCATGGCGGTGTCCATTCCACTTGAGGCCGCAAACTCAGGGTCCCTCTCACATACATAGAGCTGAGAGAAGCCTCCTCTTGAGGTGCTTGTGGTAAGGTGGTATTCGTCTGGAGTCGAAGCCAGGGACTAACCTCTCATCTCGAGTTGATCTTTGGCCCTTGGAGCTCTTTCGTGTTGCTACAGTGACCTCAGGATCCCTCTAGCCTTGAAACAGTGTTCTTGGGGTTTCTCTGGAGTGCCATCAAGGAAATCAAGGCTCCTTTCATGTGTGATGTGCAACACGGAATTGCTCTGCACGCAGTGCAGGGGAATTGGGCCTCATCTCGCGGCGAGGGGGAAGTCTCATGGTTTTTCTCGAGTTGCGGCGGGAACCTGGGGTATATTCTCGAGTTACGACGGGGATGGCCCTTCCACCCACGTGTTTCTTCAGCGACGTCAGGACTCCTGCCTAGTTGCGAGACACAACTCTGGATTCTCCTCGAGGCTTGACAGGGCAATTGGGACGCCTCTCCAGCTGAGGCGGGAGACCAAGTGTCCCTTTCCAAATGCCACAGGAATCCTGGGACTCCTATCAAGTTTCACGAGGAGTCAGGCATCGTCTCCTTTGGAGGCACTGATCTCCGCGTACCTCTGGAGTTTTCAAAGGATGTGAGGCCTCCGGTCGCGATGAGGTGGGGAACTAGGTCTTTCTCTGTGGTCTCCACAGGGGATTCAGACATCCTTTCTTCTTGGGAGATGCAAGACGAGCCTGCATTCAAGTCACTGCAGGGATATCCGGCCTTATTTCGAGTCAGGGCATCGCGGTGTCCATTCCACTTGAGGCCGCAAACTCAGGATCCCTCTCACATCCCTAGAGCTGAAAGAAGCCTCCTCTTGAGGTGCTTGTGGTAAGGTGGTAATCCTCAGGAGTCGAAGCCAGGGACTAACCTCTCATCTCGTGTTGATTCTTGGTCCACGGAGCTCTTTCGTGTTGCTACAGTGACCTCAGGATCCCTCTAGCCTTGAAAAAGTGTTCTTGGGGTTTCTCTGGAGTGCCATGAAGGAAATCAAGGCTCCTTTCATGTGTGATGTGCAACACGGAAATGCTCTGCACGCAGTGCAGGGGAATCGGGCCTCATCTCGCGGCGAGGGGGAAGTCTCATGGTTTTTCTCGAGTTGCGGAGGGAACCTGGGGTATATTCTCGAGTTACGACGGGGATGGCCCTTCCACCCACGTGTGTATTCAGCCATGTCAGGACTCCTGCCTAGTTGCGAGGGACAACTCGGGATTCTCCTCGAGGCTTTGCAGGGCAATTGGGACGCCTCTGCAGCTGAGGCGGGAGACCAAGTGTCCCTTTCCAAGTGCCACTGGAATCCTGGGACTCCTATCAAGTTTCACGAGGAGTCAGGCATCGTCTCCTTTGGAGGCACTGATCTCCGCGTACCTCTGGAGTTTTCAAAGGATGTGAGGCTATCGGTCGCGATGAGGTGGGGAACTAAGTCTTTCTCTGTGCTTTCCACAGGGGATTCAGACATCCTTTCGTCCTGGGAGATGCAAGACGAGCCTGCATTGAAGTCACTGCAGGGATATCCGGCCTTATTTCGAGTCAGGGCATCGCGGTGCCCATTCCACTTGAGGCCGCAAACTCAGGGTCCCTCTCACATACCTAGAGCTGAGAGAAGCCTCCTCTTGAGGTGCTTGTGGTAAGGTGGTATTCCTCTGGAGACGAATCCAGGGACTAACCTCTCTTTTTGAGTTGATTTTTGGTCCACAGAGTTCTTTCGTGTTGCTACAGTGACCTCAGGATTCCTCTAGCCTTGAAACAGTGTTCTTGGGGTTTCTCTGGAGTGCCATCAAGGAAATCAAGGCTCCTTTCATGTGTGATGCGCAAGACGGAATTGCTCTGCACGCAGTACAGGGGAATCGGGCCTCATCTCGCGGCGAGGGGGAAGTCTCATGGTTTTTCTCGAGTTGCGGTGGGAACCTGGGGTATATTCTCGAGTTACGACGGGGATGGCCCTTTCACCCACGTGTTTGTTCAGCCACGTCAGGACTCCTGCCTAGTTGCGAGGGACAACTCGGGATTCTCCTCGAGGCTTGGCAGGGCAATTGGAACGCCTCTCCAGCTGAGGCGGGAGACCAAGGGTCCCTTTCCACGTGCCACAAGAATCCTGGGACTCCTATCAAGTTTCACGAGGAGTCAGGCATCGTCTCCTTTGGAGGCACTGATCTCCGCGTACCTCTGGAGTTTTCAAAGGATGTGAGGCCTTCGGTCGCGATGAGGTGGGGAACTAGGTGTTTCTCTGTGGTCTCCACAGGGGATTCAGACATCCTTTCTTCTTGGGAGATGCAAGACGAGCCTGCATTCAAGTCACTGCAGGGATATTCGGCCTTATTTCGAGTCAGGGCATCGCGGTGTCCATTCCACTTGAGGCCGCAAACTCAGGATTCCACTCACATACCTATAGCTGAGAGAAGCCTCCTCTTGAGGTGCTTGTGGTAAGGTGGTATTCCTCAGGAGTCGAAGCCAGGGACTAACCTCTCATCTCGTGTTGACTCTTGGTCCACGGAGCTCTTTCGTGTTGCAAAGTGACCTCTGGATCCCTCTAGCCTTGAAACAGTGTTCTTGGGGTTTCTCTGGAGTGCCATCAAGGAAATCAAGGCTCCTTTCATGTGTGATGTGCAACACGGAATTGCTCTGCACGCAGTGCATGGGAATCGGGCCTCATCTCGAGGCGACGGGGAAGTCTCATGGTTTTTCTCGAGTTGCGGCGGGAACCTGGGGTATATTCTCGAGTTAAGACGGGGATGGGCCTTCCACACACGTGTTTCTTCAGCGACGTCAGGACTCCTGCCTAGTTGCGAGGGACAATTCGGGATTCTCCTCGAGGCTTTGCAGGGCAATTGGGACGCCTCTCCAGCTGAGACGGGAGACCAAGGGTCCCTTTCCACGTGCCACAAGAATCCTGGGACTCCTATCAAGTTTCATGAGGAGTCAGGCATCGTCTCCTTTGGAGGCACTGATCTCCGCATACCTCTGGAGTTTTCAAAGGATTTGAGGCCTCCTGTCGCGATGAGGTGGGGAACTAGGTGTTTCTCTGTGGTCTCCACAGGGGATTCAGACATCCTTTCGTCTTGGGAGATGCAAGACTAGCCTGCATTCAAGTCACTGCACGGATATCCGGCCTTATTTCGAGTCAGGGCATCGCGGTGTCCATTCCACTTGAGGCCGCAAACTCAGGGTCCCTCTCACATACCTAGAGCTGAGAGAAGCCTCCACTTGAGGTGCTTGTGGTAAGGTGGTATTCCTCTGGAGTCGAAGCCAGGGAATAACCTCTCATCTCGAGTTGATTTTTGGTCCACGGAGCTCTTTCGTGTTGCTACAGTGACCTCAGGATCCCTCTAGCCTTGAAACAGTGTTCTTGGGGTTTCTCTCGAGTGCCATGAAGGAAATCAAGGCTCCTTTCATGTGTGATGTGCAACACAGAATTGCTCTGCACGCAGTGCAGGGGAATCGGGCCTCATCTCGCGGCGAGGGGGAAGTCTCATGGTTTTTCTCGAGTTGCGGCGGGAACCTGGGGTATATTCTCGAGTTACGACGGGGATGGCCCTTCCACCCACGTGTTTCTTCAGCGACGTCAGGACTCCTGCCTAGTTGCGAGGGACAACTCCGGATTCTCCTCGAGGCTTGGCAGGGCAATTGGAACGCCTCTCCAGCTGAGGCGGGAGACCAAGGGTCCCTTTCCACGTGCCACAAGAATCCTGGGACTGCTATCAAGTTTCACGAGGAGTCAGGCATCGTCTCCTTTGGAGGCACTGATCTCCGCGTACCTCTGGAGTTTTCAAAGGATGTGAGGCCTCCGGTCGCGATGAGGTGGGGAACTAGGTCTTTCTCTGTGGTCTCCACAGGGGATTCAGACATCCTTTCGTCTTGGGAAATGCAGGACGAGCCTGCATTCAAGTCACTGTAGGGATATCCGGCCTTATTTCGAGTCAGGGCATCGCGGTGTCCATTCCACTTGAGGCCGCAAACTCAGGGTCCCTCTCACATACCTAGAGCTGAGAGAAGCCTCCTCTTGAGGTGCTTGTGGTAAGGTGGTATTCCTCAGGAGTCGAAACCGGGGACTAACCTCTCATCTCGTGTTGATTCTTGGTCCACGGAGCTCTTTCGTGTTGCTACAGTGACCTCAGGATCCCTCTAGCTTTGAAACAGTGTTCTTGGGGTTTCTCGGGAGTGCCATCAAGGAAATCAAGGCTCCTTTCATGTGTGATGTGCAACACGGAATTGCTCTGCACGCAGTGCAGGGGAATCGGGCCTCATCTCGCGGCGAGTGGGAAGTCTCATGATTTTTCTCGAGTTGCGGCGGGAACCTGGGGTATATTCTCGAGTTACGACGGGGATGGCCCTTCCACCCACGTGTTTCTTCAGCGACGTCAGGACTCCTGCCTAGTTGCGAGGGACAACTCGGGATTCTCCTCGAGGCTTTGCAGGGCAATTGGGACGCCTCTCCATCTGAGACGGGAGACCAAGGGTCCCTTTCCACGTGCCACAGGAATCCTGGGTCTCCTATCAAGTTTCACGAGGAGTCCGGCATCGTCTCCTTTGGAGGCACTGATCTCCGCGTACCTCTGGGGTTTTCAAAGGATGTGAGGCCTCCGGTCGCGATGAGGTGGGGAACTAGGTGTTTCTCTGTGGTCTCCACAGGGGATTCAGACATCCTTTCATCTTGGGAGCTGCAAGACGAGCCTGCATTCAAGTCACTGCAGGGATATCCGGCCTTATTTCGAGTCAGGGCATCGCGGTGTCCATTCCACTTGAGGCCGCAAACTCAGGATCCCTCTCACATACCTAGAGCTGAGAGAAGCCTCCTCTTGAGGTGCTTGTGGTAAGGTGGTATTCCTCAGGAGACGAAACCAGGGACTAACCTCTCTTTTCGAGTTGATTTTTGGTCCACAGAGTTCTTTCGTGTTGCTACAGTGACCTCAGGATCCCTCTATCCTTGAAACAGTGTTCTTGGGGTTTCTCGGGAGTGCCATCAAGGAAATCAAGGCTCCTTTCATGTGTGATGTGCAAGACGGAATTGCTCTGCACGCAGTACAGGGGAATCGGGCCTCATCTCGCATCGAGTGGGAAGTCTCATGGTTTTTCTCGAGTTGCGGCGGGAACCTGGGGTATATTCTCGAGTTACGACGGGGATGGCCCTTCCACACACGTGTGTGTTCAGCCACGTCAGGACTCTTGCCTAGTTGCGAGATACAACTCGGGATTCTCCTCGAGGCTTGGCAAGGCATTTGGGACGCCTCTCCAGCTGAGGCGGGAGACCAAGGGTCCCTTTCCACGTGCCACAGGAATCCTGGGACTCCTATCAAGTTTCACGAGGATTCAGGCATCGTCTCCTTTGGAGGCACTGATCTCCGCGTACCTCTGGAGTTTTCAAAGGATGTGAGGCCTCCGGTCGCGATGAGGTGGGGAACTAGGTCTTTCTCTGTGGTCTCCACAGGGGATTCAGACATCCTTTCATCTTGGGAGATGCAAGACGAGCCTGCATTCAAGTCACTGCAGGGATATCCAGCCTTATTTCGCGTCAGGGCATCGCGGTGTCCATTCCACTTGAGGCCGCAAACTCAGGGTCCCTCTCACATACCTAGAGCTGAGAGAAGCCTCCTCTTGAGGTGCTTGTGGTAAGGTGGTATTCGTCTGGAGTCGAAGCCAGGGACTAACCTCTCATCTCGAGTTGATCTTTGGCCCTTGGAGCTCTTTCGTGTTGCTACATTGACCTCAGGATCCCTCTAGCCTTGAAACAGTGTTCTTGGGGTTTCTCTGGAGTGCCATCAAGGAAATCAAGGCTCCTTTCATGTGTGATGTGCAACACGGAATTGCTCTGCACGCAGTGCAGGGGAATTGGGCCTCATCTCGCGGCGAGGGGGAAGTCTCATGGTTTTTCTCGAGTTGCGGCGGGAACCTGGGGTATATTCTCGAGTTACGACGGGGATGGCCCTTCCACCCACGTGTTTCTTCAGCGACGTCAGGACTCCTGCCTAGTTGCGAGACACAACTCTGGATTCTCCTCGAGGCTTGACAGGGCAATTGGGACGCCTCTCCAGCTGAGGCGGGAGACCAAGTGTCCCTTTCCAAATGCCACAGGAATCCTGGGACTCCTATCAAGTTTCACGAGGAGTCAGGCATCGTCTCCTTTGGAGGCACTGATCTCCGCGTACCTCTGGAGTTTTCAAAGGATGTGAGGCCTCCGGTCGCGATGAGGTGGGGAACTAGGTCTTTCTCTGTGGTCTCCACAGGGGATTCAGACATCCTTTCTTCTTGGGAGATGCAAGACGAGCCTGCATTCAAGTCACTGCAGGGATATCCGGCCGTATTTCGAGTCAGGGCATCGCGGTGTCCATTCCACTTGAGGCCGCAAACTCAGGATCCCTCTCACATACCTAGAGCTGAAAGAAGCCTCCTCTTGAGGTGCTTGTGGTAAGGTGGTATTCCTCTGGAGTCGAAGCCAGGGACTAACCTCTCATCTCGAGTTGATTTTTGGTCCACGGAGCTCTTTCGTGTTGCTACAGTGTCCTCAGGATCCCTCTAGCCTTGACACAGTGTTCTTGGGGTTTCTCTGGAGTGCCATGAAGGAAATCAAGGCTCCTTTCATGTGTGATGTGCAACACAGAATTGCTCTGCAGGCAGTGCAGGGGAATCGGGCCTCATCTCGCGACGAGGGGGAAGTCTCATGGTTTTTCTCGAGTTGCGGCGGGAACCGGGGGTATATTCTCGAGTTACGACGGTAATGGCCCTTCCACCCACGTGTTTCTTCAGCGACGTCAGGACTCCTGCCTAGTTGCGAGGGACAACTCTGGATTCTCCTCGAGGCTTGGCAGGGCAATTGGGACGCCTCTCCAGCTGAGGCGGGAGACCAAGTGTCCCTTTCCAAGTGCCACAGGAATCCTGGGACTCCTATCAAGTTTCACGAGGAGTCAGGCATCGTCTCCTTTGGAGGCACTGATCTCCGCGTACCTCTGGAGTTTTCAAAGGATGTGAGGCTATCGGTCGCGATGAGGTGGGGAACTAAGTCTTTCTCTGTGCTTTCCACAGGGGATTCAGACATCCTTTCGTCCTGGGAGATGCAAGACGAGCCTGCATTGAAGTCACTGCAGGGATATCCGGCCTTATTTCGAGTCAGGGCATCGCGGTGTCCATTCCACTTGAGGCCGCAAACTCAGGATCCCTCTCACATACCTAGAGCTGAGAGAAGCCTCCTCTTGAGGTGCTTGTGGTAAGGTGGTATTCCTCAGGAGACGAAACCAGGGACTAACCTCTCTTTTCGAGTTGATTTTTGGTCCACAGAGTTCTTTCGTGTTGCTACAGTGACCTCAGGATCCCTCTATCCTTGAAACAGTGTTCTTGGGGTTTCTCTGGAGTGCCATCAAGGAAATCAAGGCTCCTTTCATGTGTGATGTGCAAGACGGAATTGCTCTGCACGCAGTACAGGGGAATCGGGCCTCATCTCGCATCGAGGGGGAAGTCTCATGGTTTTTCTCGAGTTGCGGCGGGAACCTGGGGTATATTCTCGAGTTACGACGGGGATGGCCCTTCCACACACGTGTTTGTTCAGCCACGTCAGGACTCCTGCCTAGTTGCAAGGGACAACTCGGGATTCTCCTCGAGGCTTGGCAAGGCATTTGGGACGCCTCTCCAGCTGAGGCGGGAGACCAAGGGTCCCTTTCCACGTGCCACAGGAATCCTGGGACTCCTATCAAGTTTCACGAGGAGTCAGGCATCGTCTCCTTTGGAGGCACTGATCTCCGCGTACCTCTGGAGTTTTCAAAGGATGTGAGGCCTCCGGTCGCGATGAGGTGGGGAACTAGGTGTTTCTCTGTGGTCTCCACAGGGGATTCAGACATCCTTTCATCTTGGGAGATGCAAGACGAGCCTGCATTCAAGTCACTGCAGGGATATCCAGCCTTATTTCGCGTCAGGGCATCGCGCTGTCCATTCCACTTGAGGCCGCAAACTCAGGGTCCCTCTCACATACCTAGAGCTGAGAGAAGCCTCCTCTTGAGGTGCTTGTGGTAAGGTGGTATTCGTCTGGAGTCGAAGCCAGGGACTAACCTCTCATCTCGAGTTGATTTTTGGCCCATGGAGCTCTTTCGTGTTGCTACAGTGACCTCAGGATCCCTCTAGCCTTGAAACAGTGTTCTTGGGGTTTCTCTGGAGTGCCATCAAGGAAATCAAGGCTCCTTTCATGTGTGATGTGCAACACGGAATTGCTCTGCACGCAGTGCAGGGGAATTGGGCCTCATCTCGCGGCGAGGGGGAAGTCTCATGGTTTTTCTCGAGTTGCGGCGGGAACCTGGGGTATATTCTCGAGTTACGACGGGGATGGCCCTTCCACCCACGTGTTTCTTCAGCGACGTCAGGACTCCTGCCTAGTTGCGAGGGACAACTCTGGATTCTCCTCGAGGCTTGACAGGGCAATTGGGACGCCTCTCCAGCTGAGGCGGGAGACCAAGTGTCCCTTTCCAAGTGCCACAGGAATCCTGGGACTCCTATCAAGTTTCACGAGGAGTCAGGCATCGTCTCCTTTGGAGGCACTGATCTCCGCGTACCTCTGGAGTTTTCAAAGGATGTGAGGCTATCGGTCGCGATGAGGTTGGGAACTAAGTCTTTCTCTGTGCTTTCCACAGGGGATTCAGACATCCTTTCGTCCTGGGAGATGCAAGACGAGCCTGCACTGAAGTCACTGCAGGGATATCCGGCCTTAATTCGAGTCAGGGCATCGCGGTGTCCATTCCACTTGAGGCCGCAAACTCAGGGTCCCTCTCACATACCTAGAGCTGAGAGAAGCCTCCTCTTGAGGTGCTTGTGGTAAGGTGGTATTCCTCTGGAGACGAATCCAGGGACTAACCTCTCTTTTCGAGTTGATTTGTGGTCCACAGAGTTCTTTCGTGTTGCTACAATGACCTCAGGATCCCTCTAGCCTTGAAACAGTGTTCTTGGGGTTTCTCTGGAGTGCCATCAAGGAAATCAAGGCTCCTTTCATGTGTGATGTGCAAGACGGAATTGCTCTGCACGCAGTACAGGGGAATCGGGCCTCATCTCGCATCGAGGGGGAAGTCTCATGGTTTTTCTCGAGTTGCGGCGGGAACCTGGGGTATATTCTCGAGTTACGACGGGGATGGCCCTTCCACCCACGTGTTTCTTCAGCGACGTCAGGACTCCTGCCTAGTTGCGAGGGACAACTCGGGATTCTCCTCGAGGCTTTGCAGGGCAATTGGGACGCCTCTCCAGCTGAGACGGGAGACCAAGTGTCCCTTTCCACGTGCCACAGGAATCCTGGGTCTCCTATCAAGTTTCACGAGGAGTCAGGCATCGTCTCCTTTGGAGGCACTGATCTCCGCGTACCTCTGGAGTTTTCAAAGGATGTGAGGCCTCCGGTCGCGATGAGGTGGGGAACTAGGTGTTTCTCTGTGGTCTCCACAGGGGATTCAGACATCCCTTCGTTTTGGGAGCTGCAAGACGAGCCTGCATTCAAGTCACTGCAGGGATATCCGTCCTTATTTCGAGTCAGGGCATCGCGGTGTCCATTCCACTTGAGGCCGCAAACTCAGGGTCCCTCTCACATACCTAGAGCTGAGAGAAGCCTTCTCTTGAGGTGCTTGTGGTAAGGTGGTATTCCTCTGGAGTCGAAGCCAGGGACTAACCTCTCATCTCGAGTTGATTTTTGGTCCACGGAGCTCTTTCGTGTTGCTACAGTGACCTCAGGATCCCTCTAGCCTTGAAACAGTGTTCTTGGGGTTTCTCTGGAGTGCCATCAAGGAAATCAAGGCTCCTTTCATGTGTGATGCGCAACACAGAATTGCTCTGCACGCAGTGCAGGGGAATCGGGCCTCATCTCGCGGCGAGGGGGAAGTCTCATGGTTTTTCTCGAGTTGCGGCGGGAACCTGGGGTATATTCTCGAGTTACGACGGGGATGGCCCTTCCACCCACGTGTTTCTTCAGTGACGTCAGGACTCCTGCCTAGTTGCGAGGGACAACTCTGGATTCTCCTCGAGGCTTGGCAGGGCAATTGGGACGCCTCTCCAGCTGAGGCGGGAGACCAAGTGTCCCTTTCCAAGTGCCACAGGAATCCTGGGACTCCTATCAAGTTTCACGAGGAGTCAGGCATCGTCTCCTTTGGAGGCACTGACCTCCGCGTACCTCTGGGGTTTTCAAAGGATGTGAGGCTATCGGTCGCGATGAGGTGGGGAACTAAGTCTTTCTCTGTGCTTTCCACAGGGGATTCAGACATCCTTTCGTCCTGGGAGATGCATGACGAGCCTGCATTCAAGTCACTGCAGGGATATCCGGCCTTATTTGGAGTCAGGGCATCGCGGTGTCCATTCCACTTGAGGCCGCAAACTCAGGGTCCCTCTCACATACCTAGAGCTGAGAGAAGCCTCCTCTTGAGGTGCTTGTGGTAAGGTGGTATTCCTCTGGAGACGAATCCAGGGACTAACCTCTCTTTTCGAGTTGATTTGTGGTCCACAGAGTTCTTTCGTGTTACTACAGTGACGTCAGGATCCCTCTAGCCTTGAAACAGTGTTCTTGGGGTTTCTCTGGAGTGCCATCAAGGAAATCAAGGCTCCTTTCATGTGTGATGTGCAAGACGGAATTGCTCTGCTCGCAGTACAGGGGAATCGGGCCTCATCTCGCATCGAGGGGGAAGTCTCATGGTTTTTCTCGAGTTGCGGCGGGAACCTGGGGTATATTCTCGAGTTACGACGGGGATGGCCCTTCCACCCACGTATTTCTTCAGCGACGTCAGGACTCCTGCCTAGTTGCGAGGGACAACTCTGGATTCTCCTCGAGGCTTGACAGGGCAATTGGGACGCCTCTCCAGCTGAGGCGGGAGACCAAGTGTCCCTTTCCAAATGCCACAGGAATCCTGGGACTCCTATCAAGTTTCACGAGGAGTCAGGCATCGTCTCCTTTGGAGGCACTGATCTCCGCGTACCTCTGGAGTTTTCAAAGGATGTGAGGCTATCGGTCGCGATGAGGTGGGGAACTAAGTCTTTCTCTGTGCTTTCCACAGGGGATTCAGACATCCTTTCGTCCTGGGAGATGCAAGACGAGCCTGCACTGAAGTCACTGCAGGGATATCCGGCCTTATTTCGAGTCAGGGCATCGCGGTGTCCATTCCACTTGAGGCCGCAAACTCAGGGTCCCTCTCACATACCTAGAGCTGAGAGAAGCCTCCTCTTGAGGTGCTTGTGGTAAGGTGGTATTCCTCTGGAGACGAATCCAGGGACTAACCTCTCTTTTCGAGTTGATTTGTGGTCCACAGAGTTCTTTCATGTTGCTACAGTGACCTCAGGATCCCTCTAGCCTTGAAACAGTGTTCTTGGGGTTTCTCTGGAGTGCCATCAAGGAAATCAAGGCTCCTTTCATGTGTGATGTGCAAGACGGAATTGCTCTGCACGCAGTACAGGGGAATCGGGCCTCATCTCGCATCGAGGGGGAAGTCTCATGGTTTTTCTCGAGTTGCGGCGGGACCCTGGGGTATATTCTCGAGTTACGACGGGGATGGCCCTTCCACCCACGTGTTTCTTCAGCGACGTCAGAACTCCTGCCTAGTTGCGAGGGACAACTCGGGATTCTCCTCGAGGCTTTGCAGGGCAATTGGGACGCCTCTCCAGCTGAGACGGGAGACAAAGTGTCCCTTTCCACGTGCCACAGGAATCCTGGGTCTCCTATCAAGTTTCACGAGGAGTCAGGCATCGTCTCCTTTGGAGGCACTGATCTCCGCATACCTCTGGAGTTTTCAAAGGATGTGAGGCCTCCGGTCGCGATGAGGTGGGGAACTAGGTGTTTCTCTGTGGTCTCCACAGGGGATTCTGACATCCTTTCGTTTTGGGAGCTGCAAGACCAGCCTGCATTCAAGTCACTGCAGGGATATCCGGCCTTATTTCGAGTCAGGGCATCGCGGTGTCCATTCCACTTGAGGCCGCAAACTCAGGGTCCCTCTCACATACCTAGAGCTGAGAGAAGCCTCCTCTTGAGGTGCTTGTGGTAAGGTGGTATTCCTCTGGAGTCGAAGCCAGGGACTAACCTCTCATCTCGAGTTGATTTTTGGTCCACGGAGCTCTTTCGTGTTGCTACAGTGACCTCAGGATCCCTCTAGCCTTGAAACAGTGTTCTTGGGGTTTCTCTGGAGTGCCATGAAGGAAATCAAGGCTCCTTTCATGTGTGATGTGCAGCACAGAATTGCTCTGCACGCAGTGCAGGGGAATCGGGCCTCATCTCGCGGCGAGGGGGAAGTCTCATGGTTTTTCTCGAGTTGCGGCGGGAACCTGGGGTATATTCTCGAGTTACGACGGGGATGGCCCTTCCACCCACGTGTTTCTTCAGCGACGTCAGGACTCCTGCCTAGTTGCGAGGGACAACTCTGGATTCTCCTCGAGGCTTTGCAGGGCAATTGGGACGCTTCTCCAGCTGAGGCGGGAGACCAAGTGTCCCTTTCCAAGTGCCACAGGAATCCTGGGACTCCTATCAAGTTTCACGAGGAGTCAGGCCTCGTCTCCTTTGGAGGCACTGATCTCCGCGTACCTCTGGGGTTTTCAAAGGATGTGAGGCTATCGGTCGCGATGAGGTGGGGAACTAAGTCTTTCTCTGTGCTTTCCACAGGGGATTCAGACATCCTTTCGTCCTGGGAGATGCATGACGAGCCTGCATTCAAGTCACTGCAGGGATATCCGGCCTTATTTCGAGTCAGGGCATCGCGGTGTCCATTCCACTTGAGGCCGCAAACTCAGGGTCCCTCTCACATACCTAGAGCTGAGAGAAGCCTCCTCTTGAGGTGCTTGTGGTAAGGTGGTATTCCTCTGGAGACGAATCCAGGGACTAACCTCTCTTTTCGAGTTGATTTTTGGTCCACAGAGTTCTTTCGTGTTGCTACAGTGACCTCAGGATCCCTCTAGCCTTGAAACAGTGTTCTTGGGGTTTCTCTGGAGTGCCATCAAGGAAATCAAGGCTCCTTTCATGTGTGATGTGCAAGACGGAATTGCTCTGCACGCAGTACAGGGGAATCGGGCCTCATCTCGCATCGAGGGGGAAGTCTCATGGTTTTTCTCGAGTTGCGGCGGGAACCTGGGGTATATTCTCGAGTTACGACGGGGATGGCCCTTCCACCCACGTGTTTCTTCAGCGACGTCAGGACTCCTGCCTAGTTGCGAGGGACAACTCTGGATTCTCCTCGAGGCTTTGCAGGGCAATTGGGACGCCTCTCCAGCTGAGACGGGAGACCAAGTGTCCCTTTCCACGTGCCACAGGAATCCTGGGTCTCCTATCAAGTTTCACGAAGAGTCAGGCATCGTCTCCTTTGGAGGCACTGATCTCCGCGTACCTCTGGAGTTTTCAAAGGATGTGAGGCCTCCGGTCGCGATGAGGTGGGGAACTAGGTGTTTCTCTGTGGTCTCCACAGGGGATTCAGACATCCTTTCGTTTTGGGAGCTGCAAGACGAGCCTGCATTCAAGTCACTGCAGGGATATCCGGCCTTATTTCGAGTCAGGGCATCGCGGTGTCCATTCCACTTGAGGCCGCAAACTCAGGGTCCCTCTCACATACCTAGAGCTGAGAGAAGCCTTCTCTTGAGGTGCTTGTGGTAAGGTGGTATTCCTCTGGAGTCGAAGCCAGGGACTAACCTCTCATCTCGAGTTGATTTTTGGTCCACGGAGCTCTTTCGTGTTGCTACAGTGACCTCAGGATCCCTCTAGCCTTGAAACAGTGTTCTTGGGGTTTCTCTGGAGTGCCATGAAGGAAATCAAGGCTCCTTTCATGTGTGATGTGCAACACAGAATTGCTCTGCACGCAGTGCAGGGGAATCGGGCCTCATCTCGCGGCGAGGGGGAAGTCTCATGGTTTTTCTCGAGTTGCGGCGGGAACCTGGGGTATATTCTCGAGTTACTACGGGGATGGCCCTTCCACCCACGTGTTTCTTCAGCGACGTCAGGACTCCTGCCTAGTTGCGAGGGACAACTCTGGATTCTCCTCGAGGCTTGGCAGGGCAATTGGGACGCCTCTCCAGCTGAGGCGGGAGACCAAGTGTCCCTTTCCAAGTGCCACAGGAATCCTGGGACTCCTATCAAGTTTCACGAGGAGTCAGGCCTCGTCTCCTTTGGAGGCACTGATCTCCGCGTACCTCTGGAGATTTCAAAGGATGTGAGGCTATCGGTCGCGATGAGGTGGGGAACTAAGTCTTTCTCTGTGCTTTCCACAGGGGATTCAGACATCCTTTCGTCCTGGGAGATGAATGACGAGCCTGCATTGAAGTCACTGCAGGGATATCCGGCCTTATTTGGAGTCAGGGCATCGCGGTGTCCATTCCACTTGAGGCCGCAAACTCAGGGTCCCTCTCACATACCTAGAGCTGAGAGAAGCCTCCTCTTGAGGTGCTTGTGGTAAGGTGGTATTCCTCTGGAGACGAATCCAGGGACTAACCTCTCTTTTCGAGTTGATTTGTGGTCCACAGTGTTCTTTCGTGTTGCTACAGTGACCTCAGGATCCCTCTAGCCTTGAAACAGTGTTCTTGGGGTTTCTCTGGAGTGCCATCAAGGAAATCAAGGCTCCTTTCATGTGTGATGTGCAACACGGAATTGCTCTGCACGCAGTACAGGGGAATCGGGCCTCATCTCGCATCGAGGGGGAAGTCTCATGGTTTTTCTCGAGTTGCGGCGGGAACCTGGGGTATATTCTCGAGTTACGACGGGGATGGCCCTTCCACCCACGTGTTTCTTCAGCGACGTCAGGACTCCTGCCTAGTTGCGAGGGACAACTCGGGATTCTCCTCGAGGCTTTGCAGGGCAATTGGGACGCCTCTCCAGCTGAGACGGGAGACCAAGTGTCCCTTTCCACGTGCCACAGGAATCCTGGGTCTCCTATCAAGTTTCACGAGGAGTCAGGCATCGTCTCCTTTGGAGGCACTGATCTCCGCGTACCTCTGGAGTTTTCAAAGGATGTGAGGCCTCCGTTCGCGATGAGGTGGGGAACTAGGTGTTTCTCTGTGGTCTCCACAGGGGATTCAGACATCCTTTCTTCTTGGGAGATGCAAGACGAGCCTGCATTCAAGTCACTGCAGGGATATCCGGCCTTATTTCGAGTCAGGGCATCGCGGTGTCCATTCCACTTGAGGCCGCAAACTCAGTGTCCCTCTCACATACCTAGAGCTGAGAGAAGCCTCCTCTTGAGGTGCTTGTGGTAAGGTGGTATTCCTCTGGAGTCGAAGCCAGGGACTAACCTCTCATCTCGAGTTGATTTTTGGTCCACGGAGCTCTTTCGTGTTGCTACAGTGACCTCAGGATCCCTCTAGCCTTGAAACAGTGTTCTTGGGGTTTCTCTGGAGTGCCATGAAGGAAATCAAGGCTCCTTTCATGTGTGATGTGCAACACAGAATTGCTCTGCACGCAGTGCAGGGGAATCGGGCCTCATCTCGCGGCGAGGGGGAAGTCTCATGGTTTTTCTCGAGTTTCGGCGGGAACCTGGGGTATATTCTCGAGTTACGACGGGGATGGCCCTTCCACCCACGTGTTTCTTCAGCGACGTCAGGACTCCTGCCTAGTTGCGAGGGACCACTCTGGATTCTCCTCGAGGCTTGGCAGGGCAATTGGGACGCCTCTCCAGCTGAGGCGGGAGACCAAGTGTCCCTTTCCAAGTGCCACAGGAATCCTGGGACTCCTCTCAAGTTTCACGAGGAGTCAGGCATCGTCTCCTTTGGAGGCACTGATCTCCGCGTACCTCTGGGGTTTTCAAAGGATGTGAGGCTATCGGTCGCGATGAGGTGGGGAACTAAGTCTTTCTCTGTGCTTTCCACAGGGGATTCAGACATCCTTTCGTCCTGGGAGATGCATGACGAGCCTGCATTCAAGTCACTGCAGGGATATCCGGCCTTATTTCGAGTCAGGGCATCGCGGTGTCCATTCCACTTGAGGCCGCAAACTCAGGGTCCCTCTCACATACCTAGAGCTGAGAGAAGCCTCCTCTTGAGGTGCTTGTGGTAAGGTGGTATTCCTCTGGAGACGAATCCATGGACTAACCTCTCTTTTCGAGTTGATTTGTGGTCCACAGAGTTCTTTCGTGTTGCTACAGTGACCTCAGGATCCCTCTATCCTTGAAACAGTGTTCTTGGGGTTTCTCTGGAGTGCCATCAAGGAAATCAAGGCTCCTTTCATGTGTGATGTGCAAGACGGAATTGCTCTGCACGCAGTACAGGGGAATCGGGCCTCATCTCGCATCGAGGGGGAAGTCTCATGGTTTTTCTCGAGTTGCGGCGGGAACCTGGGGTATATTCTCGAGTTACGACGGGGATGGCCCTTCCACCCACGTGTTTGTTCAGCCACGTCAGGACTCCTGCCTAGTTGCGAGGGACAACTCGGGATTCTCCTCGAGGCTTGGCACGGCAATTGGAACGCCTCTCCAGCTGAGGCGGGAGACCAAGGGTCCCTTTCGACGTGCCACAAGAATTCTGGGACTCCTATCAAGTTTCACGAGGAGTCAGGCATCGTCTCCTTTGGAGGCACTGATCTCCACGTACCTCTGGAGTTTTCAAAGGATGTGAGGCCTCCGGTCGCGATGAGGTGGGGAACTAGATGTTTCTCTGTGGTCTCCACAGGGGATTCAGACATCCTTTCTTCTTGGGAGATGCAAGACGAGCCTGCATTCAAGTCACTGCAGGGATATCCGGCCTTATTTCGAGTCAGGGCATCTCGGTGTCCATTCCACTTGAGGCCGCAAACTCAGGGTCCCTCTCACATACCTAGAGCTGAGAGAAGCCTCCTCTTGAGGTGCTTGTGGTAAGGTGGTATTCCTCTGGAGTCGAAGCCAGGGACTAACCTCTCATCTCGAGTTGATTTTTGGCCCACGGAGGTCTTTCGTGTTGCTACAGTGACCTCAGGATCCCTCTAGCCTTGAAACAGTGTTCTTGGGGTTTCTCTGGAGTGCCATGAAGGAAATCAAGGCTCCTTTCATGTGTGATGTGCAACACAGAATTGCTCTGCACGCAGTGCAGGGGAATCGGGCCTCATCTCGCGGCGAGGGGGAAGTCTCATGGTTTTTCTCGAGTTGCGGCGGGAACCTGGGGTATATTCTCGAGTTACGACGGGGATGGCCCTTCCACCCACGTGTTTCTTCAGCGACGTCAGGACTCCTGCCTAGTTGCGAGGGACAACTCTGGATTCTCCTCGAGGCTTGGCAGGGCAATTGGGACGCCTCTCCAGCTGAGGCGGGAGACCAAGTGTCCCTTTCCAAGTGCCACAGGAATCCTGGGACTCCTATCAAGTTTCACGAGGAGTCAGGCATCGTCTCCTTTGGAGGCACTGATCTCCGCGTACCTCTGGGGTTTTCAAAGGATGTGAGGCTATCGGTCGCGATGAGGTGGGGAACTAAGTCTTTCTGTGCTTTCCACAGGGGATTCAGACATCCTTTCGTCCTGGGAGATGCAAGACGAGCCTGCATTGAAGTCACTGAAGGGATATCCGGCCTTATTTGGAGTCAGGGCATCGCGGTGTCCATTCCACTTGAGGCCGCAAACTCAGGGTCCCTCTCACATACCTAGAGCTGAGAGAAGCCTCCTCTTGAGGTGCTTGTGGTAAGGTGGTATTCCTCTGGAGACGAATCCAGGGACTAACCTCTCTTTTCAAGTTGATTTTTGGTCCACAGAGTTCTTTCGTGTTGCTACAGTGACCTCAGGATCCCTCTAGCCTTGAAACAGTGTTCTTGGGGTTTCTCTGGAGTGCCATCAAGGAAATCAAGGCTCCTTTCATGTGTGGTGTGCAAAACGGAATTGCTCTGCTCGCAGTACAGGGGAATCGGGCCTCATCTCGCATCGAGGGGGAAGTCTCATGGTTTTTCTCGAGTTGCGGCGGGAACCTGGGGTATATTCTCGAGTTACGACGGGGATGGCCCTTCCACCCACGTGTTTGTTCAGCCACGTCAGGACTCCTGCCTAGTTGCGAGGGACAACTCGGGATTCTCCTCGAGGCTTGGCACGGCAATTGGAACGCCTCTCCAGCTGAGGCGGGAGACCAAGGGTCCCTTTCCACGTGCCTCAGGAATCCTGGGACTCCTATCAAGTTTCACGAGGAGTCAGGCATCGTCTCCTTTGGAGGCACTGATCTCCGCGTAACTCTGGAGTTTTCAAAGGATGTGAGGCCTCCGGTCGCGATGAGGTGGGGAACTAGGTGTTTCTCTGTGGTCTCCACAGGGGATTCAGACACCCTTTCGTCTTGGGAGATGCAAGACGAGCCTGCATTCAAGTCACTGCATGGATATCCGGCCTTATTTCGAGTCAGGGCATCGCGGTGTCCATTCCACTTGAAGCCGCAAACTCAGGATCCCTCTCACATACCTAGAGCTGAGAGAAGCCTCCTCTTGAGGTGCTTGTGGTAAGGTGGTATTCCTCTGGAGTCGAAGCCAGGGACTAACCTCTCATCTCGAGTTGATTTTTGGCCCACGGAGCTCTTTCGTGTTGCTACAGTGACCTCAGGATCCCTCTAGCCTTGAAACAGTGTTCTTGGGGTTTCTCTGGAATGCCATCAAGGAAATCAAGGCTCCTTTCATGTGTGATGTGCAAGACGGAATTGCTCTGCACGCAGTGCAGGGGAATCGGGCCTCATCTCGCGGCGAGGGGGAAGTCTCATGGTTTTTCTAGAGTTGCGGCTGGAACCTGGGGTATATTCTCGAGTTACGACGGGGATGGCCCTTCCACCCACGTGTGTGTTCAGCCACGTCAGGACTCTTGCCTAGTTGCGAGACACAACTCGGGATTCTCCTCGAGGCTTGGCAAGGCAATTGGGACGCCTCTCCAGCTGAGGCTGGAGACCAACGTTCCCTTTCCACGTGCCACAGGAATCCTGGGACTCCTATCAAGTTTCACGAGGAGTCAGGCATCGTCTCCTTTGGAGGCACTGATCTCCGCGTACCTCTCGAGTTTTCAAAGGATGTGAGGCCTCCGGTCGCGATGAGGTGGGGAACTAGGTCTTTCTCTGTGGTCTCCACAGGGGATTCAGACATCCTTTCATCTTGGGAGATGCAAGACGAGCCTGCATTCAAGTCACTGCAGGGATATCCAGCCTTATTTCGCGTCAGGGCATCGCGGTGTCCATTCCACTTGAGGCCGCAAACTCAGGGTCCCTCTCACATACCTAGAGCTGAGAGAAGCCTCCTCTTGAGGTGCTTGTGGTAAGGTGGTATTCCTCTGGAGTCGAAACCAGGGACTAACCTCTCATCTCGAGTTGATTTTTGGCCCACGGAGCTCTTTCGTGTTGCTACAGTGACCTCAGGATCCCTCTAGCCTTGAAACAGTGTTCTTGGGGTTTCTCTGGAGTGCCATCAAGGAAATCAAGGCTCCTTTCATGTGTGATGTGCAAAACGGAATTGCTCTGCACGCAGTGCAGGGGAATCGGGCCTCATCTCGCGGCGAGGGGGAAGTCTCATGGTTTTTCTCGAGTTGCGGCGGGAACCTGGGGTATATTCTCGAGTTACGACGGGGATGTCCCTTCCACCCACGTGTTTCTTCAGCGACGTCAGGACTCCTGCCTAGTTGCGAGGGACAACTCTGGATTCTCCTCGAGGCTTGGCAGGGCAATTGGGACGCCTCTCCAGCTGAGGCGGGAGACCAAGTGTCCCTTTCCAAGTGCCACAGGAATCCTGGGACTCCTATCAAGTTTCACGAGGAGTCAGGCATCGTCTCCTTTGGAGGCACTGATCTCCGCGTACCTCTGGGGTTTTCAAAGGATGTGAGGCTATCGGTCGCGATGAGGTGGGGAACTAAGTCTTTCTGTGCTTTCCACAGGGGATTCAGACATCCTTTCGTCCTGGGAGATGCAAGACGAGCCTGCATTGAAGTCACTGCAGGGATATCCGGCCTTATTTGGAGTCAGGGCATCGCGGTGTCCCTTCCACTTGAGGCCGCAAACTCAGGGTCCCTCTCACATACCTAGAGCTGAGAGAAGCCTCCTCTTGAGGTGCTTGTGGTAAGGTGGTATTCCTCTGGAGACGAATCCAGGGACTAACCTCTCTTTTCAAGTTGATTTTTGGTCCACAGAGTTCTTTCGTGTTGCTACAGTGACCTCAGGATCCCTCTATCCTTGAAACAGTGTTCTTGGGGTTTCTCTGGAGTGCCATCAAGGAAATCAAGGCTCCTTTCATGTGTGATGTGCAAGACGGAATTGCTCTGCTCGCAGTACAGGGGAATCGGGCCTCATCTCGCGGCGAGGGGGAAGTCTCATGGTTTTTCTCGAGTTGCGGCGGGAACCTGGGGTATATTCTCGAGTTACGACGGGGATGGCCCTTCCACCCACGTGTTTGTTCACCCACGTCAGGACTCCTGCCTAGTTGCGAGGGACAACTCGGGATTCTCCTCGAGGCTTGGCACGGCAATTGGAACGCCTCTCCAGCTGAGGCGGGAGACCAAGGGTCCCTTTCCACGTGCCACAAGAATCCTGGGACTCCTATCAAGTTTCACGAGGAGTCAGGCATCGTCTCCTTTGGAGGCACTGATCTCCGCGTAACTCTGGAGTTTTCAAAGGATGTGAGGCCTGCGGTCGCGATGAGGTGGGGAACTAGGTGTTTCTCTGTGGTCTCCACAGGGGATTCAGACACCCTTTCGTCTTGGGAGATGCAAGACGAGCCTGCATTCAAGTCACTGCAGGGATATCCGGCCTTATTTCGAGTCAGGGCATCGCGGTGTCCATTCCACTTGAAGCCGCAAACTCAGGGTCCCTCTCACATACCTAGAGCTGAGAGAAGCCTCCTCTTGAGGTGCTTGTGGAAGGTGGTATTCCTCTGGAGTCGAAGCCAGGGGCTAACCTCTCATCTCGAGTTGATTTTTGGCCCACGGAGCTCTTTCGTGTTGCTACAGTGACCTCAGGATCCCTCTAGCCTTGAAACACTGTTCTTGGGGTTTCTCTGGAATGCCATCAAGGAAATCAAGGCTCCTTTCATGTGTGATGTGCAAGACGGAATTGCTCTGCACGCAGTGCAGGGGAATCGGGCCTCATCTCGCGGCGAGTGGGAAGTCTCATGGTTTTTCTCGAGTTGCGGCGGTAACCTGGGGTATATTCTCGAGTTACGACGGGGATGGCCCTTCCACCCACGTGTGTGTTCAGCCACGTCAGGACTCTTGCCTAGTTGCGAGACACAACTCGGGATTCTCCTCGAGGCTTGGCAAGGCAATTGGGACGCCCCTCCATCTGAGGCTGGAGACCAAGGTTCCCTTTCCACGTGCCACAGGAATCCTGGGACTCCTATCAAGTTTCACGAGGAGTCAGGCATCGTCTCCTTTGGAGGCACTGATCTCCGCGTACCTCTCGAGTTTTCAAAGGATGTGAGGCCTCCGGTCGCGATGAGGTGGGGAACTAGGTCTTTTTCTGTGGTCTCCACAGGGGATTCAGACATCCTTTCATCTTGGGAGATGCAAGACGAGCCTGCATTCAAGTCACTGCAGGGATATCCAGCCTTATTTCGCGTCAGGGCATCGCGGTGTCCATTCCACTTGAGGCCGCAAACTCAGGGTCCCTCTCACATACCTAGAGCTGAGAGAAGCCTCCTCTTGAGGTGCTTGTGGTAAGGTGGTATTCCTCTGGAGTCGAAGCCAGGGACTAACCTCTCATCTCGAGTTGATTTTTGGCCCACGGAGCTCTTTCGTGTTGCTACAGTGACCTCAGGATCCCTCTAGCCTTGAAACAGTGTTCTTGGGGTTTCTCTGGAGTGCCATCAAGGAAATCAAGGCTCCTTTCATGTGTGATGTGCAAAACGGAATTGCTCTGCACGCAGTGCAGGGGAATCGGGCCTCATCTCGCGGCGAGGGGGAAGTCTCATGGTTTTTCTCGAGTTGCGGCGGGAACCTGGGGTATATTCTCGAGTTACGACGGGGATGTCCCTTCCACCCACGTGTTTCTTCAGCGACGTCAGGACTCCTGCCTAGTTGCGAGGGACAACTCTGGATTCTCCTCGAGGCTTGGCAGGGCAATTGGGATGCCTCTCCAGCTGAGGCGGGAGACCAAGTGTCCCTTTCCAAGTGCCACAGGAATCCTGGGACTCCTATCAAGTTTCACGAGGAGTCAGGCATCGTCTCCTTTGGAGGCACTGATCTCCGCGTACCTCTGGGGTTTTCAAAGGATGTGAGGCTATCGGTCGCGATGAGGTGGGGAACTAAGTCTTTCTGTGCTTTCCACAGGGGATTCAGACATCCTTTCGTCCTGGGAGATGCAAGACGAGCCTGCATTGAAGTCACTGCAGGGATATCCGGCCTTATTTCGAGTCAGGGCATCGCGGTGTCCATTCCACTTGAGGCCGCAAACTCAGGGTCCCTCTCACATACCTAGAGCTGAGAGAAGCCTCCTCTTGAGGTGCTTGTGGTAAGGTGGTATTCCTCTGGAGACGAATCCAGGGACTAACCTCTCTTTTCAAGTTGATTTTTGGTCCACAGAGTTCTTTCGTGTTGCTACAGTGACCTCAGGATCCCTCTATCCTTGAAACAGTGTTCTTGGGGTTTCTCTGGAGTGCCATCAAGGAAATCAAGGCTCCTTTCATGTGTGATGTGCAAGACGGAATTGCTCTGTTTGCAGTACAGGGGAATCGGGCCTCATCTCGCATCGAGGGGGAAGTCTCATGGTTTTTCTCGAGTTGCGGCGGGAACCTGGGGTATATTCTCGAGTTACGACGGGGATGGCCCTTCCACCCACGTGTTTCTTCAGCCACGTCAGGACTCCTGCCTAGTTGCGAGGGACAACTCGGGATTCTCCTCGAGGCTTGGCACGGCAATTGGAACGCCTCTCCAGCTGAGGCGGGAGACCAAGGGTCCCTTTCCACGTGCCACAAGAATCCTGGGACTCCTATCAAGTTTCACGAGGAGTCAGGCATCGTCTCCTTTGGAGGCACTGATCTCCGCGTACCTCTGGAGTTTTCAAAGGATGTGAGGCCTCCGGTCGCGATGAGGTGGGGAACTAGGTGTTTCTCTGTGGTCTCCACAGGGGATTCAGACACCCTTTCGTCTTGGGAGATGCAAGACGAGCCTGCATTCAAGTCACTGCAGGGATATCCGGCCTTATTTGGAGTCAGGGCATCGCGGTGTCCATTCCACTTGAAGCCGCAAACTCAGGGTCCCTCTCACATACCTAGAGCTGAGAGAAGCCTCCTCTTGAGGTGCTTGTGGAAGGTGGTATTCCTCTGGAGTCGAAGCCAGGGGCTAACCTCTCATCTCGAGTTGATTTTTGGCCCACGGAGCTCTTTCGTGTTGCTACAGTGACCTCAGGATCCCTCTAGCCTTGAAACAGTGTTCTTGGGGTTTCTCTGGAATGCCATCAAGGAAATCAAGGCTCCTTTCATGTGTGATGTGCAAGACGGAATTGCTCTGCACGCAGTGCAGGGGAATCGGGCCTCATCTCGCGGCGAGTGGGAAGTCTCATGGTTTTTCTCGAGTTGCGGCGGTAACCTGGGGTATATTCTCGAGTTACGACGGGGATGGCCCTTCCACCCACGTGTGTGTTCAGCCACGTCAGGACTCTTGCCTAGTTGCGAGACACAACTCGGGATTCTCCTCGAGGCTTGGCAAGGCAATTGGGACGCCCCTCCATCTGAGGCTGGAGACCAAGGTTCCCTTTCCACGTGCCACAAGAATCCTGGGACTCCTATCAAGTTTCACGAGGAGTCAGGCATCGTCTCCTTTGGAGGCACTGATCTCCGCGTACCTCTGGAGTTTTCAAAGGATGTGAGGCCTCCGGTCGCGATGAGGTGGGGAACTAGGTCTTTTTCTGTGGTCTCCACAGGGGATTCAGACATCCTTTCATCTTGGGAGATGCAAGACGAGCCTGCATTCAAGTCACTGCAGGGATATCCAGCCTTATTTCGCGTCAGGGCATCGCGGTGTCCATTCCACTTGAGGCCGCAAACTCAGGGTCCCTCTCACATACCTAGAGCTGAGAGAAGCCTCCTCTTGAGGTGCTTGTGGTAAGGTGGTATTCCTCTGGAGTCGAAGCCAGGGACTAACCTCTCATCTCGAGTTGATTTTTGGCCCACGGAGCTCTTTCGTGTTGCTACAGTGACCTCAGGATCCCTCTAGCCTTGAAACAGTGTTCTTGGGGTTTCTCTGGAGTGCCATCAAGGAAATCAAGGCTCCTTTCATGTGTGATGTGCATAACGGAATTGCTCAGCACGCAGTGCAGGGGAATCGGGCCTCATCTCGCGGCGAGGGGGAAGTCTCATGGTTTTTCTCGAGTTGCGGCGGGAACCTGGGGTATATTCTCGAGTTACGACGGGGATGTCCCTTCCACCCACGTGTTTCTTCAGCGACGTCAGGACTCCTGCCTAGTTGCGAGGGACAACTCTGGATTCTCCTCGAGGCTTGGCAGGGCAATTGGGACGCCTCTCCAGCTGAGGCGGGAGACCAAGTGTCCCTTTCCAAGTGCCACAGGAATCCTGGGACTCCTATCAAGTTTCACGAGGAGTCAGGCATCGTCTCCTTTGGAGGCACTGATCTCCGCGTACCTCTGGGGTTTTCAAAGGATGTGAGGCTATCGGTCGCGATGAGGTGGGGAACTAAGTCTTTCTGTGCTTTCCACAGGGGATTCAGACATCCTTTCGTCCTGGGAGATGCAAGACGAGCCTGCATTGAAGTCACTGCAGGGATATCCGGCCTTATTTGGAGTCAGGGCATCGCGGTGTCCATTCCACTTGAGGCCGCAAACTCAGGGTCCCTCTCACATACCTAGAGCTGAGAGAAGCCTCCTCTTGAGGTGCTTGTGGTAAGGTGGTATTCCTCTGGAGACGAATCCAGGGACTAACCTCTCTTTTCAAGTTGATTTTTGGTCCACAGAGTTCTTTCGTGTTGCTACAGTGACCTCAGGATCCCTCTATCCTTGAAACAGTGTTCTTGGGGTTTCTCTGGAGTGCCATCAAGGAAATCAAGGCTCCTTTCATGTGTGATGTGCAAGATGGAATTGCTCTGCTCGCAGTACAGGGGAATCGGGCCTCATCTCGCATCGAGGGGGAAGTCTCATGGTTTTTCTCGAGTTGCGGCGGGAACCTGGGGTATATTCTCGAGTTACGACGGGGATGGCCCTTCCACCCACGTGTTTCTTCAGCCACGTCAGGACTCCTGCCTAGTTGCGAGGGACAACTCGGGATTCTCCTCGAGGCTTGGCACGGCAATTGGAACGCCTCTCCAGCTGAGGCGGGGACCAAGGGTCCCTTTCCACGTGCCACAAGAATCCTGGGACTCCTATCAAGTTTCACGAGGAGTCAGGCATCGTCTCCTTTGGAGGCACTGATCTCCGCGTACCTCTGGAGTTTTCAAAGGATGTGAGGCCTCCGGTCGCGATGAGGTGGGGAACTAGGTGTTTCTCTGTGGTCTCCACAGGGGATTCAGACACCCTTTCGTCTTGGGAGATGCAAGACGAGCCTGCATTCAAGTCACTGCAGGGATATCCGGCCTTATTTCGAGTCAGGGCATCGCGGTGTCCATTCCACTTGAAGCCGCAAACTCAGGGTCCCTCTCACATACCTAGAGCTGAGAGAAGCCTCCTCTTGAGGTGCTTGTGGTAAGGTGGTATTCCTCTGGAGTCGAAGCCAGGGGCTAACCTCTCATCTCGAGTTGATTTTTGGCCCACGGAGCTCTTTCGTGTTGCTACAGTGACCTCAGGATCCCTCTAGCCTTGAAACAGTGTTCTTGGGGTTTCTCTGGAATGCCATCAAGGAAATCAAGGCTCCTTTCATGTGTGATGTGCAAGACGGAATTGCTCTGCACGCAGTGCAGGGGAATCGGGCCTCATCTCGCGGCGAGGGGGAAGTCTCATGGTTTTTCTCGAGTTGCGGCTGGAACCTGGGGTATATTCTCGAGTTACGACGGGGATGGCCCTTCCACCCACGTGTGTGTTCAGCCACGTCAGGACTCTTGCCTAGTTGCGAGACACAACTCGGGATTCTCCTCGAGGCTTGGCAAGGCAATTGGGATGCCTCTCCAGCTGAGGCGGGAGACCAAGGTTCCCTTTCCACGTGCCACAGGAATCCTGGGACTCCTATCAAGTTTCACGAGGAGTCAGGCATCCATCGTCTCCTTTGGAGGCACTGATCTCCGCGTACCTCTCGAGTTTTCAAAGGATGTGAGGCCTCCGGTCGCGATGAGGTGGGGAACTAGGTCTTTTTCTGTGGTCTCCACAGGGGATTCAGACATCCTTTCATCTTGGGAGATGCAAGACGAGCCTGCATTCAAGTCACTGCAGGGATATCCAGCCTTATTTCGCGTCAGGGCATCGCAGTGTCCATTCCACTTGAGGCCGCAAACTCAGGGTCCCTCTCACATACCTAGAGCTGAGAGAAGCCTCCTCTTGAGGTGCTTGTGGTAAGTTGGTATTCCTCAGGAGTCGAAGCCAGGGACTAACCTCTCATCTCGTGTTGATTCTTGGTCCACGGAGCTCTTTCGTGTTGCTACAGTGACCTCAGGATCCCTCTAACCTTGAAACAGTGTTCTTGGGGTTTCTCTGGAGTGCCATGAAGGAAATCAAGGCTCCTTTCATGTGTGATGTGCAAGACGGAATTGCTCTGCACGCAGTGCAGGGGAATCGGGCCTCATCTCGCGGCGAGGGGGAAGTCTCATGGTTTTTCTCGAGTTGCGGCGGGAACCTGGGGTATATTCTCGAGTTACGACGGGGATGGCCCTTCCACCCACGTGTTTCTTCAGCGACGTCAGGACTCCTGCCTAGTTGCGAGGGACAACTCGGGATTCTCCTCGAGGCTTTGCAGGGCAATTGGGACGCCTCTCCAGCTGAGGCGGGAGACCAAGGGTCCCTTTCCACGTGCCACAGGAATCCTGGGTCTCCTATCAAGTTTCACGAGGAGTCAGGCATCGTCTCCTTTGGAGGCACTGATCTCCGCGTACCTCTGGAGTTTTCAAAGGATGTGAGGCCTCCGGTCGCGATGAGGTGGGGAACTAGGTGTTTCTCTGTGGTCTCCACAGGGGATTCAGACATCCTTTCGTCTTGGGAGCTGCAAGACGAGCCTGCATTCAAGTCACTGCAGGGATATCCGGCCTTATTTTGAGTCAGGGCATCGCGGTGTCCATTCCACTTGAGGCCGCAAACTCAGGGTCCCTCTCACATACCTAGAGCTGAGAGAAGCCTTCTCTTGAGGTGCTTGTGGTAAGGTGGTATTCCTCTGGAGTCGAAGCCAGGGACTAACCTCTCTTTTCGAGTTGATTTTTGGTCCACAGAGTTCTTTCGTGTTGCTACAGTGACCTCAGGATCCCTCTAGCCTTGAAACAGTGTTCTTGGGGTTTCTCTGGAGTGCCATGAAGGAAATCAAGGCTCCTTTCATGTGTGATGTGCAAGACGGAATTGCTCTGCACGCAGTGCAGGGGAATCGGGCCTCATCTCGCGGCAAGGGGGAAGTCTCATGGTTTTTCTCGAGTTGCGGCGGGAACCTTGGGTATATTCTCGAGTTACGACGGGGATGGCCCTTCCACCCACGTGTTTCTTCAGCGACGTCAGAACTCCTGCCTAGTTGCGAGGGACAACTCTGGATTCTCCTCGAGGCTTGGCAGGGCAATTGGGACGCCTCTCCAGCTGAGGCGGGAGACCAAGTGTCCCTTTCCAAGTGCCACAGGAATCCTGGGACTCCTATCAAGTTTCACGAGGAGTCAGGCATCGTCTCCTTTGGAGGCACTGATCTCCGCGTACCTCTGGGGTTTTCAAAGGATGTGAGGCTATCGGTCGCGATGAGGTGGGGAACTAAGTCTTTCTCTGTGCTTTCCACAGGGGATTCAGACATCCTTTCGTCCTGGGAGATGCAAGACGAGCCTGCATTCAAGTCACTGCAGGGATATCCGGCCTTATTTCGAGTCAGGGCATCGCGGTGTCCATTCCACTTGAGGCCGCAAACTCAGGATCCCTCTCACATACCTAGAGCTGAGAGAAGCCTCCTCTTGAGGTGCTTGTGGTAAGGTGGTATTCCTCTGGAGACGAATCCAGGGACTAACCTCTCTTTTCAAGTTGATTTTTGGTCCACAGAGTTCTTTCGTGTTGCTACAGTGACCTCAGGATCCCTCTATCCTTGAAACAGTGTTCTTGGGGTTTCTCTGGAGTGCCATCAAGGAAATCAAGGCTCCTTTCATGTGTGATGTGCAAGACGGAATTGCTCTGCTCGCAGTACAGGGGAATCGGGCCTCATCTCGCATCGAGGGGGAAGTCTCATGGTTTTTCTCGAGTTGCGGCGGGAACCTGGGGTATATTCTCGAGTTACGACGGGGATGGCCCTTCCACCCACGTGTTTCTTCAGCCACGTCAGGACTCCTGCCTAGTTGCGAGGGACAACTCGGGATTCTCCTCGAGGCTTTGCAGGGCAATTGGGACGCCTCTCCAGCTGAGGCGGGAGACCAAGGGTCCCTTTCCACGTGCCACAAGAATCCTGGGACTCCTATCAAGTTTCACGAGGAGTCAGGCATCGTCTCCTTTGGAGGCACTGATCTCCGCGTACCTCTGGAGTTTTCAAAGGATGTGAGGCCTCCGGTCGCGATGAGGTGGGGAACTAGGTGTTTCTCTGTGGTCTCCACAGGGGATTCAGACACCCTTTCGTCTTGGGAGATGCAAGACGAGCCTGCATTCAAGTCACTGCAGGGATATCCGGCCTTATTTCGAGTCAGGGCATCGCGGTGTCCATTCCACTTGAAGCCGCAAACTCAGGGTCCCTCTCACATACCTAGAGCTGAGAGAAGCCTCCTCTTGAGGTGCTTGTGGTAAGGTGGTATTCCTCTGGAGTCGAAGCCTGGGGCTAACCTCTCAGCTCGAGTTGATTTTTGGCCCACAGAGCTCTTTCGTGTTGCTACAGTGACCTCAGGATCCCTCTAGCCTTGAAACAGTGTTCTTGGGGTTTCTCTGGAATGCCATCAAGGAAATCAAGGCTCCTTTCATGTGTGATGTGCAAGACGGAATTGCTCTGCACGCAGTGCAGGGGAATCGGGCCTCATCTCGCGGCGAGGGGGAAGTCTCATGGTTTTTCTCGAGTTGCGGCGGGAACCTGGGGTATATTCTCGAGTTACGACGGGGATGGCCCTTCCACCCACGTGTGTGTTCAGCCACGTCAGGACTCTTGCCTAATTGCGAGACACAACTCGGGATTCTCCTCGAGGCTTGGCAAGGCAATTGGGATGCCTCTCCAGCTGAGGCGGGAGACCAAGGTTCCCTTTCCACGTGCCACAGGAATCCTGGGACTCCTATCAAGTTTCACGAGGAGTCAGGCATCCATCGTCTCCTTTGGAGGCACTGATCTCCGCGTACCTCTCGAGTTTTCAAAGGATGTGAGGCCTCCGGTCGCGATGAGGTGGGGAACTAGGTCTTTTTCTGTGGTCTCCACAGGGGATTCAGACATCCTTTCATCTTGGGAGATGCAAGACGAGCCTGCATTCAAGTCACTGCAGGGATAGCCAGCCTTATTTCGCGTCAGGGCATCGCAGTGTCCATTCCACTTGAGGCCGCAAACTCAGGGTCCCTCTCACATACCTAGAGCTGAGAGAAGCCTCCTCTTGAGGTGCTTGTGGTAAGTTGGTATTCCTCAGGAGTCGAAGCCAGGGACTAACCTCTCATCTCGTGTTGATTCTTGGTCCACGGAGCTCTTTCGTGTTGCTACAGTGACCTCAGGATCCCTCTAACCTTGAAACAGTGTTCTTGGGGTTTCTCTGGAGTGCCATGAAGGAAATCAAGGCTCCTTTCATGTGTGATGTGCAAGACGGAATTGCTCTGCACGCAGTGCAGGGGAATCGGGCCTCATCTCGCGGCGAGGGGGAAGTCTCATGGTTTTTCTCGAGTTGCGGCGGGAACCTGGGGTATATTCTCGAGTTACGACGGGGATGGCCCTTCCACCCACGTGTTTCTTCAGCGACGTCAGGACTCCTGCCTAGTTGCGAGGGACAACTCGGGATTCTCCTCGAGGCTTTGCAGGGCAATTGGGACGCCTCTCCAGCTGAGGCGGGAGACCAAGGGTCCCTTTCCACGTGCCACAGGAATCCTGGGTCTCCTATCAAGTTTCACGAGGAGTCAGGCATCGTCTCCTTTGGAGGCACTGATCTCCGCGTACCTCTGGAGTTTTCAAAGGATGTGAGGCCTCCGGTCGCGATGAGGTGGGGAACTAGGTGTTTCTCTGTGGTCTCCACAGGGGATTCAGACATCCTTTCGTCTTGGGAGCTGCAAGACGAGCCTGCATTCAAGTCACTGCAGGGATATCCGGCCTTATTTTGAGTCAGGGCATCGCGGTGTCCATTCCACTTGAGGCCGCAAACTCAGGGTCCCTCTCACATACCTAGAGCTGAGAGAAGCCTTCTCTTGAGGTGCTTGTGGTAAGGTGGTATTCCTCTGGAGTCGAAGCCAGGGACTAACCTCTCTTTTCGAGTTGATTTTTGGTCCACAGAGTTCTTTCGTGTTGCTACAGTGACCTCAGGATCCCTCTAGCCTTGAAACAGTGTTCTTGGGGTTTCTCTGGAGTGCCATGAAGGAAATCAAGGCTCCTTTCATGTGTGATGTGCAAGACGGAATTGCTCTGCACGCAGTGCAGGGGAATCGGGCCTCATCTCGCGGCAAGGGGGAAGTCTCATGGTTTTTCTCGAGTTGCGGCGGGAACCTTGGGTATATTCTCGAGTTACGACGGGGATGGCCCTTCCACCCACGTGTTTCTTCAGCGACGTCAGAACTCCTGCCTAGTTGCGAGGGACAACTCGGGATTCTCCTCGAGGCTTGGCAGGGCAATTGGGACGCCTCTCCAGCTGAGGCGGGAGACCAAGTGTCCCTTTCCAAGTGCCACAGGAATCCTGGGACTCCTATCAAGTTTCACGAGGAGTCAGGCATCGTCTCCTTTGGAGGCACTGATCTCCGCGTACCTCTGGGGTTTTCAAAGGATGTGAGGCCTCCGGTCGCGATGAGGTGGGGAACTAAGTCTTTCTCTGTGCTTTCCACAGGGGATTCAGACATCCTTTCGTCCTGGGAGATGCAAGACGAGCCTGCATTCAAGTCACTGCAGGGATATCCGGCCTTATTTCGAGTCAGGGCATCGCGGTGTCCCTTCCACTTGAGGCCGCAAACTCAGGATCCCTCTCACATACCTAGAGCTGAGAGAAGCCTCCTCTTGAGGTGCTTGTGGTAAGGTGGTATTCCTCTGGAGACGAATCCAGGGACTAACCTCTCTTTTCAAGTTGATTTTTGGTCCACAGAGTTCTTTCGTGTTGCTACAGTGACCTCAGGATCCCTCTATCCTTGAAACAGTGTTCTTGGGGTTTCTCTGGAGTGCCATCAAGGAAATCAAGGCTCCTTTCATGTGTGATGTGCAAGACGGAATTGCTCTGCTCGCAGTACAGGGGAATCGGGCCTCATCTCGCATCGAGGGGGAAGTCTCATGGTTTTTCTCGAGTTGCGGCGGGAACCTGGGGTATATTCTCGAGTTACGACGGGGATGGCCCTTCCACCCACGTGTTTCTTCAGCCACGTCAGGACTCCTGCCTAGTTGCGAGGGACAACTCGGGATTCTCCTCGAGGCTTTGCAGGGCAATTGGGACGCCTCTCCAGCTGAGGCGGGAGACCAAGGGTCCCTTTCCACGTGCCACAAGAATCCTGGGACTCCTATCAAGTTTCACGAGGAGTCAGGCATCGTCTCCTTTGGAGGCACTGATCTCCGCGTACCTCTGGAGTTTTCAAAGGATGTGAGGCCTCCGGTCGCGATGAGGTGGGGAACTAGGTGTTTCTCTGTGGTCTCCACAGGGGATTCAGACACCCTTTCGTCTTGGGAGATGCAAGACGAGCCTGCATTCAAGTCACTGCAGGGATATCCGGCCTTATTTCGAGTCAGGGCATCGCGGTGTCCATTCCACTTGAAGCCGCAAACTCAGGGTCCCTCTCACATACCTAGAGCTGAGAGAAGCCTCCTCTTGAGGTGCTTGTGGTAAGGTGGTATTCCTCTGGAGTCGAAGCCTGGGGATAACCTCTCAGCTCGAGTTGATTTTTGGCCCACAGAGCTCTTTCGTGTTGCTACAGTGACCTCAGGATCCCTCTAGCCTTGAAACAGTGTTCTTGGGGTTTCTCTGGAATGCCATCAAGGAAATCAAGGCTCCTTTCATGTGTGATGTGCAAGACGGAATTGCTCTGCACGCAGTGCAGGGGAATCGGGCCTCATCTCGCGGCGAGGGGGAAGTCTCATGGTTTTTCTCGAGTTGCGGCTGGAACCTGGGGTATATTCTCGAGTTACGACGGGGATGGCCCTTCCACCCACGTGTGTGTTCAGCCACGTCAGGACTCTTGCCTAATTGCGAGACACAACTCGGGATTCTCCTCGAGGCTTGGCAAGGCAATTGGGATGCCTCTCCAGCTGAGGCGGGAGACCAAGATTCCCTTTCCACGTGCCACAGGAATCCTGGGACTCCTATCAAGTTTCACGAGGAGTCAGGCATCCATCGTCTCCTTTGGAGGCACTGATCTCCGCGTACCTCTCGAGTTTTCAAAGGATGTGAGGCCTCCGGTCGCGATGAGGTGGGGAACTAGGTCTTTTTCTGTGGTCTCCACAGGGGATTCAGACATCCTTTCATCTTGGGAGATGCAAGACGAGCCTGCATTCAAGTCACTGCAGGGATATCCAGCCTTATTTCGCGTCAGGGCATCGCAGTGTCCATTCCACTTGAGGCCGCAAACTCAGGGTCCCTCTCACATACCTAGAGCTGAGAGAAGCCTCCTCTTGAGGTGCTTGTGGTAAGTTGGTATTCCTCAGGAGTCGAAGCCAGGGACTAACCTCTCATCTCGTGTTGATTCTTGGTCCACGGAGCTCTTTCGTGTTGCTACAGTGACCTCAGGATCCCTCTAGCCTTGAAACAGTGTTCTTGGGGTTTCTCTGGAGTGCCATGAAGGAAATCAAGGCTCCTTTCATGTGTGATGTGCAAGACGGAATTGCTCTGCACGCAGTGCAGGGGAATCGGGCCTCATCTCGCGGCGAGGGGGAAGTCTCATGGTTTTTCTCGAGTTGCGGCGGGAACCTGGGGTATATTCTCGAGTTACGACGGGGATGGCCCTTCCACCCACGTGTTTCTTCAGCGACGTCAGGACTCCTGCCTAGTTGCGAGGGACAACTCGGGATTCTCCTCGAGGCTTTGCAGGGCAATTGGGACGCCTCTCCAGCTGAGGCGGGAGACCAAGGGTCCCTTTCCACGTGCCACAGGAATCCTGGGTCTCCTATCAAGTTTCACGAGGAGTCAGGCATCGTCTCCTTTGGAGGCACTGATCTCCGCGTACCTCTGGAGTTTTCAAAGGATGTGAGGCCTCCGGTCGCGATGAGGTGGGGAACTAGGTGTTTCTCTGTGGTCTCCACAGGGGATTCAGACATCCTTTCGTCTTGGGAGCTGCAAGACGAGCCTGCATTCAAGTCACTGCAGGGATATCCGGCCTATTTTGAGTCAGGGCATCGCGGTGTCCATTCCACTTGAGGCCGCAAACTCAGGGTCCCTCTCACATACCTAGAGCTGAGAGAAGCCTTCTCTTGAGGTGCTTGTGGTAAGGTGGTATTCCTCTGGAGTCGAAGCCAGGGACTAACCTCTCTTTTCGAGTTGATTTTTGGTCCACAGAGTTCTTTCGTGTTGCTACAGTGACCTCAGGATCCCTCTAGCCTTGAAACAGTGTTCTTGGGGTTTCTCTGGAGTGCCATGAAGGAAATCAAGGCTCCTTTCATGTGTGATGTGCAAGACGGAATTGCTCTGCACGCAGTGCAGGGGAATCGGGCCTCATCTCGCGGCAAGGGGGAAGTCTCATGGTTTTTCTCGAGTTGCGGCGGGAACCTTGGGTATATTCTCGAGTTACGACGGGGATGGCCCTTCCACCCACGTGTTTCTTCAGCGACGTCAGAACTCCTGCCTAGTTGCGAGGGACAACTCTGGATTCTCCTCGAGGCTTGGCAGGGCAATTGGGACGCCTCTCCAGCTGAGGCGGGAGACCAAGTGTCCCTTTCCAAGTGCCACAGGAATCCTGGGACTCCTATCAAGTTTCACGAGGAGTCAGGCATCGTCTCCTTTGGAGGCACTGATCTCCGCGTACCTCTGGGGTTTTCAAAGGATGTGAGGCTATCGGTCGCGATGAGGTGGGGAACTAAGTCTTTCTCTGTGCTTTCCACAGGGGATTCAGACATCCTTTCGTCCTGGGAGATGCAAGACGAGCCTGCATTCAAGTCACTGCAGGGATATCCGGCCTTATTTCGAGTCAGGGCATCGCGGTGTCCATTCCACTTGAGGCCGCAAACTCAGGATCCCTCTCACATACCTAGAGCTGAGAGAAGCCTCCTCTTGAGGTGCTTGTGGTAAGGTGGTATTCCTCTGGAGACGAATCCAGGGACTAACCTCTCTTTTCAAGTTGATTTTTGGTCCACAGAGTTCTTTCGTGTTGCTACAGTGACCTCAGGATCCCTCTATCCTTGAAACAGTGTTCTTGGGGTTTCTCTGGAGTGCCATCAAGGAAATCAAGGCTCCTTTCATGTGTGATGTGCAAGACGGAATTGCTCTGCTCGCAGTACAGGGGAATCGGGCCTCATCTCGCATCGAGGGGGAAGTCTCATGGTTTTTCTCGAGTTGCGGCGGGAACCTGGGATATATTCTCGAGTTACGACGGGGATGGCCCTTCCACCCACGTGTTTCTTCAGCCACGTCAGGACTCCTGCCTAGTTGCGAGGGACAACTCGGGATTCTCCTCGAGGCTTTGCAGGGCAATTGGGACGCCTCTCCAGCTGAGGCGGGAGACCAAGGGTCCCTTTCCACGTGCCACAAGAATCCTGGGACTCCTATCAAGTTTCACGAGGAGTCAGGCATCGTCTCCTTTGGAGGCACTGATCTCCGCGTACCTCTGGAGTTTTCAAAGGATGTGAGGCCTCCGGTCGCGATGAGGTGGGGAACTAGGTGTTTCTCTGTGGTCTCCACAGGGGATTCAGACACCCTTTCGTCTTGGGAGATGCAAGACGAGCCTGCATTCAAGTCACTGCAGGGATATCCGGCCTTATTTCGAGTCAGGGCATCGCGGTGTCCATTCCACTTGAAGCCGCAAACTCAGGGTCCCTCTCACATACCTAGAGCTGAGAGAAGCCTCCTCTTGAGGTGCTTGTGGTAAGGTGGTATTCCTCTGGAGTCGAAGCCTGGGGCTAACCTCTCAGCTCGAGTTGATTTTTGGCCCACAGAGCTCTTTCGTGTTGCTACAGTGACCTCAGGATCCCTCTAGCCTTGAAACAGTGTTCTTGGGGTTTCTCTGGAATGCCATCAAGGAAATCAAGGCTCCTTTCATGTGTGATGTGCAAGACGGAATTGCTCTGCACGCAGTGCAGGGGAATCGGGCCTCATCTCGCGGCGAGGGGGAAGTCTCATGGTTTTTCTCGAGTTGCGGCTGGAACCTGGGGTATATTCTCGAGTTACGACGGGGATGGCCCTTCCACCCACGTGTGTGTTCAGCCACGTCAGGACTCTTGCCTAATTGCGAGACACAACTCGGGATTCTCCTCGAGGCTTGGCAAGGCAATTGGGATGCCTCTCCAGCTGAGGCGGGAGACCAAGATTCCCTTTCCACGTGCCACAGGAATCCTGGGACTCCTATCAAGTTTCACGAGGAGTCAGGCATCCATCGTCTCCTTTGGAGGCACTGATCTCCGCGTACCTCTCGAGTTTTCAAAGGATGTGAGGCCTCCGGTCGCGATGAGGTGGGGAACTAGGTCTTTTTCTGTGGTCTCCACAGGGGATTCAGACATCCTTTCATCTTGGGAGATGCAAGACGAGCCTGCATTCAAGTCACTGCAGGGATATCCAGCCTTATTTCGCGTCAGGGCATCGCAGTGTCCATTCCACTTGAGGCCGCAAACTCAGGGTCCCTCTCACATACCTAGAGCTGAGAGAAGCCTCCTCTTGAGGTGCTTGTGGTAAGTTGGTATTCCTCAGGAGTCGAAGCCAGGGACTAACCTCTCATCTCGTGTTGATTCTTGGTCAACGGAGCTCTTTCGTGTTGCTACAGTGACCTCAGGATCCCTCTAACCTTGAAACAGTGTTCTTGGGGTTTCTCTGGAGTGCCATGAAGGAAATCAAGGCTCCTTTCATGTGTGATGTGCAAGACGGAATTGCTCTGCACGCAGTGCAGGGGAATCGGGCCTCATCTCGCGGCGAGGGGGAAGTCTCATGGTTTTTCTCGAGTTGCGGCGGGAACCTGGGGTATATTCTCGAGTTACGACGGGGATGGCCCTTCCACCCACGTGTTTCTTCAGCGACGTCAGGACTCCTGCCTAGTTGCGAGGGACAACTCGGGATTCTCCTCGAGGCTTTGCAGGGCAATTGGGACGCCTCTCCAGCTGAGGCGGGAGACCAAGGGTCCCTTTCCACGTGCCACAGGAATCCTGGGTCTCCTATCAAGTTTCACGAGGAGTCAGGCATCGTCTCCTTTGGAGGCACTGATCTCCGCGTACCTCTGGAGTTTTCAAAGGATGTGAGGCCTCCGGTCGCGATGAGGTGGGGAACTAGGTGTTTCTCTGTGGTCTCCACAGGGGATTCAGACATCCTTTCGTCTTGGGAGCTGCAAGACGAGCCTGCATTCAAGTCACTGCAGGGATATCCGGCCTTATTTTGAGTCAGGGCATCGCGGTGTCCATTCCACTTGAGGCCGCAAACTCAGGGTCCCTCTCACATACCTAGAGCTGAGAGAAGCCTCCTCTTGAGGTGCTTGTGGTAAGGTGGTATTCCTCTGGAGTCGAAGCCAGGGACTAACCTCTCTTTTCGAGTTGATTTTTGGTCCACAGAGTTCTTTCGTGTTGCTACAGTGACCTCAGGATCCCTCTAGCCTTGAAACAGTGTTCTTGGGGTTTCTCTGGAGTGCCATGAAGGAAATCAAGGCTCCTTTCATGTGTGATGTGCAAGACGGAATTGCTCTGCACGCAGTGCAGGGGAATCGGGCCTCATCTCGCGGCAAGGGGGAAGTCTCATGGTTTTTCTCGAGTTGCGGCGGGAACCTTGGGTATATTCTCGAGTTACGACGGGGATGGCCCTTCCACCCACGTGTTTCTTCAGCGACGTCAGAACTCCTGCCTAGTTGCGAGGGACAACTCTGGATTCTCCTCGAGGCTTGGCAGGGCAATTGGGACGCCTCTCCAGCTGAGGCGGGAGACCAAGTGTCCCTTTCCAAGTGCCACAGGAATCCTGGGACTCCTATCAAGTTTCACGAGGAGTCAGGCATCGTCTCCTTTGGAGGCACTGATCTCCGCGTACCTCTGGGGTTTTCAAAGGATGTGAGGCTATCGGTCGCGATGAGGTGGGGAACTAAGTCTTTCTCTGTGCTTTCCACAGGGGATTCAGACATCCTTTCGTCCTGGGAGATGCAAGACGAGCCTGCATTCAAGTCACTGCAGGGATATCCGGCCTTATTTCGAGTCAGGGCATCGCGGTGTCCATTCCACTTGAGGCCGCAAACTCAGGATCCCTCTCACATACCTAGAGCTGAGAGAAGCCTCCTCTTGAGGTGCTTGTGGTAAGGTGGTATTCCTCTGGAGACGAATCCAGGGACTAACCTCTCTTTTCAAGTTGATTTTTGGTCCACAGAGTTCTTTCGTGTTGCTACAGTGACCTCAGGATCCCTCTATCCTTGAAACAGTGTTCTTGGGGTTTCTCTGGAGTGCCATCAAGGAAATCAAGGCTCCTTTCATGTGTGATGTGCAAGACGGAATTGCTCTGCTCGCAGTACAGGGGAATCGGGCCTCATCTCGCATCGAGGGGGAAGTCTCATGGTTTTTCTCGAGTTGCGGCGGGAACCTGGGGTATATTCTCGAGTTACGACGGGGATGGCCCTTCCACCCACGTGTTTCTTCAGCCACGTCAGGACTCCTGCCTAGTTGCGAGGGACAACTCGGGATTCTCCTCGAGGCTTTGCAGGGCAATTGGGACGCCTCTCCAGCTGAGGCGGGAGACCAAGGGTCCCTTTCCACGTGCCACAAGAATCCTGGGACTCCTATCAAGTTTCACGAGGAGTCAGGCATCGTCTCCTTTGGAGGCACTGATCTCCGCGTACCTCTGGAGTTTTCAAAGGATGTGAGGCCTCCGGTCGCGATGAGGTGGGGAACTAGGTGTTTCTCTGTGGTCTCCACAGGGGATTCAGACACCCTTTCGTCTTGGGAGATGCAAGACGAGCCTGCATTCAAGTCACTGCAGGGATATCCGGCCTTATTTCGAGTCAGGGCATCGCGGTGTCCATTCCACTTGAAGCCGCAAACTCAGGGTCCCTCTCACATACCTAGAGCTGAGAGAAGCCTCCTCTTGAGGTGCTTGTGGTAAGGTGGTATTCCTCTGGAGTCGAAGCCTGGGGCTAACCTCTCAGCTCGAGTTGATTTTTGGCCCACAGAGCTCTTTCGTGTTGCTACAGTGACCTCAGGATCCCTCTAGCCTTGAAACAGTGTTCTTGGGGTTTCTCTGGAATGCCATCAAGGAAATCAAGGCTCCTTTCATGTGTGATGTGCAAGACGGAATTGCTCTGCACGCAGTGCAGGGGAATCGGGCCTCATCTCGCGGCGAGGGGGAAGTCTCATGTTTTTTCTCGAGTTACGGCTGGAACCTGGGGTATATTCTCGAGTTACGACGGGGATGGCCCTTCCACCCACGTGTGTGTTCAGCCACGTCAGGACTCTTGCCTAATTGCGAGACACAACTCGGGATTCTCCTCGAGGCTTGGCAAGGCAATTGGGATGCCTCTCCAGCTGAGGCGGGAGACCAAGGTTCCCTTTCCACGTGCCACAGGAATCCTGGGACTCCTATCAAGTTTCACGAGGAGTCAGGCATCCATCGTCTCCTTTGGAGGCACTGATCTCCGCGTACCTCTCGAGTTTTCAAAGGATGTGAGGCCTCCGGTCGCGATGAGGTGGGGAACTAGGTCTTTTTCTGTGGTCTCCACAGGGGATTCAGACATCCTTTCATCTTGGGAGATGCAAGACGAGCCTGCATTCAAGTCACTGCAGGGATATCCAGCCTTATTTCGCGTCAGGGCATCGCAGTGTCCATTCCACTTGAGGCCGCAAACTCAGGGTCCCTCTCACATACCTAGAGCTGAGAGAAGCCTCCTCTTGAGGTGCTTGTGGTAAGTTGGTATTCCTCAGGAGTCGAAGCCAGGGACTAACCTCTCATCTCGTGTTGATTCTTGGTCCACGGAGCTCTTTCGTGTTGCTACAGTGACCTCAGGATCCCTCTAACCTTGAAACAGTGTTCTTGGGGTTTCTCTGGAGTGCCATGAAGGAAATCAAGGCTCCTTTCATGTGTGATGTGCAAGACGGAATTGCTCTGCACGCAGTGCAGGGGAATCGGGCCTCATCTCGCGGCGAGGGGGAAGTCTCATGGTTTTTCTCGAGTTGCGGCGGGAACCTGGGGTATATTCTCGAGTTACGACGGGGATGGCCCTTCCACCCACGTGTTTCTTCAGCGACGTCAGGACTCCTGCCTAGTTGCGAGGGACAACTCGGGATTCTCCTCGAGGCTTTGCAGGGCAATTGGGACGCCTCTCCAGCTGAGGCTGGAGACCAAGGGTCCCTTTCCACGTGCCACAGGAATCCTGGGTCTCCTATCAAGTTTCACGAGGAGTCAGGCATCGTCTCCTTTGGAGGCACTGATCTCCACGTACCTCTGGAGTTTTCAAAAGATGTGAGGCCTCCGGTCGCGATGAGGTGGGGAACTAGGTGTTTCTCTGTGGTCTCCACAGGGGATTCAGACATCCTTTCGTCTTGGGAGCTGCAAGACGAGCCTGCATTCAAGTCACTGCAGGGATATCCGGCCTTATTTTGAGTCAGGGCATCGCGGTGTCCATTCCACTTGAGGCCGCAAACTCAGGGTCCCTCTCACATACCTAGAGCTGAGAGAAGCCTTCTCTTGAGGTGCTTGTGGTAAGGTGGTATTCCTCTGGAGTCGAAGCCAGGGACTAACCTCTCTTTTCGAGTTGATTTTTGGTCCACAGAGTTCTTTCGTGTTGCTACAGTGACCTCAGGATCCCTCTAGCCTTGAAACAGTGTTCTTGGGGTTTCTCTGGAGTGCCATGAAGGAAATCAAGGCTCCTTTCATGTGTGATGTGCAAGACGGAATTGCTCTGCACGCAGTGCAGGGGAATCGGGCCTCATCTCGCGGCAAGGGGGAAGTCTCATGGTTTTTCTCGAGTTGCGGCGGGAACCTTGGGTATATTCTCGAGTTACGACGGGGATGGCCCTTCCACCCACGTGTTTCTTCAGCGACGTCAGGACTCCTGCCTAGTTGCGAGGGACAACTCTGGATTCTCCTCGAGGCTTGGCAGGGCAATTGGGACGCCTCTCCAGCTGAGGCGGGAGACCAAGTGTCCCTTTCCAAGTGCCACAGGAATCCTGGGACTCCTATCAAGTTTCACGAGGAGTCAGGCATCGTCTCCTTTGGAGGCACTGATCTCCGCGTACCTCTGGGGTTTTCAAAGGATGTGAGGCTATCGGTCGCGATGAGGTGGGGAACTAAGTCTTTCTCTGTGCTTTCCACAGGGGATTCAGACATCCTTTCGTCCTGGGAGATGCAAGACGAGCCTGCATTCAAGTCACTGCAGGGATATCCGGCCTTATTTCGAGTCAGGGCATCGCGGTGTCCATTCCACTTGAGGCCGCAAACTCAGGATCCCTCTCACATACCTAGAGCTGAGAGAAGCCTCCTCTTGAGGTGCTTGTGGTAAGGTGGTATTCCTCTGGAGACGAATCCAGGGACTAACCTCTCTTTTCGAGTTGATTTTTGGTCCACAGAGTTCTTTCGTGTTGCTACAGTGACCTCAGGATCCCTCTATCCTTGAAACAGTGTTCTTGGGGTTTCTCTGGAGTGCCATCAAGGAAATCAAGGCTCCTTTCATGTGTGATGTGCAAGACGGAATTGCTCTGCACGCAGTACAGGGGAATTGGGCCTCATCTCGCATCGAGGGGGAAGTCTCATGGTTTTTCTCGAGTTGCGGCGGGAACCTGGGGTATATTCTCGAGTTACGACGGGGATGGCCCTTCCACCCACGTGTTTGTTCAGCCACGTCAGGACTCCTGCCTAGTTGCGAGGGACAACTCGGGATTCTCCTCGAGGCTTGGCAGGGCAATTGGAACGCCTCTCCAGCTGAGGCGGGAGACCAAGGGTCCCTTTCCACGTGCCACAGGAATCCTGGGACTCCTATCAAGTTTCACGAGGAGTCAGGCATCCATCGTCTCCTTTGGAGGCACTGATCTCCGCGTACCTCTCGAGTTTTCAAAGGATGTGAGGCCTCCGGTCGCGATGAGGTGGGGAACTAGGTCTTTTTCTGTGGTCTCCACAGGGGATTCAGACATCCTTTCATCTTGGGAGATGCAAGACGAGCCTGCATTCAAGTCACTGCAGGGATATCCAGCCTTATTTCGCGTCAGGGCATCGCAGTGTCCATTCCACTTGAGGCCGCAAACTCAGGGTCCCTCTCACATACCTAGAGCTGAGAGAAGCCTCCTCTTGAGGTGCTTGTGGTAAGTTGGTATTCCTCAGGAGTCGAAGCCAGGGACTAACCTCTCATCTCGTGTTGATTCTTGGTCCACGGAGCTCTTTCGTGTTGCTACAGTGACCTCAGGATCCCTCTAACCTTGAAACAGTGTTCTTGGGGTTTCTCTGGAGTGCCATGAAGGAAATCAAGGCTCCTTTCATGTGTGATGTGCAAGACGGAATTGCTCTGCACGCAGTGCAGGGGAATCGGGCCTCATCTCGCGGCGAGGGGGAAGTCTCATGGTTTTTCTCGAGTTGCGGCGGGAACCTGGGGTATATTCTCGAGTTACGACGGGGATGGCCCTTCCACCCACGTGTTTCTTCAGCGACGTCAGGACTCCTGCCTAGTTGTGAGGGACAACTCGGGATTCTCCTCGAGGCTTTGCAGGGCAATTGGGACGCCTCTCCAGCTGAGGCGGGAGACCAAGGGTCCCTTTCCACGTGCCACAGGAATCCTGGGTCTCCTATCAAGTTTCACGAGGAGTCAGGCATCGTCTCCTTTGGAGGCACTGATCTCCGCGTACCTCTGGAGTTTTCAAAGGATGTGAGGCCTCCGGTCGCGATGAGGTGGGGAACTAGGTGTTTCTCTGTGGTCTCCACAGGGGATTCAGACATCCTTTCACCTTTGAGATGCAAGACGAGCCTGCATTCAAGTCACTGCAGGGATATCCAGCCTTATTTCGCGTCAGGGCATCGCGGTGTCCATTCCACTTGAGGCCGCAAACTCAGGGTCCCTCTCACATACCTAGAGCTGAGAGAAGCCTCCTCTTGAGGTGCTTGTGGTAAGGTGGTATTCCTCTGGAGTCGAAGCCAGGGACTAACCTCTCATCTCGAGTTGATTTTTGGCCCACGGAGCTCTTTCGTGTTGCTACAGTGACCTCAGGATCCCTCTAGCCTTGAAACAGTGTTCTTGGGGTTTCTCTGGAGTGCCATCAAGGAAATCAAGGCTCCTTTCATGTGTGATGTGCAAAACGGAATTGCTCTGCACGCAGTGCAGGGGAATCGGGCCTCATCTCGCGGCGAGGGGGAAGTCTCATGGTTTTTCTCGAGTTGCGGCGGGAACCTGGGGTATATTCTCGAGTTACGACGGGGATGTCCCTTCCACCCACGTGTTTCTTCAGCGACGTCAGGACTCCTGCCTAGTTGCGAGGGACAACTCGGGATTCTCCTCGAGGCTTGGCAGGGCAATTGGGACGCCTCTCCAGCTGAGGCGGGAGACCAAGTGTCCCTTTCCAAGTGCCACAGGAATCCTGGGACTCCTATCAAGTTTCACGAGGAGTCAGGCATCGTCTCCTTTGGAGGCACTGATCTCCGCGTACCTCTGGGGTTTTCAAAGGATGTGAGGCTATCGGTCGCGATGAGGTGGGGAACTAAGTCTTTCTGTGCTTTCCACAGGGGATTCAGACATCCTTTCGTCCTGGGAGATGCAAGACGAGCCTGCATTGAAGTCACTGCAGGGATATCCGGCCTTATTTGGAGTCAGGGCATCGCGGTGTCCATTCCACTTGAGGCCGCAAACTCAGGGTCCCTCTCACATACCTAGAGCTGAGAGAAGCCTCCTCTTGAGGTGCTTGTGGTAAGGTGGTATTCCTCTGGAGACGAATCCAGGGACTAACCTCTCTTTTCAAGTTGATTTTTGGTCCACAGAGTTCTTTCGTGTTGCTACAGTGACCTCAGGATCCCTCTATCCTTGAAACAGTGTTCTTGGGGTTTCTCTGGAGTGCCATCAAGGAAATCAAGGCTCCTTTCATGTGTGATGTGCAAGACGGAATTGCTCTGCACGCAGTGCAGGGGAATCGGGCCTCATCTCGCGGCGAGGGGGAAGTCTCATGGTTCTTCTCGAGTTGCGGCGGGAACCTGGGGTATATTCTCGAGTTACGACGGGGATGGCCCTTCCACCCACGTGTTTCTTCAGCGACGTCAGGACTCCTGCCTAGTTGCGAGGGACAACTCTGGATTCTCCTCGAGGCTTGGCAGGGCAATTGGGACGCCTCTCCAGCTGAGGCGGGAGACCAAGGGTCCCTTTCCACGTGCCACAAGAATCCTGGGCCTCCTATCAAGTTTCACGAGGAGTCAGGCATCGTCTCCTTTGGAGGCACTGAGCTCCGCGTACCTCTGGAGTTTTCAAAGGATGTGAGGCCTCCGGTCGCGATGAGGTGGGGAACTAGGTCTTTCTCTGTGGTCTCCACAGGGGATTCAGACATCCTTTCTTCTTGGGAGATGCAAGACAAGCCTGCATTCAAGTCACTGCAGGGATATCCAGCCTTATTTCGCGTCAGGGCATCGCGGTGTCCATTCCACTTGAGGCCGCAAACTCAGGGTCCCTCTCACATACCTAGTGCTGAGAGAAGCCTCCTCTTGAGGTGCTTGTGGTAAGGTGGTGTTCCTCTGGAGTCGAAGCCAGGGACTAACCTCTCATCTCGAGTTGATTTTTGGTCCACGGAGCTCTTTCGTGTTGCTACAGTGACCTCAGGATCCCTCTAGCCTTGAAACAGTGTTCTTGGGGTTTCTCTGGAGTGCCATGAAGGAAATCAAGGCTCCTTTCATGTGTGATGTGCAACACAGAATTGCTCTGCACGCAGTGCAGGGGAATCGGGCCTCATCTCGCGGCGAGGGGGAAGTCTCATGTTTTTTTTCGAGTTGCGGCGGGAACCTGGGGTATATTCTCGAGTTACGACGGGGATGGCCCTTCCACACACGTGTGTGTTCAGTCACGTCAGGACTCTTGCCTAGTTGCGAGACACAACTCGGGATTCTCCTCGAGGCTTGGCAAGGCAATTGGGACGCCTCTCCAGCTGAGGGGGGAGACCAAGTGTCCCTTTCCACGTGACACAGGAATCCTGGGACTCCTATCAAGTTTCACGAGGAGTCAGGCATCGTCTCCTTTGGAGGCACTGATCTTCGCGTACCTCTGGAGTTTTCAAAGGATGTGAGGCCTCCGGTCGCGATAAGGTGGAGAACTAGGTCTTTCTCTGTGGTCTCCACAGGGGATTCAGACATCCTTTCATCTTCGGAGATGCAAGACGAGCCTGCATTCAAGTCACTGCAGGGATATCCAGCCTTATTTCACGTCAGGGCATCGCGGTGTCCATTCCACTTGAGGCCGCAAACTCAGGGTCCCTCTCACATACATAGAGCTGAGAGAAGCCTCCTCTTGAGGTGCTTGTGGTAAGGTGGTATTCCTCTGGAGTCGAAGCCAGGGACTAACCTCTCATCTCGTGTTGATTTTTGGCCCACGGAGCTCTTTCATTTTGCTACAGTGACCTCAGGATCCCTCTAGCCTTGAAACAGTGTTCTTGGGGTTTCTCTGGAGTGCCATCAAGGAAATCAAGGCTCCTTTCATGTGTGATGTGCAACACGGAATTGCTCTGCACGCAGTGCAGGGGAATCGGGCCTCATCTCGCGGCGAGGGGGAAGTCTCATGGTTTTTCTCGAGTTGCGGCGGGAACCTGGGGTATATTCTCGAGTTACGACGGGGATGGCCCTTCCACCCACGTGTTTGTTCAGCGACGTCAGGACTCCTGCCTAGTTGCGAGGGACAACTCTGGATTCTCCTCGAAGCTTGGCAGGGTAATTGGGACGCCTCTCCAGCTGAGGCGGGAGACCAAGTGTCCCTTTCCAAGTGCCACAGGAATCCAGGGACTCCTATCAAGTTTCACGAGTAGTCAGGCATCGTCTCCTTTGGAGGCACTGATCTCCGCGTACCTCTGGAGTTTTCAAAGGATGTGAGGCCTCCGGTCGCGATGAGGTGGGGAACTAGGTGTTTCTCTGTGGTCTCCACAGGGGATTCAGACATCCTTTCTTCTTGGGAGATGCAAGACGAGCCTGCATTCAAGTCACTGCAGGGATATCCGGCCTTATTTCGAGTCAGGGCATCGCGGTGTCCATTCCACGTGAGGCCGCAAACTCAGGATACCTCTCACATACCTAGAGCTGAGAGAAGCCTCCTCTTGAGGTGCTTGTGGTAAGGTGGTATTCCTCAGAAGTCGAAGCCAGGGACTAACCTCTCATCTCGTGTTGATTCTTGGTCCATGGAGCTCTTTCGTGTTGCTACAGTGACCTCAGGATCCCTCTAGCCTTGAAACAGTGTTCTTGGGGTTTCTCTGGAGTGCCATCAAGGAAATCAAGGCTCCTTTCATGTGTGATGTGCAAGACGGAATTGCTCTGCACGCAGTGCAGGGGAATCGGGCCTCATCTCGCGGCGAGGGGGAAGTCTCATGGTTCTTCTCGAGTTGCGGCGGGAACCTGGGGTATATTCTCGAGTTACGACGGGGATGGCCCTTCCACCCACGTGTTTCTTCAGCGACGTCAGGACTCCTGCCTAGTTGCGAGGGACAACTCTGGATTCTCCTCGAGGCTTGGCAGGGCAATTGGGACGCCTCTCCAGCTGAGGCGGGAGACCAAGGGTCCCTTTCCACGTGCCACAAGAATCCTGGGACTCCTATCAAGTTTCACGAGGAGTCAGGCATCGTCTCCTTTGGAGGCACTGAGCTCCGCGTACCTCTGGAGTTTTCAAAGGATGTGAGGCCTCCGGTCGCGATGAGGTGGGGAACTAGGTCTTTCTCTGTGGTCTCCACAGGGGATTCAGACATCCTTTCTTCTTGGGAGATGCAAGACAAGCCTGCATTCAAGTCACTGCAGGGATATCCAGCCTTATTTCGCGTCAGGGCATCGCGGTGTCCATTCCACTTGAGGCCGCAAACTCAGGGTCCCTCTCACATACCTAGTGCTGAGAGAAGCCTCCTCTTGAGGTGCTTGTGGTAAGGTGGTGTTCCTCTGGAGTCGAAGCCAGGGACTAACCTCTCATCTCGAGTTGATTTTTGGTCCACGGAGCTCTTTCGTGTTGCTACAGTGACCTCAGGATCCCTCTAGCCTTGAAACAGTGTTCTTGGGGTTTCTCTGGAGTGCCATGAAGGAAATCAAGGCTCCTTTCATGTGTGATGTGCAACACAGAATTGCTCTGCACGCAGTGCAGGGGAATCGGGCCTCATCTCGCGGCGAGGGGGAAGTCTCATGTTTTTTTTCGAGTTGCGGCGGGAACCTGGGGTATATTCTCGAGTTACGACGGGGATGGCCCTTCCACACACGTGTGTGTTCAGTCACGTCAGGACTCTTGCCTAGTTGCGAGACACAACTCGGGATTCTCCTCGAGGCTTGGCAAGGCAATTGGGACGCCTCTCCAGCTGAGGGGGGAGACCAAGTGTCCCTTTCCACGTGACACAGGAATCCTGGGACTCCTATCAAGTTTCACGAGGAGTCAGGCATCGTCTCCTTTGGAGGCACTGATCTTCGCGTACCTCTGGAGTTTTCAAAGGATGTGAGGCCTCCGGTCGCGATAAGGTGGAGAACTAGGTCTTTCTCTGTGGTCTCCACAGGGGATTCAGACATCCTTTCATCTTCGGAGATGCAAGACGAGCCTGCATTCAAGTCACTGCAGGGATATCCAGCCTTATTTCACGTCAGGGCATCGCGGTGTCCATTCCACTTGAGGCCGCAAACTCAGGGTCCCTCTCACATACATAGAGCTGAGAGAAGCCTCCTCTTGAGGTGCTTGTGGTAAGGTGGTATTCCTCTGGAGTCGAAGCCAGGGACTAACCTCTCATCTCGTGTTGATTTTTGGCCCACGGAGCTCTTTCATTTTGCTACAGTGACCTCAGGATCCCTCTAGCCTTGAAACAGTGTTCTTGGGGTTTCTCTGGAGTGCCATCAAGGAAATCAAGGCTCCTTTCATGTGTGATGTGCAACACGGAATTGCTCTGCACGCAGTGCAGGGGAATCGGGCCTCATCTCGCGGCGAGGGGGAAGTCTCATGGTTTTTCTCGAGTTGCGGCGGGAACCTGGGGTATATTCTCGAGTTACGACGGGGATGGCCCTTCCACCCACGTGTTTGTTCAGCGACGTCAGGACTCCTGCCTAGTTGCGAGGGACAACTCTGGATTCTCCTCGAAGCTTGGCAGGGTAATTGGGACGCCTCTCCAGCTGAGGCGGGAGACCAAGTGTCCCTTTCCAAGTGCCACAGGAATCCAGGGACTCCTATCAAGTTTCACGAGTAGTCAGGCATCGTCTCCTTTGGAGGCACTGATCTCCGCGTACCTCTGGAGTTTTCAAAGGATGTGAGGCCTCCGGTCGCGATGAGGTGGGGAACTAGGTGTTTCTCTGTGGTCTCCACAGGGGATTCAGACATCCTTTCTTCTTGGGAGATGCAAGACGAGCCTGCATTCAAGTCACTGCAGGGATATCCGGCCTTATTTCGAGTCAGGGCATCGCGGTGTCCATTCCACGTGAGGCCGCAAACTCAGGATACCTCTCACATACCTAGAGCTGAGAGAAGCCTCCTCTTGAGGTGCTTGTGGTAAGGTGGTATTCCTCAGAAGTCGAAGCCAGGGACTAACCTCTCATCTCGTGTTGATTCTTGGTCCACGGAGCTCTTTCGTGTTGCTACAGTGACCTCAGGATCCCTCTAGCCTTGAAACAATGTTCTTGGGGTTTCTCTGGAGTGCCATCAAGGAAATCAAGGCTCCTTTCATGTGTGATGTGCAACACGGAATTGCTCTGCACGCAGTGCAGGGGAATCGGGCCTCATCTCGCGGCGAGGGGGAAGTCTCATGGTTTTTCTCGAGTTGCGGAGGGAACCTGGGGTATATTCTCGAGTTACGACGGGGATGGCCCTTCCACACACGTGTTTCTTCAGCGACGTCAGGACTCCTGCCTAGTTGCGAGGGACAACTCTGGATTCTCCTCGAGGCTTGGCAGGGCTATTGGGACGCCTCTCCAGCTGAGGCGGGAGACCAAGTGTCCCTTTCCAAGTGCCACAGGTATCCTGGGACTCCTATCAAGTTTCACGAGGAGTCAGGCATCGTCTCCTTTGGAGGCACTGATCTCCGCGTACCTCTGGAGTTTTCAAAGGATGTGAGGCTATCGGTCGCGATGAGGTGGGGAACTAAGTCTTTCTCTGTGCTTTCCACAGGGGATTCAGACATCCTTTCGTCCTGGGAGATGCAAGACGAGCCTGCATTGAAGTCACTGTAGGGATAACCGGCCTTATTTCGAGTCAGGGCATCGCGGTGTCCATTCCACTTGAGGCCGCAAACTCAGGGTCCCTCTCACATACCTAGAGCTGAGAGAAGCCTCCTCTTGAGGTGCTTGTGGTAAGGTGGTATTCCTCTGGAGACGAATCCAGGGACTAACCTCTCTTTTCGAGTTGATTTTTGGTCCACAGAGTTCTTTCGTGTTGCTACAGTGACCTCAGGATCCCTCTATCCTTGAAACAGTGTTCTTGGGGTTTCTCTGGAGTGCCATCAAGGAAATCAAGGCTCCTTTCATGTGTGATGTGCAAGACGGAATTGCTCTGCACGCAGTACAGGGGAATCGGGCCTCATCTCGCATCGAGGGGGAAGTCTCATGGTTTTTCTCGAGTTGCGGCGGGAACCTGGGGTATATTCTCGAGTTACGACGGGGATGGCCCTTCCACCCACGTGTTTGTTCAGCCACGTCAGGACTCCTGCCTAGTTGCGAGGGACAACTCGGGATTCTCCTCGAGGCTTGGCAGGGCAATTGGAACGCCTCTCCAGCTGAGGCGGGAGACCAAGGGTCCCTTTCCACGTGCCACAAGAATCCTGGGACTCCTATCAAGTTTCACGAGGAGTCAGGCATCGTCTCCTTTGGAGGCACTGATCTCAGCGTACCTCTGGAGTATTCAAAGGATGTGAGGCCTCCGGTCGCGATGAGGTGGGGAACTAGGTGTTTCTCTGTGGTCTTCACAGGGGATTCAGACATCCTTTCTTCTTGGGAGATGCAAGACGAGCCTGCATTCAAGTCACTGCAGGGATATCCGGCCTTATTTCGAGTCAGGGCATCGCGGTGTCCATTCCACTTGAGGGCGCAAACTCAGGATCCCTCTCACATACCTAGAGCTGAGAGAAGCCTCCTCTTGAGGTGCTTGTGGTAAGGTGGTATTCCTCAGGAGTCGAAGCCAGGGACTAACCTCTCATCTCGTGTTGATTCTTGGTCCACGGAGCTCTTTCATGTTGCTACAGTGACCTCAGGATCCCTCTAGCCTTGAAACAGTGTTCTTGGGGTTTCTCTGGAGTGCCATGAAGGAAATCAAGGCTCCTTTCATGTGTGATGTGCAAGACGAAATTGCTCTGCACGCAGTGCAGGGGAATCGGGCCTCATCTCGCGGCGAGGGGGAAGTCTCATGGTTTTTCTCGAGTTGCGGCGGGAACCTGGGGTATATTCTCGAGTTACGACGGGGATGACCTTTCCACCCACGTGTTTCTTCAGCGACGTCAGGACTCCTGCCTAGTTGCGAGGGACAACTCGGGATTCTCCTCGAGGCTTGGCAGGGCAATTGGGACGCCTCTCCAGCTGAGGCGGGAGACCAAGTGTCCCTTTCCAAGTGCCACAGGAATCCTGGGACTCCTATCAAGTTTCACGAGGAGTCAGGCATCGTCTCCTTTGGAGGCACTGATCTCCGCGTACCTCTGGAGTTTTCAAAGGATGTGAGGCTATCGGTCGCGATGAGGTGGGGAACTAAGTCTTTCTCTGTGCTATCCACAGGGGATTCAGACATCCTTTCGTCCGGGGAAATGCAAGACGAGCCTGCATTGAAGTCACTGCAGGGATATCCAGCCTTATTTCGAGTCAGGGCATCGCGGTGTCCATTCCACTTGAGGCCGCAAACTCAGGGTCCCTCTCACATACCTAGAGCTGAGAGAAGCCTCCTCTTGAGGTGCTTGTGGTAAGGTGGTATTCCTCTGGAGACGAATCCAGGGACTAACCTCTCTTTTTGACTTGATTTTTAGTCCACAGAGTTCTTTCGTGTTGCTACAGTGACCTCAGGATCCCTCTATCCTTGAAACAGTGTTCTTGGGGTTTCTCTGGAGTGCCATGAAGGAAATCAAGGCTCCTTTCATGTGTAATGTGCAACACGGAATTGCTCTGCACGCAGTGCAGGGGAATCGGGCCTCATCTCGCGGCGAGGGGGAAGTCTCATGGTTTTTCTCGAGTTGCGGCGGGAACCTGGGGTATATTCTCGAGTTACGACGGGGATGGCCCTTCCACCCACGTGTTTGTTCAGCCACGTCAGGACTCCTGCCTAGTTGCGAGGGACAACTCGGGATTCTCCTCGAGGCTTGGCAGTGCAATTGGAACGCCTCTCCAGCTGAGGCGGGAGACCAAGGGTCCCTTTCCACGTGCCACAAGAATCCTGGGACTCCTATCAAGTTTCACGAGGAGTCAGGCATCATCTCCTTTGGAGGCACTGATCTCCGCATACCTCTGGAGTTTTCAAAGGATGTGAGGCCTCCGGTCGCGATGAGGTGGGGAACTAGGTGTTTCTCTGTGGTCTCCACAGGGGATTCAGACATCCTTTCTTCTTGGGAGATGCAAGACGAGCCTGCATTCAAGTCACTGCAGGGATATCCGGCCTTATTTCGAGTCAGGGCATCGCGGTGTCCATTCCACTTGAGGCCGCAAACTCAGGACCCCTCTCACATACCTAGAGCTGAGAGAAGCCTCCTCTTGAGGTGCTTCTGGCAAGGTGGTATTCCTCAGGAGTCGAAGCCAGGGACTAACCTCTCATCTCGTGTTGATTCTTGGTCCACGGAGCTCTTTCGTGTTGCTACAGTGACCTCAGGATCCCTCTAGCCTTGAAACAGTGTTCTTGGGTTTTCTCTGGAGTGCCATGAAGGAAATCAAGGCTCCTTTCATGTGTGATGTGCAAGACGGAATTGCTCTGCACGCAGTGCAGGGGAATCGGGCCTCATCTCGCGGCGAGGGGGAAGTCTCATGGTTTTTCTCGAGTTGCGGCGGGAACCTGGGGTATATTCTCGAGTTACGACGGGGATGGCCCTTCCACACACGTGTGTGTTCAGCCATGTCAGGACTCCTGCCTAGTTGCGAGGGACAACTCGGGATTCTCCTCGAGGCTTTGCAGGGCAATTGGGACGCCTCTCCAGCTGAGACGGGAGACCAAGTGTACCTTTCCACGTGCCACAGGAATCCTGGGTCTCCTATCAAGTTTCACGAGGAGTCAGGCATCGTCTCCTTTGGAGGCACTGATCTCCGCATACCTCTGGAGTTTTCAAAGGATTTGAGGCCTCCTGTCGCGATGAGGTGGGGAACTAGGTCTTTCTCTGTGGTCTCCACAGGGGATTCAGACACCCTTTCGTCTTGGGAGATGCAAGACGAGCCTGCATTCCAGTCACTGCAGGGATATCCGGCCTTATTTCGAGTCAGGGCATCGCGGTGTCCATTCCACTTGAGGCCGCAAACTCAGGGTCCCTCTCACATACCTAGAGCTGAGAGAAGCCTCCTCTTGAGGTGCTTGTGGTAAGGTGGTATTCCTCTGGAGTCGAAGCCAGGGACTAACCTCTCATCTCGAGTTGATTTTTGGTCCACAGTGCTCTTTCGTGTTGCTACAGTGACCTCAGGATCCCTCTAGCCTTGAAACAGTGTTCTTGGGGTTTCTCTGGAGTGCCATGAAGGTAATCAAGGCTCCTTTCATGTGTGATGTGCAACACAGAATTGCTCTGCACGCAGTGCATAGGAATCGGGCCTCATCTCGCGGCGAGGGGGAAGTCTCGTGGTTTTTCTCGAGTTGCGGCGGGAACCTGGGGTATATTCTCGAGTTACGACGGGGATGGCCCTTCCACACACATGTTTGTTCAGCCACGTCAGGACTCTTGCCTAGTTGCGAGACACAACTCGGGATTCTCCTCGAGGCTTCGCAAGGCAATTGGGACGCCTCTCCAGCTGAGGCGGGAGACCAAGGGTCCCTTTCCACGTGCCACAGGAATCCTGGGACTCCTATCAAGTTTCACGAGGAGTCAGGCATCGTCTCCTTTGGAGGCACTGATCTCCGCGTACCTCTGGAGTTTTCAAAGGATTTGAGGCCTCCTGTCGCGATGAGGTGGGGAACTAGGTCTTTCTCTGTGGTCTCCACAGGGGATTCAGACACCCTTTCGTCTTGGGAGATGCAAGACGAGCCTGCATTCCAGTCACTGCAGGGATATCCGGCCTTATTTCGAGTCAGGGCATCGCGGTGTCCATTCCACTTGAGGCCGTAAACTCAGGGTCCCTCTCACATACCTAGAGCTGAGAGAAGCCTCCTCTTGAGGTGCTTGTGGTAAGGTGGTATTCCTCTGGAGTCGAAGCCAGGGACTAACCTCTCATCTCGAGTTGATTTTTGGCCCACGGAGCTCTTTCGTGTTGCTACAGTGACCTCAGGATCCCTCTAGCCTTGAAACAGTGTTCTTGGGGTTTCTCTGGAGTGCCATCAAGGAAATCAAGGCTCCTTTCATGTGTGATGTGCAACACGGAATTGCTCTCCACGCAGTGCAGGGGAATCCGGCCTCATCTCGCGGCGAGGGGGAAGTCTCATGGTTTTTCTCGAGTTGCGGCGGGAACCTGGGGTATATTCTCGAGTTACGACGGGGATGGCCCTTCCACCCACGTGTTTCTTCAGCGACGTCAGGACTCCTGCCTAGTTGCGAGGGACAACTCGGGATTCTCCTCGAGGCTTGGCAGGGCAATTGGGACGCCTCTCCAGCTGAGGCGGGAGACCAAGTGTCCCTTTCCAAGTGCCACAGGAATCCTGGGACTCCTATCAAGTTTCACGAGGAGTCAGGCATCGTCTCCTTTGGAGGCACTGATCTCCGCGTACCTCTGGAGTTTTCAAAGGATGTGAGGCTATCGGTCGCGATGAGGTGGGGAACTAAGTCTTTCTCTGTGCTTTCCACAGGGGATTCAGACATCCTTTCGTCCTGGGAGATGCAAGACGAGCCTGCATTGAAGTCACTGCAGGGATATCCGGCCTTATTTCGAGTCAGGGCATCGCGGTGTCCATTCCACTTGAGGCTGCAAACTCAGGGTCCCTCTCACATACCTAGAGCTGAGAGAAGCCTCCTCTTGAGGTGCTTGTGGTAAGGTGGTATTCCTCTGGAGACGAATCCAGGGACTAACCTCTCTTTTCTAGTTGATTTTTGGCCCACGGAGGTCTTTCGTGTTGCTACAGTGACCTCAGGATCCCACTATCCTTGAAACAGTGTTCTTGGGGTTTCTCTGGAGTGCCATCAAGGAAATCAAGGCTCCTTTCATGTGTGATGTGCAAGACGGAATTGCTCTGCACGCAGTACAGTGGAATGGGGCCTCATCTCGCATCGAGGGGGAAGTCTCATGGTTTTTCTCGAGTTGCGGCGGGAACCTGGGGTATATTCTCGAGTTACGACGGGGATGGCCCTTCCACCCACGTGTTTGTTCAGCCACGTCAGGACTCTTGCCTAGTTGCGAGGGACAACTCGGGATTCTCCTCGAGGCTTGGCACGGCAATTGGAACGCCTCTCCAGCTGAGGCGGGAGACCAAGGGTCCCTTTCCACGTGCCACAAGAATCCTGGGACTCCTATCAAGTTTCACGAGGAGTCAGGCATCGTCTCCTTTGGAGGCACTGATCTCCGCGTACCTCTGGAGTTTTCAAAGGATGTGAGGCCTGCGGTCGCGATGAGGTGGGGAACTAGGTGTTTCTCTGTGGTCTCCACAGGGGATTCAGACATCCTTTCTTCTTGGGAGATGCAAGACGAGCCTGCATTCAAGTCACTGCAGGGATATCCGGCCTTATTTCGAGTCAGGGCATCGCGGTGTCCATTCCACTTGAGGCCGCAAACTCAGGGTCCCTCTCACATACCTAGAGCTGAGAGAAGCCTCCTCTTGAGGTGCTTGTGGTAAGGTGGTATTCCTCTGGAGTCGAAGCCAGGGACTAACCTCTCATCTCGAGTTGATTTTTGGCCCACGGAGCTCTTTCGTGTTGCTACAGTGACCTCAGGATCCCTCTAGCCTTGAAACAGTGTTCTTGGGGTTTCTCTGGAGTGCCATCAAGGAAATCAATGCTCCTTTCATGTGTGATGTGCAACACGGAATTGCTCTGCACGCAGTGCAGGGGAATCGGGCCTCATCTCGCGGCGAGGGGGAAGTCTCATGGTTTTTCTCGAGTTGCGGCGGGAACCTGGGGTATATTCTCGAGTTACGACGGGGCTGGCCCTTCCACCCACGTGTGTGTTCAGCCACGTCAGGACTCTTGCCTAGTTGCGAGACACAACTCGGGATTCTCCTCGAGGCTTGGCAAGGCAATTGGGACGCCTCTCCAGCTGAGGCGGGAGACCAAGGGTCCATTTCCACGTGCCACAGGAATCCTGGGACTCCTATCAAGTTTCTCGAGGAGTCAGGCATCGTCTCCTTTGGAGGCACTGATCTCCGCGTACCTCTGGAGTTTTCAAAGGATGTGAGGCCTCCGGTCGCGATGAGGTGGGGAACTAGGTCTTTCTCTGTGGTCTCCACAGGGGATTCAGACATCCTTTCATCTTGGGAGATGCAAGACGAGCCTGCATTCAAGTCACTGCAGGGATATCCAGCCTTATTTCGCGTCAGGGCATCGCGGTGTCCATTCCACTTGAGGCCGCAAACTCAGGGTCCCTCTCACATACCTAGAGCTGAGAGAAGCCTCCTCTTGAGGTGCTTGTGGTAAGGTGGTATTCCTCTGGAGTCGAAGCCAGGGACTAACCTCTCATCTCGAGTTGATTTTTGGCCCACGGAGCTCTTTCGTGTTGCTACAGGGACCTCAGGATCCCTCTAGCCTTGAAACAGTGTTCTTGGGGTTTCTCTGGAGTGCCATGAAGGAAATCAAGGCTCCTTTCATGTGTGATGTGCAACACAGAATTGCTCTGCACGCAGTGCAGGGGAATCGGGCCTCATCTCGCGGTTTTTCTCGAGTTGCGGCGGTAACCTGGGGTATATTCTCGAGTTACGACGGGGATGGCCCTTCCACACACGTGTTTGTTCAGCCATGTCAGGACTCTTGCTAGTTGCGAGACACAACTCGGGATTCTCCTCGAGGCATGGCAAGGCAATTGGGACGCCTCTCCAGCTGAGACGGGAGACCAAGGGTCCCTTTCCACGTGCCACAGGAATCCTGGGACTCCTATCAAGTTTCACGAGGAGTCAGGCATCGTCTCCTTTGGAGGCACTGATCTCCGCGTACCTCTGGAGTTTTCAAAGGATGTGAGGCCTCCGGTCGCGATGAGGTGGGGAACTAGGTCTTTCTCTGTGGTCTCCACAGGGGATTCAGACATCCTTTCGTCTTGGGAGATGCAAGACGAGCCTGCATTGCAGGCACTGCAGGGATATCCGGCCTTATTTCGAGTCAGGGCATTGCGGTGTCCATTCCACTTGAGGCCGCAAACTCAGGGTCCCTCTCACATACCTAGAGCTGAGAGAAGCCTCCTCTTGAGGTGCTTGTGGTAAGGTGGTATTCCTCTGGAGACGAATCCAGGGACTAACCTCTCTTTTCGAGTTGATTTTTGGTCCACAGAGTTCTTTCGTGTTGCTACAGTGACCTCAGGATCCCTCTATCCTTGAAACAGTGTTCTTGGGGTTTCTCTGGAGTGCCATCAAGGAAATCAAGGCTCCTTTCATGTGTGATGTGCAAGACGGAATTGCTCTGCACGCAGTACAGGGGAATCGGGCCTCATCTCGCATCGAGGGGGAAGTCTCATGGTTTTTCTCGAGTTGCGGCGGGAACCTGGGGTATATTCTCGAGTTACGACGGGGATGGCCCTTCCACCCACGTGTGTGTTCAGCCACGTCAGGACTCTTGCCTAGTTGCGAGACACAACTCGGGATTCTCCTCGAGGCTTGGCAAGGCAATTGGGACGCCTCTCCAGCTGAGGCGGGAGACCAAGGGTCCCTTTCCACGTGCCACAGGAATCCTGGGACTCCTATCAAGTTTCACGAGGAGTCAGGCATCGTCTCCTTTGGAGGCACTGATCTCCGCATACCTCTGGAGTTTTCAAAGGATGTGAGGCCTCCGGTCGCGATGAGGTGGGGAACTAGGTCTTTCTCTGTGGTCTCCACAGGGGATTCAGACATCCTTTCATCTTGGGAGATGCATGACGAGCCTGCATTCAAGTCACTGCAGGGATATCCAGCCTTATTTCGCGTCAGGGCATCGCGGTGTCCATTCCACTTGAGCCCGCAAACTCAGGGTCCCTCTCACATACCTAGAGCTGAGAGAAGCCTCCTCTTGAGGTGCTTGTGGTAAGGTGGTATTCCTCTGGAGTCGAAGCCAGGGACTAACCTCTCATCTCGAGTTGATTTTTGGCCCACGGAGCTCTTTCATGTTGCTACAGTGACCTCAGGATCCCTCTAGCCTTGAAACAGTGTTCTTGGGGTTTCTCTTGAGTGCCATCAAGGAAATCAAGGCTCCTTTCATGTGTGATGTGCAACACGGAATTGCTCTGCACGCACTGCAGGGAAATCGGGCCTCATCTCGCGGCGAGGGGGAAGTCTCATGGTTTTTCTCGAGTTGCGGCGGGAACCTGCGGTATATTCTCGAGATACGACGGGGATGGCCCTTCCACACACGTGTTTGTTCAGCCACGTCAGGACTCCTGCCTAGTTGCGAGGGACAACTCAGGATTCTCCTCGAGGCTTTGCAGGGCAATTGGGACGCCTCTCCAGCTGAGACGGGAGACCAAGGGTCCCTTTCCACGTGCCACAGGAATCCTGGGTCTCCTATCAAGTTTCACGAGGAGTCAGGCATCGTCTCCTTTGGAGGCACTGATCTCCGCATACCTCTGGAGTTTTCAAAGGATTTGAGGCCTCCTGTCGCGATGAGGTGGGGAACTAGGTCTTTCTCTGTGGTCTCCACAGGGGATTCAGACACCCTTTCGTCTTGGGAGATGGAAGACGAGCCTGCATTCCAGTCACTGCAGGGATATCCGGCCTTATTTCGAGTCAGGGCATCGCGGTGTCCATTCCACTTGAGGCCGCAAACTCAGGGTCCCTCTCACATACCTAGAGCTGAGAGAAGCCTCCTCTTGAGGTGCTTGTGGTAAGGTGGTATTCCTCTGGAGTCGAAGCCAGGGACTAACCTCTCATCTCGAGTTGATTTTTGGTCCACGGAGCTCTTTCGTGTTGCTACAGGGACCTCAGGATCCCTCTAGCCTTGAAACAGTGTTCTTGGGGTTTCTCTGGAGTGCCATGAAGGAAATCAATGCTCCTTTCATGTGTGATGTGCAACACAGAATTGCTCTGCACGCAGTGCAGGGGAATCGGGCCTCATCTTGCGGCGAGGGGGAAGTCTCATGGTTTTTCTCGAGTTGCGGCGGGAACCTGGGGTATATTCTCGAGTTACGACGGGGATGGCCCTTCCACCCACGTGTTTGTTCAGCCACGTCAGGACTCCTGCCTAGTTGCGAGGGACAACTCGGGATTCTCCTCGAGGCTTGACAGGGCAACTGGAACGCCTCTCCAGCTGAGGCGGGAGACCAAGTGTCCCTTTCCACGTGCCACAAGAATCCTGGTACTCCTATCAAGTTTCACGAGGAGTCAGGCATCGTCTCCTTTGGAGGCACTGATCTCCGCGTACCTCTGGAGTTTTCAAAGGATGTGAGGCCTCCGGTCGCCATGAGGTGGGGAACTAGGTCTTTCTCTGTGGTCTCCACAGGGGATTCAGACATCCTTTCTTCTTGGGAGATGCAAGACGAGCCTGCATTCAAGTCACTGCAGGGATATCCGGCCTTATTTCGAGTCAGGGCATCGCGGTGTCCATTCCACTTGAGGCCGCAAACTCAGGATCCCTCTCACATACCTAGAGCTGAGAGAAGCCTCCTCTTGAGGTGCTTGTGGTAAGGTGGTATTCCTCAGGAGTCGAAGCCAGGGACTAACCTCTCATCTCGTGTTGATTCTTGGTCCACGGAGCTCTTTCGTGTTGCTACAGTGACCTCAGGATCCCTCTAGCCTTGAAACAGTGTTCTTAGGGTTTCTCTGGAGTGCCATCAAGGAAATCAAGGCTCCTTTCATGTGTGATGTGCAACACGGAATTGCTCTGCACGCAGTGTAGGGGTATCGGGCCTCATCTCGCGGCGAGGGGGAAGTCTGATGGTTTTTCTCGAGTTGCGGCGGGAACCTGGGGTATATTCTCGAGTTACGACGGGGATGGCCCTTCCACACACGTGTTTGTTCAGCCACGTCAGGACTCTTGCCTAGTTGCGAGACACAACTCGGGATACTCCTCGAGGCTTGGCAAGGCAATTGGGACGCCTCTCCAGCTGAGGCGGGAGACCAAGTGTCCCTTTCCAAGTGCCACAGGAATCCTGGGACTCCTATCAAGTTTCACGAGGAGTCAGGCATCGTCTCCTTTGGAGGCACTGATCTCCGCGTACCTCTGGAGTTTTCAAAGGATGTGAGGCTATCGGTCGCGATGAGGTGGGGAACTAAGTCTTTCTCTGTGCTTTCCACAGGGGATTCAGACATCCTTTCGTCCTGGGAGATGCATGACGAGCCTGCATTGAAGTCACTGCAGGGATATCCGGCCTTATTTCGAGTCAGGGCATCGCGGTGTCCATTCCACTTGAGGCCGCAAACTCAGGATTCCTCTCACATACCTAGAGCTGAGAGAAGCCTCCTCTTGAGGTGCTTGTGGTAAGGTGGTATTCCTCTGGAGACGAATCCAGGGACTAACCTCTCTTTTCGAGTTGATTTGTGGTCCACAGAGTTCTTTCGTGTTGCTACAGTGACCTCAGGATCCCTCTAGCCTTGAAACAGTGTTCTTGAGGTTTCTCTGGAGTGCCATGAAGGAAATCAAGGCTCCTTTCATGTGTGATGTGCAAGACGGAGTTGCTCTGCACGCAGTACAGGGGAATCGGGCCTCATCTCGCATCGAGGGGGAAGTCTCATGGTTTTTCTCGAGTTGCGGCGGGAATCTGGCGTATATTCTCGAGTTACGACGGGGATGGCCCTTCCACCCACGTGTTTGTTCAGCGACGTCAGGACTCCTGCCTAGTTGCGAGGGACAACTCGGGATTCTCCTCGAGGCTTGGCAGGGCAATTGGAACGCCTCTCCAGCTGAGGCGGGAGACCAAGGGTCCCTTTCCACGTGCCACAAGAATCCTGGGACTCCTATCAAGTTTCACGAGGAGTTAGGCATCGTCTCCTTTGGAGGCACTGATCTCTGCGTACCTCTGGAGTTTTCAAAGGATGTGAGGCCTCCGGTCGCGATGAGGTGGGGAACTAGGTGTTTCTCTGTGGTCTCCACAGGGGATTCAGACATCCTTTCTTCTTGGGAGATGCAAGACGAGCCTGCATTCAAGTCACTGCAGGGATATCCGGCCTTATTTCGAGTCAGGGCATCGCGGTGTCCATTCCACTTGAGGCCGCAAACTCAGGGTCCCTCTCACATACCTAGAGCTGAGAGAAGCCTCCTCTTGAGGTGCTTGTGGTAAGGTGGTATTCCTCTGGAGTCGAAGCCAGGGACTAACCTCTCATCTCGAGTTGATTTTTGGCCCACGGAGCTCTTTCGTGTTGCTACAGTGACCTCAGGATCCCTCTAGCCTTGAAACAGTGTTCTTGGGGTTTCTCTGGAGTGCCATGAAGAAAATCAAGGTTCCTTTCATGTGTGATGTGCAAGACGGAATTGCTCTGCATGCAGTGCAGGGGAATCGGGCCTCATCTCGCGGCGAGGGGGAAGTCTCATGGTTTTTCTCGAGTTGCGGCAGGAACCTGGGGTATATTCTCGAGTTACGACGGGGATGGCCCTTCCACACACGTGTGTGTTCAGCCATGTCAGGACTCCTGCCTAGTTGCGAGGGACAACTCGGGATTCTCCTCGAGGCTTTGCAGGGCAATTGGGACGCCTCTCCAGCTGAGACGGGAGACCAAGGGTCCCTTTCCACGTGCCACAGGAATCCTGGGTCTCCTATCAAGTTTCACGAGGAGTCAGGCATCGTCTCCTTTGGAGGCACTGATCTCCGCGTACCTCTGGAGTTTTCAAAGGATGTGAGGCTATCGGTCGCGATGAGGTGGGGAACTAGGTATTTCTCTGTGGTCTCCACAGGGGATTCAGACATCCTTTCATCTTGGGAAATGCAAGACGAGCCTGCATTCAAGTCACTGCAGGGATATCCAGCCTTATTTCGCGTCAGGGCATCGCGGTGTCCATTCCACTTGAGGCCGCAAACTCAGGGTCCCTCTCACATACCTAGAGCTGAGTGTAGCCTCCTCTTGAGGTGCTTGTGGTAAGGTGGTGTTCCTCTGGAGTCGAAGCCAGGGACTAACCTCTCATCTCGAGTTGATTTTTGGCCCACGGAGCTCTTTCGTGTTGCTACAGTGACCTCAGGATCCCTCTAGCCTTGAAACAGTGTTCTTGGGGTTTCTCTGGAGTGCCATCAAGGAAATCAAGGCTCCTTTCATGTGTGATGTGCAACACGGAATTGCTCTGCACGCAGTGCAGGGGAATCGGGCCTCATCTCGCGGCGAGGGGGAAGTCTCATGGTTTTTCTCGAGTTGCGGCGGGAACCTGGGGTATATTCTCGAGTTACGACGGGGATGGCCCTTCCACCCACGTGTTTTTACAGCGACGTCAGGACTCCTGCCTAGTTGCGAGGGACAACTCGGGATTCTCCTCGAGGCTTGGCAGGGCAATTGGGACGCCTCTCCAGCTGAGGCGGGAGACTAAGTGTCCCTTTCCAAGTGCCACAGGAATCCTGGGTCTCCTATCAAGTTTCACGAGGAGTCAGGCATCGTCTCCTTTGGAGGCACTGATCTCCGCGTACCTCTGGAGTTTTCAAAGGATGTGAGGCCTCCGGTCGCGATGAGGTGGGGAACTAGGTCTTTCTCTGTGGTCTCCACAGGGGATTCAGACATCCTTTCGTATTGGGAGATGCAAGACGAGCCTGCATTCCAGTCACTGCATGAATATCCGGACTTATTTCGAGACAGGGCATCGCGGTGTCCATTCCATTTGAGGCCGCAAACTCAGGGTCCCTCTCACATACCTAGAGCTGAGAGAAGCCTCCTCTTGAGGTGTTTGTGGTAAGGTGGTATTCCTCTGGAGTCGAAGCCAGGGACTAACCTCTCATCTCGAGTTGACTTTTGGTCCACGGAGCTCTTTCGTGTTGCTACAGTGACCTCAGGATCCCTCTAGCCTTGAAACAGTGTTCTTGGGGTTTCTCTGGAGTGCCATGAAGGAAATCAAGGCTCCTTTCATGTGTGATGTGCAACACAGAATTGCTCTGCACGCAGTGCAGGGGAATCGGGCCTCATCTCGCGGCGAGGGGGAAGTCTCATGGTTTTTCTCGAGTTGCGGTGGGAACCTGGGGTATATTCTCGAGTTACGACGGGGATGGCCCTTCCACCCACGTGTTTCTTCAGCGACGTCAGGACTCCTGCCTAGTTGCGAGGGACAACTCTGGATTCTCCTCGAGGCTTGGCAGGGCAATTGGAACGCCTCTCCAGCTGAGGCGGGAGACCAAGTGTCCCTTTCCAAGTGCCACAGGAATCCTGGGACTCCTATCAAGTTTCACGAGGAGTCAGGCATCGTCTCCTTTGGAGGCACTGATCTCCGCGTACCTCTGGAGTTTTCAAAGGATGTGAGGCTATCGGTCGCGATGAGGTGGGGAACTAAGTCTTTCTCTGTGCTTTCCACAGGGGATTCAGACATCCTTTCGTCCTGGGAGATGCATGACGAGCCTGCATTGAAGTCACTGCAGGGATATCCGGCCTTATTTCGAGTCAGGGCATCTCGGTGTCCATTCCACTTGAGGCCGCAAACTCAGGGTCCCTCTCACATACCTAGAGCTGAGAGAAGCCTCCTCTTGAGGTGCTTGTGGTAAGGTGGTATTCCTCTGGAGACGAATCCAGGGACTAACTTCTCTTTTCGAGTTGATTTTTGGTCCACAGAGTTCTTTCGTGTTGCTACAGTGACCTCAGGTTCCCTCTAGCCTTGAAACAGTGTTCTTGGGGTTTCTCTGGAGTGCCATCAAGGAAATCAAGGCTCCTTTCATGTGTGATGTGCAAGACGGAATTGCTCTGCACGCAGTACAGGGGAATCGGGCCTCATCTCGCATCGAGGGGGAAGTCTCATGGTTTTTCTCGAGTTGCGGCGGGAACCTGGGGTATATTCTCGAGTTACGACGGGGATGGCCCTTCCACACATGTGTTTGTTCAGCCACGTCAGGACTCCTGCCTAGTTGCGAGGGACAACTCGGGATTCTCCTCGAGGCTTGGCACGGCAATTGGAACGCCTCTCCAGCTGAGGCGGGAGACCAAGGGTCCCTTTCCACGTGCCACAGGAATCCTGGGACTCCTATCAAGTTTCACGAGGAGTCAGGCATCGTCTCCTTTGGAGGCACTGATCTCCGCGTACCTCTGGAGTTTTCAAAGAATGTGAGGCCTCCGGTCGCGATGAGGTGGGGATCTAGGTCTTTCTCTGTGGTCTCCACAGGGGATTCAGACAACCTTTCTTCTTGGGAGATGCAAGACGAGCCTGCATTGAAGTCACTGCAGGGACATCCGGCCTTATTTCGAGTCAGGGCATCGCGGTGTCCATTCCACTTGAGGCCGCAAACTCAGGGTCCCTCTCACATACCTAGAGCTGAGAGAAGCCTCCTCTTGAGGTGCTTGTGGTAAGGTGGTATTCCTCCGGAGTCGAAGAGAGGGACTAACCTCTCATCTCGAGTTGATTTTTGGTCCACGGAGCTCTTTCGTGTTGCTACAGTGACCTCAGGATCCCTCTAGCCTTGAAACAGTGTTCTTGGGGTTTCTCTGGAGTGCCATGAAGGAAATCAAGGCTCCTTTCATGTGTGATGTGCAAGACGTAATTGCTCTGCACGCAGTGCAGGGGAATCGGGCCTCATCTCGCGGCGAGGGGGAAGTCTCATGGTTTTTCTCGAGTTGCGGCGGGAACCTGGGGTATATTCTCGAGTTAAGACGGGGATGGCCCTTCCACCCACGTGTTTCTTCAGCGACGTCAGGACTCCTGCCTAGTTGCGAGGGACAACTCGGGATTCTCCTCGAGGCTTTGCAGGGCAATTGGGACGTCTCTCCAGCTGAGACGGGAGACCAAGTGTCCCTTTCCACGTGCCACAGGAATCCTGGGTCTCCTATCAAGTTTCACGAGGAGTCAGGCATCGTCTCCTTTGGAGGCACTGATCTCTGCGTACCTCTGGAGTTTTCAAAGGATGTGAGGCCTCCGGTCGCGATGAGGTGGGGAACTAGGTCTTTCTCTGTGGTCTCCACAGAGGATTCAGACATCCTTTCTTCTTGGGAGCTGCAAGACGAGCCTGCATTCAAGTCACTGCAGGGATATCCGGCCTTATTTCGAGTCAGGGCATCGCGGTGTCCATTCCACTTGAGGCCGCAAACTCAGGGTCCCTCTCACATACCTAGAGCTGAGAGAAGCCTCCTCTTGAGGTGCTTGTGGTAAGGTGGTATTCCTCTGGAGTCGAAGCCAGGGACTAACCTCTCATCTCGAGTTGATTCTTGGTCCACGGAGCTCTTTTGTGTTGCTACAGTGACCTCAGGATCCCTCTAGCCTTGAAACAGTGTTCTTGGGGTTTCTCTGGAGTGCCATCAAGGAAATCAAGGCTCCTCTCATGTGTGATGTGCAAGACGGAATTGCTCTGCTCGCAGTGCAGGGGAATCGGGCCTCATCTCGCGGCGAGGGGGAAGTCTCATGGTTTTTCTCGAGTTGCGGCGGGAACCTGGGGTATATTCTCGAGTTACGACGGGGATGGCCCCTCCACACACGTGTGTGTTCAGCCATGTCAGGACTCCTGCCTAGTTGCGAGGGACAACTCGGGATTCTCCTCGAGGCTTGGCAGGGCAATTGGGACGCCTCTCCATCTGAGACGCGAGACCAAGGGTCCCTTTCCACGTGCCACAGGAATCCTGGGTCTCCTATCAAGTTTCACAAGGAGTCAGGCATCGTCTCCTTTGGAGGCACTGATCTCCGCGTACCTCTGGAGTTTTCAAAGGATGTGAGGCCTCCGGTCGCGATGAGGTGGGGAACTAGGTCTTTCTCTGTGGTCTCCACAGGGAATTCAGACATCCTTTCGTATTGGGAGATGCAAGACGAGCCTGCATTCCAGTCACTGCAGGAATATCCGGCCTTAATTCGAGTCAGGGCATCGCGGTGTCCATTCCACTTGAGGCCGCAAACTCAGGGTCCCTCTCACATACCTAGAGCTGAGAGAAACCTCCTCTTGAGGTGCTTGTGGTAAGGTGGTATTCCTCTGGAGTCGAAGCCAGGGACTAACCTCTCATCTCGAGTTGACTTTTGGTCCACGGAGGTCTTTCGTGTTGCTTCAGTGACCTCAGGATCCCTCTAGCCTTGAAACAGTGTTCTTGGGGTTTCTCTGGAGTGCCATGAAGGAAATCAAGGCTCCTTTCATGTGTGATGTGCAACACAGAATTGCTCTGCACGCAGTGCAGGGGAATCGGGCCTCATCTCGCGGCGAGGGGGAAGTCTCATGGTTTTTCTCGAGTTGCGGTGGGAACCTGGGGTATATTCTCGAGTTACGACGGGGTGGCCCTTCCACCCACGTGTTTCTTCAGCCATGTCAGGACTCCTGCCTAGTTGCGAGGGACAACTCTGGATTCTCCTCGAGGCTTGGCAGGGCAATTGGAACGCCTCTCCAGCTGAGGCGGGAGACCAAGTGTCCCTTTCCAAGTGCCACAGGAATCCTGGGACTCCTATCAAGTTTCACGAGGAGTCAGGCATCGTCTCCTTTGGAGGCACTGATCTCCGCGTACCTCTGGAGTTTTCAAAGGATGTGAGGCTATCGGTCGCGATGAGGTGGGGAACTAAGTCTTTCTCTGTGCTTTCCACAGGGGATTCAGACATCCTTTCGTCCTGGGAGATGCATGACGAGCCTGCATTGAAGTCACTGCAGGGATATCCGGCCTTATTTCGAGTCAGGGCATCGCGGTGTCCATTCCACTTGAGGCCGCAAACTCAGGGTCCCTCTCACATACCTAGAGCTGAGAGAAGCCTCCTCTTGAGGTGCTTGTGGTAAGGTGGTATTCCTCTGGAGACGAATCCAGGGACTAACCTCTCTTTTCGAGTTGATTTTTGGTCCACAGAGTTCTTTCGTGTTGCTACAGTGACCTCAGGATCCCTCTAGCCTTGAAACAGTGTTCTTGGGGTTTCTCTGGGGTGCCATCAAGGAAATCAAGGCTCCTTTCATGTGTGATGTGCAGGACGGAATTGCTCTGCACGCAGTACAGGGGAATCGGGCCTCATCTCGCATCGAGGGGGAAGTCTCATGGTTTTTCTCGAGTTGCGGCGGGAACCTGGGGTATATTCTCGAGTTACGACGGGGATGGCCCTTCCACCCACGTGTTTCTTCAGCCACGTCAGGACTCCTGCCTAGTTGCGAGGGACAACTCGGGATTCTCCTCGAGGCTTTGCAGGGCAATTGGGACGCCTCTCCAGCTGAGACGGGAGACCAAGGGTCCCTTTCCACGTGCCACAGGAATCCTGGGTCTCCTATCAAGTTTGACGAGGAGTCAGGCATCGTCTCCTTTGGAGGCACTGATCTCCGCATACCTCTGGAGTTTTCAAAGGATTTGAGGCCTCCTGTCGCGATGAGGTGGGGAACTAAGTCTTTCTCTGTGGTCTCCACAGGGGATTCAGACACCCTTTCGTCTTGGGAGATGCAAGACGAGCCTGCATTCCAGTCACTGCAGGGATATCCGGCCTTATTTCGAGTCAGGGCATCGCGATGTCCATTCCACTTGAGGCCGCAAACTCAGGGACCCTCTCACATACCTAGAGCTGAGAGAAGCCTCCTCTTGAGGTGCTTGTGGTAAGGTGGTATTCCTCTGGAGTCGAAGCCAGGGACTAACCTCTCATCTCGAGTTGATTTTGGTCCACGGAGCTCTTTCGTGTTGCTACAGTGACCTCAGGATCCCTCTAGCCTTGAAACAGTGTTCTTGGGGTTTCTCTGGAGTGCCATGAAGGAAATCAAGGCTCCTTTCATGTGTGATGTGCAACACGGAATTGCTCTGCACGCAGTGCAGGGGAATCGGGCCTCATCTCGCGGCGAGGGGGAAGTCTGATGGTTTTTCTCGAGTTGCGGCGGGAACCTGGGGTATATTCTCGAGTTACGACGGGGATGGCCCTTCCACACACGTGTTTCTTCAGCCATGTCAGGACTCCTGCCTAGTTGCGAGGGACAACTCGGGATTCTCCTCGAGGCTTTGCAGGGCAATTGGGACGCCTCTCCAGCTGAGACGGGAGACCAAGGGTCCCTTTCCTCGTGCCACAGGAATCCTGGGTCTCCTATCAAGTTTCTCGAGGAGTCAGGCATCGTCTCCTTTGGAGGCACTGATCTCCGCATACCTCTGGAGTTTTCAAAGGATTTGAGGCCTCCTGTCGCGATGAGGTGGGGAACTACGTCTTTCTCTGTGGTCTCCACAGGGGATTCAGAAACCCTTTCGTCTTGGGAGATGCAAGACGAGCCTGCATTCCAGTCACTGCAGGGATATCCGGCCTTATTTCGAGTCAGGGCATCGCGGTGTCCATTCCACTTGAGGCCGCAAACTCAGGGTACCTCTCACATACCTAGAGCTGAGAGAAGCCTCCTCTTGAGGTGCTTGTGGTAAGGTGGTATTCCTCTGGAGTCGAAGCCAGGGACTAACCTCTCATCTCGAGTTGATTTTGGTCCACGGAGCTCTTTCGTGTTGCTACAGTGACCTCAGGATCCCTCTAGCCTTGAAACAGTGTTCTTGGGGTTTCTCTGGAGTGCCATGAAGGAAATCAAGGCTCCTTTCATGTGTGATGTGCAACACAGAATTGCTCTGCACGCAGTGCAGGGGAATCGGGCCTCATCTCGCGGCGAGGGGGAAGTCTCATGGTTTTTCTCGAGTTGCGGCGGGAACCTGGGGTATATTCTCGAGTTACGACGGGGATGGCCCTTCCACCCACGTGTTTGTTCAGCCACGTCAGGACTCTTGCCTAGTTGCGAGACACAACTCGGGATTCTCCTCGAGGCTTGGCAAGGCAATTGGGACGCCTCTCCAGCTGAGACGGGAGACCAAGGGTCCCTTTCCACGTGCCACAGGAATCCTGGGACTCCTATCAAGTTTCACGAGGAGTCAGGCATCGTCTCCTCTGGAGGCACTGATCTCCGCGTACCTCTGGAGTTTTCAAAGGATGTGAGGCCTCCAGTCGTGATGAGTTGGGGAACTAGGTCTTTCTCTGTGGTCTCCACAGGGGATTCAGACATCCTTTCTTCTTGGGAGATGCAAGACGAGCCTGCATTCAAGTCACTGAAGGGATATCCAGCCTTATTTCGAGTCAGGGCATCGCGGTGTCCATTCCACTTGAGGCCGCAAACTCAGGGTCCCTCTCACATACCTAGAGCTGAGAGAAGCCTCCTCTTGAGGTGCTTGTGGTAAGGTGGTATTCCTCTGGAGTCGAAGCCAGGGACTAACCTCTCATCTCGAGTTGATTTTTGGCCCACGGAGCTCTTTCGTGTTGCTACAGTGACCTCAGGATTCCTCTAGCCTTGAAACAGTGTTCTTGGGGTTTCTCTGGAGTGCCATCAAGGAAATCAAGGCTCCTTTCATGTGTGATGTGCAACACGGAATTGCTCTGCACGCAGTGCAGGGGAATCGGGCCTCATCTCGCGGCGAGGGGGAAGTCTCATGGTTTTTCTCGAGTTGCGGCGGGAACCTGGGGTATATTCTCGAGTTACGACGGGGATGGCCCTTCCACACACGTGTGTGTTCAGCCATGTCAGGACTCCTGCCTAGTTGCGAGGGACAACTCGGGATTCTCCTCGAGGCTTTGCAGGGCAATTGGGACGCCTCTCCAGCTGAGACGGGAGACCAAGGGTCCCTTTCCACGTGCCACAGGAATCCTGGGTCTCCTATCAAGTTTCACGAGGAGTCAGGCATCGTCTCCTTTGGAGGCACTGATCTCCGCATACCTCTGGAGTTTTCAAAGGATTTGAGGCCTCCTGTCGCGATGAGGTGGGGAACTAGGTCTTTCTCTGTGGTCTCCACAGGGGATTCAGACACCCTTTCATCTTGGGAGATGCAAGACGAGCCTGCATTGAAGTCACTGCAGGGATATCCGGCCTTATTTCGAGTCAGGGCATCGCGGTGTCCATTCCACTTGAGGCCGCAAACTCAGGGTCCCTCTCACATACCTAGAGCTGAGAGAAGCCTCCTCTTGAGGTGCTTGTGGTAAGGTGGTATTCCTCTGGAGACGAATCCAGGGACTAACCTCTCTTTTCGAGTTGATTTTTGGTCCACAGAGTTCTTTCGTGTTGCTACAGTGACCTCAGGATCCCTCTAGCCTTGAAACAGTGTTCTTGGGGTTTCTCTGGAGTGCCATGAAGGAAATCAAGGCTCCTTTCATGTGTGATGTACAAGACGGAATTGCTCTGCACGCAGTACAGGGGAATCGGGCCTCATCTCGCATCGAGGGGGAAGTCTCATGGTTTTTCTCGAGTTGCGGCGGGAACCTGGGGTATATTCTCGAGTTACGACGGGGATGGCCCTTCTACCCACCTGTTTGTTCAGCCACGTCAGGACTCTTGCCTAGTTGCGAGACACAACTCGGGATTCTCCTCGAGGCTTGGCAGGGCAATTGGGACGCCTCTCCAGCTGAGACGGGAGACCAAGTGTCCCTTTCCACGTGCCACAGGAATCCTGGGACTCCTATCAAGTTTCACGAGGAGTCAGGCATCGTCTCCTTTGGAGGCACTGATCTCCGCGTACCTCTGGAGTTTTCAAAGGATGTGAGGCCTCCGGTCGCGATGAGGTGGGGAACTAGGTCTTTCTCTGTGGTCTCCACAGGGGATTCAGACATCCTTTCATCTTGGGAGATGCAAGACGAGCCTGCATTCAAGTCACTGCAGGGATATCCAGCCTTATTTCGCGTCAGGGCATCGCGGTGTCCATTCCACTTGAGCCCGGAAACTCAGGGTCCCTCTCACATACCTAGAGCTGAGAGAAGCCTCCTCTTGAGGTGCTTGTGGTAAGGTGGTATTCCTCTGGAGCCGAAGCCAGGGACTAACCTCTCATCTCGTGTTGATTCTTGGCCCACGGAGCTCTTTCGTGTTGCTACAGTGACCTCAGGATCCCTCTAGCCTTGAAACAGTGTTCTTGGGGTTTCTCTGGAGTGCCATCAAGGAAATCAAGGCTCCTTTCATGTGTGATGTGCAACACGGAATTGCTCTGCACGCAGTGCAGGGGAATCGGGCCTCATCTCACGGCGAGGGGGAAGTCTCATGGTTTTTCTCGAGTTGCGGCGGGAACCTGGGGTATATTCTCGAGTTACGACGGAGATGGCCCTTCCACCCACGTGTTTCTTCAGCGACGTCAGGACTCCTGCCTAGTTGCGAGGGACAACTCTGGATTCTCCTCGAGGCTTGGCAGGGCAATTGGGACGCCTCTCCAGCTGAGGCGGGAGACCAAGTGTCCCTTTCCAAGTGCCACAGGAATCCTGGGACTCCTGTCAAGTTTCACGAGGAGTCAGGCATCGTCTCCTTTGGAGGCACTGATCTCCGCGTACCTCTGGAGTTTTCAAAGGATGTGAGGCAATCGGTCGCGATGAGGTGGGGAACTAAGTCTTTCTCTGTGCTTTCCACAGGGGATTCAGACATCCTTTCGTCCTGGGAGATGCAAGACGAGCCTGCATTGAAGTCACTGCAGGGATATCCGGCCTTATTTCGAGTCAGGGCATCGCGGTGTCCATTCCACTTGAGGCCGCAAACTCAGGGTCCCTCTCACATACCTAGAGCTGAGAGAAGCCTCCTCTTGAGGTGCTTGTGGTAAGGTGGTAATCCTCTGGAGACGAATCCAGGGACTAACCTCTCTTTTCGAGTTGATTTTTGGTCCACAGAGTTCTTTCTTGTTGCTACAGTGACCTCAGGATCCCTCTAGCCTTGAAACAGTGTTCTTGGGGTTTGTCTGTAGTGCCATCAAGGAAATCAAGGCTCCTTTCATGTGTGATGTGCAAGACGGAATTGCTCTGCACGCAGTACAGGGGAATCGGGCCTCATCTCGCATCGAGGGGGAAGTCTCATGGTTTTTCTCGAGTTGCGGCGGGAACCTGGGGTATATTCTCGAGTTACGACGGGGATGGCCCTTCCACACACGTGTTTGTTCAGCCAGGTCAGGACTCCTGCCTAGTTGTGAGGGACAACTCGGGATCCTCCTCGAGGCTTGGCAGGGCAATTGGGACGCCTCTCCAGCTGAGGCGGGAGACCAAGTGTCCCTTTCTAAGTGCCACAGGAATCCTGGGACTCCTATCAAGTTTCACGAGGAGTCAGGCATCGTCTCCTTTGGAGGCACTGATCTCCGCGTACCTCTGTAGTTTTCAAAGGATGTGAGGCTATCGGTCGCGATGAGGTGGGGAACTAAGTCTTTCTCTGTGCTTTCCACAGGGGATTCAGACATCCTTTCGTCCTGGGAGATGCAAGACGAGCCTGCATTGAAGTCACTGCAGGGATATCCGGCCTTATTTCGAATCAGGGCATCGCGGTGTCCATTCCACTTGAGGCCGCAAACTCAGGGTCCCTCTCACATACCTAGAGCTGAGAGAAGCCTCCTCTTGAGGTGCTTGTGGTAAGGTGGTATTCCTCTGGAGACGAATCCAGGGACTAACCTCTCTTTTCGAGTTGATTTTTGGTCCACAGAGTTCTTTCGTGTTGCTACAATGACCTCAGGATCCCTCTATCCTTGAAACAGTGTTCTTGGGGTTTCTCTGGAGTGCCATCAAGGAAATCAAGGCTCCTTTCATGTGTGATGTGCAAGACGGAATTGCTCTGCACGCAGTGCAGGGGAATCGGGCCTCATCTCGCGGCGAGGGGGAAGTCTCATGGTTTTTCTGGAGTTGCGGCGGGAACCTGGGGTATATTCTCGAGTTACGACGGGAATGGCCCTTCCACCCACGTGTTTGTTCAGCCACGTTAGGACTCCTGCCTAGATGCGAGACACAACTCGGGATTCTCCTCGAGGCTTTTCAGGGCAATTGGGACGCCTCTCCAGCTGAGGCGGGAGACCAAGGGTCCCTTTCCACGTGCCACAAGAATCCTGGGACTCCTATCAAGTTTCACGAGGAGTCAGGCATCGTCTCCTTTGGAGGCACTGATCTCCGCGTACCTCTGGAGTTTTCAAAGGATGTGAGGCCTCCGGTCGCGATGAGGTGGGGAACTAGGTGTTTCTCTGTGGTCTCCACAGGGGATTCAGACATCCTTTCATCTTGGGAGATGCAAGACGAGCCTGCATTCAAGTCACTGCAGGGATATCCAGCCTTATTTCCCGTCAGGGCATCGCGGTGTCCATTCCACTTGAGGCCGCAAACTCAGGGTCCCTCTCACATACCTAGAGCTGAGAGAAGCCTCCTCTTGAGGTGCTTGTGGTAAGGTGGTATTCCTCTGGAGTCGAAGCCAGGGACTAACCTCTCATCTCGAGTTGATTTTTGGCCCACGGAGCTCTTTCGTGTTGCTACAGTGACCTCAGGATCCCTCTAGCCTTGAAACAGTGTTCTTGGGGTTTCTCTGGAGTGCCATCAAGGAAATCAAGGCTCCTTTCATGTGTGATGTGCAACACGGAATTGCTCTGCACGCAGTGCAGGGGAATTGGGCCTCATCTCGCGGCGAGGGGGAAGTCTCATGGTTTTTCTCGAGTTGCGGCGGGAACCTGGGGTATATTCTCGAGTTACGACGGGGATGGCCCTTTCACCCACGTGTTTCTTCAGCCACGTCAGGACTCCTGCCTAGTTGCGAGGGACAACTCTGGATTCTCCTCGAGGCTTGGCAGGGCAATTGGGACGCCTCTCCAGCTGAGGCGGGAGACCAAGTGTCCCTTTCCAAGTGCCACAGCAATCCTGGGACTCCTATCAAGTTTCACGAGGAGTCAGGCATCGTCTCCTTTGGAGGCACTGATCTCCGCGTACCTCTGGAGTTTTCAAAGGATGTGAGGCTATAGGTCGCGATGAGGTGGGGAACTAAATCTTTCTCTGTGCTTTCCACAGGGGATTCAGACATCCTTTCGTCCTGGGAGATGCAAGACGAGCCTGCATTGAAGTCACTGCAGGGATATCCGGCCTTATTTCGAGTCAGGGCATCGCGGTGTCCATTCCACTTGAGGCCGCAAACTCAGGGTCCCTCTCACATACCTAGAGCTGAGAGAAGCCTCCTCTTGAGGTGCTTGTGGTAAGGTGGTATTCCTCTGGAGACGAATCCAGGGACTAACCTCTCTTTTCGAGTTGATTTTTGGTCCACAGAGTTCTTTCGTGTTGCAACAGTGACCTCAGGATCCCTCTATCCTTGAAACAGTGTTCTTGGGGTTTCTCTGGAGTGCCATCAAGGAAATCAAGGCTCCTTTCATGTGTGATGTGCAAGACGGAATTGCTCTGCACGCAGTACAGGGGAATCGGGCCTCATCTCGCATCGAGGGGGAGGTCTCATGGTTTTTCTCGAGTTGCGGCAGGAACCTGGGGTATATTCTCGAGTTACGACGGGGATGGCCCTTCCACCCACGTGTTTCTTCAGCCACGTCAGGACTCCTGCCTAGTTGTGAGGGACAACTCGGGATTCTCCTCGAGGCTTGGCAGGGAAATTGGAACGCCTCTCCAGCTGAGGCGGGTGACCAAGGGTCCCTTTCCACGTGCCACAAGAATCCTGGGACTCCTATCAAGTTTCACGAGGAGTCAGGCATCGTCTCCTTTGGAGGCACTGATCTCCGCGTACCTCTGGAGTTTTCAAAGGATGTGAGGCCTCCGGTCGCGATGAGGTGGGGAACTAGGTCTTTCTCTGTGGTCTCCACAGGGGATTCAGACATCCTTTCATCTTGGGAGATGCAAGACGAGCCTGCATTCAAGTCACTGCAGGGATATCCAGCCTTATTTCACGTCAGGGCATCGCGGTGTACATTCCATTTGAGGCCGCAAACTCAGGGTCCCTCTCACATACCTAGAGCTGAGAGAAGCCTCCTCTTGAGGTGCTTGTGGTAAGGTGGTATTCCTCTGGAGACGAATCCAGGGACTAACCTCTCTTTTCGAGTTGATTTTTGGTCCACAGAGTTCTTTCGTGTTGCTACAGTGACCTCAGGATCCCTCTATCCTTGAAACAGTGTTCTTGGGGTTTCTCTGGAGTGCCATCAAGGAAATCAAGGCTCCTTTCATGTGTGATGTGCAAGACGGAATTGCTCTGCACGCAGTACAGGGGAATCGGGCCTCATCTCGCATCGAGGGGCACGTCTCATGGTTTTTCTCGAGTTGCGGCCGGAACCTGGGGTATATTCTCGAGTTACGACGGGGATGGCCCTTCCACCCACGTGTTTGTTCAGCCACGTCAGGACTCCTGCCTAGTTGCAAGGGACAAATCGGGATTCTCCTCGAGGCTTGGCAGGGCAATTGGAACGCCTCTCCAGCTGAGGCGGGAGACCAAGGGTCCCTTTCCACGTGCCACAAGAATCCTGGGACTCCTATCAAGTTTCACGAGGAGTCAGGCATCGTCTCCTTTGGAGGCACTGATCTCCGCGTACCTCTGGAGTTTTCAAAGGATGTGAGGCCTCCGGTCGCGATGAGGTGGGGAACTAGGTCTTTCTCTGTGGTCTCCACAGGGGATTCAGACATCCTTTCTTCTTGGGAGATGCAAGACGAGCCTGCATTCAAGTCACTGCAGGGATAGCCGGCCTTATTTCGAGTCAGGGAATCGCGGTGTCCATTCCACTTGAGGCCGCAAACTCAGGATCCCTCTCACATACCTAGAGCTGAGAGAAGCCTCCTCTTGAGGTGCTTGTGGTAAGGTGGTATTCCTCTGGAGTCGAAGCCAGGGACTAACCTCTCATCTCGAGTTGATTTTTGGTCCACGGAGCTCTTTCGTGTTGCTACAGTGACCTCAGGATCCCTCTAGCCTTGAAACAGTGTTCTTGGGGTTTCTCTGGAGTGCCATCAAGGAAATCAAGGCTCCTTTCATGTGTGATGTGCAACACAGAATTGCTCTGCACGCAGTGCACGGGAATCGGGCCTCATCTCGCGGCGAGGGGGAAGTCTCATGGTTTTTCTCGAGTTGCGGCGGGAACCTGGGGTATATTCTCGAGTTACGACGGGGATGGGCCTTCCACACACGTGTTTGTTCAGCCAGTTCAGGACTCTTGCCTAGTTGCGAGACACAACTCGGGATTCTCCTCGAGGCTTGGAAAGGCAATTGGGACGCCTCTCCAGCTGAGGCGGGAGACCAAGGGTCCCTTTCCACGTGCCACAGGAATCCTGGGACTCCTATCAAGTTTCACGAGGAGTCAGGCATCGTCTCCTTTGGAGGCACTGATCTCCGCGTACCTCTGGAGTTTTCAAAGGATGTGAGGCCTCCGGTCGCGATGAGGTGGGGAACTAGGTGTTTCTCTGTGGTCTCCACAGGGGATTCAGACATCCTTTCATCTTGGGAGATGCAAGACGAGCCTGCATTCAAGTCACTGCAGGGATATCCAGCCTTATTTCCCGTCAGGGCATCGCGGTGTCCATTCCACTTGAGGCCGCAAACTCAGGGTCCCTCTCACATACCTAGAGCTGAGAGAAGCCTCCTCTTGAGGTGCTTGTGGTAAGGTGGTATTCCTCTGGAGTCGAAGCCAGGGACTAACCTCTCATCTCGAGTTGATTTTTGGCCCACGGAGCTCTTTCGTGTTGCTACAGTGACCTCAGGATCCCTCTAGCCTTGAAACAGTGTTCTTGGGGTTTCTCTGGAGTGCCATCAAGGAAATCAAGGCTCCTTTCATGTGTGATGTGCAACACGGAATTGCTCTGCACGCAGTGCAGGGGAATTGGGCCTCATCTCGCGGCGAGGGGGAAGTCTCATGGTTTTTCTCGAGTTGCGGCGGGAACCTGGGGTATATTCTCGAGTTACGACGGGGATGGCCCTTTCACCCACGTGTTTCTTCAGCCACGTCAGGACTCCTGCCTAGTTGCGAGGGACAACTCTGGATTCTCCTCGAGGCTTGGCAGGGCAATTGGGACGCCTCTCCAGCTGAGGCGGGAGACCAAGTGTCCCTTTCCAAGTGCCACAGCAATCCTGGGACTCCTATCAAGTTTCACGAGGAGTCAGGCATCGTCTCCTTTGGAGGCACTGATCTCCGCGTACCTCTGGAGTTTTCAAAGGATGTGAGGCTATAGGTCGCGATGAGGTGGGGAACTAAATCTTTCTCTGTGCTTTCCACAGGGGATTCAGACATCCTTTCGTCCTGGGAGATGCAAGACGAGCCTGCATTGAAGTCACTGCAGGGATATCCGGCCTTATTTCGAGTCAGGGCATCGCGGTGTCCATTCCACTTGAGGCCGCAAACTCAGGGTCCCTCTCACATACCTAGAGCTGAGAGAAGCCTCCTCTTGAGGTGCTTGTGGTAAGGTGGTATTCCTCTGGAGACGAATCCAGGGACTAACCTCTCTTTTCGAGTTGATTTTTGGTCCACAGAGTTCTTTCGTGTTGCTACAGTGACCTCAGGATCCCTCTATCCTTGAAACAGTGTTCTTGGGGTTTCTCTGGAGTGCCATCAAGGAAATCAAGGCTCCTTTCATGTGTGATGTGCAAGACGGAATTGCTCTGCACGCAGTACAGGGGAATCGGGCCTCATCTCGCATCGAGGGGGAGGTCTCATGGTTTTTCTCGAGTTGCGGCAGGAACCTGGGGTATATTCTCGAGTTACGACGGGGATGGCCCTTCCACCCACGTGTTTCTTCAGCCACGTCAGGACTCCTGCCTAGTTGTGAGGGACAACTCGGGATTCTCCTCGAGGCTTGGCAGGGCAATTGGAACGCCTCTCCAGCTGAGGCGGGTGACCAAGGGTCCCTTTCCACGTGCCACAAGAATCCTGGGACTCCTATCAAGTTTCACGAGGAGTCAGGCATCGTCTCCTTTGGAGGCACTGATCTCCGCGTACCTCTGGAGTTTTCAAAGGATGTGAGGCCTCCGGTCGCGATGAGGTGGGGAACTAGGTCTTTCTCTGTGGTCTCCACAGGGGATTCAGACATCCTTTCATCTTGGGAGATGCAAGACGAGCCTGCATTCAAGTCACTGCAGGGATATCCAGCCTTATTTCACGTCAGGGCATCGCGGTGTACATTCCATTTGAGGCCGCAAACTCAGGGTCCCTCTCACATACCTAGAGCTGAGAGAAGCCTCCTCTTGAGGTGCTTGTGGTAAGGTGGTATTCCTCTGGAGTCGAAGCCAGGGACTAACCTCTCATCTCGAGTTGATTTTTGGCCCACGGAGCTCTTTCATGTTGCTACAGTGACCTCAGGATCCCTCTAGCCTTGAAACAGTGTTCTTGGGGTTTCTCTGGAGTGCCATCAAGGAAATCAAGGCTCCTTTCATGTGTGATGTGCAACACGGAATTGCTCTGCACGCAGTGCAGGGGAATCGGGCCTCATCTCGCGGCGAGGGGGAAGTCTCATGGTTTTTCTCGAGTTGCGGCGGGAACCTGGGGTATATTCCTGAGTTCCGACGGGGATGGCCTTTCCACCCACGTGTTTCTTCAGCGACGTCAGGACTCCTGCCTAGTTGCGAGGGACAACTCTGGATTTTCCTCGAGGCTTGGCAGGGCAATTGGGACGCCTCTCCAGCTGAGGCGGGTGACCAAGGTGTCCTTTCCACGTGCCACAAGAATCCTGGGACTCCTATCAAGTTTCACGAGGAGTCAGGCATCGTCTCCTTTGGAGGCACTGATCTCCGCGTACCTCTGGAGTTTTCAAAGGATGTGAGGCTATCGGTCGCGATGAGGTGGGGAACTAAGTCTTTCTCTGTGCTTTCCACAGGGGATTCAGACATCCTTTCGTCCTGGGAGATGCAAGACGAGCCTGCATTCAAGTCACTGCAGGGATATCCGGCCTTATTTCGAGTCAGGGCATCGCGGTGTCCATTCCACTTGAGGCCGCAAACTCAGGGTCCCTCTCACATACCTAGAGCTGAGAGAAGCCTCCTCTTGAGGTGCTTGTGGTAAGGTGGTATTCCTCTGGAGACGAATCCAGGGACTAACCTCTCTTTTCGAGTTGATTTTTGGTCCACAGAGTTCTTTCGTGTTGCTACAGTGACCTCAGGATCCCTCTATCCTTGAAACAGTGTTCTTGGGGTTTCTCTGGAGTGCCATCAAGGAAATCAAGGCTCCTTTCATGTGTGATGTGCAAGACGGAATTGCTCTGCACGCAGTACAGGGGAATCGGGCCTCATCTCGCATCGAGGGGCACGTCTCATGGTTTTTCTCGAGTTGCGGCCGGAACCTGGGGTATATTCTCGAGTTACGACGGGGATGGCCCTTCCACCCACGTGTTTGTTCAGCCACGTCAGGACTCCTGCCTAGTTGCAAGGGACAAATCGGGATTCTCCTCGAGGCTTGGCAGGGCAATTGGAACGCCTCTCCAGCTGAGGCGGGAGACCAAGGGTCCCTTTCCACGTGCCACAAGAATCCTGGGACTCCTATCAAGTTTCACGAGGAGTCAGGCATCGTCTCCTTTGGAGGCACTGATCTCCGCGTACCTCTGGAGTTTTCAAAGGATGTGAGGCCTCCGGTCGCGATGAGGTGGGGAACTAGGTCTTTCTCTGTGGTCTCCACAGGGGATTCAGACATCCTTTCTTCTTGGGAGATGCAAGACGAGCCTGCATTCAAGTCACTGCAGGGATATCCGGCCTTATTTCGAGTCAGGGAATCGCGGTGTCCATTCCACTTGAGGCCGCAAACTCAGGATCCCTCTCACATACCTAGAGCTGAGAGAAGCCTCCTCTTGAGGTGCTTGTGGTAAGGTGGTATTCCTCTGGAGTCGAAGCCAGGGACTAACCTCTCATCTCGAGTTGATTTTTGGTCCACGGAGCTCTTTCGTGTTGCTACAGTGACCTCAGGATCCCTCTAGCCTTGAAACAGTGTTCTTGGGGTTTCTCTGGAGTGCCATCAAGGAAATCAAGGCTCCTTTCATGTGTGATGTGCAACACAGAATTGCTCTGCACGCAGTGCACGGGAATCGGGCCTCATCTCGCGGCGAGGGGGAAGTCTCATGGTTTTTCTCGAGTTGCGGCGGGAACCTGGGGTATATTCTCGAGTTACGACGGGGATGGGCCTTCCACACACGTGTTTGTTCAGCCAGTTCAGGACTCTTGCCTAGTTGCGAGACACAACTCGGGATTCTCCTCGAGGCTTGGAAAGGCAATTGGGACGCCTCTCCAGCTGAGGCGGGAGACCAAGGGTCCCTTTCCACGTGCCACAGGAATCCTGGGACTCCTATCAAGTTTCACGAGGAGTCAGGCATCGTCTCCTTTGGAGGCACTGATCTCCGCGTACCTCTGGAGTTTTCAAAGGATGTGAGGCCTCCGGTCGCGATGAGGTGGGGAACTAGGTGTTTCTCTGTCGTCTCCACAGGGGATTCAGACATCCTTTCTTCTTGGGAGATGCAAGACGAGCCTGCATTCCAGTCACTGCAGGGATATCCGGCCTTATTTCGAGTCAGGGCATCGCGGTGTCCATTCCAATTGAGGCCGCAAACTCAGGATCCCTCTCACATACCTAGAGCTGAGAGAAGCCTCCTCTTGAGGTGCTTGTGGTAAGGTGGTATTCCTCAGGAGTCGAAGCCAGGGACTAACCTCTCATCTCGTGTTGATTCTTGGTCCACGGAGCTCTTTCGTGTTGCTACAGTGACCTCAGGATCCCTCTAGCCTTGAAACAGTGTTCTTGGGGTTTCTCTGGAGTGCCATCAAGGAAATCAAGGCTCCTTTCATGTGTGATGTGCAAGACGGAATTGCTCTGCACGCAGTATAGGGGAATCGGGCCTCATCTCGCGGCGAGGGGGAAGTCTCATGGTTTTTCTCGAGTTGCGCCGGGAACCTGGGGTATATTCTCGAGTTACGATGGGGATGGCCCTTCCACCCACGTGTTTGTTCAGCCACGTCAGGACTCCTGCCTAGTTGCGAGGGACAACTCGGGATTCTCCTCGAGGCTTGGCAGGGCAATTGGAACGCCTCTCCAGCTGAGGCGGGAGACCAAGGGTCCCTTTCCACGTGCCACAAGAATCCTGGGACTCGTATCAATTTTCACGAGGAGTCAGGCATCGTCTCCTTTGGAGGCACTGATCTCAGCGTACCTCTGGAGGTTTCAAAGGGTGTGAGGCCTCCGGTCGCGATGAGGTGGGGAACTAGGTCTTTCTTTGTGGTCTCCACAGGGGATTCAGACATCCTTTCTTCTTGGGAGATGCAAGACGAGCCTGCATTCAAGTCACTGCAGGGATATCCGGCCTTATTTCGAGTCAGGGCATCGCGGTGTCCATTCCACTTGAGGCCGCAAACTCAGGATCCCTCTCACATACCTAGAGCTGAGAGAAGCCTCCTCTTGAGGTGCTTGTGGTAAGGTGGTATTCCTCAGGAGTCGAAGCCAGGGACTAACCTCTCATCTCGTGTTGATTCTTGGTCCACGGAGCTCTTTTGTGTTGCTACAGTGACCTCAGGATCCCTCTAGCCTTGAAACAGTGTTCTTGGGGGTTCTCTGGAGTGCCATCAAGGAAATCAAGGCTCCTTTCATGTGTGATGTGCAACACGGAATTGCTCTGCACGCAGTGCAGGGGAATCGGGCCTCATCTCGCGGCGAGGGGGAAGTCTCATGGTTTTTCTCGAGTTGCGGCGGGAACCTGGGGTATATTCTCGAGTTACGACGGGGATGGCCCTTCCACACACGTGTTTCTTCAGCCATGTCAGGACTCCTGCCTAGTTGCGAGGGACAACTCGGGATTCTCCTCGAGGCTTTGCAGGGCAATTGGGACGCCTCTCCAGCTGAGACGGGAGACCAAGGGTCCCTTTCCACGTGCCACAGGAATCCTGGGTCTCCTATCAAGTTTCACGAGGAGTCAGGCATCGTCTCCTTTGGAGGCACTGATCTCCGCATACCTCTGGAGTTTTCAAAGGATTTGAGGCCTCCTGTAGCGATGAGCTGGGGAACTAGGTCTTTCTCTGTGGTCTCCACAGGGGATTCAGACATCCTTTCATCTTGGAAGATGCAAGACGAGCCTGCATTCCAGTCACTGCAGGGATGTCCAGCCTTATTTCGCGTCAGGGCATCGCGATGTCCATTCCACTTGAGGCCGCAAACTCAGGGTCCCTCTCACATGCCTAGAGCTGAGAGAAGCCTCCTCTTGAGGTGCTTGTGGTAAGGTGGTATTCCTCTGGAGTCGAAGCCAGGGACTAACCTCTCATCTCGAGTTGATTTTTGGCCCACTGAGCTCTTTCGTGTTGCTACAGTGACCTCAGGATCCCTCTAGCCTTGAAACAGTGTTCTTGGGGTTTCTCTGGAGTGCCATCAAGGAAATCAAGGCTCCTTTCATGTGTGATGTGCAACACGGAATTGCTCTGCACACAGTGCAGGGGAATCGGGCCTCATCTCGCGGCGAGGGGGAAGTCTCATGGTTTTTCTCGAGTTGCGGCGGGAACCTGGGGTATATTCTCGAGTTACGACGGGGATGGCCCTTCCACCCACGTGTTTCTTCAGCGACGTCAGGACTCCTGCCTAGTTGCGAGGGACAACTCTGGATTCTCCTCGAGGCTTGGCAGGGCAATTGGGACGCCTCTCCAGCTGAGGCGGGAGACCAAGTGTCCCTTTCCAAGTGCCACAGGAATCCTGGGACTTCTATCAAGTTTCACGGGGAGTCAGGCATCGTCTCCTTTGGAGGCACTGATCTCCGCGTACCTCTGGAGTTTTCAAAGGATGTGAGGCTATCGGTCGCGATGAGGTGGGGAACTAAGTCTTTCTCTGTGCTTTCCACAGGGGATTCAGACATCCTTTCGTCCTGGGAGATGCAAGACGAGCCTGCATTGAAGTCACTGCAGGGATATCCGGCCTTATTTCGAGTCAGGGCATCGCGGTGTCCATTCCACTTGGGGCCGCAAACTCAGGGTCCCTCTCACATACCTAGAGCTGAGAGAAGCCTCCTCTTGAGGTGCTTGTGGTAAGGTGGTATTCCTCTGAAGACGAATCCAGGGACTAACCTCTCTTTTCGAGTTGATTTTTGGTCCACAGAGTTCTTTCGTGTTGCTACAGTGACCTCAGGATCCCTCTATCCTTGAAACAGTGTTCTTGGGGTTTCTCTGGAGTGCCATCAAGGAAATCAAGGCTCCTTTCATGTGTGATGTGCAACACGGAATTGCTCTGCACGCAGTACAGGGGAATCAGGCCTCATCTCGCGGCGAAGGGGAAGTCTCATGGTTTTTCTCGAGTTGCGGCGGGAACCTGGGGTATATTCTCGAGTTCCGACGGGGATGGCCCTTCCACACACGTGTGTGTTCAGCCATGTCAGGACTCCTGCCTAGTTGCGAGACACAACTCGGGATTCTCCTCGAGGCTTTGCAGGGCAATTGGGACGCCTCTCCAGCTGAGACGGGAGACCAAGGGTCCCTTTCCACGTGCCACAGGAATCCTGGGTCTCCTATCAAGTTTCACGAGGAGTCAGGCATCGTCTCCTTTGGAGGCACTGATCTCCGCGTACCTCTGGAGTTTTCAAAGGATTTGAGGCCTCCTGTCGCGATGAGGTGGGGAACTAGGTCTTTCTCTGTGGTCTCCACAGGGGATTCAGACACCCTTTCGTCTTGGGAGATGCAAGACGAGCCTGCATTCAAGTCACTGCAGGGATATCCGGCCTTATTTCGAGTCAGGGCATCGCGGTGTCCATTCCACTTGAGGCCGCAAACTCAGGGTCCCTCTCACATACCTAGAGCTGAGAGAAGCCTCCTCTTGAGGTGCTTGTGGTAAGGTGGTATTCCTCTGGAGTCGAAGCCAGGGACTAACCTCTCATCGCGAGTTGATTTTTGGTCCACAGAGCTCTTTCCTGTTGCTACAGTGACCTCAGGATCCCTCTAGCCTTGAAACAGTGTTCTTGGGGTTTCTCTGGAGTGCCATCAAGGAAATCAAGGCTCCTTTCAAGTGTGATGTGCAACACGGAATTGCTCTGCACGCAGTGCAGGGGAATCGGGCCTCATCTCGCGGCGAGGGGGAAGTCTCATGGTTTTTCTCGAGTTGCGGCGGGAACCTGGGGTAAATTCTCGAGTTACGACGGGGATGGCCCTTCCACCCACGTGTTTCTTCAGCGACGTCAGGACTCCTGCCTAGTTGCGAGGGACAACTCTGGATTCTCCTCGAGGCTTGGCAGGGCAATTGGGACGCCTCTCCAGCTGAGGCGGGAGACCAAGTGTCCCTTTCCAAGTGCCACAGGAATCCTGGGACTCCTATCAAGTTTCACGAGGAGTCAGGCATCGTCTCCTTTGGAGGCACTGATCTCCGCGTACCTCTGGAGTTTTCAAAGGATGTGAGGCTATCGGTCGCGATGAGGTGGGGAACTAAGTCTTTCTCTGTGCTTTCCACAGGGGATTCAGACATCCTTTCGTCCTGGGAGATGCAAGACGAGCCTGCATTCAAGTCACTGCAGGGATATCCGGCCTTATTTCGAGTCAGGGCATCGCGGTGTCCATTCCACTTGAGGCCGCAAACTCAGGGTCCCTCTCACATACCTAGAGCTGAGAGAAGCCTCCTCTTGAGGTGCTTGTGGTAAGGTGGTATTCCTCTGGAGACGAATCCAGGGACTAACCTCTCTTTTCGAGTTGATTTTTGGTCCACAGAGTTCTTTCGTGTTGCTACAGTGACCTCAGGATCCCTCTAGCCTTGAAACAGTGTTCTTGGGGTTTCTCTGGAGTGCCATCAAGGAAATCAAGGCTCCTTTCATGTGTGATGTGCAACACGGAATTGCTCTGCACGCAGTGCATGGGAATCGGGCCTCATCTCGCATCGAGGGGCAAGTCTCATGGTTTTTCTCGAGTTGCGGCGGGAACCTGGGGTATATTCTCGAGTTACGACGGGGATGGCCCTTCCACCCACGTGTTTGTTCAGCCACGTCAGGACTCCTGCCTAGTTGCGAGGGACAACTCGGGATTCTCCTCGAGGCTTGGCAGGGCAATTGGAACGCCTCTCCAGCTGAGGCGGGAGACCAAGGGTCCCTTTCCACGTGCCACAAGAATCCTGGGACTCCTATCAAGTTTCACGAGGAGTCAGGCATCGTCTCCTTTGGAGGCACTGATCTCCGCGTACCTCTGGAGTTTTCAAAGGATGTGAGGCCTCCGGTCGCCATGAGGTGGGGAACTAGGTGTTTCTCTATGGTCTCCACAGGGGATTCAGACATCCTTTCTTCTTGGGAGATGCAAGACGAGCCTGCATTCAAGTCACTGCAGGGATATTCGGCCTTATTTCGAGTCAGGGCATCGCGGTGTCCATTCCACTTGAGGCCACAAACTCTGGATCCCTCTCACATACCTAGAGCTGAGAGAAGCCTCCTCTTGAGGTGCTTGTGTTAAGTTGGTATTCCTCAGGAGTCAAAGCCAGGGACTAACCTCTCATCTCGTGTTGATTCTTGGTCCACGGAGCTCTTTCGTGTTGCTACAATGACCTCAGGATCCCTATAGCCTTGAAACAGTGTTCTTGGGGTTTCTCTGGAGTGCCATCAAGGAAATCAAGGCTCCTTTCATGTGTGATGTGCAACACGGAATTGCTCTGCACGCAGTGCAGGGGAATCGGGCCTCATCTCGCGGCGAGGGGGAAGTCTCATGGTTTTTCTCGAGTTGCGGCGGGAACCTGGGGTATATTCTCGAGTTACGACGGGGATGGCCTTTCCACACACGTGTGTGTTCAGCCATGTCAGGACTCCTGCCTAGTTGCGAGGGACAACTCTGGATTCTCCTCGAGGCTTTGCAGGGCAATTGGGACGCCTCTCCAGCTGAGACGGGAGACCACGGGTCCCTTTCCACGTGCCACAGGAATCCTGGGTCTCCTATCAAGTTTCACGAGGAGTCAGGCATCGTCTCCTTTGGAGGCACTGATCTCCGCATACCTCTGGAGTTTTCAAAGGATTTGAGGCCTCCTGTCGCGATGAGGTGGGGAACGAGGTCTTTCTCTGTGGTCTCCACAGGGGATTCAGACATCCTTTCGTCCTGGGAGATGCAAGACGAGCCTGCATTGAAGTCACTGCAGGGATATCCGGCCTTATTTCGAGTCAGGGCATCGCGGTGTCCATTCCACTTGGGGCCGCAAACTCAGGGTCCCTCTCACATACCTAGAGCTGAGAGAAGCCTCCTCTTGAGGTGCTTGTGGTAAGGTGGTATTCCTCTGGAGACGAATCCAGGGACTAACCTCTCTTTTCGAGTTGATTTTTGGTCCACAGAGTTCTTTCGTGTTGCTACAGTGACCTCAGGATCCCTCTATCCTTGAAACAGTGTTCTTGGGGTTTCTCTGGAGTGCCATCAAGGAAATCAAGGCTCCTTTCATGTGTGATGTGCAACACGGAATTGCTCTGCACGCAGTACAGGGGAATCAGGCCTCATCTCGCGGCGAAGGGGAAGTCTCATGGTTTTTCTCGAGTTGCGGCGGGAACCTGGGGTATATTCTCGAGTTCCGACGGGGATGGCCCTTCCACACACGTGTGTGTTCAGCCATGTCAGGACTCCTGCCTAGTTGCGAGACACAACTCGGGATTCTCCTCGAGGCTTTGCAGGGCAATTGGGACGCCTCTCCAGCTGAGACGGGAGACCAAGGGTCCCTTTCCACGTGCCACAAGAATCCTGGGACTCCTATCAAGTTTCACGAGGAGTCAGGCATCGTCTCCTTTGAAGGCACTGATCTCCGCGTACCTCTGGAGTTTTCAAAGGATGTGAGGCCTCCTGTCGCGATGAGGTGGGGAACTAAGTCTTTCTCTGTGGTCTCCACAGGGGATTCAGACACCCTTTCGTCTTGGGAGATGCAAGACGAGCCTGCATTCAAGTCACTGCAGGGATATCCGGCCTTATTTCGAGTCAGGGCATCGCGGTGTCCATTCCACTTGAGGCCGCAAACTCAGGGTCCCTCTCACATACCTAGAGCTGAGAGAAGCCTCCTCTTGAGGTGCTTGTGGTAAGGTGGTATTCCTCTGGAGTCGAAGCCAGGGACTAACCTCTCATCGCGAGTTGATTTTTGGTCCACAGAGCTCTTTCCTGTTGCTACAGTGACCTCAGGATCCCTCTAGCCTTGAAACAGTGTTCTTGGGGTTTCTCTGGAGTGCCATCAAGGAAATCAAGGCTCCTTTCAAGTGTGATGTGCAACACGGAATTGCTCTGCACGCAGTGCAGGGGAATCGGGCCTCATCTCGCGGCGAGGGGGAAGTCTCATGGTTTTTCTCGAGTTGCGGCGGGAACCTGGGGTAAATTCTCGAGTTACGACTGGGATGGCCCTTCCACCCACGTGTTTCTTCAGCGACGTCAGGACTCCTGCCTACTTGCGAGGGACAACTCTGGATTCTCCTCGAGGCTTTGCAGGGCAATTGGGACGCCTCTCCAGCTGAGGCGGGAGACCAAGTGTCCCTTTCCAAGTGCCACAGGAATCCTGGGACTCCTATCAAGTTTCACGAGGAGTCAGGCAACGTCTCCTTTGGAGGCACTGATCTCCGCGTACCTCTGGAGTTTTCAAAGGATGTGAGGCTATCGGTCGCGATGAGGTGGGGAACTAAGTCTTTCTCTGTGCTTTCCACAGGGGATTCAGACATCCTTTCGTCCTGGGAGATGCAAGACGAGCCTGCATTGAAGTCACTGCAGGGATATCCGGCCCTATTTCGAGTCAGGGCATCGCGGTGTCCATTCCACTTGAGGCCGCAAACTCAGGGTCCCTCTCACATACCTAGAGCTGAGAGAAGCCTCCTCTTGAGGTGCTTGTGGTAAGGTGGTATTCCTCTGGAGACGAATCCAGGGACTAACCTCTCTTTTCGAGTTGATTTTTGGTCCACAGAGTTCTTTCGTGTTGCTACAGTGACCTCAGGATCCCTCTAGCCTTGAAACAGTGTTCTTGGGGTTTCTCTGGAGTGCCATCAAGGAAATCAAGGCTCCTTTCATGTGTGATGTGCAAGACGGAATTGCTCTGCACGCAGTACAGGGGAATCGGGCCTCATCTCGCATCGAGTGGCAAGTCTCATGGTTTTTCTCGAGTTGCGGCGGGAACCTGGGGTATATTCTCGAGTTACGACGGGGATGGCCCTTCCACACACGTGTTTGTTCAGCCACGTCAGGACTCCTGCCTAGTTGCGAGGGACAACTCGGGATCCTCCTCGAGGCTTGGCAGGGCAATTGGAACGCCTCTCCAGCTGAGGCGGGAGACCAAGGGTCCCTTTCCACGTGCCACAGGAATCCTGGGACTCCTATCAAGTTTCACGAGGAGTCAGGCATCGGCTCCTTTGGAGGCACTGATCTCCGCGTACCTCTGGAGTTTTCAAAGGATGTGAGGCCTCCGGTCGCGATGAGGTGGGGAACTAGGTCTTTCTTTGTGGTCTCCACAGGGGATTCAGACATCCTTTCTTCTTGGGAGATGCAAGACGAGCCTGCATTCAATTCACTGCAGGGATATCCGGCCTTATTTCGAGTCAGGGCATCGCGGTGTCCATTCCACTTGAGGCCGCAAACTCAGGATCCCTCTCACATACCTAGAGCTGAGAGAAGCCTCCTCTTGAGGTGCTTGTGTTAAGATGGTATTCCTCTGGAGTCGAAGCCAGGGACTAACCTCTCATCTCGAGTTGATTTTTGGCCCACGGAGCTCTTTCGTGTTGCTACAGTGACCTCAGGATCCCTCTAGCCTTGAAACAGTGTTCTTGGGGTTTCTCTGGAGTGCCATCAAGGAAATCAAGGCTCCTTTCATGTGTGATGTGCAACACGGAATTGCTCTGCACGCAGTACAGGGGAATCGGGCCTCATCTCGCATCGAGGGGGAAGTCTCATGGTTTTTCTCGAGTTGCGGCGGGAACCTGGGGTATATTCTCGAGTTACGACGGGGATGGCCCTTCCACCCACGTGTTTGTTCAGCCACGTCAGGACTCTTGCCTACTTGCGAGACACAACTCGGGATTCTCCTCGAGGCTTGGCAAGGCAATTGTGACGCCTCTCCAGCTGAGGCGGGAGACCAAGGGTCCCTTTCCACGTGCCACAGGAATCCTGGGACTCCTATCAAGTTTCACGAGGAGTCAGGCATCGTCTCCTTTGGAGGCACTGATCTCCGCGTACCTCTGGAGTTTTCAAAGGATGTGAGGGTATCGGTCGCGATGAGGTGGGGAACTAAGTCTTTCTCTGTGCTTTCCACAGGGGATTCAGACATCCTTTCGTCCTGGGAGATGCAAGACGAGCCTGCATTGAAGTCACTGCAGGGATATCCGGCCTTATTTCGAGTCAGGGCATCGCGGTGTCCATTCCACTTGAGGCCGCAAACTCAGGGTCCCTCTCACATACCTAGAGCTGAGAGAAGCCTCCTCTTGAGGTGCTTGTGGTAAGGTGGTATTCCTCTGGAGTCGAAGCCAGGGACTAACCTCTCATCTCGAGTTGATTTTTGGTCCACGGAGCTCTTTCGTGTTGCTACAGTGACCTCAGGATCCCTCTAGCCTTGAAACAGTGTTCTTGGGGTTTCTCTGGAGTGCCATCAAGGAAATCAAGGCTCCTTTCATGTGTGATGTGCAACACGGAATTGCTCTGCACGTAGTGCAGGGGAATCGGGCCTCATCTCGCGGCGAGGGGGAAGTCTCATGGTTTTTCTCGAGTTGCGGCGGGAACCTGGGGTATAATCTCGAGTTACGAGGGGGATGGCCCTTCCACCCACGTGTTTCTTCAGCGACGTCAGGACTCCTGCCTAGTTGCGAGGGACAACTCTGGATTCTCCTCGAGGCTTGGCAGGGCAATTGGGACGCCTCTCCAGCTGAGGCGGGAGACCAAGTGTCCCTTTCCAAGTGCCACAGGAATCCTGGGACTCCTATCAAGTTTCACGAGGAGTCAGGCATCGTCTCCTTTGGAGGCACTGATCTCCGCGTACCTCTGGAGTTTTCAAAGGATGTGAGGCTATCGGTCGCGATGAGGTGGGGAACTAAGTCTTTCTCTGTGCTTTCCACAGGGGATTCAGACATCCTTTCGTCCTGGGAGATGCAAGACGAGCCTGCATTCAAGTCACTGCAGGGATATCCGGCCTTATTTCGAGTCAGGGCATCGCGGTGTCCATTCCACTTGAGGCCGCAAACTCAGGGTCCCTCTCACATACCTAGAGCTGAGAGAAGCCTCCTCTTGAGGTGCTTGTGGTAAGGTGGTATTCCTCTGGAGACGAATCCAGGGACTAACCTCTCTTTTCGAGTTGATTTTTGGTCCACAGAGTTCTTTCGTGTTGCTACAGTGACCTCAGGATCCCTCTAGCCTTGAAACAGTGTTCTTGGGGTTTCTCTGGAGTGCCATCAAGGAAATCAAGGCTCCTTTCATGTGTGATGTGCAACACGGAATTGCTCTGCACGCAGTGCATGGGAATCGGGCCTCATCTCGCATCGAGGGGCAAGTCTCATGGTTTTTCTCGAGTTGCGGCGGGAACCTGGGGTATATTCTCGAGTTACGACGGGGATGGCCCTTCCACCCACGTGTTTGTTCAGCCACGTCAGGACTCCTGCCTAGTTGCGAGGGACAACTCGGGATTCTCCTCGAGGCTTGGCAGGGCAATTGGAACGCCTCTCCAGCTGAGGCGGGAGACCAAGGGTCCCTTTCCACGTGCCACAAGAATCCTGGGACTCCTATCAAGTTTCACGAGGAGTCAGGCATCGTCTCCTTTGGAGGCACTGATTTCTGCATACCTCTGGAGTTTTCAAAGGATTTGAGGCCTCCTGTCGCGATGAGGTGGGGAACTAGGTCTTTCTCTGTGGTCTCCACAGGGGATTCAGACATCCTTTCGTCTTGGGAGATGCAAGATGAGCCTGCATTCCAGTCACTGCAGGGATATCCGGCCTTATTTCGAGTCAGGGCATCGCGGTGTCCATTCCACTTGAGGCCGCAAACTCAGGGTCCCTCTCACATACCTAGAGCTGAGAGAAGCCTCCTCTTGAGGTGCTTGTGGTAAGGTGGTAATCCTCTGGAGTCGAAGCCAGGGACTAACCTCTCATCTCGAGTTGATTTTTGGTCCACGGAGCTCTTTCGTGTTGCTACAGTGACCTCAGGATCCCTCTAGCCTTGAAACAGTGTTCTTGGGGTTTCTCTGGAGTGCCATGAAGGAAATCAAGGCTCCTTTCATGTGTGATGTGCAACACAGAATTGCTCTGCACGCAGTGCAGGGGAATCGGGCCTCATCTCGCGGCGAGGGGGAGGTCTCATGGTTTTTCTCGAGTTGCGGCGGGAACCTGGGGTATATTCTCGAGTTACGACGGGGATGGCCCTTCCACACACGTGTTTGTTCAGCCACGTCAGGACTCCTGCCTAGTTGCGAGACACAACTCGGGATTCTCCTCGAGGCTTGGCAAGGCAATTGGGACGCCTCTCCAAATGAGGCGGGAGACCAAGTGTCCCTTTCCACGTGCCACAGGAATCCTGGGACTCCTATCAAGTTTCACGAGGAGTCAGGCATCGTCTCCTTTGGAGGCACTGATCTCCGCGTACCTCTGGAGTTTTCAAAGGATGTGAGGCCTCCGGTCGCGATGAGGTGGGGAACTAGGTCTTTCTCTGTGGTCTCCACAGGGGATTCAGACATCCTTTCATCTTGGGAGATGCAAGACGAGCCTGCATTCAAGTCACTGGAGGGATATCCAGCCTTATTTCGTGTCAGGGCATCGCGGTGTCCATTCCACTTGAGGCCGCAAACTCAGGGTCCCTCTCACATACCTAGAGCTGAGAGAAGCCTCCTCTTGAGGTGCTTGTGGTAAGGTGGTATTCCTCTGGAGTCGAAGCCAGGGACTAACCTCTCATCTCGAGTTGATTTTTGGCCCACGGAGCTCTTTCGTGTTGCTACAGTGACCTCAGGATCCCTCTAGCCTTGAAACAGTGTTCTTGGGGTTTCTCTGGAGTGCCATCAAGGAAATCAAGGCTCCTTTCATGTGTGATGTGCAACACGGAATTGCTCTGCACGCAGTGCAGGGGAATCGGGCCTCATCTCGCGGCGAGGGGGAAGTCTCATGGTTTTTCTCGAGTTGCGGCGGGAACCTGGGGTATATTCTCGAGTTACGACGGGGATGGCCCTTCCACCCACGTGTTTCTTCAGCGACGTCAGGACTCCTGCCTAGTTGCGAGGGACAACTCTGGATTCTCCTCGAGGCTTGGCAGGGCAATTGGGACGCCTCTCCAGCTGAGGCGGGAGACCAAGTGTCCCTTTCCAAGTGCCACAGGAATCCTGGGACTCCTATCAAGTTTCACGAGGAGTCAGGCATCGTCTCCTTTGGAGGCACTGATCTCCGCGTACCTCTGGAGTTTTCAAAGGATGTGAGGCTATCGGTCGCGATGAGGTGGGGAACTAAGTCTTTCTCTGTGCTTTCCACAGGGGATTCAGACATCCTTTCGTCCTGGGAGATGCAAGACGAGCCTGCATTGAAGTCACTGCAGGGATATCCGGCCTTATTTTGAGTCAGGGCATCGCGGTGTCCATTCCACTTGAGGCCGCAAACTCAGGGTCCCTCTCACATAGCTAGAGCTGAGAGAAGCCTCCTCTTGAGGTGCTTGTGGTAAGGTGGTATTCCTCTGGAGACGAATCCAGGGACCAACCTCTCTTTTCGAGTTGATTTTTGGTCCACAGAGTTCTTTCGTGTTGCTACAGTGACCTCAAGATCCCTCTATCCTTGAAACAGTGTTCTTGGGGTTTCTCTGGAGTGCCATCAAGGAAATCAAGGCTCCTTTCATGTGTGATGTGCAACACGGAATTGCTCTGCACGCAGTACAGGGGAATCGGGCCTCATCTCGCATCGAGGGGGAAGTCTCATGGTTTTTCTCGAGTTGCCGCGGGAACCTGGGGTATATTCTCGAGTTACGACGGGGATGGCCCTTCCACCCACGTGTTTGTTCAGCCACGTCAGGACTCCTGCCTAGTTGCGAGGGACAACTCGGGATTCTCCTCGAGGCTTGGCAGGGCAATTGGAACGCCTCTCCAGCTGAGGCGGGAGACCAAGGGTCCCTTTCCACGTGCCACAAGAATCCTGGGACTCCTATCAAGTTTCACGAGGAGTCAGGCATCGTCTCCTTTGGAGGCACTGATCTCCGCGTACCTCTGGAGTTTTCAAAGGATGTGAGGCCTCCGGTTGCGATGAGGTGGGGAACTAGGTCTTTCTCTGTGGTCTCCACAGGGGATTCAGACATCCTTTCATCTTGGGAGATGCAAGACGAGCCTGCATTCAAGTCACTGCAGGGATGTTCGGCCTTATTTCGAGTCAGGGCATCGCGGTGTCCATTCCACTTGAGGCCGCAAACTCAGGATCCCTCTCACATACCTAGAGCTGAGAGAAGCCTCCTCTTGAGGTGCTTGTGGTAAGGTGGTATTCCTCAGGAGTCAAAGCCAGGGACTAACCTCTCATCTCGTGTTGATTCTTGGTCCACGGAGCTCTTTCGTGTTGCTACAGTGACCTCAGGATCCCTCTATCCTTGAAACAGTGTTCTTGGGGTTTCTCTGGAGTGCCATCAAGGAAATCAAGGCTCCTTTCATGTGTGATGTGCAACACGGAATTGCTCTGCACGCAGTGCAGGGGAATCGGGCCTCATCTCGCGGCGAGGGGGAAGTCTCATGGTTTTTCTCGAGTTGCGGCGGGAACCTGGGGTATATTCTCGAGTTACGACGGGGATGGCCCTTCCACACACGTGTTTGTTCAGCCACGTCAGGACTCCTGCCTAGTTGCGAGGGACAACTCGGGATTCTCCTCGAGGCTTGGCAGGGCAATTGGGACGCCTCTCCAGCTGAGGCGGGAGACCAAGTGTCCCTTTCCAAGTGCCACAGGAATCCTGGGACTCCTATCAAGTTTCACGAGGAGTCAGGCATCGTCTCCTTTGGAGGCACTGATCTCCGCGTACCTCTGGAGTTTTCAAAGGATGTGAGGCTATCGGTCGCGATGAGGTGGGGAACTAAGTCTTTCTCTGTGCTTTCCACAGGGTATTCAGACATCCTTTCGTCCTGGGAGATGCAAGACGAGCCTGCATTGAAGTTACTGCAGGGATATCCGGCCTTATTTCGAGTCAGGGCATCGCGGTGTCCATTCCACTTGAGGCCGCAAACTCAGGGTCCCTCTCACATACCTAGAGCTGAGAGAAGCCTCCTCTTGAGGTGCTTGTGGTAAGGTGGTATTCCTCTGGAGACGAATCCAGGGACTAACCTCTCTTTTCGAGTTGATTTTTGGTCCACAGAGTTCTTTCGTGTTGCTACAGTGACCTCAGGATCCCTCTATCCTTGAAACAGTGTTCTTGGGGTTTCTCTGGAGTGCCATGAAGGAAATCAAGGCTCCTTTCATGTGTGATGTGCAAGACGGAATTGCTCTGCATGCAGTACAGGGGAATCGGGCCTCATCTCGCATCGAGGGGGTAGTCTCATGGTTTTTCTCGAGTTGCGGCGGGAACCTGGGGTATATTCTCGAGTTACGACGGGGATGGCCCTTCCACCCACGTGTTTGTTCAGCCACCTCAGGACTCCTGCCTAGTTGCGAGGGACAACTCGGGATTCTCCTCGAGGCTTGGCAGGGCAATTGGAACGCCTCTCCAGCTGAGGCGGGAGACCAAGGGTCCCTTTCCACGTGCCACAAGAATCCTGGGACTCCTATCAAGTTTCACGAGGAGTCAGGCATCGTCTCCTTTGGAGGCACTGATCTCCGCGTACCTCTGGAGTTTTCAAAGGATGTGAGGCCTCCGGTCGCCATGAGGTGGGGAACTAGGTGTTTCTCTATGGTCTCCACAGGGGATTCAGACATCCTTTCTTCTTGGGAGATGCAAGACGAGCCTGCATTCAAGTCACTGCAGGGATATTCGGCCTTATTTCGAGTCAGGGCATCGCGGTGTCCATTCCACTTGAGGCCACAAACTCTGGATCCCTCTCACATACCTAGAGCTGAGAGAAGCCTCCTCTTGAGGTGCTTGTGTTAAGTTGGTATTCCTCAGGAGTCAAAGCCAGGGACTAACCTCTCATCTCGTGTTGATTCTTGGTCCACGGAGCTCTTTCGTGTTGCTACAATGACCTCAGGATCCCTATAGCCTTGAAACAGTGTTCTTGGGGTTTCTCTGGAGTGCCATCAAGGAAATCAAGGCTCCTTTCATGTGTGATGTGCAACACGGAATTGCTCTGCACGCAGTGCAGGGGAATCGGGCCTCATCTCGCGGCGAGGGGGAAGTCTCATGGTTTTTCTCGAGTTGCGGCGGGAACCTGGGGTATATTCTCGAGTTACGACGGGGATGGCCTTTCCACACACGTGTGTGTTCAGCCATGTCAGGACTCCTGCCTAGTTGCGAGGGACAACTCGGGATTCTCCTCGAGGCTTTGCAGGGCAATTGGGACGCCTCTCCAGCTGAGACGGGAGACCTCGGGTCCCTTTCCACGTGCCACAGGAATCCTGGGTCTCCTATCAAGTTTCACGAGGAGTCAGGCATCGTCTCCTTTGGAGGCACTGATCTCCGCATACCTCTGGAGTTTTCAAAGGATTTGAGGCCTCCTGTCGCGATGAGGTGGGGAACGAGGTCTTTCTCTGTGGTCTCCACAGGGGATTCAGACACCCTTTCATCTTGGGAGATGCAAGACGAGCCTGCATTCCAATCACTGCAGGGATATCCGGCCTTATTTCGAGTCAGGGCATCGCGGTGTCCATTCCACTTGAGGCCGCAAACTCAGGGTCCCTCTCACATACCTAGAGCTGAGAGAATCCTCCTCTTGAGGTGCTTGTGGTAAGGTGGTATTCCTCTGGAGTCGAAGCCAGGGACTAACCTCTCATCTCGAGTTGATTTTTGGTCCACGGAGCTCTTTCGTGTTGCTACAGTGACCTCAGGATCCCTCTAGACTTGAAACAGTGTTCTTGGGGTTTCTCTGGAGTGCCATCAAGGAAATCAAGGCTCCTTTCATGTGTGATGTGCAACACAGAATTGCTCTGCACGCAGTGCAGGGGAATCGGGCCTCATCTCGCGGCGAGGGGGAAGTCTCATGGTTTTTCTCGAGTTGCGGCGGGAACCTGGGGTATATTCTCGAGTTACGACGGGGATGGCCCTTCCACACACGTGTTTGTTCAGCCACGTCAGGACTCTTGCCTAGTTGCGAGACACAACTCGGGATTCTCCTCGAGGCTTGGCAAGGCAATTGGGACGCCTCTCCAGCTGAGGCGGGAGACCAAGGGTCCCTTTCCACGTGCCACAGGAATCCTGGGACTCCTATCAAGTTTCACGAGGAGTCAGGCATCGTCTCCTTTGGAGGCACTGATCTCCGCGTACCTCTGGAGTTTTCAAAGGATGTGAGGCCTCCGGTCGCGATGAGGTGGGGAACTAGGTGTTTCTCTGTGGTCTCCACAGGGGATTCAGGCATCCTTTCTTCTTGGGAGATGCAAGACGAGCCTGCATTCAAGTCACTGCAGGGATATTCGGCCTTATTTCGAGTCAGGGCATCGCGGTGTCCATTCCACTTGAGGCCGCAAACTCAGGGTCCCTCTCACATGCCTAGAGCTGAGAGAAGCCTCCTCTTGAGGTGCTTGTGGTAAGGTGGTATTCCTCTGGAGTCGAAGCCAGGGACTAACCTCTCATCTCGAGTTGATTTTTGGCCCAAGGATTTCTTTCGTGTTGCTACAGTGACCTCAGGATCCCTCTAGCCTTGAAACAGTGTTCTTGGGGTTTCTCTGGAGTGCCATCAAGGAAATCAAGGCTCCTTTCATGTGTGATGTGCAACACGGAATTGCTCTGCACGCAGTGCAGGGGAATCGGGCCTCATCTCGCGGCGAGGGGGAAGTCTCATGGTTTTTCTCGAGTTGCGGCGGGAACCTGGGGTATATTCTCGAGTTACGACGGGGATGGCCCTTCCACCCACGTGTTTCTTCAGCGACGTCAGGACTCCTGCCTAGTTGCGAGGGACAACTCGGGATTCTCCTCGAGGCTTGGCAGGGCAATTGGAACGCCTCTCCAGCTGAGGCGGGAGACCAAATGTCCCTTTCCACGTGCCACAAGAATCCTGGGACTCCTATCAAGTTTCACGAGGAGTCAGGCATCGTCTCCTTTGGAGGCACTGATCTCCGCGTACCTCTGGAGTTTTCAAAGGATGTGAGGCTATCGGTCGCAATGAGGTGGGGAACTAGGTCTTTCTCTGTGGTCTCCACAGGGGATTCAGACATCCTTTCTTCTTAGGAGATGCAAGACGAGCCTGCATTCAAGTCACTGCAGGGATGTTCGGCCTTATTTCGAGTCAGGGCATCGCGGTGTCCATTCCACTTGAGGCCGCAAACTCAGGATCCCTCTCACATACCTAGAGCTGAGAGAAGCCTCCTCTTGAGGTGCTTGTGGTAAGGTGGTATTCCTCTGGAGACGAATCCAGGGACTAACCTCTCTTTTTGAGTTGATTTTTGGTCCACAGAGTTCTTTAGTGTTGCTACAGTGACCTCAGGATCCCTCTATCCTTGAAACAGTGTTCTTGGGGTTTCTCTGGAGTGCCATCAAGGAAATCAAGGCTCCTTTCATGTGTGATGTGCAAGACGGAATTGCTCTGCACGCAGAACAGGGGAATCGGGCCTCATCTCGCATCGAGGGGGAAGTCTCATGGTTTTTCTCGAGTTGCGGCGGGAACCTGGGGTATATTCTCGAGTTACGACGGGGATGGCCCTTCCACCCACGTGTTTGTTCAGCCACGTCAGGACTCCTGCCTAGTTGCGAGGGACAACTCGGGATTCTCCTCGAGGCTTGGCAGGGCAATTGGAACGCCTCTCCAGCTGAGGCGGGAGACCAAGGGTCCCTTTCCACGTGCCACAAGAATCCTGGGACTCCTATCAAGTTTCACGAGGAGTCAGGCATCGTCTCCTTTGGAGGCACTGATCTCCGCGTACCTCTGGAGTTTTCAAAGGATGTGAGGCTATCGGTCGCGATGAGGTGGGGAACTAGGTCTTTCTCTGTGGTCTCCACAGGGGATTCAGACATCCTTTCTTCTTGGGAGATGCAAGACGAGCCTGCATTGAAGTCACTGCAGGGATATCCGGCCTTATTTCGAGTCAGGGCATCGCGGTGTCCATTCCACTTGAGGCCGCAAACTCAGGGTCCCTCTCACATACCTAGAGCTGAGAGAAGCCTCCTCTTGAGGTGCTTGTGGTAAGGTGGTATTCCTCTGGAGACGAATCCAGGGACTAACCTCTCTTTTCGAGTTGATTTTTGGCCCAAGGATTTCTTTCTTGTTGCTACAGTGACCTCAGGATCCCTCTAGCCTTGAAACAGTGTTCTTGGGGTTTCCCTGGAGTGCCATCAAGGAAATCAAGGCTCCTTTCATGTGTGATGTGCAACACGGAATTGCTCTGCACGCAGTGCAGGGGAATCGGGCCTCATCTCGCGGCGAGGGGGAAGTCTCATGGTTTTTCTCGAGTTGCGGCGGGAACCTGGGGTATATTCTCGAGTTACGACGGGGATGGCCCTTCCACCCACGTGTTTGTTCAGCCACGTCAGGACTCCTGCCTAGTTGCGAGGGACAACTCGGGATTCTCCTCGAGGCTTGGCAGGGCAATTGGAACGCCTCTCCAGCTGAGGCGGGAGACCAAGGGTCCCTTTCCACGTGCCACAAGAATCCTGGGACTCCTATCAAGTTTCACGAGGAGTCAGGCATCGTCTCCTTTGGAGGCACTGATCTCCGCGTACCTCTGGAGTTTTCAAAGGATGTGAGGCCTCCGGTCGCGATGAGGTGGGGAACTAGGTGTTTCTCTGCGGTCTCCACAGGGGATTCAGGCATCCTTTCTTCTTGGGAGATGCAAGACGAGCCTGCATTCAAGTCACTGCAGGGATATTCGGCCTTATTTCGAGTCAGGGCATCGCGGTGTCCATTCCACTTGAGGCCGCAAACTCAGGGTCCCTCTCACATACCTAGAGCTGAGAGAAGCCTCCTCTTGAGGTGCTTGTGGTAAGGTGGTATTCCTCTGGAGTCGAAGCCAGGGACTAACCTCTCATCTCGAGTTGATTTTTGGCCCAAGGATTTCTTTCGTGTTGCTCCAGTGACCTCAGGATCCCTCTAGCCTTGAAACAGTGTTCTTGGGGTTTCTCTGGAGTGCCATCAAGGAAATCAAGGCTCCTTTCATGTGTGATGTGCAACACGGAATTGCTCTGCACGCAGTGCAGGGGAATCGGGCCTCATCTCGCGGCGAGGGGGAAGTCTCATGGTTTTTCTCGAGTTGCGGCGGGAACCTTGGGTATATTCTCGAGTTACGACGGGGATGGCCCTTCCACCCACGTGTTTCTTCAGCCACGTCAGGACTCCTGCCTAGTTGCGAGGGACAACTCGGGATTCTCCTCGAGGCTTTGCAGGGCAATTGGGACGCCTCTCCAGCTGAGACGGGAGACCAAGGGTCCCTTTCCACGTGCCACAGGAATCCTGGGTCTCCTATCAAGTTTCACGAGGAGTCAAGCATCGTCTCCTTTGGAGGCACTGATCTCCGCGTACCTCTGGAGTTTTCAAAGGATGTGAGGCCTCCGGTCGCGATGAGGTGGGGAACTAGGTCTTTCTCTGTGGTCTCCACAGGGGATTCAGACATCCTTTCTTCTTGGGAGATGCAAGACGAGCCTGCATTCCAGTCACTGCAGGGATATCCGGCCTTATTTCGAGTCAGGTCATCGCGGTGTCCATTCCACTTGAGGCCGCAAACTCAGGGTCCCTCTCACATGCCTAGAGCTGAGAGAAGCCTCCTCTTGAGGTGCTTGTGGTAAGGTGGTATTCCTCTGGAGTCGAAGCCAGGGTCTAACCTCTCATCTCGAGTTGATTTTTGGTCCACGGAGCTCTTTCGTGTTGCTACAGTGACCTCAGGATCCCTCTAGCCTTGAAACAGTGTTCTTGGGGTTTCTCTGGAGTGCCATGAAGGAAATCAAGGCTCCTTTCATGTGTGATGTGCAACACAGAATTGCTCTGCACGCAGTGCAGGGGAATCGGGCCTCATCTCGCGGCGAGGGGGAAGTCTCATGGTTTTTCTCGAGTTGCGGCGGGAACCTGGGGTATATTCTCGAGTTACGACGGGGATGGCTCTTCCACACACGTGTTTTCTCAGCCACGTCAGGACTCTTGCCTAGTTGCGAGGGACAACTCGGGATTCTCCTCGAGGCTTGGCAAGGCAATTGGGACGCCTCTCCAGCTGAGGCGGGAGACCAAGGGTCCCTTTCCACGTGCCACAGGAATCCTGGGACTCCTATCAAGTTTCACGAGGAGTCAGGCATCGTCTCCTTTGGAGGCACTGATCTCCGCGTACCTCTGGAGTTTTCAAAGGATGTGTGCCTATCGGTCGCGATGAGGTGGGGAACTAAGTCTTTCTCTGTGCTTTCCACAGGGGATTCAGACATCCTTTCATCCTGGGAGATGCAAGACGAGCCTGCATTGAAATCACTGCAGGGATATCCGGCCTTATTTCGAGTCAGGGCATCGTGGTGTCCATTCCACTTGAGGCCGCACACTCAGGGTCCCTCTCACATACCTAGAGCTGAGAGAAGCCTCCTCTTGAGGTGCTTGTGGTAAGGTGGTATTCCTCAGGAGTCGAAGCCAGGGACTAACCTCTCATCTCGTGTTGATTCTTGGTCCACGGAGCTCTTTCGTGTTGCTACAGTGACCTCAGGATCCCTCTAGCCTTGAAACAGTGTTCTTGGGGTTTCTCTGGAGTGCCATCAAGGAAATCAAGGCTCCTTTCATGTGTGATGTGCAACACGGAATTGCTCGGCACGCAGTGCAGGGGAATCGGGCCTCATCTCGCGGCGAGGGGGAAGTCTCATGGTTTTTCTCGAGTTGCGGCGGGAACCTGGGGTATATTCTCGAGTTACGACGGGGATGGCCCTTCCACCCACGTGTGTGTTCAGCCATGTAAGGACTCCTGCCTAGTTGCGAGGGACAACTCGGAATTCTCCTCGAGGCTTGGCAGGGCAATTGGGACGCCTCTCCAGCTGAGACGAGAGACCAAGGGTCCCTTTCCACGTGCCACAGGAATCCTGGGTCTCCTATCAAGTTTCACGAGGAGTCAGGCATCGTCTCCTTTGGAGGCACTGATCTCCGCATACCTCTGGAGTTTTCAAAGGATTTGAGGCCTCCTGTCGCGATGAGGTGGGGAACTAGGTCTTTCTCTGTGGTCTCCACAGGGGATTCAGACATCCTTTCTTCCTGGGAGATGCAAGACGAGCCTGCATTCCAGTCACTGCAGGGATATCCGGCCTTATTTCGAGTCAGGGCATCGCGGTGTCCATTCCACTTGAGGCCGCAAACTCAGGGTCCCTCTCACATACCTAGAGCTGAGAGAAGCCTCCTCTTGAGGTGCTTGTGGTAAGGTGGTATTCCTCTGGAGTCGAAGCCAGGGACTAACCTCTCATCTCGAGTTGATTTTTGGTCCACGGAGCTCTTTCGTGTTGCTACAGTGACCTCAGGATCCCTCTAGCCTTGAAACAGTGTTCTTGGGGTTTCTCTGGAGTGCCATGAAGGAAATCAAGGCTCCTTTCATGTGTGATGTGCAACACAGAATTGCTCTGCACGCAGTGCAGGGGAATCGGGCCTCATCTCACGGCGAGGGGGAAGTCTCATGGTTTTTCTCGAGTTGCGGCGGGAACCTGGGGTATATTCTCGAGTTACGACGGGGATGGCTCTTCCACACACGTGTTTTTTCAGCCACGTCAGGACTCTTGCCTAGTTGCGAGGGACAACTCGGGATTCTCCTCGAGGCTTGGCAAGGCAATTGGGACGCCTCTCCAGCTGAGCCGGGAGACCAAGGGTCCCTTTCCACGTGCCACAGGAATCCTGGGACTCCTATCAAGTTTCACGAGGAGTCAGGCATCGTCTCCTTTGGAGGCACTGATCTCCGCGTACCTCTGGAGTTTTCAAAGGATGTGAGGCAATCGGTCGCGATGAGGTGGGGAACTAGGTGTTTCTCTGTGGTCTCCACAGGGGATTCAGGCATCCTTTCTTCTTGGGAGATGCAAGACGAGCCTGCATTCAAGTAACTGCAGGGATATCCGGCCTTATTTCGCGTCAGGGCATCGCGGTGTCCATTCCACTTGAGGCCGCAAACTCAGGGTCCCTCTCACATACCTAGAGCTGAGAGAAGCCTCCTCTTGAGGTGCTTGTGGTAAGGTGGTATTCCTCTGGAGTCGAAGCCAGGGACTAACCTCTCATCTCGAGTTGATTTTTGGCCCACGGAGTTCTTTCGTGTTGCTACAGTGACCTCAGGATCCCTCTAGCCTTGAAAGAGTGTTCTTGGGGTTTCTCTGGAGTGCCATCAAGGAAATCAAGGCTCCTTTCATGTGTGATGTGCAACACGGAATTGCTCTGCACGCAGTGCAGGGGAATCGGGCCTCATCTCGCGGCGAGGGGGAAGTCTCATGGTTTTTCTCGAGTTGCGGCGGGAACCTGGGGTATATTCTCGAGTTACGACGGGGATGGCCCTTCCACCCACGTGTTTCTTCAGCGACGTCAGGACTACTGCCTAGTTGCGAGGGACACCTCGGGATTCTCCTCGAGTCTTTGCAGGGCAATTGGGACGCCTCTTCAGCTGAGCCGGGAGAACAAGGGTCCCTTTCCACGTGCCACAGGAATCCTGGGTCTCCTATCAAGTTTCACGAGGAGTCAGGCATCGTCTCCTTTGGAGGCACTGATCTCCGCGTACCTCTGGAGTTTTCAAAGGATGTGAGGCCTCCGGTCGCGATGAGGTGGGGAACTAGGTCTTTCTCTGTGGTCTCCACAAGGGATTCAGACATCCATTCGTCTTGGGAGATGCAAGACGAGCCTGCATTCCAGTCACTGCCGGGATATCCGGCCTTATTTCTAGTCAGGGCATCGCGGTGTCCATTTCACTTGAGGCCGCAAACTCAGGGTCCCTCTCACATACCTAGAGCTGAGAGAAGCCTCCTCCTGAGGTGCTTGTGGTAAGGTGGTATTCCTCTGGAGTCGAAGCCAGGGACTAACCTCTCATCTCGAGTTGATTTTTGGTCCACGGAGCTCTTTCGTGTTGCTACAGTGACCTCAGGATCCCTCTAGCCTTGAAACAGTGTTCTTGGGGTTTCTCTGGAGTGCCATCAAGGAAATCAAGGCTCCTTTCATGTGTGATGTGCAACACAGAATTGCTCTGCACGCAGTGCAGGGGAATCGGGCCTCATCTCGCGGCGAGGGGGAAGTCTCATGGTTTTTCTCGAGTTGCGGCGGGAACCTGGGGTATATTCTCGAGTTACGACGGGGATGGCCCTTCCACCCATGTGTGTGTTCAGCCACGTCAGGACTCCTGCCTAGTTGCGAGACACAACTCGGGATGCTCCTCGAGGCTTGGCAAGGCAATTGGGACGCCTCTCCAGCTGTGGCGGGAGACCAAGTGTCCCTTTCCACGTGCCACAGGAATCCTGGGACTCCTATCAAGTTTCACGAGGAGTCAGGCATCGTCTCCTTTGGAGGCACTGATCTCCGCGTACCTCTGGAGTTTTCAAAGGATGTGAGGCCTCCGGTCGCGATGAGGTGGGGAACTAGGTCTTTCTCTGTGGTCTCCACAGGGGATTCAGACATCCTTTCATCTTGGGAGATGCAAGACGAGCCTGCATTCAAGTCACTGCAGGGATATCCAGCCTTATTTCGCGTCAGGGCATCGCGGTGTCCATTCCACTTGAGGCCGCAAACTCAGGGTCCCTCTCACATACCTAGAGCTGAGAGAAGCCTCCTCTTGAGGTGCTTGTGGTAAGGTGGTATTCCTCTGGAGTCGAAGCCAGGGACTAACCTCTCATCTCGAGTTGATTTTTGGCCCACGGAGCTCTTTCGTGTTGCTACAGTGACCTCAGGATCCCTCTAGCCTTGAAACAGTGTTCTTGGGGTTTCTCTGGAGTGCCATCAAGGAAATCAAGGCTCCTTTCATGTGTGATGTGCAACACGGAATTGCTCTGCACGCAGTGCAGGGGAATCGGACCTCATCTGGCGGCGAGGGGGAAGTCTCATGGTTTTTCTCGAGTTGCGGCGGGAACCTGGGGTATATTTTCGAGTTACGACTGGGATGGCCCTTCCACCCACGTGTTTCTTCAGCGACGTCAGGACTCCTGCCTAGTTGCAAGGGACAACTCTGGATTCTCCTCGAGGCTTTGCAGGGCAATTGGGACGCCTCTCCAGCTGAGGCGGGAGACCAAGTGTCCCTTTCCAAGTGCCACAGGAATCCTGGGACTCCTATCAAGTTTCACGAGGAGTCAGGCATCGTCTCCTTTGGAGGCACTGATCTCCGCGTACCTCTGGAGTTTTCAAAGTATGTGAGGCTATCGGTCGCGATGAGGTGGGGAACTAAGCTTTTCTCCGTGCTTTCCACAGGGGATTCAGACATCCTTTCGTCCTGGGAGATGCAAGACGAGCCTGCATTGAAGTCACTGCAGGGATATCCGGCCTTATTTCGAGTCAGGGCATCGCGGTGTCCATTCCACTTGAGGCCGCAAACTCAGGGTCCCTCTCACATACCTAGAGCTGAGAGAAGCCTCCTCTTGAGGTGCTTGTGGTAAGGTGGTATTCCTCTGGAGACGAATCCAGGGACTAACCTCTCTTTTCTAGTTGATTTTTGGCCCACGGAGCTCTTTCGTGTTGCTACAGTGACCTCAGGATCCCTCTATCCTTGAAACAGTGTTCTTGGGGTTTCTCTGGAGTGCCATCAAGGAAATCAAGGCTCCTTTCATGTGTGATGTGCAACACGGAATTGCTCTGCACGCAGTGCAGGGGAATCGGGCCTCATCTCGCGGCGAGGGGGAAGTCTCATGGTTTTTCTCGAGTTGCGGCGGGAACCTGGGGTATATTCTCGAGTTACGACTGGGATGGCCCTTCCACCCACGTGTTTGTTCAGCCACGTCATGACTCCTGCCTAGTTGCGAGGGACAACTCGGGATACTCCTCGAGGCTTGGCACGGCAATTGGGACGCCTCTCCAGCTCAGGCGGGAGACCATGGGTCCCTTTCCACGTGCCACAAGAATCCTGGGACTCCTATCAAGTTTCACGAGGAGTCAGGCATCGTCTCCTTTGGAGGCACTGATCTCCGCGTACCTCTGGAGTTTTCAAAGGATGTGAGGCCTCCGGTCGCGATGAGGTGGGGAACTAGGTCTTTCTCTGTGGTCTCCACAGGGGATTCAGACATCCTTTCATCTTGGGAGATGCAAGACGAGCCTGCATTCAAGTCACTGCAGGGATATCCGGCCTTATTTCGAGTCAGGGCATTGCGGTGTCCATTCCACTTGAGGCGGCAAACTCAGGATCCCTCTCACATACCTAGAGCTGAGAGAAGCCTCCTCTTGAGGTGCTTGTGGTATGGTGGTATTCCTCAGGAGTCGAAGCCAGGGACTAACCTCTCATCTCGTGTTGATTCTTGGTCCACGGAGCTCTTTCGTGTTGCTACAGTGACCTCAGGATCCCTCTAGCCTTGAAACAGTGTTCTTGGGGTTTCTCTGGAGTGCCATCAAGGAAATCAAGGCTCCTTTCATGTGTGATGTGCAACACGGAATTGCTCTACACGCAGTGCAGGGGAATCGGGCCTCATCTCACGGCGAGGGGGAAGTCTCATGGTTTTTCTCGAGTTGCGGCGGGAACCTGGGGTATATTCTCGAGTTACGACGGGGAATGCCCTTCCACACACGTGTGTGTTCAGCCATGTCAGGACTCCTGCCTAGTTGCGAGGGACAACTCGGGATTCTCCTCGAGGCTTTGCAGGGCAATTGGGACGCCTCTCCAGCTGAGACGGGAGACCAAGGGTCCCTTTCCACGTGCCACAGGAATCCTGGGTCTCCTATCAAGTTTCACGAGGAGTCAGGCATCGTCTCCTTTGGAGGCACTGATCTCCGCATACCTCTGGAGTTTTCAAAGGATTTGAGGCCTCCTGTCGCGATGAGGTGGGGAACTAGGTCTTTCTCTGTGGTCTCCACAGGGGATTCAGACACCCTTTCGTCTTGGGAGATGCAAGAGGAGCCTGCATTCCAGTCACTGCAGGGATAGCCGGCCTTATTTCGAGTCAGGGCATCGCGGTGTCCATTCCACTTGAGGCCCCAAACTCAGGGTCCCTCTCACATACCTAGAGCTGAGAGAAGCCTCCTCTTGAGGTGCTTGTGGTAAGGTGGTATTCATCTGGAGTCGAAGCCAGGGACTAACCTCTCATCTCGAGTTGATTTTTGGCCCACGGAGCTCTTTCGTGTTGCTACAGTGACCTCAGGATCCCTCTAGCCTTGAAACAGTGTTCTTGGGGTTTCTCTGGAGTGCCATCAAGGAAATCAAGGCTCCTTTCATGTGTGATGTGCAACACGGAATTGCTCTGCACGCAGTGCAGGGGAATCGGACCTCATCTGGCGGCGAGGGGGAAGTCTCATGGTTTTTCTCGAGTTGCGGCGGGAACCTGGGATATATTCTCGAGTTACGACTGGGATGGCCCTTCCACCCACGTGTTTCTTCAGCGACGTCAGGACTCCTGCCTAGTTGCAAGGGACAACTCTGGATTCTCCTCCAGGCTTTGCAGGGCAATTGGGACGCCTCTCCAGCTGAGGCGGGAGACCAAGTGTCCCTTTCCAAGTGCCACAGGAATCCTGGGACTCCTATCAAGTTTCACGAGGAGTCAGGCATCGTCTCCTTTGGAGGCACTGATCTCCGCGTACCTCTGGAGTTTTCAAAGGATGTGAGGCTATCGGTCGCGATGAGGTGGGGAACTAAGCTTTTCTCCGTGCTTTCCACAGGGGATTCAGACATCCTTTCATCCTGGGAGATGCAAGACGAGCCTGCATTGAAGTCACTGCAGGGATATCCGGCCTTATTTCGAGTCAGGGCATCGCGGTGTCCATTCCACTTGAGGCCGCAAACTCAGGGTCCCTCTCACATACCTAGAGCTGAGAGAAGCCTCCTCTTGAGGTGCTTGTGGTAAGGTGGTATTCCTCTGGAGACGAATCCAGGGACTAACCTCTCTTTTCTAGTTGATTTTTGGCCCACGGAGCTCTTTCGTGTTGCTACAGTGACCTCAGGATCCCTCTAGCCTTGAAACAGTGTTCTTGGGGTTTCTCTGGAGTGCCATGAAGGAAATCAAGGCTCCTTTCATGTGTGATGTGCAACACGGAATTGCTCTACACGCAGTGCAGGGGAATCGGGCCTCATCTCACGGCGAGGGGGAAGTCTCATGGTTTTTCTCGAGTTGCGGCGGGAACCTGGGGTATATTCTCGAGTTACGACGGGGAATGCCCTTCCACACACGTGTGTGTTCAGCCATGTCAGGACTCCTGCCTAGTTGCGAGGGACAACTCGGGATTCTCCTCGAGGCTTTGCAGGGCAATTGGGACGCCTCTCCAGCTGAGACGGGAGACCAAGGGTCCCTTTCCACGTGCCACAGGAATCCTGGGTCTCCTATCAAGTTTCACGAGGAGTCAGGCATCGTCTCCTTTGGAGGCACTGATCTCCGCATACCTCTGGAGTTTTCAAAGGATTTGAGGCCTCCTGTCGCGATGAGGTGGGGAACTAGGTCTTTCTCTGTGGTCTCCACAGGGGATTCAGACACCATTTCGTCTTGGGAGATGCAAGACGAGCCTGCATTCCAGTCACTGCAGGGATAGCCGGCCTTATTTCGAGTAGGGCATCGCGGTGTCCATTCCACTTGAGGCCGCAAACTCAGGGTCCCTCTCACATACCTAGAGCTGAGAGAAGCCTCCTCTTGAGGTGCTTGTGGTAAGGTGGTATTCCTCTGGAGTCGAAGCCAGGGACTAACCTCTCATCTCGAGTTGATTTTGGGTCCACGGAGCTCTTTCGTATTTCTTCAGTGACCTCAGGATCCCTCTAGCCTTGAAACAGTGTTCTTGGTGTTTCTCTGGAGTGCCATGAAGGAAATCAAGGCTCCTTTCATGTGTGATGTGCAACACAGAATTGCTCTGCACGCAGTACAGGGGAATCGGGCCTCATCTCGCGGCGAGGGGGAAGTCTCATGGTTTTTCTCGAGTTGCGGCGGGAACCTGGGGTATATTCTCGAGTTACGACGGGGATGGCCCTTCCACCCACGTGTTTCTTCAGCGACGTCAGGACTCCTGCCTAGTTGCGAGGGACACCTCGGGATTCTCCTCGAGGCTTTGCAGGGCAATTGGGACGCCTCTTCAGCTGAGCCGGGAGAACAAGGGTCCCTTTCCACGTGCCACAGGAATCCTGGGTCTCCTATCAAGTTTCACGAGGAGTCAGGCATCGTCTCCTTTGGAGGCACTGATCTCCGCGTACCTCTGGAGTTTTCAAAGTATGTGAGGCCTCCGGTCGCGATGAGGTGGGGAACTAGGTCTTTCTCTGTGGTCTCCACAAGGGATTCAGACATCCTTTCGTCTTGGGAGATGCAAGACGAGCCTGCATTCCAGTCACTGCCGGGATATCCGGCCTTATTTCTAGTCAGGGCATCGCGGTGTCCATTTCACTTGAGGCCGCAAACTCAGGGTCCCTCTCACATACCTAGAGCTGAGAGAAGCCTCCTCCTGAGGTGCTTGTGGTAAGGTGGTATTCCTCTGGAGTCGAAGCCAGGGACTAACCTCTCATCTCGAGTTGATTTTTGGTCCACGGAGCTCTTTCGTGTTGCTACAGTGACCTCAGGATCCCTCTAGCCTTGAAACAGTGTTCTTGGGGTTTCTCTGGAGTGCCATGAAGGAAATCAAGGCTCCTTTCATGTTTGATGTGCAACACAGAATTGCTCTGCACGCAGTGCAGGGGAATCGGGCCTCATCTCGCGGCGAGGGGGAAGTCTCATGGTTTTTCTCGAGTTGCGGCGGGAACCTGGGGTATATTCTCGAGTTACGACGGGGATGGCCCTTCCACCCATGTGTGTGTTCAGCCACGTCAGGACTCCTGCCTAGTTGCGAGACACAACTCGGGATGCTCCTCGAGGCTTGGCAAGGCAATTGGGACGCCTCTCCAGCTGTGGCGGGAGACCAAGTGTCCCTTTCCAAGTGCCACAGGAATCCTGGGACTCCTATCAAGTTTCACGAGGAGTCAGGCATCGTCTCCTTTGGAGGCACTGATCTCCGCGTACCTCTGGAGTTTTCAAAGGATGTGAGGCCTCCGGTCGCGATGAGGTGGGGAACTAGGTCTTTCTCTGTGGTCTCCACAGGGGATTCAGACATCCTTTCATCTTGGGAGATGCAAGACGAGCCTGCATTCAAGTCACTGCAGGGATATCCAGCCTTATTTCGCGTCAGGGCATCGCGGTGTCCATTCCACTTGAGGCCGCAAACTCAGGGTCCCTCTCACATACCTAGAGCTGAGAGAAGCCTCCTCTTGAGGTGCTTGTGGTAAGGTGGTATTCCTCTGGAGTCGAAGGCAGGGACTAACCTCTCATCTCGAGTTGATTTTTGGCCCACGGAGCTCTTTCGTGTTGCTACAGTGACCTCAGGATCCCTCTAGCCTTGAAACAGTGTTCTTGGGGTTTCTCTGGAGTGCCATCAAGGAAATCAAGGCTCCTTTCATGTGTGATGTGCAACACGGAATTGCTCTGCACGCAGTGCAGGGGAATCGGACCTCATCTGGCGGCGAGGGGGAAGTCTCATGGTTTTTCTCGAGTTGCGGCGGGAACCTGGGGTATATTTTCGAGTTACGACTGGGATGGCCCTTCCACCCACGTGTTTCTTCAGCGACGTCAGGACTCCTGCCTAGTTGCAAGGGACAACTCTGGATTCTCCTCGAGGCTTTGCAGGGCAATTGGGACGCCTCTCCAGCTGAGGCGGGAGACCAAGTGTCCCTTTCCAAGTGCCACAGGAATCCTGGGACTCCTATCAAGTTTCACGAGGAGTCAGGCATCGTCTCCTTTGGAGGCACTGATCTCCGCGTACCTCTGGAGTTTTCAAAGTATGTGAGGGTATCGGTCGCGATGAGGTGGGGAACTAAGCTTTTCTCCGTGCTTTCCACAGGGGATTCAGACATCCTTTCGTCCTGGGAGATGCAAGACGAGCCTGCATTGAAGTCACTGCAGGGATATCCGGCCTTATTTCGAGTCAGGGCATCGCGGTGTCCATTCCACTTGAGGCCGCAAACTCAGGGTCCCTCTCACATACCTAGAGCTGAGAGAAGCCTCCTCTTGAGGTGCTTGTAGTAAGGTGGTATTCCTCTGGAGACGAATCCAGGGACTAACCTCTCTTTTCTAGTTGATTTTTGGCCCACGGAGCTCTTTCGTGTTGCTACAGTGACCTCAGGATCCCTCTATCCTTGAAACAGTGTTCTTGGGGTTTCTCTGGAGTGCCATCAAGGAAATCAAGGCTCCTTTCATGTGTGATGTGCAACACGGAATTGCTCTGCACGCAGTGCAGGGGAATCGGGCCTCATCTCGCGTCGAGGGGGAAGTCTCATGGTTTTTCTCGAGTTGCGGCGGGAACCTGGGGTATATTCTCGAGTTACGACTGGGATGGCCCTTCCACCCACGTGTTTGTTCAGCCACGTCATGACTCCTGCCTAGTTGCGAGGGACAACTCGGGATACTCCTCGAGGCTTGGCACGGCATTTGGGACGCCTCTCCAGCTCAGGCGGGAGACCATGGGACCCTTTCCAAGTGCCACAGGAATCCTGGGACTCCTATCAAGTTTCACGAGGAGTCAGGCATCGTCTCCTTTGGAGGCACTGATCTCCGCGTACCTCTGGAGTTTTCAAAGGATGTGAGGCCTCCGGTCGCGATGAGGTGGGGAACTAGGTCTTTCTCTGTGGTCTCCACAGGGGATTCAGACATCCTTTCATCTTGGGAGATGCAAGACGAGCCTGCATTCAAGTCACTGCAGGGATATCCGGCCTTATTTCGAGTCAGGGCATTGCGGTGTCCATTCCACTTGAGGCGGCAAACTCAGGATCCCTCTCACATACCTAGAGCTGAGAGAAGCCTCCTCTTGAGGTGCTTGTGGTATGGTGGTATTCCTCAGGAGTCGAAGCCAGGGACTAACCTCTCATCTCGTGTTGATTCTTGGTCCACGGAGCTCTTTCGTGTTGCTACAGTGACCTCAGGATCCCTCTAGCCTTGAAACAGTGTTCTTGGGGTTTCTCTGGAGTGCCATCAAGGAAATCAAGGCTCCTTTCATGTGTGATGTGCAACACGGAATTGCTCTACACGCAGTGCAGGGGAATCGGGCCTCATCTCACGGCGAGGGGGAAGTCTCATGGTTTTTCTCGAGTTGCGGCGGGAACCTGGGGTATATTCTCGAGTTACGACGGGGAATGCCCTTCCACACACGTGTGTGTTCAGCCATGTCAGGACTCCTGCCTAGTTGCGAGGGACAACTCGGGATTCTCCTCGAGGCTTTGCAGGGCAATTGGGACGCCTCTCCAGCTGAGACGGGAGACCAAGGGTCCCTTTCCACGTGCCACAGGAATCCTGGGTCTCCTATCAAGTTTCACGAGGAGTCAGGCATCGTCTCCTTTGGAGGCACTGATCTCCGCATACCTCTGGAGTTTTCAAAGGATTTGAGGCCTCCTGTCGCGATGAGGTGGGGAACTAGGTCTTTCTCTGTGGTCTCCACAGGGGATTCAGACACCCTTTCGTCCTGGGAGATGCAAGACGAGCCTGCATTCCAGTCACTGCAGGGATAGCCGGCCTTATTTCGAGTCAGGGCATCGCGGTGTCCATTCCACTTGAGGCCCCAAACTCAGGGTCCCTCTCACATACCTAGAGCTGAGAGAAGCCTCCTCTTGAGGTGCTTGTGGTAAGGTGGTATTCATCTGGAGTCGAAGCCAGGGACTAACCTCTCATCTCGAGTTGATTTTTGGCCCACGGAGCTCTTTCGTGTTGCTACAGTGACCTCAGGATCCCTCTAGCCTTGAAACAGTGTTCTTGGGGTTTCTCTGGAGTGCCATCAAGGAAATCAAGGCTCCTTTCATGTGTGATGTGCAACACGGAATTGCTCTGCACGCAGTGCAGGGGAATCGGACCTCATCTGGCGGCGAGGGGGAAGTCTCATGGTTTTTCTCGAGTTGCGGCGGGAACCTGGGGTATATTCTCGAGTTACGACTGGGATGGCCCTTCCACCCACGTGTTTCTTCAGCGACGTCAGGACTCCTGCCTAGTTGCAAGGGACAACTCTGGATTCTCCTCGAGGCTTTGCAGGGCAATTGGGACGCCTCTCCAGCTGAGGCGGGAGACCAAGTGTCCCTTTCCAAGTGCCACAGGAATCCTGGGACTCCTATCAAGTTTCACGAGGAGTCAGGCATCGTCTCCTTTGGAGGCACTGATCTCCGCGTACCTCTGGAGTTTTCAAAGGATGTGAGGCTATCGGTCGCGATGAGGTGGGGAACTAAGCTTTTCTCCGTGCTTTCCACAGGGGATTCAGACATCCTTTCATCCTGGGAGATGCAAGACGAGCCTGCATTGAAGTCACTGCAGGGATATCCGGCCTTATTTCGAGTCAGGGCATCGCGGTGTCCATTCCACTTGAGGCCGCAAACTCAGGGTCCCTCTCACATACCTAGAGCTGAGAGAAGCCTCCTCTTGAGGTGCTTGTGGTAAGGTGGTATTCCTCTGGAGACGAATCCAGGGACTAACCTCTCTTTTCTAGTTGATTTTTGGCCCACGGAGCTCTTTCGTGTTGCTACAGTGACCTCAGGATCCCTCTAGCCTTGAAACAGTGTTCTTGGGGTTTCTCTGGAGTGCCATCAAGGAAATCAAGGCTCCTTTCATGTGTGATGTGCAACACGGAATTGCTCTGCACGCAGTGCAGGGGAATCGGGCCTCATCTCACGGCGAGGGGGAAGTCTCATGGTTTTTCTCGAGTTGCGGCGGGAACCTGGGGTATATTCTCGAGTTACGACGGGGAATGCCCTTCCACACACGTGTGTGTTCAGCCATGTCAGGACTCCTGCCTAGTTGCGAGGGACAACTCGGGATTCTCCTCGAGGCTTTGCAGGGCAATTGGGACGCCTCTCCAGCTGAGACGGGAGACCAAGGGTCCCTTTCCACGTGCCACAGGAATCCTGGGTCTTCTATCAAGTTTCACGAGGAGTCAGGCATCGTCTCCTTTGGAGGCACTGATCTCCGCATACCTCTGGAGTTTTCAAAGGATTTGAGGCCTCCTGTCGCGATGAGGTGGGGAACTAGGTCTTTCTCTGTGGTCTCCACAGGGGATTCAGACACCATTTCGTCTTGGGAGATGCAAGACGAGCCTGCATTCCAGTCACTGCAGGGATAGCCGGCTTTATTTCGAGTAGGGCATCGCGGTGTCCATTCCACTTGAGGCCCCAAACTCAGGGTCCCTCTCACATACCTAGAGCTGAGAGAAGCCTCCTCTTGAGGTGCTTGTGGTAAGGTGGTATTCCTCTGGAGTGGAAGCCAGGGACTAACCTCTCATCTCGAGTTGATTTTGGGTCCACGGAGCTCTTTCGTGTTGCTTCAGTGACCTCAGGATCCCTCTAGCCTTGAAACAGTGTTCTTGGTGTTTCTCTGGAGTGCCATGAAGGAAATCAAGGCTCCTTTCATGTGTGATGTGCAACACAGAATTGCTCTGCACGCAGTACAGGGGAATCGGGCCTCATCTCGCGGCGAGGGGGAAGTCTCATGGTTTTTCTCGAGTTGCGGCGGGAACCTGGGGTATATTCTCGAGTTACGACGGGGATGGCCCTTCCACACATGTGTTTGTTCAGCCACGTCAGGACTCTTGCCTAGTTGCGAGACACAACTCGGGATTCTCCTCGAGGCTTGGCAAGGCAATTGGGACGCCTCTCCAGCTGAGGCGGGAGACTAAGGGTCCCTTTCCACGTGCCACAGGAATCCTGGGACTCCTATCAAGTTTCACGAGGAGTCAGGCATCGTCTCCTTTGGAGGCACTGATCTCCGCGTACCTCTGGATTTTCAAAGGATGTGAGGCCTCCGGTCGCGATGAGGTGGGAAACTAGGTCTTTCTCTGTGGTCTCCACAGGGGATTCAGACATCCTTTCATCTTGGGAGATGCAAGACGAGCCTGCATTGAAGTCACTGCAGGGATATCCAGCCTTATTTCGCGTCAGGGCATCGCGGTGTCCATTCCACTTGAGGCCGCAAACTCAGGGTCCCTCTCACATACCTAGAGCTGAGAGAAGCCTCCTCTTGAGGTGCTTGTGGTAAGGTGGTATTCCTCTGGAGTCGAAGCCAGGGACTAACCTCTCATCTCGAGTTGATTTTTGGCCCACGGAGCTCTTTCGTGTTGCTACAGTGACCTCAGGATCCCTCTAGCCTTGAAACAGTGTTCTTGGGGTTTCTCTGGAGTGCCATCAAGGAAATCAAGGCTCCTTTCATGTGTGATGTGCAACACGGAATTGCTCTGCACGCAGTGCAGGGGAATCGGGCCTCATCTCGCGGCGAGGGGGAAGTCTCATTGTTTTTCTCGAGTTGCGGCGGGAACCTGGGGTATATTCTCGAGTTACAACGGGGATGGCCCTTCCACCCACGTGTTTCTTCAGCGACGTCAGGACTCCTGCCTAGTTGCGAGGGACAACTCTGGATTCTCCTCGAAGCTTTGCAGGGCAATTGGGACGCCTCTGCAGCTGAGGCGGGAGACCAAGTGTCCCTTTCCAAGTGCCACAGGAATCCTGGGACTCCTATCAAGTTTCACGAGGAGTCAGGCATCGTCTCCTTTGGAGGCACTGATCTCCGCGTACCTCTGGAGTTTTCAAAGGATGTGAGGCTATCGGTCGCGATGAGGTGGGGAACTAAGTCTTTCTCTGTGCTTTCCACAGGGGATTCAGACATCCTTTCGTCCTGGGAGATGCAAGACGAGCCTGCATTGAAGTCACTGCAGGGATATCCGGCCTTATTTCGAGTCAGGGCATCGCGGTGTCCATTCCACTTGAGGCCGCAAACTCAGGGTCCCTCTCACATACCTAGAGCTGAGAGAAGCCTCCTCTTGAGGTGCTTGTGGTAAGGTGGTATTCCTCTGGAGACGAATCCAGGGACTAACCTCTCTTTTCGAGTTGATTTTTGGTCCACAGAGTTCTTTCGTGTTGCTACAGTGACCTCAGGATCCCTCTATCCTTGAAACAGTGTTCTTGGGGTTTCTCTGGAGTGCCATCAAGGAAATCAAGGCTCCTTTCATGTGTGATGTGCAACACGGAATTGCTCTGCACGTAGTACAGGGGAAGCGGGCCTCATCTCGCGGCGAGGGGGAAGTCTCATGGTTTTTCTCGAGTTGCGGCGGGAACCTGGGGTATATTCTCGAGTTACGACGGAGATGGCCCTTCCACCCACGTGTTTGTTCAGCCACGTCAGGACTCCTGCCTAGTTGCGAGGGACAACTCGGGATTCTCCTCGAGGCTTGGCAGGGCAATTGGAACGCCTCTCCAGCTGAGGCGGGAGACCAAGGGTCCCTTTCCACGTGCCACAAGAATCCTGGGACTCCTATCAAGTTTCACGAGGAGTCAGGCATCGTCTCCTTTGAAGGCACTGATCTCCGCGTACCTCTGGAGTTTTCAAAGGATGTGAGGCCTCCGGTCGCGATGAGGTGGGGAACTAGGTCTTTCTCTGTGGCTCCACAGGGGATTCAGACATCCTTTCTTCTTGGGAGATGCAAGACGAGCCTGCATTCAAGTCACTGCAGGGATATCCGGCCTTATTTCGAGTCAGGGCATCGCGGTGTCCATTCCACTTGAGGCCGCAAACTCAGGATCCCTCTCACATACCTAGAGCTGAGAGAAGCCTCCTCTTGAGGTGCTTGTGGTAAGGTGGTATTCCTCAGGAGTCGAAGCCAGGGACTAACCTCTCATCTCGTGTTGACTCTTGGTCCACGGAGCTGTTTCGTGTTGCTACAGTGACCTCAGGATCCCTCTAGCCTTGAAACAGTGTTCTTGGGGTTTCTCTGGAGTGCCATCAAGGAAATCAAGGCTCCTTTCATGTGTGATGTGCAACACGGAATTGCTCTGCACGCAGTGCAGGGAAATCGGGCCTCATCTCGCGGCGAGGGGGAAGTCTCATGGTTTTTCTCGAGTTGCGGCGGGAACCTGGGGTATATTCTCGAGTTACGACGGGGATGGCCCTTCCACACACGTGTTTGTTCAGCCAGTTCAGGACTCTTGCCTAGTTGCGAGACACAACTCGGGATTCTCCTCGAGGCTTGGCAAGGCAATTGGGACGCCTCTCCAGCTGAGGCGGGAGACCAAGGGTCCCTTTCCACGTGCCACTGGAATTCTGGGACTCCTATCAAGTTTCACGAGGACTCAGGCATCGTCTCCTTTGGAGGCACTGATCTCCGCGTACCTCTGGAGTTTTCAAAGGATGTGAGGCCTCCGGTCGCGATGAGGTGGGGAACTAGGTCTTTCTCTGTGGTCTCCACAGGGGATTCAGACATCCTTTCATCTTGGGAGATGCAAGACGAGCCTGCATTCAAGTCACTGCAGGGATATCCAGCCTTATTTCGCGTCAGAGCATCGCGGTGTCCATTCCACTTGAGGCCGCAAACTCAGGGTCCCTCTCACATACCTAGAGCTGAGAGAAGCCTCCTCTTGAGGTGCTTGTGGTAAGGTGGTATTCCTCTGGAGTCGAAGCCAGGGACTAACCTCTCATCTCGAGTTGATTTTTGGCCCACGGAGCTCTTTCGTGTTGCTACAGTGACCTCAGGATCCCTCTAGCCTTGAAACAGTGTTCTTGGGGTTTCTCTGGAGTGCCATCAAGGAAATCAAGGCTCCTTTCATGTGTGATGTGCAACACGGAATTGCTCTGCACGCAGTGCAGGGGAATCGGGCCTCATCTCGCGGCGAGGGGGAAGTCTCATGGTTTTTCTCGAGTTGCGGCGGGAACCTGGGGTATATTCTCGAGTTACGACGGGGATGGCCCTTCCACCCACGTGTTTGTTCAGCCACGTCAGGACTCCTGCCTAGTTGCGAGGGACAACTCTGGATTCTCCTCGAGGCTTGGCAGGGCAATTGGGACGCCTCTCCAGCTGAGGCGGGAGACCAAGTGTCCCTTTCCAAGTGCCACAGGAATCCTGGGACTCCTATCAAGTTTCACGAGGAGTCAGGCATCGTCTCCTTTGGAGGCACTGATCTCCGCGTACCTCTGGAGTTTTCAAAAGATGTGAGGCCTCCGGTCGCGATGAGGTGGGGAACTAAGTCTTTCTCTGTGCTTTCCACAGGGGATTCAGACATCCTTTCGTCCTGGGAGATGCAAGACGAGCCTGCATTGAAGTCACTGCAGGGATATCCGGCCTTATTTCGAGTCAGGGCATCGCGGTGTCCATTCCACTTGAGGCCGCAAACTCAGGGTCCCTCTCACATACCTAGAGCTGAGAGAAGCCTCCTCTTGAGGTGCTTGTGGTAAGGTGGTATTCCTCTGGAGACGAATCCAGGGACTAACCTCTCTTTTCGAGTTGATTTTTGGTCCACAGAGTTCTTTCGTGTTGCTACAGTGACCTCAGGATCCCTCTATCCTTGAAACAGTGTTCTTGGGGTTTCTCTGGAGTGCCATCAAGGAAATCAAGGCTCCTTTCATGTGTGATGTGCAAGACGGAATTGCTCTGCACGCAGTACAGGGGAATTGGGCCTCATCTCGCATCGAGGGGTAAGTCTCATGGTTTTTCTCGAGTTGCGGCGGGAACCTGGGGTATATTCTCGAGTTACGACGGGGATGGCCCTTCCACCCACGTGTTTGTTCAGCCACGTCAGGACTCCTGCCTAGTTGCGAGGGACAACTCGGGATTCTCCTCGAGGCTTGGCAGGGCAATTGGAACGCCTCTCCAGCTGAGGCGTGAGACCAAGGGTCCCTTTCCACGTGCCACAAGAATCCTGGGACTCCTATCAAGTTTCACGAGGAGTCAGGCATCGTCTCCTTTGAAGGCACTGGTCTCCGCGTACCTCTGGAGTTTTCAAAGGATGTGAGGCCTCCGGTCGCGATGAGGTGGGGAACTAGGTGTTTCTCTGTGGTCTCCACAGGGGATTCAGACATCCTTTCTTCTTGGGAGATGCAAGACAAGCCTGCATTCAAGTCACTGCAGGGATATCCGGCCTTATTTCGAGTCAGGGCATCGCGGTGTCCATTCCACTTGAGGCCGCAAACTCAGGATCCCTCTCACATACCTAGAGCTGAGAGAAGCCTCCTCTTGAGGTGCTTGTGGTAAGGTGGTATTCCTCAGGAGTCAAAGCCAGGGACTAACCTCTCATCTCGTGTTGATTCTTGGTCCACGGAGCTCTTTCGTGTTGCTACAGTGACCTCAGGATCCCTCTATCCTTGAAACAGTGTTCTTGGGGTTTCTCTGGAGTGCCATCAAGGAAATCAAGGCTCCTTTCATGTGTGATGTGCAACACGGAATTGCTCTGCACGCAGTGCAGGGGAATCGGGCCTCATCTCGCGGCGAGGGGGAAGTCTCATGGTTTTTCTCGAGTTGCGGCGGGAACCTGGGGTATATTCTCGAGTTACGATGGGGATGGCCCTTCCACACACGTGTTTCTTCAGCGACGTCAGGACTCCTGCCTAGTTGCCAGGGACAACTCGGGATTCTCCTCGAGGCTTTGCAGGGCAATTGGGACGCCTCTCCAGCTGAGACGGGAGACCAAGGGTCCCTTTCCACGTGCCACAGGAATCCTGGGTCTCCTATCAAGTTTCACGAGGAGTCAGGCATCGATTCCTTTGGAGGCACTGATCTCCGCAAACCTCTGGAGTTTTCAAAGGATTTGAGGCCTCCTGTCGCGATAAGGTGGGGAACTAGGTCTTTCTCTGTGGTCTCCACAGGGGATTCAGACACCCTTTCGTCTTGGGAGATGCAAGACGAGCCTGCATTCCAGTCACTGCAGGGATATACGGCCTTATTTTGAGTCAGGGCATCGCGGTGTCCATTCCACTTGAGGCCGCAAACTCAGGGTCCTTCTCACATACCTAGAGCTGAGAGAAGCCTCCTCTTGAGGTGCTTGTGGTAAGGTGGTATTCCTCTGGAGTCGAAGCCAGGGACTAACTTCTCATCTCGAGTTGATTTTTGGTCCACAGAGCTCTTTCGTGTTGCTACAGTGACCTCAGGATCCCTCTAGCCTTGAAACAGTGTTCTTGGGGTTTCTCTGGAGTGCCATGAAGGAAATCAATGCTCCTTTCATGTGTGATGTGCAACACAGAATTGCTCTGCACGCAGTGCAGGGGAATCGGGCCTCATCTCGCGGCGAGGGGGAAGTCTCATGGTTTTTCTCGAGTTGCGGCGGGAACCTGGGGTATATTCTTGAGTTACGACGGGGATGGCCCTTCCACCCACGTGTTTGTTCAGCCACGTCAGGACTCTTGCCTAGTTGCGAGACACAACTCGGGATTCTCCTCGAGGCTTGGCAAGGCAATTGGGACGCCTCTCCAGCTGAGGCGGGAGACCAAGGGTCCCTTTCCACGTGCCACAGGAATCCTGGGACTCCTATCAAGTTTCACGAGGAGTCAGGCATCGTCTCCTTTGGAGGCACTGATCTCCGCGTACCTCTGGAGTTTTCAAAGGATGTGAGGCCTCCGGTCGCGATGAGGTGGGGAACTAGGTCTTTCTCTATGGTCTCCACAGGGGATTCAGACATCCTTTCATCTTGGGAGATGCAAGACGAGCCTGCATTCAAGTCACTGCAGGGATATCCAGCCTTATTTCGCGTCAGGGCATCGCGGTGTCCATTCCACTTGAGGCCGCAAACTCAGGGTCCCTCTCACATACCTAGAGCTGAGAGAAGCCTCCTCTTGAGGTGCTTGTTGTAAGGTGGTATTCCTCTGGAGTCGAAGCCAGGGACTAACCTCTCATCTCGAGTTGATTTTTGGCCCACGGAGCTCTTTCGTGTTGCTACAGTGACCTCAGGATCCCTCTAGCCTTGAAACAGTGTTCTTGGGGTTTCTCTGGAGTGCCGTCAAGGAAATCAAGGCTCCTTTCATGTGTGATGTGCAACACGGAATTGCTCTGCACGCAGTGCAGGGGAATCGGGCCTCATCTCACGGCGAGGGGGAAGTCTCATGGTTTTTCTCGAGTTGCGGCGGGAACCTGGGGTATATTCTCGAGTTACGACGGGGATGGCCCTTCCACCCACGTGTTTCTTCAGCGACGTCAGGACTCCTGCCTACTTGCGAGGGACAACTCTGGATTCTCCTCGAGGCTTGGCAGGGCAATTGGGACGCCTCTCCAGCTGAGGCGGGAGACCAAGGGTCCCTTTCCACGTGCCACAGGAATCCTGGGACTCCTATCAAGTTTCACGAGGAGTCAGGCATCGTCTCCTTTGGAGGCACTGATCTCCGCGTACCTCTGGAGTTTTCAAAGGATGTGAGGCTATCGGTCGCGATGAGGTGGGGAACTAAGTCTTTCTCTGTGCTTTCCACAGGGGATTCAGACATCCTTTCGTCCTGGGAGATGCAAGACGAGCCTGCATTGAAGTCACTGCAGGGATATCCGGCCTTATTTCGAGTCAGGGCATCGCGGTGTCCATTCCACTTGAGGCCGCAAACTCAGGGTCCCTCTCACATACCTAGAGCTGAGAGAAGCCTCCTCTTGAGGTGCTTGTGGTAAGGTGGTATTCCTCTGGAGACGAATCCAGGGACTAACCTCTCTTTTCGAGTTGATTTTTGGTCCACAGAGTTCTTTCGTGTTGCTACAGTGACCTCAGGATCCCTCTATCCTTGAAACAGTGTTCTTGGGGTTTCTCTGGAGTGCCATCAAGGAAATCAAGGCTCCTTTCATGTGTGATGTGCAAGACGGAATTGCTCTGCACGGAGTACAGCGGAATCGGGCCTCATCTCGTATCGAGGGGGAAGTCTCATGGTTTTTCTCGAGTTGCGGCGGGAACCTGGGGTATATTCTCGAGTTACGACGGGGATGGCCCTTCCACCCACGTGTTTGTTCAGCCACGTCAGGACTCCTGCCTAGTTGCGAGGGACAACTCGGGATTCTCCTCGAGGCTTGGCAGGGCAATTGGATCGCCTCTCCAGCTGAGGCGGGAGACCAAGGGTCCCTTTCCACGTGCCACAAGAATCCTGGGACTCCTATCAAGTTTCACGAGGAGTCAGGCATCGTCTCCTTTGGAGGCACTGATCTCCGCGTACCTCTGGAGTTTTCAAAGGATGTGAGGCCTCCGGTCGCGATGAGGTGGGGAACTAGGTCTTTCTCTGTGGTCTCCACAGGGGATTCAGACATCCTTTCTTCTTGGGAGATGCAAGACGAGCCTGCATTCAAGTCACTGCAGGGATATCCAGCCTTATTTCGAGTCAGGGCATCGCGGTGTCCATTCCACTTGAGGCCGCAAACTCAGGATCCCTCTCACATACCTAGAGCTGAGAGAAGCCTCCTCTTGAGGTGCTTGTGGTAAGGTGGTATTCCTCTGGAGTCGAAGCCAGGGACTAACCTCTCATCTCGAGTTGATTTTGGGTCCACGGAGCTCTTTCGTGTTGCTACAGTGACCTCAGGATCCCTCTAGCCTTGAAACAGTGTTCTTGGGGTTTCTCTGGAGTGCCATGAAGGAAATCAAGGCTCTTTTCATGTGTGATGTGCAACACAGAATTGCTCTGCACGCAGTGCAGGGGAATCGGGCCTCATCTCGCGGCGAGGGGGAAGTCTCATGGTTTTTCTCGAGTTGCGGCGGGAACCTGGGGTATATTCTCGAGTTACGACGGGGATGGCCCTTCCACACACGTGTTTGTTCAGCCACGTCAGGACTCTTGCCTAGTTGCGAGACACAACTCGGGATTCTCCTCGAGGCTTGGCAAGGCAATTGGGACGCCTCTCCAGCTGAGGCGGGAGACCAAGGGTCCCTTTCCACGTGCCACAGGAATCCTGGGACTCCTATCAAGTTTCACGAGGACTCAGGCATCGTCTCCTTTGGAGGCACTGATCTCCGCGTACCTCTGGAGTTTTCAAAGGATGTGAGGCCTCCGGTCGCGATGAGGTGGGGAACTAGGTCTTTCTCTGTGGTCTCCAGAGGGGATTCAGACATCCTTTCACCTTGGGAGATGCAAGACGAGCCTGCATTCAAGTCAATGCAGGGATATCCGGCCTTATTTCGCGTCAGGGCATCGCGGTGTCCATTCCACTTGAGGCCGCAAACTCAGGGTCCCTCTCACATACCTAGAGCTGAGAGAAGCCTCCTCTTAAGGTGCTTGTGGTAAGGTGGTATTCCTCTGGAGTCGAAGCCAGGGACTAACCTCTCATCTCGAGTTGATTTTTGGCCCACGGAGCTCTTTCGTGTTGCTACAGTGACCTCAGGATCCCTCTAGCCTTGAAACAGTGTTCTTGGGGTTTCTCTGGAGTGCCATCAAGGAAATCAAGGCTCCTTTCATGTGTGATGTGCAACACAGAATTGCTCTGCACGCAGTGCAGGGGAATCGGGCCTCATCTCGCGGCGAGGGGGAAGTCTGATGGTTTTTCTCGAGTTGCGGCGGGAACCTGGGGTATATTCTCGAGTTACGACGGGGATGGCCCTTCCACCCACGTGTTTCTTCAGCGACGTCAGGACTCCTGCCTAGTTGCGAGGGACAACTCTGGATTCTCCTCGAGGCTTGGCAGGGCAATTGAGACGCCTCTCCAGCTGAGGCGGGAGACCAAGGGTCCCTTTCCAAGTGCCACAGGAATCCTGGGACTCCTATCAAGTTTCACGAGGAGTCAGGCGTCGTCTCCTTTGGAGGAACTGATCTCCGCGTACCTCTGGAGTTTTCAAAGGATGTGAGGCTATCGGTCGCGATGAGGTGGGGAACTAAGTCTTTCTCTGTGCTTTCCACAGGGGATTCAGACATCCTTTCGTCCTGGGAGATGCAAGACGAGCCTGCATTGAAGTCACTGCAGGGATATCCGGCCTTATTTCGAGTCAGGGCATCGCGGTGTCCATTCCACTTGAGGCCGCAAACTCAGGGTCCCTGTCACATACCTAGAGCTGAGAGAAGCCTCCTCTTGAGGTGCTTGTGGTAAGGTGGTATTCCTCTGGAGACGAATCCAGGGACTAACCTCTCTTTTCGAGTTGATTTTTGGTCCACAGAGTTCTTTCGTGTTGCTACAGTGACCTCAGGATCCCTCTATCCTTGAAACAGTGTTCTTGGGGTTTCTCTGGAGTGCCATCAAGGAAATCAAGGCTCCTTTCATGTGTGATGTGCAAGACGGAATTGCTCTGCACGCAGTACAGGGGAATCGGGCCTCATCTCGCATCGAGGGGGAAGTCTCATGGTTTTTCTCGAGTTGCGGCGGGAACCTGGGGTATATTCTCGAGTTACGACGGGGATGGCCCTTCCACCCACGTGTTTGTTCAGCCACGTCAGGACTCCTGCCTAGTTGCGAGGGACAACTCTGGATTCTCCTCGAGGCTTGGCAAGGCAATTGGGACGCCTCTCCAGCTGAGGCGGGAGACCAAGGGTCCCTTTCCACGTGCCACAAGAATCCTGGGACTCCTATCAAGTTTCACGAGGAGTCAGGCATCGTCTCCTTTGGAGGCACTGATCTCCGCGTAACTCTGGAGTTTTCAAAGGATGTGAGGCCTCCGGTCGCGATGAGGTGGGGAACTAGGTGTTTCTCTGTGGTCTCCACAGGGAATTCAGACATCCTTTCTTCTTGGGAGATGCAAGACGAGCCTGCATTCCAGTCACTGCAGGGATATCCGGCCTTATTTCGAGTCAGGGCATCGCGGTGTCCATTCCACTTGAGGCCGCAAACTCAGGGTCCCTCTCACATACCTAGAGCTGAGAGAAGCCTCCTCTTGAGGTGCTTGTGGTAAGGTGGTATTCCTCTGGAGTCGAAGCCAGGGACTAACCTCTCATCTCGAGTTGATTTTTGGTCCACGGAGCTCTTTCGTGTTGCTACAGTGACCTCAGGATCCCTCTAGCCTTGAAACAGTGTTCTTGGGGTTTCTCTGGAGTGCCATCAAGGAAATCAAGGCTCCTTTCATGTGTGATGTGCAACACAGAATTGCTCTGCACGCAGTGCAGGGGAATCGGGCCTCATCTCGCGGCGAGGGGGAAGTCTCATGGTTTTTCTCGAGTTGCGGCGGGAACCTGGGGTATATTCTCGAGTTACGACGGGGATGGCCCTTCCACACACGTGTTTGTTCAGCCAGGTCAGGACTCTTGCCTAGTTGCGAGACACAACTCGGGATTCTCCTCGAGGCTTGGCAAGGCAATTGGGACGCCTCTCCAGCTGAGGCGGGAGACCAAGGGTCCCTTTCCACGTGCCACAGGAATCCTGGGACTCCTATCAAGTTTCACGAGGAGTCAGGCATCGTCTCCTTTGGAGGCACTGATCTCCGCGTACCTGGGGAGTTTTCAAAGGATTTGAGGCCTCCGGTCGCGATGAGGTGGGGAACTAAGTCTTTCTCTGTGCTTTCCACAGGGGATTCAGACATCCTTTCGTCCTGGGAGATGCAAGACGAGCCTGCATTGAAGTCACTGCAGGGATATCCGGCCTTATTTCGAGTCAGGGCATCGCGGTGTCCATTCCACTTGAGGCCGCAAACTCAGGGTCCCTCTCACATACCTAGAGCTGAGAGAAGCCTCCTCTTGAGGTGCTTGTGGTAAGGTGGTATTCCTCTGGAGACGAATCCAGGGACTAACCTCTCTTTTCAAGTTGATTTTTGGTCCACAGAGTTCTTTCGTGTTGCTACAGTGACCTCAGGATCCCTCTATCCTTGAAACAGTGTTCTTGGGGTTTCTCTGGAGTGCCATCAAGGAAATCAAGGCTCCTTTCATGTGTGATGTGCAAGACGGAATTGCTCTGCACGCAGTACAGGGGAATCGGGCCTCATCTCGCATCGAGGGGGAAGTCTCATGGTTTTTCTCGAGTTGCGGCGGGAACCTGGGGTATATTCTCGAGTTACGACGGGGATGGCCCTTCCACCCACGTGTTTGTTCAGCCACGTCAGGACTCCTGCCTAGTTGCGAGGGACAACTCGGGATTCTCCTCGAGGCTTGGCAGGGCAATTGGAACGCCTCTCCAGCTGAGGCGGGAGACCAAGGGTCCCTTTCCACGTGCCACAAGAATCCTGGGACTCCTATCAAGTTTCACGAGGAGTCAGGCATCGTCTCCTTTGGAGGCACTAATCTCCGCGTACCTCTGGAGTTTTCAAAGGATGTGAGGCCTCCGGTCGCGATGAGGTGGGGAACTAGGTCTTTCTCTGTGGTCTCCACAGGGCATTCAGACATCCTTTCTTCTTGGGAGATGCAAGACGAGCCTGCATTCAAGTCACTGCAGGGATATCCGGCCTTATTTCGAGTCAGGGCATCGCGGTGTCCATTCCACTTGAGGCCGCAAACTCAGGATCCCTCTCACATACCTAGAGCTGAGAGAAGCCTCCTCTTGAGGTGCTTGTGGTAAGGTGGTATTCCTCTGGAGTCGAAGCCAGGGACTAACCTCTCATCTCGAGTTGATTTTTGGTCCACGGAGCTCTTTCGTGTTGCTACAGTGACCTCAGGATCCCTCTAGCCTTGAAACAGTGTTCTTGGGGTTTCTCTGGAGTGCCATGAAGGAAATCAAGGCTCCTTTCATGTGTGATGTGCAACACAGAATTGCTCTGCACGCAGTGCAGGGGAATCGGGCCTCATCTCGCGGCGAGGGGGAAGTCTCATGGTTTTTCTCGAGTTGCGGCGGGAACCTGGGGTATATTCTCGAGTTACGACGGGGATGGCCCTTCCACACACGTGTTTGTTCAGCCAGGTCAGGACTCTTGCCTAGTTGCGAGACACAACTCGGGATTCTCCTCGAGGCTTGGCAAGGCAATTGGGACGCCTCTCCAGCTGAGGCGGGAGACCAAGGGTCCCTTTCCACCTGCCACAGGAATCCTGGGACTCCTATCAAGTTTCACGAGGAGTCAGGCATCGTCTCTTTTGGAGGCACTGATCTCCGCGTACCTCTGGAGTTATCAAAGGATGTGAGGCCTCCGGTCGCGATGAGGTGGGGAACAAGGTGTTTCTCTGTGGTCTCCACAGGGGATTCAGACATCCTTTCTTCTTGGGAGATGCAAGACGAGCCTGCATTCAAGTCACTGCAGGGATATCCGGCCTTATTTCGCGTCAGGGCATCGCGGTGTCCATTCCACTTGAGGCCGCAAACTCAGGGTCCCTCTCACATACCTAGAGCTGAGAGAAGCCTCCTCTTGAGGTGCTTGTGGTAAGGTGGTATTCCTCTGGAGTCGAAGCCAGGGACTAACCTCTCATCTCGAGTTGATTTTTGGCCCACGGAGCTCTTTCGTGTTGCTACAGTGACCTCAGGATCCCTCTAGCCTTGAAACAGTGTTCTTGGGGTTTCTCTGGAGTGCCATCAAGGAAATCAAGGCTCCTTTCATGTGTGATGTGCAACACGGAATTGCTCTGCACGCAGTGCAGGGGAATCAGGCCTCATCTCGCGGCGAGGGGGAAGTCTCATGGTTTTTCTCGAGTTGCGGCGGGAACCTGGGGTATATTCTCGAGTTACGACGGGGATGGCCCTTCCACCCACGTGTTTCTTCAGCGACGTCAGGACTCCTGCCTAGTTGCGAGGGACAACTCTGAATTCTCCTCGATGCTTGGCAGGGCAATTGGGACGCCTCTCCAGCTGAGGCGGGAGACCAAGTGTCCCTTTCCAAGTGCCACAGGAATCCTGGGACTCCTATCAAGTTTCACAAGGAGTCAGGCGTCGTCTCCTTTGGAGGCACTGATCTCCGCGTACCTCTGGAGTTTTCAAAGGATGTGAGGCTATCGGTCGCGATGAGGTGGGGAACTAAGTCTTTCTCTGTGCTTTCCACAGGGGATTCAGACATCCTTTCGTCTTGGGAGATGCAAGACGAGCCTGCATTGAAGTCACTGCAGGGATATCCGGCCTTATTTCGAGTCAGGGCATCGCGGTGTCCATTCCACTTGAGGCCGCAAACTCAGGGTCCCTGTCACATACCTAGAGGTGAGAGAAGCCTCCTCTTGAGGTGCTTGTGGTAAGGTGGTATTCCTCTGGAGACGAATCCAGGGACTAACCTCGCTTTTCGAGTTGATTTTTGGTCCACAGAGTTCTTTCGTGTTGCTACAGTGACCTCAGGATCCCTCTATCCTTGAAACAGTGTTCTTGGGGTTTCTCTGGAGTGCCATCAAGGAAATCAATGCTCCTTTCATGTGTGATGTGCAAGACGGAATTGCTCTGCACGCAGTACAGGGGAATCGGGCCTCATCTCGCATCGAGGGGGAAGTCTCATGGTTTTTCTCGAGTTGCGGCGGGAACCTGGGGTATATTCTCGAGTTACGACGGGGATGGCCCTTCCACACACGTGTTTGTTCAGCCATGTCAGGACTCCTGCCTAGTTGCGAGGGACAACTCTGGATTCTCCTCGAGGCTTGGCAGGGCAATTGGGACGCCTCTCCAGCTGAGGCGGGAGACCAAGGGTCCCTTTCCACGTGCCACAAGAATCCTGGGACTCCTATCAAGTTTCACGAGAAGTCAGGCATCGGCTCCTTTGGAGGCACTGATCTCCGCGTACCTCTGGAGTTTTCAAAGGATGTGAGGCCTCCGGTCGCGATGAGGTGGGGAACTAGGTGTTTCTCTGTGGTCTCCACAGGGAATTCAGACATCCTTTCTTCTTGGGAGATGCAAGACGAGCCTGCATTCAAGTCACTGCAGGGATATCCGGCCTTATGTCGAGTCAGGGCATCGCGATGTCCATTCCACTTGAGGCCGCAAACTCAGGATCCCTCTCACATACCTAGAGCTGAGAGAAGCCTCCTCTTGAGGTGCTTGTGGTAAGGTGGTATTCCTCAGGAGTCGAAGCCAGGGACTAACCTCTCATCTCGTGTTGATTCTTGGTCCACGGAGCTCTTTTGTGTTGCTACAGTGACCTCAGGATCCCTCTAGCCTTGAAACAGTGTTCTTGGGGTTTCTCTGGAGTGCCATCAAGGAAATCAAGGCTCCTTTCATGTGTGATGTGCAACACGGAATTGCTCTGCACGCAGTGCAGGGGAATCGGGCCTCATCTCGCAGCGAGGGGGAAGTCTCATGGTTTTTCTCGAGTTGCGGCGGGAACCTGTGGTATATTCTCGAGTTACGACGGGGATGGCCCTTCCACACACGTGTTTGTTCAGCCACGTCAGGACTCTTGCCTAGTTGCGAGACACAACTCGGGATTCTCCACGAGGCTTGGCAAGGCAATTGGGACGCCTCTCCAGCTGAGGCGGGAGACCAAGGGTCCCTTTCCACGTGCCACAGGAATCCTGGGACTCCTATCAAGTTTCACGAGGACTCAGGCATCGTCTCCTTTGGAGGCACTGATCTCCGCGTACCTCTGGAGTTTTCAAAGGATGTGAGGCATCCGGTCGCGATGAGGTGGGGAACTAGGTTTTTCTCTGTGGTCTCCACAGGGGATTCACACATCCTTTCTTCTTGGGAGATGCAAGACGAGCCTGCATTCAAGTCACTGCAGGTATATCCAGCCTTATTTCGCGTCAGGGCATCGCGGTGTCCATTCCACTTGAGGCCGCAAACTCAGGGTCCCTCTCACATACCAAGAGCTGAGAGAAGCCTCCTCTTGAGGTGCTTGTGGTAAGGTGGTATTCCTCTGGAGTCGAAGCCAGGGACTAACCTCTCATCTCGAGTTGATTTTTGGCCCACGGAGCTCTATCGTGTTGCTACAGTGACCTCAGGATCCCTCTATCCTTGAAACAGTGTTCTTGGGGTTTCTCTGGAGTGCCATCAAGGAAATCAAGGCTCCTTTCATGTGTGATGTGCAACACGGAATTGCTCTGCACGCAGTGCAGGGGAATCGGGCCTCATCTCGCGGCGAGGGGGAAGTCTCATGGTTTTTCTCGAGTTGCGGCGGGAACCTGGGGTATATTCTCGAGTTACGACGGGGATGGCCCTTCCACCCACGTGTTTCTTCAGCGACGTCAGGACTCCTGCCTAGTTGCGAGGGAAAACTCTGGATTCTCCTCGAGGCTTGGCAGGGCAATTGGGACGCCTCTGCAGCTGAGGCGGGAGACCAAGTGTCCCTTTCCAAGTGCCACAGGAATCCTGGGACTCCTATCAAGTTTCACGAGGAGTCAGGCATCGTCTCCTTTGGAGGCACTGATCTCCGCGTACCTCTGGAGTTTTCAAAGGATGTGAGGCCTCCGGTCGCGATGAGGTGGGGAACTAGGTCTTTCTCTGTGGTCTCCACAGGGGATTCAGACATCCTTTCATCTTGGGAGATGCAAGACGAGCCTGCATTCAAGTCACTGCAGGGATATCCGGCCTTATTTCGCGTCAGGGCATCGCGGTGTCCATTCCACTTGAGGCCGCAAACTCAGGGTCCCTCTCACATACCTAGAGCTGAGAGAAGCCTCCTCTTGAGGTGCTTGTGGTAAGGTGGTATTCCTCTGGAGACGAATCCAGGGACTAACCTCTCTTTTCGAGTTGATTTTTGGTCCACAGAGTTCTTTCGTGTTGCTACAGTGACCTCAGGATCCCTCTATCCTTGAAACAGTGTTCTTGGGGTTTCTCTGGAGTGCCATCAAGGAAATCACGGCTCCTTTCATGTGTGATGTGCAAGACGGAATTGCTCTGCACGCAGTACAGGGGAATCGGGCCTCATCTCGCATCGAGGGGGAAGTCTCATGGTTTTTCTCGAGTTGCGGCGGGAACCTGGGGTATATTCTCGAGTTACGACGGGGATGGCCCTTCCACCCACGTGTTTGTTCAGCCACGTCAGGACTCCTGCCTAGTTGCGAGGGACAACTCTGGATTCTCCTCGAGGCTTGGCAGGGCAATTGGGTCGCCTCTCCAGCTGAGGCGGGAGACCAAGGGTCCCTTTCCACGTGCCACAAGAATCCTGGGACTCCTATCAAGTTTCACGAGGAGTCAGACATCGTCTCCTTTGGAGGCACTGATCTCCGCGTACCTCTGGAGTTTTCAAAGGATGTGAGGCCTCCGGTCGCGATGAGGTGGGGAACTAGGTGTTTCTCTGTGGTCTCCACAGGGGATTCAGACATCCTTTCTTCTTGGGAGATGCAAGACGAGCCTGCATTCAAGTCACTGCAGGGATATCCGGCCTTATTTCGAGTCAGAGCATCGCGGTGTCCATTCCACTTGAGGCCGCAAACTCAGGATCCCTCTCACATACCTAGAGCTGAGAGAAGCCTCCTCTTGAGGTGCTTGTGGTAAGGTGGTATTCCTCAGGAGTCGAAGCCAGGGACTAACCTCTCATCTCGAGTTGATTTTTGGTCCACGGAGCTCTTTCGTGTTGCTACAGTGACCTCAGGATCCCTCTAGCCTTGAAACAGTGTTCTTGGGGTTTCTCTGGAGTGCCATGAAGGAAATCAAGGTTCCTTTCATGTGTGATGTGCAACACAGAATTGCTCTGCACGCAGTGCAGGGGAATCGGGCCTCATCTCGCGGCGAGGTGGAAGTCTCATGGTTTTTCTCGAGTTGGGGCGGGAACCTGGGGTATATTCTCGAGTTACGACGGGGATGGCCCTGCCACACACGTGTTTGTTCAGCCACGTCAGGACTCTTGCCTAGTTGCGAGACACAACTCGGGATTCTCCTCGAGGCTTGGCAAGGCAATTGGGACGCCTCTCCAGCTGAGGCGGGAGACCAAAGGTCCCTTTCCACGTGCCACAGGAATCCTGGGACTCCTATCAAGTTTCACGAGGAGTCAGGCATCGTCTCCTTTGGAGGCACTGATCTCCGCGTACCTCTGGAGTTTTCAAAGGATGTGAGGCCTCCGGTCGCGATGAGGTGGGGAACTAGGTCTTTCTCTGTGGTCTCCACAGGGGATTCAGACATCCTTTCTTCTTGGGAGATGCAAGACGAGCCTGCATTCAAGTCACTGCAGGGATATCCGGCCTTATTTCGACTCAGGGCATCGCGGTGTCCATTCCACTTGAGGCCGCAAACTCAGGGTCCCTCTCACATACCTAGAGCTGAGAGAAGCCTCCTCTTGAGGTGCTTGTGGTAAGGTGGTATTCCTCTGGAGACGAATCCAGGGACTAACCTCTCTTTTCGAGTTGATTTTTGGTCCACAGAGTTCTTTCGTGTTGCTACAGTGACCTCAGGATTCCTCTATCCTTGAAACAGTGTTCTTGGGGTTTCTCTGGAGTGCCATCAAGGAAATCACGGCTCCTTTCATGTGTGATGTGCAAGACGGAATTGCTCTGCACGCAGTACAGGGGAATCGGGCCTCATCTCGCATCGAGGGGGAAGTCTCATGGTTTTTCTCGAGTTGCGGCGGGAACCTGGGGTATATTCTCGAGTTACGACGGGGATGGCCCTTCCACCCACGTGTTTGTTCAGCCACGTCAGGACTCCTGCCTAGTTGCGAGGGACAACTCTGGATTCTCCTCGAGGCTTGGCAGGGCAATTGGGTCGCCTCTCCACCTGAGGCGGGAGACCAAGGGTCCCTTTCCACGTGCCACAAGAATCCTGGGACTCCTATCAAGTTTCACGAGGAGTCAGGCATCGTCTCCTTTGGAGGCACTGATCTCCGCGTACCTCTGGAGTTTTCAAAGGATGTGAGACCTCCGGTCGCGATGAGGTGGGGAACTAGGTCTTTCTCTGTGGTCTCCACAGGGGATTCAGACATCCTTTCTTCTTGGGAGATGCAAGACGAGCCTGCATTCAAGTCACTGCAGGGATATCCGGCCTTATTTCGAGTCAGGGCATCGCGGTGTCCATTCCACTTGAGGCCGCAAACTCAGGGTCCCTGTCACATACCTAGAGGTGAGAGAAGCCTCCTCTTGAGGTGCTTGTGGTAAGGTGGTATTCCTCTGGAGACGAATCCAGGGACTAACCTCGCTTTTCGAGTTGATTTTTGGTCCACAGAGTTCTTTCGTGTTGCTACAGTGACCTCAGGATCCCTCTATCCTTGAAACAGTGTTCTTGGGGTTTCTCTGGAGTGCCATCAAGGAAATCAATGCTCCTTTCATGTGTGATGTGCAAGACGGAATTGCTCTGCACGCAGTACAGGGGAATCGGGCCTCATCTCGCATCGAGGGGGAAGTCTCATGGTTTTTCTCGAGTTGCGGCGGGAACCTGGGGTATATTCTCGAGTTACGACGGGGATGGCCCTTCCACACACGTGTTTGTTCAGCCATGTCAGGACTCCTGCCTAGTTGCGAGGGACAACTCTGGATTCTCCTCGAGGCTTGGCAGGGCAATTGGGACGCCTCTCCAGCTGAGGCGGGAGACCAAGGGTCCCTTTCCACGTGCCACAAGAATCCTGGGACTCCTATCAAGTTTCACGAGAAGTCAGGCATCGGCTCCTTTGGAGGCACTGATCTCCGCGTACCTCTGGAGTTTTCAAAGGATGTGAGGCCTCCGGTCGCGATGAGGTGGGGAACTAGGTGTTTCTCTGTGGTCTCCACAGGGAATTCAGACATCCTTTCTTCTTGGGAGATGCAAGACGAGCCTGCATTCAAGTCACTGCAGGGATATCCGGCCTTATGTCGAGTCAGGGCATCGCGATGTCCATTCCACTTGAGGCCGCAAACTCAGGATCCCTCTCACATACCTAGAGCTGAGAGAAGCCTCCTCTTGAGGTGCTTGTGGTAAGGTGGTATTCCTCAGGAGTCGAAGCCAGGGACTAACCTCTCATCTCGTGTTGATTCTTGGTCCACGGAGCTCTTTTGTGTTGCTACAGTGACCTCAGGATCCCTCTAGCCTTGAAACAGTGTTCTTGGGGTTTCTCTGGAGTGCCATCAAGGAAATCAAGGCTCCTTTCATGTGTGATGTGCAACACGGAATTGCTCTGCACGCAGTGCAGGGGAATCGGGCCTCATCTCGCAGCGAGGGGGAAGTCTCATGGTTTTTCTCGAGTTGCGGCGGGAATCTGTGGTATATTCTCGAGTTACGACGGGGATGGCCCTTCCACACACGTGTTTGTTCAGCCACGTCAGGACTCTTGCCTAGTTGCGAGACACAACTCGGGATTCTCCACGAGGCTTGGCAAGGCAATTGGGACGCCTCTCCAGCTGAGGCGGGAGACCAAGGGTCCCTTTCCACGTGCCACAGGAATCCTGGGACTCCTATCAAGTTTCACGAGGACTCAGGCATCGTCTCCTTTGGAGGCACTGATCTCCGCGTACCTCTGGAGTTTTCAAAGGATGTGAGGCATCCGGTCGCGATGAGGTGGGGAACTAGGTTTTTCTCTGTGGTCTCCACAGGGGATTCACACATCCTTTCTTCTTGGGAGATGCAAGACGAGCCTGCATTCAAGTCACTGCAGGTATATCCAGCCTTATTTCGCGTCAGGGCATCGCGGTGTCCATTCCACTTGAGGCCGCAAACTCAGGGTCCCTCTCACATACCAAGAGCTGAGAGAAGCCTCCTCTTGAGGTGCTTGTGGTAAGGTGGTATTCCTCTGGAGTCGAAGCCAGGGACTAACCTCTCATCTCGAGTTGATTTTTGGCCCACGGAGCTCTATCGTGTTGCTACAGTGACCTCAGGATCCCTCTATCCTTGAAACAGTGTTCTTGGGGTTTCTCTGGAGTGCCATCAAGGAAATCAAGGCTCCTTTCATGTGTGATGTGCAACACGGAATTGCTCTGCACGCAGTGCAGGGGAATCGGGCCTCATCTCGCGGCGAGGGGGAAGTCTCATGGTTTTTCTCGAGTTGCGGCGGGAACCTGGGGTATATTCTCGAGTTACGACGGGGATGGCCCTTCCACCCACGTGTTTCTTCAGCGACGTCAGGACTCCTGCCTAGTTGCGAGGGAAAACTCTGGATTCTCCTCGAGGCTTGGCAGGGCAATTGGGACGCCTCTGCAGCTGAGGCGGGAGACCAAGTGTCCCTTTCCAAGTGCCACAGGAATCCTGGGACTCCTATCAAGTTTCACGAGGAGTCAGGCATCGTCTCCTTTGGAGGCACTGATCTCCGCGTACCTCTGGAGTTTTCAAAGGATGTGAGGCCTCCGGTCGCGATGAGGTGGGGAACTAGGTCTTTCTCTGTGGTCTCCACAGGGGATTCAGACATCCTTTCATCTTGGGAGATGCAAGACGAGCCTGCATTCAAGTCACTGCAGGGATATCCGGCCTTATTTCGCGTCAGGGCATCGCGGTGTCCATTCCACTTGAGGCCGCAAACTCAGGGTCCCTCTCACATACCTAGAGCTGAGAGAAGCCTCCTCTTGAGGTGCTTGTGGTAAGGTGGTATTCCTCTGGAGACGAATCCAGGGACTAACCTCTCTTTTCGAGTTGATTTTTGGTCCACAGAGTTCTTTCGTGTTGCTACAGTGACCTCAGGATCCCTCTATCCTTGAAACAGTGTTCTTGGGGTTTCTCTGGAGTGCCATCAAGGAAATCACGGCTCCTTTCATGTGTGATGTGCAAGACGGAATTGCTCTGCACGCAGTACAGGGGAATCGGGCCTCATCTCGCATCGAGGGGGAAGTCTCATGGTTTTTCTCGAGTTGCGGCGGGAACCTGGGGTATATTCTCGAGTTACGACGGGGATGGCCCTTCCACCCACGTGTTTGTTCAGCCACGTCAGGACTCCTGCCTAGTTGCGAGGGACAACTCTGGATTCTCCTCGAGGCTTGGCAGGGCAATTGGGTCGCCTCTCCAGCTGAGGCGGGAGACCAAGGGTCCCTTTCCACGTGCCACAAGAATCCTGGGACTCCTATCAAGTTTCACGAGGAGTCAGACATCGTCTCCTTTGGAGGCACTGATCTCCGCGTACCTCTGGAGTTTTCAAAGGATGTGAGGCCTCCGGTCGCGATGAGGTGGGGAACTAGGTGTTTCTCTGTGGTCTCCACAGGGGATTCAGACATCCTTTCTTCTTGGGAGATGCAAGACGAGCCTGCATTCAAGTCACTGCAGGGATATCCGGCCTTATTTCGAGTCAGAGCATCGCGGTGTCCATTCCACTTGAGGCCGCAAACTCAGGATCCCTCTCACATACCTAGAGCTGAGAGAAGCCTCCTCTTGAGGTGCTTGTGGTAAGGTGGTATTCCTCAGGAGTCGAAGCCAGGGACTAACCTCTCATCTCGAGTTGATTTTTGGTCCACGGAGCTCTTTCGTGTTGCTACAGTGACCTCAGGATCCCTCTAGCCTTGAAACAGTGTTCTTGGGGTTTCTCTGGAGTGCCATGAAGGAAATCAAGGTTCCTTTCATGTGTGATGTGCAACACAGAATTGCTCTGCACGCAGTGCAGGGGAATCGGGCCTCATCTCGCGGCGAGGTGGAAGTCTCATGGTTTTTCTCGAGTTGGGGCGGGAACCTGGGGTATATTCTCGAGTTACGACGGGGATGGCCCTGCCACACACGTGTTTGTTCAGCCACGTCAGGACTCTTGCCTAGTTGCGAGACACAACTCGGGATTCTCCTCGAGGCTTGGCAAGGCAATTGGGACGCCTCTCCAGCTGAGGCGGGAGACCAAAGGTCCCTTTCCACGTGCCACAGGAATCCTGGGACTCCTATCAAGTTTCACGAGGAGTCAGGCATCGTCTCCTTTGGAGGCACTGATCTCCGCGTACCTCTGGAGTTTTCAAAGGATGTGAGGCCTCCGGTCGCGATGAGGTGGGGAACTAGGTCTTTCTCTGTGGTCTCCACAGGGGATTCAGACATCCTTTCTTCTTGGGAGATGCAAGACGAGCCTGCATTCAAGTCACTGCAGGGATATCCGGCCTTATTTCGACTCAGGGCATCGCGGTGTCCATTCCACTTGAGGCCGCAAACTCAGGGTCCCTCTCACATACCTAGAGCTGAGAGAAGCCTCCTCTTGAGGTGCTTGTGGTAAGGTGGTATTCCTCTGGAGACGAATCCAGGGACTAACCTCTCTTTTCGAGTTGATTTTTGGTCCACAGAGTTCTTTCGTGTTGCTACAGTGACCTCAGGATTCCTCTATCCTTGAAACAGTGTTCTTGGGGTTTCTCTGGAGTGCCATCAAGGAAATCACGGCTCCTTTCATGTGTGATGTGCAAGACGGAATTGCTCTGCACGCAGTACAGGGGAATCGGGCCTCATCTCGCATCGAGGGGGAAGTCTCATGGTTTTTCTCGAGTTGCGGCGGGAACCTGGGGTATATTCTCGAGTTACGACGGGGATGGCCCTTCCACCCACGTGTTTGTTCAGCCACGTCAGGACTCCTGCCTAGTTGCGAGGGACAACTCTGGATTCTCCTCGAGGCTTGGCAGGGCAATTGGGTCGCCTCTCCACCTGAGGCGGGAGACCAAGGGTCCCTTTCCACGTGCCACAAGAATCCTGGGACTCCTATCAAGTTTCACGAGGAGTCAGGCATCGTCTCCTTTGGAGGCACTGATCTCCGCGTACCTCTGGAGTTTTCAAAGGATGTGAGACCTCCGGTCGCGATGAGGTGGGGAACTAGGTCTTTCTCTGTGGTCTCCACAGGGGATTCAGACATCCTTTCTTCTTGGGAGATGCAAGACGAGCCTGCATTCAAGTCACTGCAGGGATATCCGGCCTTATTTCGAGTCAGGGCATCGCGGTGTCCATTCCACTTGAGGCCGCAAACTCAGGATTCCTCTCACATACCTAGAGCTGAGAGAAGCCTCCTCTTGAGGTGCTTGTGGTAAGGTGGTATTCCTCTGGAGACGAATCCAGGGACTAACCTCTCTTTTCGAGTTGATTTTTGGTCCACAGAGTTCTTTCGTGTTGCTACATTGACCTCAGGATCCCTCTATCCTTGAAACAGTGTTCTTGGGGTTTCTCTGGAGTGCCATGAAGGAAATCAAGGCTCCTTTCATGTGTGATGTGCAACACAGAATTGCTCTGCACGCAGTGCAGGGGAATCGGGCCTCATCTCGCGGCGAGGGGGAAGTCTCATGGTTTTTCTCGAGTTGCGGCGGGAACCTGGGGTATATTCTCGAGTTATGACGGGGATGGCCCTTCCACACACGTGTTTGTTCAGCCACGTCAGGACTCTTGCCTAGTTGCGAGACACAACTCGGGATTCTCCTCGAGGCTTGGCAAGGCAATTGGGACGCCTCTCCAGCTGAGGCGGGAGACCAAGGGTCCCTTTCCACGTGCCACAGGAATCCTGGGACTCCTATCAAGTTTCACGAGGACTCAGGCATCGTCTCCTTTGGAGGCACTGATCTCCGCGTACCTCTGGAGTTTTCAAAGGATGTGAGTCCTCCGGTCGCGATGAGGTGGGGAACTAGGTCTTTCTCTGTGGTCTCCACAGGGGATTCAGACATCCTTTCATCTTGGGAGATGCTAGACGAGCCTGCATGAAGTCACTGCAGGGATATCCAGCCTTATTTCGCGTCAGGGAATCGCGGTGTCCATTCCACTTGAGGCCGCAAACTCAGGGTCCCTCTCACATACCTAGAGCTGAGAGAAGCCTCCTCTTGGGGTGCTTGTGGTAAGGTGGTATTCCTCTGGAGACGAATCCAGGGACTAACCTCTCTTTTCGAGTTGATTTTTGGTCCACAGAGTTCTTTCGTGTTGCTCCAGTGACCTCAGGATCCCTCTATCCTTGAAACAGTGTTCTTGGGGTTTCTCTGGAGTGCCATCAAGGAAATCAAGGCTCCTTTCATGTGTGATGTGCAAGACGGAATTGCTCTGCACGCAGTACAGGGGAATCGGGCCTCATCTCGCATCGAGGGGGAAGTCTCATGGTTTTTCTCGAGTTGCGGCGGGAACCTGGGGTATATTCTCGAGTTACGACAGAGATGGCCCTTCCACCCACGTGTTTGTTCAGCCACGTCAGGACTCCTGCCTAGTTGCGAGGGACAACTCGGGATTCTCCTCGAGGCTTGGCAGGGCAATTGGAACGCCTCTCCAGCTGAGGCGGGAGACCAAGGGTCCCTTTCCAAGTGCCACAAGAATCCTGGGACTCCTATCAAGTTTCACGAGGAGTCAGGCATCGTCTCCTTTGAAGGCACTGATCTCCGCGTACCTCTGGAGTTTTCAAAGGATGTGAGGCCTCCGGTCGCGATGAGGTGGGGAACTAGGTCTTTCTCTGTGGCTCCAGAGGGGATTCAGACATCCTTTCTTCTTGGGAGATGCAAGACGAGCCTGCATTCAAGTCACTGCAGGGATATCCGGCCTTATTTCGAGTCAGGGCATCGCGGTGTCCATTCCACTTGAGGCCGCAAACTCAGGGTCCCTCTCACATACCTAGAGCTGAGAGAAGCCTCCTCTTGAGGTGCTTGTGGTAAGGTGGTATTCCTCTGGAGTCGAAGCCAGGGACTAACCTCTCATCTCGAGTTGATTTTTGGCCCACGGAGTTCTTTCGTGTTGCTACAGTGACCTCAGGATCCCTCTAGCCTTGAAACAGTGTTCTTGAGGTTTCTCTGGAGTGCCATCAAGGAAATCAAGGCTCCTTTCATGTGTGATGTGCAACACGGAATTGCTCTGCACGCAGTGCAGGGGAATCGGGCCTCATCTCGCGGCGAGGGGGAAGTCTCATGGTTTTTCTCGAGTTGCGGCGGGAACCTGGGGTATATTCTCGAGTTACGACGGGGATGGCCCTTCCACACACGTGTTTCTTCAGCGACGTCAGGACTCCTGCCTAGTTGCGAGGGACAACTCGGGATTCTCCTCGAGGCTTTGCAGGGCAATTGGGACGCCTCTCCAGCTGAGGCGGGAGACCAAGGGTCCCTTTCCACGTGCCACAGGAATCCTGGGTCTCCTATCAAGTTTCACGAGGAGTCAGGCATCGTTTCCTTTGGAGGCACTGATCTCCGCAAACCTCTGGAGTTTTCAAAGGATTTGAGGCCTCCTGTCGCGATAAGGTGGGGAACTAGGTCTTTCTCTGTGGTCTCCACAGGGGATTCAGACACCCTTTCGCCTTGGGAGATGCAAGACGAGCCTGCATTCCAGTCACTGCAGGGATATACGGCCTTATTTCGAGTCAGGGCATCGCGGTGTCCATTCCACTTGAGGCCGCAAACTCAGGGTCCCTCTCACATACCTAGAGCTGAGAGAAGCCTCCTCTTGAGGTGCTTGTGGTAAGGTGGTATTCCTCTGGAGTTGAAGCCAGGGACTAACCTCTCATCTTGAGTTGATTTTTGGTCCACGGAGCTCTTTCGTGTTGCTACAGTGACCTCAGGATCCCTCTAGCCTTGAAACAGTGTTCTTGGGGTTTCTCTGGAGTGCCATGAAGGAAATCAAGGCTCCTTTCATGTGTGATGTGCAACACAGAATTGCTCTGCACGCAGTGCAGGGGAATCGGGCCTCATCTCGCGGCGAGGGGGAAGTCTCATGGTTTTTCTCGAGTTGCGGCGGGAACCTGGGGTATATTCTCGAGTTACGACGAGGATGGCCCTTCCACACACGTGTTTGTTCAGCCACGTCAGGACTCTTGCCTAGTTGCGAGACACAACTCGGGATTCTCCACGAGGCTTGGCAAGGCAATTGGGACGCCTCTCCAGCTGAGGCGGGAGACCAAGGGTCCCTTTCCACGTGCCACAGGAATCCTGGGACTCCTATCAAGTTTCACGAGGACTCAGGCATCGTCTCCTTTGGAGGCACTGATCTCCGCGTACCTCTGGAGTTTTCAAAGGATGTGAGGCCTCCGGTCGCGATGAGGTGGGGAACTAGGTTTTTCTCTGTGGTCTCCACAGGGGATTCACACATCCTTTCTTCTTGGGAGATGCAAGACGAGCCTGCATTCAAGTCACTGCAGGGATATCCAGCCTTATTTCGCGTCAGGGCATCGCGGTGTCCATTCCACTTGAGGCCGCAAACTCAGGGTCCCTCTCACATACCTAGAGCGGAGAGAAGCCTCCTCTTGAGGTGCTTGTGGTAAGGTGGTATTCCTCTGGAGTCGAAGCCAGGGACTAACCTCTCATCTCGAGTTGATTTTTGGCCCACGGAGCTCTTTCGTGTTGCTACAGTGACCTCAGGATCCCTCTATCCTTGAAACAGTGTTCTTGGGGTTTCTCTGGAGTGCCATCAAGGAAATCAAGGCTCCTTTCATGTGTGATGTGCAACACGGAATTGCTTCTGCACGCAGTGCAGGGGAATCGGGCCTCATCTCGCGGCGAGGGGGAAGTCTCATGGTTTTTCTCGAGTTGCGGCGGGAACCTGGGGTATATTCTCGAGTTACGACAGGGATGGCCCTTCCACCCACGTGTTTCTTCAGCGACGTCAGGACTCCTGCCTAGTTGCGAGGGACAACTCTGGATTCTCCTCGAGGCTTGGCAGGGCAATTGGGACGCCTCTGCAGCTGAGGCGGGAGACCAAGTGTCCCTTTCCAAGTGCCACAGGAATCCTGGGACTCCTATCAAGTTTCACGAGGAGTCAGGCATCGTCTCCTTTGGAGGCACTGATCTCCGCGTACCTCTGGAGTTTTCAAAGGATGTGAGGCCTCCGGGCGCGATGAGGTGGGGAACTAGGTCTTTCTCTGTGGTCTACACAGGGGATTCAGACATCCTTTCATCTTGGGAGATGCAAGACGAGCCTGCATTCAAGTCACTGCAGGGATATCCGGCCTTATTTCGCGTCAGGGCATCGCGGTGTCCATTCCACTTGAGGCCGCAAACTCAGGGTCCCTCTCACATACCTAGAGCTGAGAGAAGCCTCCTCTTGAGGTGCTTGTGGTAAGGTGGTATTCCTCTGGAGACGAATCCAGGGACTAACCTCTCTTTTCGAGTTGATTTTTAGTCCACAGAGTTCTTTCGTGTTGCTACAGTGACCTCAGGATCCCTCTATCCTTGAAACAGTGTTCTTGGGGTTTCTCTGGAGTGCCATCAAGGAAATCACGGCTCCTTTCATGTGTGATGTGCAAGACGGAATTGCTCTGCACGCAGTACAGGGGAATCGGGCCTCATCTCGCATCGAGGGGGAAGTCTCATGGTTTTTCTCGAGTTGCGGCGGGAACCTGGGGTATATTCTCGAGTTACGACGGGGATGGCCCTTCCACCCACGTGTTTGTTCAGCCACGTCAGGACTCCTGCCTAGTTGCGAGGGACAACTCTGGATTCTCCTCGATGCTTGGCAGGGCAATTGGGTCGCCTCTCCACCTGAGGCGGGAGACCAAGGGTCCCTTTCCACGTGCCACAAGAATCCTGGGACTCCTATCAAGTTTCACGAGGAGTCAGGCATCGTCTCCTTTGGAGGCACTGATCTCCGCGTACCTCTGGAGTTTTCAAAGGATGTGAGACCTCCGGTCGCGATGAGGTGGGGAACTAGGTCTTTCTCTGTGGTCTCCACAGGGGATTCAGACATCCTTTCTTCTTGGGAGATGCAAGACGAGCCTGCATTCAAGTCACTGCAGGGATATCCGGCCTTATTTCGAGTCAGGGCATCGCGGTGTCCATTCCACTTGAGGCCGCAAACTCAGGATCCCTCTCACATACCTAGAGCTGAGAGAAGCCTCCTCTTGAGGTGCTTGTGGTAAGGTGGTATTCCTCTGGAGACGAATCCAGGGACTAACCTCTCTTTTCGAGTTGATTTTTGGTCCACAGAGTTCTTTCGTGTTGCTACATTGACCTCAGGATCCCTCTATCCTTGAAACAGTGTTCTTGGGGTTTCTCTGGAGTGCCATGAAGGAAATCAAGGCTCCTTTCATGTGTGATGTGCAACACAGAATTGCTCTGCACGCAGTGCAGGGGAATCGGGCCTCATCTCGCGGCGAGGGGGAAGTCTCATGGTTTTTCTCGAGTTGCGGCGGGAACCTGGGGTATATTCTCGAGTTATGACGGGGATGGCCCTTCCACACACGTGTTTGTTCAGCCACGTCAGGACTCTTGCCTAGTTGCGAGACACAACTCGGGATTCTCCTCGAGGCTTGGCAAGGCAATTGGGACGCCTCTCCAGCTGAGGCGGGAGACCAAGGGTCCCTTTCCACGTGCCACAGGAATCCTGGGACTCCTATCAAGTTTCACGAGGACTCAGGCATCGTCTCCTTTGGAGGCACTGATCTCCGCGTACCTCTGGAGTTTTCAAAGGATGTGAGTCCTCCGGTCGCGATGAGGTGGGGAACTAGGTCTTTCTCTGTGGTCTCCACAGGGGATTCAGACATCCTTTCATCTTGGGAGATGCTAGACGAGCCTGCATGAAGTCACTGCAGGGATATCCAGCCTTATTTCGCGTCAGGGAATCGCGGTGTCCATTCCACTTGAGGCCGCAAACTCAGGGTCCCTCTCACATACCTAGAGCTGAGAGAAGCCTCCTCTTGGGGTGCTTGTGGTAAGGTGGTATTCCTCTGGAGACGAATCCAGGGACTAACCTCTCTTTTCGAGTTGATTTTTGGTCCACAGAGTTCTTTCGTGTTGCTACAGTGACCTCAGGATCCCTCTATCCTTGAAACAGTGTTCTTGGGGTTTCTCTGGAGTGCCATCAAGGAAATCAAGGCTCCTTTCATGTGTGATGTGCAAGACGGAATTGCTCTGCACGCAGTACAGGGGAATCGGGCCTCATCTCGCATCGAGGGGGAAGTCTCATGGTTTTTCTCGAGTTGCGGCGGGAACCTGGGGTATATTCTCGAGTTACGACAGAGATGGCCCTTCCACCCACGTGTTTGTTCAGCCACGTCAGGACTCCTGCCTAGTTGCGAGGGACAACTCGGGATTCTCCTCGAGGCTTGGCAGGGCAATTGGAACGCCTCTCCAGCTGAGGCGGGAGACCAAGGGTCCCTTTCCAAGTGCCACAAGAATCCTGGGACTCCTATCAAGTTTCACGAGGAGTCAGGCATCGTCTCCTTTGAAGGCACTGATCTCCGCATACCTCTGGAGTTTTCAAAGGATGTGAGGCCTCCGGTCGCGATGAGGTGGGGAACTAGGTCTTTCTCTGTAGCTCCAGAGGGGATTCAGACATCCTTTCTTCTTGGGAGATGCAAGACGAGCCTGCATTCAAGTCACTGCAGGGATATCCGGCCTTATTTCGAGTCAGGGCATCGCGGTGTCCATTCCACTTGAGGCCGCAAACTCAGGGTCCCTCTCACATACCTAGAGCTGAGAGAAGCCTCCTCTTGAGGTGCTTGTGGTAAGGTGGTATTCCTCTGGAGTTGAAGCCAGGGACTAACCTCTCATCTCGAGTTGATTTTTGGCCCACGGAGCTCTTTCGTGTTGCTACAATGACCTCAGGATCCCTCTAGCCTTGAAACAGTGTTCTTGAGTTTTCTCTGGAGTGCCATCAAGGAAATCAAGGCTCCTTTCATGTGTGATGTGCAACACGGAATTGCTCTGCACGCAGTGCAGGGGAATCGGGCCTCATCTCGCGGCGAGGGGGAAGTCTCATGGTTTTTCTCGAGTTGCGGCGGGAACCTGGGGTATATTCTCGAGTTACGACGGGGATGGCCCTTCCACACACGTGTTTCTTCAGCGACGTCAGGACTCCTGCCTAGTTGCGAGGGACAACTCGGGATTCTCCTCGAGGCTTTGCAGGGCAATTGGGACGCCTCTCCAGCTGAGGCGGGAGACCAAGGGTCCCTTTCCACGTGCCACAGGAATCCTGGGTCTCCTATCAAGTTTCACGAGGAGTCAGGCATCGTTTCCTTTGGAGGCACTGATCTCCGCAAACCTCTGGAGTTTTCAAAGGATTTGAGGCCTCCTGTCGCGATAAGGTGGGGAACTAGGTCTTTCTCTGTGGTCTCCACAGGGGATTCAGACACCCTTTCGTCTTGGGAGATGCAAGACGAGCCTGCATTCCAGTCACTGCAGGGATATACGGCCTTATTTCGAGTCAGGGCATCGCGGTGTCCATTCCACTTGAGGCCGCAAACTCAGGGTCCCTCTCACATACCTAGAGCTGAGAGAAGCCTCCTCTTGAGGTGCTTGTGGTAAGGTGGTATTCCTCTGGAGTTGAAGCCAGAGACTAACCTCTCATCTTGAGTTGATTTTTGGTCCACGGAGCTCTTTCGTGTTGCTACAGTGACCTCAGGATCCCTCTAGCCTTGAAACAGTGTTCTTGGGGTTTCTCTGGAGTGCCATGAAGGAAATCAAGGCTCCTTTCATGTGTGATGTGCAACACAGAATTGCTCTGCACGCAGTGCAGGGGAATCGGGCCTCATCTCGCGGCGAGGGGGAAGTCTCATGGTTTTTCTCGAGTTGCGGCGGGAACCTGGGGTATATTCTCGAGTTACGACGAGGATGGCCCTTCCACACACGTGTTTGTTCAGCCACGTCAGGACTCTTGCCTAGTTGCGAGACACAACTCGGGATTCTCCACGAGGCTTGGCAAGGCAATTGGGACGCCTCTCCAGCTGAGGCGGGAGACCAAGGGTCCCTTTCCACGTGCCACAGGAATCCTGGGACTCCTATCAAGTTTCACGAGGACTCAGGCATCGTCTCCTTTGGAGGCACTGATCTCCGCGTACCTCTGGAGTTTTCAAAGGATGTGAGGCCTCCGGTCGCGATGAGGTGGGGAACTAGGTTTTTCTCTGTGGTCTCCACAGGGGATTCACACATCCTTTCTTCTTGGGAGATGCAAGACGAGCCTGCATTCAAGTCACTGCAGGGATATCCAGCCTTATTTCGCGTCAGGGCATCGCGGTGTCCATTCCACTTGAGGCCGCAAACTCAGGGTCCCTCTCACATACCTAGAGCGGAGAGAAGCCTCCTCTTGAGGTGCTTGTGGTAAGGTGGTATTCCTCTGGAGTCGAAGCCAGGGACTAACCTCTCATCTCGAGTTGATTTTTGGCCCACGGAGCTCTTTCGTGTTGCTACAGTGACCTCAGGATCCCTCTATCCTTGAAACAGTGTTCTTGGGGTTTCTCTGGAGTGCCATCAAGGAAATCAAGGCTCCTTTCATGTGTGATGTGCAACACGGAATTGCTCTGCACGCAGTGCAGGGGAATCGGGCCTCATCTCGCGGCGAGGGGGAAGTCTCATGGTTTTTCTCGAGTTGCGGCGGGAACCTGGGGTATATTCTCGAGTTACGACAGGGATGGCCCTTCCACCCACGTGTTTCTTCAGCGACGTCAGGACTCCTGCCTAGTTGCGAGGGACAACTCTGGATTCTCCTCGAGGCTTGGCAGGGCAATTGGGACGCCTCTGCAGCTGAGGCGGGAGACCAAGTGTCCCTTTCCAAGTGCCACAGGAATCCTGGGACTCCTATCAAGTTTCACGAGGAGTCAGGCATCGTCTCCTTTGGAGGCACTGATCTCCGCATACCTCTGGAGTTTTCAAAGGATGTGAGGCCTCCGGGCGCGATGAGGTGGGGAACTAGGTCTTTCTCTGTGGTCTCCACAGGGGATTCAGACATCCTTTCATCTTGGGAGATGCAAGACGAGCCTGCATTCAAGTCACTGCAGGGATATCCGGCCTTATTTCGCGTCAGGGCATCGCGGTGTCCATTCCACTTGAGGCCGCAAACTCAGGGTCCCTCTCACATACCTAGAGCTGAGAGAAGCCTCCTCTTGAGGTGCTTGTGGTAAGGTGGTATTCCTCTGGAGACGAATCCAGGGACTAACCTCTCTTTTCGAGTTGATTTTTGGTCCACAGAGTTCTTTCGTGTTGCTACAGTGACCTCAGGATCCCTCTATCCTTGAAACAGTGTTCTTGGGGTTTCTCTGGAGTGCCATCAAGGAAATCACGGCTCCTTTCATGTGTGATGTGCAAGACGGAATTGCTCTGCACGCAGTACAGGGGAATCGGGCCTCATCTCGCATCGAGGGGGAAGTCTCATGGTTTTTCTCGAGTTGCGGCGGGAACCTGGGGTATATTCTCGAGTTACGACGGGGATGGCCCTTCCACCCACGTGTTTGTTCAGCCACGTCAGGACTCCTGCCTAGTTGCGAGGGACAACTCTGGATTCTCCTCGATGCTTGGCAGGGCAATTGGGTCGCCTCTCCACCTGAGGCGGGAGACCAAGGGTCCCTTTCCACGTGCCACAGGAATCCTGGGACTCCTATCAAGTTTCACGAGGAGTCAGGCATCGTCTCCTTTGGAGGCACTGATCTCCGCGTACCTCTGGAGTTTTCAAAGGATGTGAGACCTCCGGTCGCGATGAGGTGGGGAACTAGGTCTTTCTCTGTGGTCTCCACAGGGGATTCAGACATCCTTTCTTCTTGGGAGATGCAAGACGAGCCTGCATTCAAGTCACTGCAGGGATATCCGGCCTTATTTCGAGTCAGGGCATCGCGGTGTCCATTCCACTTGAGGCCGCAAACTCAGGATCCCTCTCACATACCTAGAGCTGAGAGAAGCCTCCTCTTGAGGTGCTTGTGGTAAGGTGGTATTCCTCTGGAGACGAATCCAGGGACTAACCTCTCTTTTCGAGTTGATTTTTGGTCCACAGAGTTCTTTCGTGTTGCTACATTGACCTCAGGATCCCTCTATCCTTGAAACAGTGTTCTTGGGGTTTCTCTGGAGTGCCATGAAGGAAATCAAGGCTCCTTTCATGTGTGATGTGCAACACAGAATTGCTCTGCACGCAGTGCAGGGGAATCGGGCCTCATCTCGCGGCGAGGGGGAAGTCTCATGGTTTTTCTCGAGTTGCGGCGGGAACCTGGGGTATATTCTCGAGTTATGACGGGGATGGCCCTTCCACACACGTGTTTGTTCAGCCACGTCAGGACTCTTGCCTAGTTGCGAGACACAACTCGGGATTCTCCTCGAGGCTTGGCAAGGCAATTGGGACGCCTCTCCAGCTGAGGCGGGAGACCAAGGGTCCCTTTCCACGTGCCACAGGAATCCTGGGACTCCTATCAAGTTTCACGAGGACTCAGGCATCGTCTCCTTTGGAGGCACTGATCTCCGCGTACCTCTGGAGTTTTCAAAGGATGTGAGTCCTCCGGTCGCGATGAGGTGGGGAACTAGGTCTTTCTCTGTGGTCTCCACAGGGGATTCAGACATCCTTTCATCTTGGGAGATGCTAGACGAGCCTGCATGAAGTCACTGCAGGGATATCCAGCCTTATTTCGCGTCAGGGAATCGCGGTGTCCATTCCACTTGAGGCCGCAAACTCAGGGTCCCTCTCACATACCTAGAGCTGAGAGAAGCCTCCTCTTGGGGTGCTTGTGGTAAGGTGGTATTCCTCTGGAGACGAATCCAGGGACTAACCTCTCTTTTCGAGTTGATTTTTGGTCCACAGAGTTCTTTCGTGTTGCTACAGTGACCTCAGGATCCCTCTATCCTTGAAACAGTGTTCTTGGGGTTTCTCTGGAGTGCCATCAAGGAAATCAAGGCTCCTTTCATGTGTGATGTGCAAGACGGAATTGCTCTGCACGCAGTACAGGGGAATCGGGCCTCATCTCGCATCGAGGGGGAAGTCTCATGGTTTTTCTCGAGTTGCGGCGGGAACCTGGGGTATATTCTCGAGTTACGACAGAGATGGCCCTTCCACCCACGTGTTTGTTCAGCCACGTCAGGACTCCTGCCTAGTTGCGAGGGACAACTCGGGATTCTCCTCGAGGCTTGGCAGGGCAATTGGAACGCCTCTCCAGCTGAGGCGGGAGACCAAGGGTCCCTTTCCAAGTGCCACAAGAATCCTGGGACTCCTATCAAGTTTCACGAGGAGTCAGGCATCGTCTCCTTTGAAGGCACTGATCTCCGCATACCTCTGGAGTTTTCAAAGGATGTGAGGCCTCCGGTCGCGATGAGGTGGGGAACTAGGTCTTTCTCTGTAGCTCCAGAGGGGATTCAGACATCCTTTCTTCTTGGGAGATGCAAGACGAGCCTGCATTCAAGTCACTGCAGGGATATCCGGCCTTATTTCGAGTCAGGGCATCGCGGTGTCCATTCCACTTGAGGCCGCAAACTCAGGGTCCCTCTCACATACCTAGAGCTGAGAGAAGCCTCCTCTTGAGGTGCTTGTGGTAAGGTGGTATTCCTCTGGAGTTGAAGCCAGGGACTAACCTCTCATCTCGAGTTGATTTTTGGCCCACGGAGCTCTTTCGTGTTGCTACAATGACCTCAGGATCCCTCTAGCCTTGAAACAGTGTTCTTGAGTTTTCTCTGGAGTGCCATCAAGGAAATCAAGGCTCCTTTCATGTGTGATGTGCAACACGGAATTGCTCTGCACGCAGTGCAGGGGAATCGGGCCTCATCTCGCGGCGAGGGGGAAGTCTCATGGTTTTTCTCGAGTTGCGGCGGGAACCTGGGGTATATTCTCGAGTTACGACGGGGATGGCCCTTCCACACACGTGTTTCTTCAGCGACGTCAGGACTCCTGCCTAGTTGCGAGGGACAACTCGGGATTCTCCTCGAGGCTTTGCAGGGCAATTGGGACGCCTCTCCAGCTGAGGCGGGAGACCAAGGGTCCCTTTCCACGTGCCACAGGAATCCTGGGTCTCCTATCAAGTTTCACGAGGAGTCAGGCATCGTTTCCTTTGGAGGCACTGATCTCCGCAAACCTCTGGAGTTTTCAAAGGATTTGAGGCCTCCTGTCGCGATAAGGTGGGGAACTAGGTCTTTCTCTGTGGTCTCCACAGGGGATTCAGACACCCTTTCGTCTTGGGAGATGCAAGACGAGCCTGCATTCCAGTCACTGCAGGGATATACGGCCTTATTTCGAGTCAGGGCATCGCGGTGTCCATTCCACTTGAGGCCGCAAACTCAGGGTCCCTCTCACATACCTAGAGCTGAGAGAAGCCTCCTCTTGAGGTGCTTGTGGTAAGGTGGTATTCCTCTGGAGTTGAAGCCAGGGACTAACCTCTCATCTTGAGTTGATTTTTGGTCCACGGAGCTCTTTCGTGTTGCTACAGTGACCTCAGGATCCCTCTAGCCTTGAAACAGTGTTCTTGGGGTTTCTCTGGAGTGCCATCAAGGAAATCAAGGCTCCTTTCATGTGTGATGTGCAACACAGAATTGCTCTGCACGCAGTGCAGGGGAATCGGGCCTCATCTCGCGGCGAGGGGGAAGTCTCATGGTTTTTCTCGAGTTGTGGCGGGAACCTGGGGTATATTCTCGAGTTACGACGAGGATGGCCCTTCCACACACGTGTTTGTTCAGCCACGTCAGGACTCTTGCCTAGTTGCGAGACACAACTCGGGATTCTCCACGAGGCTTGGCAAGGCAATTGGGACGCCTCTCCAGCTGAGGCGGGAGACCAAGGGTCCCTTTCCACGTGCCACAGGAATCCTGGGACTCCTATCAAGTTTCACGAGGACTCAGGCATCGTCTCCTTTGGAGGCACTGATCTCCGCGTACCTCTGGAGTTTTCAAAGGATGTGAGGCCTCCGGTCGCGATGAGGTGGGGAACTAGGTTTTTCTCTGTGGTCTCCACAGGGGATTCACACATCCTTTCTTCTTGGGAGATGCAAGACGAGCCTGCATTCAAGTCACTGCAGGGATATCCAGCCTTATTTCGCGTCAGGGCATCGCGGTGTCCATTCCACTTGAGGCCGCAAACTCAGGGTCCCTCTCACATACCTAGAGCGGAGAGAAGCCTCCTCTTGAGGTGCTTGTGGTAAGGTGGTATTCCTCTGGAGTCGAAGCCAGGGACTAACCTCTCATCTCGAGTTGATTTTTGGCCCACGGAGCTCTTTCGTGTTGCTACAGTGACCTCAGGATCCCTCTATCCTTGAAACAGTGTTCTTGGGGTTTCTCTGGAGTGCCATCAAGGAAATCAAGGCTCCTTTCATGTGTGATGTGCAACACGGAATTGCTCTGCACGCAGTGCAGGGGAATCGGGCCTCATCTCGCGGCGAGGGGGAAGTCTCATGGTTTTTCTCGAGTTGCGGCGGGAACCTGGGGTATATTCTCGAGTTACGACGGGGATGGCCCTTCCACCCACGTGTTTCTTCAGCGACGTCAGGACTCCTGCCTAGTTGCGAGGGACAACTCTGGATTCTCCTCGAGGCTTGGCAGGGCAATTGGGACGCCTCTGCAGCTGAGGCGGGAGACCAAGTGTCCCTTTCCAAGTGCCACAGGAATCCTGGGACTCCTATCAAGTTTCACGAGGAGTCAGGCATCGTCTCCTTTGGAGGCACTGATCTCCGCGTACCTCTGGAGTTTTCAAAGGATGTGAGGCCTCCGGTCGCGATGAGGTGGGGAACTAGGTCTTTCTCTGTGGTCTCCACAGGGGATTCAGACACCCTTTCATCTTGGGAGATGCAAGACGAGCCTGCATTCAAGTCACTGCAGGGATATCCGGCCTTATTTCGCGTCAGGGCATCGCGGTGTCCATTCCACTTGAGGCCGCAAACTCAGGGTCCCTCTCACATACCTAGAGCTGAGAGAAGCCTCCTCTTGAGGTGCTTGTGGTAAGGTGGTATTCCTCTGGAGACGAATCCAGGGACTAACCTCTCTTTTCGAGTTGATTTTTGGTCCACAGAGTTCTTTCGTGTTGCTACAGTGACCTCAGGATCCCTCTATCCTTGAAACAGTGTTCTTGGGGTTTCTCTGGAGTGCCATCAAGGAAATCACGGCTCCTTTCATGTGTGATGTGCAAGACGGAATTGCTCTGCACGCAGTACAGGGGAATCGGGCCTCATCTCGCATCGAGGGGGAAGTCTCATGGTTTTTCTCGAGTTGCGGCGGGAACCTGGGGTATATTCTCGAGTTACGACGGGGATGGCCCTTCCACACACGTGTTTGTTCAGCCACGTCAGGACTCTTGCCTAGTTGCGAGACACAACTCGGGATTCTCCTCGAGGCTTGGCAAGGCAATTGGGACGCCTCTCCAGCTGAGGCGGGAGACCAAAGGTCCCTTTCCACGTGCCACAGGAATCCTGGGACTCCTATCAAGTTTCACGAGGAGTCAGGCATCGTCTCCTTTGGAGGCACTGATCTCCGCGTACCTCTGGAGTTTTCAAAGGATGTGAGGCCTCCGGTCGCGATGAGGTGGGGAACTAGGTCTTTCTCTGTGGTCTCCACAGGGGATTCAGACATCCTTTCTTCTTGGGAGATGCAAGACGAGCCTGCATTCAAGTCACTGCAGGGATATCCGGCCTTATTTCGAGTCAGGGCATCGCGGTGTCCATTCCACTTGAGGCCGCAAACTCAGGGTCCCTCTCACATACCTAGAGCTGAGAGAAGCCTCCTCTTGAGGTGCTTGTGGTAAGGTGGTATTCCTCTGGAGACGAATCCAGGGACTAACCTCTCTTTTCGAGTTGATTTTTGGTCCACAGAGTTCTTTCGTGTTGCTACAGTGACCTCAGGATTCCTCTATCCTTGAAACAGTGTTCTTGGGGTTTCTCTGGAGTGCCATCAAGGAAATCACGGCTCCTTTCATGTGTGATGTGCAAGACGGAATTGCTCTGCACGCAGTACAGGGGAATCGGGCCTCATCTCGCATCGAGGGGGAAGTCTCATGGTTTTTCTCGAGTTGCGGCGGGAACCTGGGGTATATTCTCGAGTTACGACGGGGATGGCCCTTCCAACCACGTGTTTGTTCAGCCACGTCAGGACTCCTGCCTAGTTGCGAGGGACAACTCTGGATTCTCCTCGAGGCTTGGCAGGGCAATTGGGTCGCCTCTCCACCTGAGGCGGGAGACCAAGGGTCCCTTTCCACGTGCCACAAGAATCCTGGGACTCCTATCAAGTTTCACGAGGAGTCAGGCATCGTCTCCTTTGGAGGCACTGATCTCCGCGTACCTCTGGAGTTTTCAAAGGATGTGAGACCTCCGGTCGCGATGAGGTGGGGAACTAGGTCTTTCTCTGTGGTCTCCACAGGGGATTCAGACTTCCTTTCTTCTTGGGAGATGCAAGACGAGCCTGCATTCAAGTCACTGCAGGGATATCCGGCCTTATTTCGAGTCAGGGCATCGCGGTGTCCATTCCACTTGAGGCCGCAAACTCAGGATCCCTCTCACATACCTAGAGCTGAGAGAAGCCTCCTCTTGAGGTGCTTGTGGTAAGGTGGTATTCCTCTGGAGACGAATCCAGGGACTAACCTCTCTTTTCGAGTTGATTTTTGGCCACAGAGTTCTTTCGTGTTGCTACATTGACCTCAGGATCCCTCTATCCTTGAAACAGTGTTCTTGGGGTTTCTCTGGAGTGCCATCAAGGAAATCAAGGCTCCTTTCATGTGTGATGTGCAACACGGAATTGCTCTGCACGCAGTGCAGGGGAATCGGGCCTCATCTCGCGGCGAGGGGGAACTCTCATGGTTTTTCTCGAGTTGCGGCGGGAACCTGGGGTATATTCTCGAGTTACGACGGGGATGGCCCTTCCACCCACGTGTTTGTTCAGCCACGTCAGGACTCTTGCCTAGTTGCGAGGGACAACTCTGGATTCTCCTCGAGGCTTGGCAGGGCAATTGGGACGCCTCTCCAGCTGAGGCAGGAGACCAAGTGTCCCTTTCCAAGTGCCACAGGAATCCTGGGACTCCTATCAAGTTTCACGAGGAGTCAGGCATCGTCTCCTTTGGAGGCACTGATCTCCGCGTACCTCTGGAGTTTTCAAAGGATGTGAGGCCTCCGGTCGCGATGAGGTGGGGAACTAAGTCTTTCTCTGTGCTTTCCACAGGGGATTCAGACATCCTTTCGTCCTGGGAGATGCAAGACGAGCCTGCATTGAAGTCACTGCAGGGATATCCAGCCTTATTTCTAGTCAGGGCATCGCGGTGTCCATTCCACTTGAGGCCGCAAACTCAGGGTCCCTCTCACATACCTAGAGCTGAGAGAAGCCTCCTCTTGAGGTGCTTGTGGTAAGGTGGTATTCCTCTGGAGACGAATCCAGGGACTAACCTCTCTTTTCGAGTTGATTTTTGGTCCACAGAGTTCTTTCGTGTTGCTACATTGACCTCAGGATCCCTCTATCCTTGAAACAGTGTTCTTGGGGTTTCTCTGGAGTGCCATGAAGGAAATCAAGGCTCCTTTCATGTGTGATGTGCAACACAGAATTGCTCTGCACGCAGTGCAGGGGAATCGGGCCTCATCTCGCGGCGAGGGGGAAGTCTCATGGTTTTTCTCGAGTTGCGGCGGGAACCTGGGGTATATTCTCGAGTTATGACGGGGATGGCCCTTCCACACACGTGTTTGTTCAGCCACGTCAGGACTCTTGCCTAGTTGCGAGACACAACTCGGGATTCTCCTCGAGGCTTGGCAAGGCAATTGGGACGCCTCTCCAGCTGAGGCGGGAGACCAAGGGTCCCTTTCCACGTGCCACAGGAATCCTGGGACTCCTATCAAGTTTCACGAGGACTCAGGCATCGTCTCCTTTGGAGGCACTGATCTCCGCGTACCTCTGGAGTTTTCAAAGGATGTGAGGCCTCCGGTCGCGATGAGGTGGGGAACTAGGTCTTTCTCTGTGGTCTCCACAGGGGATTCAGACATCCTTTCATCTTGGGAGATGCTAGACGAGCCTGCATGAAGTCACTGCAGGGATATCCAGCCTTATTTCGCGTCAGGGCATCGCGGTGTCCATTCCACTTGAGGCCGCAAACTCAGGGTCCCTCTCACATACCTAGAGCTGAGAGAAGCCTCCTCTTGAGGTGCTTGTGGTAAGGTGGTATTCCTCTGGAGACGAATCCAGGGACTAACCTCTCTTTTCGAGTTGATTTTTGGTCCACAGAGTTCTTTCGTGTTGCTACAGTGACCTCAGGATCCCTCTATCCTTGAAACAGTGTTCTTGGGGTTTCTCTGGAGTGCCATCAAGGAAATCAAGGCTCCTTTCATGTGTGATGTGCAAGACGGAATTGCTCTGCACGGAGTACAGCGGAATCGGGCCTCATCTCGCATCGAGGGGGAAGTCTCATGGTTTTTCTCGAGTTGCGGCGGGAACCTGGGGTATATTCTCGAGTTACGACGGAGATGGCCCTTCCACCCACGTGTTTGTTCAGCCACGTCAGGACTCCTGCCTAGTTGCGAGGGACAACTCGGGATTCTCCTCGAGGCTTGGTAGGGCAATTGGAACGCCTCTCCAGCTGAGGCGGGAGACCAAGGGTCCCTTTCCAAGTGCCACAAGAATCCTGGGACTCCTATCAAGTTTCACGAGGAGTCAGGCATCGTCTCCTTTGAAGGCACTGATCTCCGCGTACCTCTGGAGTTTTCAAAGGATGTGAGGCCTCCGGTCGCGATGAGGTGGGGAACTAGGTCTTTCTCTGTGGCTCCAGAGGGGATTCAGACATCCTTTCGTCTTGGGAGATGCAAGACGAGCCTGCATTCAAGTCACTGCAGGGATATCCGGCCTTATTTCGAGTCAGGGCATCGCGGTGTCCATTCCACTTGAGGCCGCAAACTCAGGATCCCTCTCACATACCTAGAGCTGAGAGAAGCCTCCTCTTGAGGTGCTTGTGGTAAGGTGGTATTCCTCAGGAGTCGAAGCCAGGGACTAACCTCTCATCTCGTGTTGATTCTTGGTCCACGGAGCTCTTTCGTGTTGCTACAGTGACCTCAGGATCCCTCTAGCCTTGAAACAGTGTTCTTGGGGTTTCTCTGGAGTGCCATCAAGGAAATCAAGGCTCCTTTCATGTGTGATGTGCAACACGGAATTGCTCTGCACGCAGTGCAGGGAAATCGGGCCTCATCTCGCGGCGAGGGGGAAGTCTCATGGTTTTTCTCGAGTTGCGGCGGGAACCTGGGGTATATTCTCGAGTTACGACGGGGATGGCCCTTCCACACACGTGTTTGTTCAGCCACGTCAGGACTCTTGCCTAGTTGCGAGACACAACTCGGGATTCTCCTCGAGGCTTGGCAAGGCAATTGGGACGCCTCTCCAGCTGAGGCGGGAGACCAAAGGTCCCTTTCCACGTGCCACAGGAATCCTGGGACTCCTATCAAGTTTCACGAGGAGTCAGGCATCGTCTCCTTTGGAGGCACTGATCTCCGCGTACCTCTGGAGTTTTCAAAGGATGTGAGGCCTCCGGTCGCGATGAGGTGGGGAACTAGGTCTTTCTCTGTGGTCTCCACAGGGGATTCAGACATCCTTTCATCTTGGGAGATGCAAGACGAGCCTGCATTCAAGTCACTGCAGGGATATCCGGCCTTATTTTGCGTCAGGGCATCGCGGTGTCCATTCCACTTGAGGCCGCAAACTCAGGGTCCCTCTCACATACCTAGAGCTGAGAGAAGCCTCCTCTTGAGGTGCTTGTGGTAAGGTGGTATTCCTCTGGAGACGAATCCAGGGACTAACCTCTCTTTTCGAGTTGATTTTTGGTCCACAGAGTTCTTTCGTGTTGCTACAGTGACCTCAGGATCCCTCTATCCTTGAAACAGTGTTCTTGGGGTTTCTCTGGAGTGCCATCAAGGAAATCACGGCTCCTTTCATGTGTGATGTGCAAGACGGAATTGCTCTGCACGCAGTACAGGGGAATCGGGCCTCATCTCGCATCGAGGGGGAAGTCTCATGGTTTTTCTCGAGTTGCGGCGGGAACCTGGGGTATATTCTCGAGTTACGACGGGGATGGCCCTTCCACCCACGTGTTTGTTCAGCCACGTCAGGACTCCTGCCTAGTTGCGAGGGACAACTCTGGATTCTCCTCGAGGCTTGGCAGGGCAATTGGGTCGCCTCTCCACCTGAGGCGGGAGACCAAGGGTCCCTTTCCACGTGCCACAAGAATCCTGGGACTCCTATCAAGTTTCACGAGGAGTCAGGCATCGTCTCCTTTGGAGGCACTGATCTCCGCGTACCTCTGGAGTTTTCAAAGGATGTGAGGCCTCCGGTCGCAATGAGGTGGGGAACTAGGTGTTTCTCTGTGGTCTCCACAGGGGATTCAGACATCCTTTCTTCTTGGGAGATGCAAGACGAGCCTGCATTCAAGTCACTGCAGGGATATCCGGCCTTATTTCGAGTCAGGGCATCGCGGTGTCCATTCCACTTGAGGCCGCAAACTCAGGATCCCTCTCACATACCTAGAGCTGAGAGAAGCCTCCTCTTGAGGTGCTTGTGGTAAGGTGGTATTCCTCAGGAGTCGAAGCCAGGGACTAACCTCTCATCTCGTGTTGATTCTTGGTCCACGGAGCTCTTTCGTGTTGCTACAGTGACCTCAGGATCCCTCTAGCCTTGAAACAGTGTTCTTGGGGTTTCTCTGGAGTGCCATCAAGGAAATCAAGGCTCCTTTCATGTGTGATGTGCAACACGGAATTGCTCTGCACGCAGTGCAGGGGAATCGGGCCTCATCTCGCGGCGAGGGGGAAGTCTCATGGTTTTTCTGGAGTTGCGGCGGGAACCTGGGGTATATTCTCGAGTTACGACGGGGATGGCCCTTCCACCCACGTGTTTGTTCAGCCACGTCAGGACTCCTGCCTAGTTGCGAGGGACAACTCGGGATTCTCCTCGAGGCTTGGCAGGGCAATTGGGACGCCTCTCCAGCTGAGGCGGGAGACCAAGGGTCCCTTTCCACGTGCCACAAGAATCCTGGGACTCCTATCAAGTTTCACGAGGAGTCAGACATCGTCTCCTTTGGAGGCACTGATCTCCGCGTACCTCTGGAGTTTTCAAAGGATGTGAGGCCTCCGGTCGCGATGAGGTGGGAACTAGGTGTTTCTCTGTGGTCTCCACAGGGGATTCAGACATCCTTTCTTCTTGGGAGATGCAAGACGAGCCTGCATTCAAGTCACTGCAGGGATATCCGGCCTTATTTCGAGTCAGAGCATCGCGGTGTCCATTCCACTTGAGGCCGCAAACTCAGGATCCCTCTCACATACCTAGAGCTGAGAGAAGGCTCCTCTTGAGGTGCTTGTGGTAAGGTGGTATTCCTCAGGAATCGAAGCCAGGGACTAACCTCTCATCTCGAGTTGATTTTTGGTCCACGGAGCTCTTTCGTGTTGCTACAGTGACCTCAGGATCCCTCTAGCCTTGAAACAGTGTTCTTGGGGTTTCTCTGGAGTGCCATGAAGGAAATCAAGGTTTCTTTCATGTGTGATGTGCAACACAGAATTGCTCTGCACGCAGTGCAGGGGAATCGGGCCTCATCTCGCGGCGAGGGGGAAGTCTCATGGTTTTTCTCGAGTTGCGGCGGGAACCTGGGGTATATTCTCGAGTTACGACGGGGATGGCCCTTCCACACACGTGTTTGTTCAGCCACGTCAGGACTCTTGCCTAGTTGCGAGACACAACTCGGGATTCTCCTCGAGGCTTGGCAAGGCAATTGGGACGCCTCTCCAGCTGAGGCGGGAGACCAAAGGTCCCTTTCCACGTGCGACAGGAAAACTGGGACTCCTATCAAGTTTCACGAGGAGTCAGGCATCGTCTCCTTTGGAGGCACTGATCTCCGCGTACCTCTGGAGTTTTCAAAGGATGTGAGGCCTCCGGTCGCGATGAGGTGGGGAACTAGGTCTTTCTCTGTGGTCTCCACAGGGGATTCAGACATCCTTTCATCTTGGGAGATGCAAGACGAGCCTGCATTCAAGTCACTGCAGGGATATCCGGCCTTATTTTGCGTCAGGGCATCGCGGTGTCCATTCCACTTGAGGCCGCAAACTCAGGGTCCCTCTCACATACCTAGAGCTGAGAGAAGCCTCCTCTTGAGGTGCTTGTGGTAAGGTGGTATTCCTCTGGAGACGAATCCAGGGACTAACCTCTCTTTTCGAGTTGATTTTTGGTCCACAGAGTTCTTTCGTGTTGCTACAGTGACCTCAGGATCCCTCTATCCTTGAAACAGTGTTCTTGGGGTTTCTCTGGAGTGCCATCAAGGAAATCACGGCTCCTTTCATGTGTGATGTGCAAGACGGAATTGCTCTGCACGCAGTACAGGGGAATCGGGCCTCATCTCGCATCGAGGGGGAAGTCTCATGGTTTTTCTCGAGTTGCGGCGGGAACCTGGGGTATATTCTCGAGTTACGACGGGGATGGCCCTTCCACACACGTGTTTGTTCAGCCACGTCAGGACTCCTGCCTAGTTGCGAGGGACAACTCTGGATTCTCCTCGAGGCTTGGCAGGGCAATTGGGTCGCCTCTCCACATGAGGCGGGAGACCAAGGGTCCCTTTCCACGTGCCACAAGAATCCTGGGACTCCTATCAAGTTTCACGAGGAGTCAGGCCTCGTCTCCTTTGGAGGCACTGATCTCCGCGTACCTCTGGAGTTTTCAAAGGATGTGAGGCCTCCGGTCGCGATGAGGTGGGGAACTAGGTGTTTCTCTGTGGTCTCCACAGGGGATTCAGACATCCTTTCTTCTTGGGAGATGCAAGACGAGCCTGCATTCAAGTCACTGCAGGGATATCCGGCCTTATTTCGAGTCAGGGCATCGCGGTGTCCATTCCACTTGAGGCCGCAAACTCAGGATCCCTCTCACATACCTAGAGCTGAGAGAAGCCTCCTCTTGAGGTGCTTGTGGTAAGGTGGTATTCCTCAGGAGTCGAAGCCAGGGACTAACCTCTCATCTCGTGTTGATTCTTGGTCCACGGAGCTCTTTCGTGTTGCTACAGTGACCTCAGGATCCCTCTAGCCTTGAAACAGTGTTCTTGGGGTTTCTCTGGAGTGCCATCAAGGAAATCAAGGCTCCTTTCATGTGTGATGTGCAACACAGAATTGCTCTGCACGCAGTGCAGGGGAATCGGGCCTCATCTCGCGGCGAGGGGGAAGTCTCATGGTTTTTCTCGAGTTGCGGCGGGAACCTGGGGTATATTCTCGAGTTACGACGGGGATGGCCCTTCCACCCACGTGTTTGTTCAGCCACGTCAGGACTCTTGCCTAGTTGCGAGGGACAACTCTGGATTCTCCTCGAGGCTTGGCAGGGCAATTGGGACGCCTCTCCAGCTGAGGCAGGAGACCAAGTGTCCCTTTCCAAGTGCCACAGGAATCCTGGGACTCCTATCAAGTTTCACGAGGAGTCAGGCATCGTCTCCTTTGGAGGCACTGATCTCCGCGTACCTCTGGAGTTTTCAAAGGATGTGAGGCCTCCGGTCGCGATGAGGTGGGGAACTAAGTCTTTCTCTGTGCTTTCCACAGGGGATTCAGACATCCCTTCGTCCTGGGAGATGCAAGACGAGCCTGCATTGAAGTCACTGCAGGGATATCCGGCCTTATTTCGAATCAGGGCATCGCGGTGTCCATTCCACTTGAGGCCGCAAACTCAGGGTCCCTCTCACATACCTAGAGCTGAGAGAAGCCTCTTGAGGTGCTTGTGGTAAGGTGGTATTCCTCTGGAGACGAATCCAGGGACTAACCTCTCTTTTCGAGTTGATTTTTGGTCCACAGAGTTCTTTCGTGTTGCTACAGTGACCTCAGGATCCCTCTATCCTTGAAACAGTGTTCTTGGGGTTTCTCTGGAGTGCCATCAAGGAAATCAAGGCTCCTTTCATGTGTGATGTGCAAGACGGAATTGCTCTGCACGCAGTACAGGGGAATCGGGCCTCATCTCGCATCGAGGGGTAAGTCTCATGGTTTTTCTCGAGTTGCGGCGGGAACCTGGGGTATATTCTCGAGTTACGACGGGGATGGCCCTTCCACCCACGTGTTTGTTCAGCCACGTCAGGACTCCTGCCTAGTTGCGAGGGACAACTCGGGATTCTCCTCGAGGCTTGGCAGGGCAATTGGAACGCCTCTCCAGCTGAGGCGGGAGACCAAGGGTCCCTTTCCACGTGCCACAAGAATCCTGGGACTCCTATCAAGTTTCACGAGGAGTCAGGCATCGTCTCCTTTGAAGGCACTGATCTCCGCGTACCTCTGGAGTTTTCAAAGGATGTGAGGCCTCCGGTCGCGATGAGGTGGGGAACTAGGTCTTTCTCTGTGGTCTCCACAGGGGATTCAGACATCCTTTCTTCTTGGGAGATGCAAGACGAGCCTGCATTCAAGTCACTGCAGGGATATCCGGCCTTATTTCGAGTCAGGGCATCGCGGTGTCCATTCCACTTGAGGCCGCAAACTCAGGATCCCTCTCACATACCTAGAGCTGAGAGAAGCCTCCTCTTGAGGTGCTTGTGGTAAGGTGGTATTCCTCAGGAGTTGAAGCCAGGGACTAACCTCTCATCTCGTGTTGATTCTTGGTCCACGGAGCTCTTTCTTGTTGCTACAGTGACCTCAGGATCCCTCTAGCGTTGAAACAGTGTTCTTGGGGTTTCTCTGGAGTGCCATGAAGGAAATCAAGGCTCCTTTCATGTGTGATGTGCAACACGGAATTGATCTGCACGCAGTGCAGGGGAATCGGGCCTCATCTCGCGGCGAGGGGGAAGTCTCATGGTTTTTCTCGAGTTGCGGCGGGAACCTGGGGTATATTCTCGAGTTACGACGGGGATGGCCCTTCCAACCACGTGTTTGTTCAGCCACGTCAGGACTCCTGCCTAGTTGCGAGGGACAACTCTGGATTCTCCTCGAGGCTTGGCAGGGCAATTGGGACGCCTCTCCAGCTGAGGCAGGAGACCAAGTGTCCCTTTCCAAGTGCCACAGGAATCCTGGGACTCCTATCAAGTTTCACGAGGAGTCAGGCATCGTCTCCTTTGGAGGCACTGATCTCCGCGTACCTCTGGAGTTTTCAAAGGATGTGAGGCTATCGGTCGCGATGAGGTGGGGAACTAAGTCTTTCTCTGTGCTTTCCACAGGGGATTCAGACATCCTTTCGTCCTGGGAGATGCAAGACGAGCCTGCATTGAAGTCACTGCAGGGATATCCAGCCTTATTTCGAGTCAGGGCATCGCGGTGTCCATTCCACTTGAGGCCGCAAACTCAGGGTTCCTCTCACATACCTAGAGCTGAGAGAAGCCTCCTCTTGAGGTGCTTGTGGTAAGGTGGTATTCCTCTGGAGACGAATCCAGGGACTAACCTCTCTTTTCGAGTTGATTTTTGGTCCACAGAGTTCTTTCGTGTTGCTACAGTGACCTCAGGATCCCTCTATCCTTAAAACAGTGTTCTTGGGGTTTCTCTGGAGTGCCATGAAGGAAATCAAGGCTCCTTTCATGTGTGATGTGCAACACAGAATTGCTCTGCACGCAGTGCAGGGGAATCGGGCCTCATCTCGCGGCGAGGGGGAAGTCTCATGGTTTTTCTCGAATTGCAGCGGGAACCTGGGGTATATTCTCGAGTTACGACGGGGATGGCCCTTCCACACACGTGTTTGTTCAGCCACGTCAGGACTCTTGCCTAGTTGCGAGACACAACTCGGGATTCTCCTCGAGGCTTGGCAAGGCAATTGGGACGCCTCTCCAGCTGAGGCGGGAGACCAAGGGTCCCTTTCCACGTGCCACAGGAATCCTGGGACTCCTATCAAGTTTCACGAGGACTCAGGCATCGTCTCCTTTGGAGGCACTGATCTCCGCGTACCTCTGGAGTTTTCAAAGGATGTGAGGCCTCCGGTCGCGATGAGGTAGGGAACTAGGTCTTTCTCTGTGGTCTCCACAGGGGATTCAGACATCCTTTCATCTTGGGAGATGCTAGACGAGCCTGCATGAAGTCACTGCAGGGATATCCAGCCTTATTTCGCGTCAGGGCATCGCGGTGTCCATTCCACTTGAGGCCGCAAACTCAGGGTCCGTCTCACATACCTAGAGCTGAGAGAAGCCTCCTGTTGAGGTGCTTGTGGTAAGGTGGTATTCCTCTGGAGACGAATCCAGGGACTAACCTCTCTTTTCGAGTTGATTTTTGGTCCACAGAGTTCTTTCGTGTTGCTACAGTGACCTCAGGATCCCTCTATCCTTGAAACAGTGTTCTTGGGGTTTCTCTGGAGTGCCATCAAGGAAATCAAGGCTCCTTTCATGTGTGATGTGCAAGACGGAATTGCTCTGCACGGAGTACAGCGGAATCGGGCCTCATCTCGCATCGAGGGGGAAGTCTCATGGTTTTTCTCGAGTTGCGGCGGGAACCTGGGGTATATTCTCGAGTTACGACGGGGATGGCCCTTCCACCCACGTGTTTGTTCAGCCACGTCAGGACTCCTGCCTAGTTGCGAGGGACAACTCGGGATTCTCCTCGAGGCTTGGCAGGGCAATTGGAACGCCTCTCCAGCTGAGGCGGGAGACCAAGGGTCCCTTTCCACGTGCCACAAGAATCCTGGGACTCCTATCAAGTTTCACGAGGAGTCAGGCATCGTCTCCTTTGGAGGCACTGATCTCCGCGTACCTCTGGAGTTTTCAAAGGATGTGAGGCCTCCGGTCGCGATGAGGTGGGGAACTAGGTCTTTCTCTGTGGTCTCCACAGGGGATTCAGACATCCTTTCTTCTTGGGAGATGCAAGACGAGCCTGCATTCAAGTCACTGCAGGGATATCCGGCCTTATTTCGAGTCAGGGCATCGCGGTGTCCATTCCACTTGAGGCCGCAAACTCAGGGTCCCTCTCACATACCTAGAGCTGAGAGAAGCCTCCTCTTGAGGTGCTTGTGGTAAGGTGGTATTCCTCTGGAGTCGAAGCCAGGGACTAACCTCTCATCTCGAGTTGATTTTGGGTCCACGGAGCTCTTTCGTGTTGCTACAGTGACCTCAGGATCCCTCTAGCCTTGAAACAGTGTTCTTGGGGTTTCTCTGGAGTGCCATGAAGGAAATCAAGGCTCCTTTCATGTGTGATGTGCAACACAGAATTGCTCTGCACGCAGTGCAGGGGAATCGGGCCTCATCTCGCGGCGAGGGGGAAGTCTCATGGTTTTTCTCGAGTTGCGGCGGGAACCTGGGGTATATTCTCGAGTTATGACGGGGATGGCCCTTCCACACACGTGTTTGTTCAGCCACGTCAGGACTCTTGCCTAGTTGCGAGACACAACTCGGGATTCTCCTCGAGGCTTGGCAAGGCAATTGGGACGCCTCTCCAGCTGAGGCGGGAGACCAAGGGTCCCTTTCCACGTGCCACAGGAATCCTGGGACTCCTATCAAGTTTCACGAGTTCTCAGGCATCGTCTCCTTTGGAGGCACTGATCTCCGCGTACCTCTGGAGTTTTCAAAGGATGTGAGGCCTCCGGTCGCGATGAGGTGGGGAACTAGGTCTTTCTCTGTGGTCTCCACAGGGGATTCAGACATCCTTTCATCTTGGGAGATGCTAGACGAGCCTGCATGAAGTCACTGCAGGGATATCCAGCCTTATTTCGCGTCAGGGCATCGCGGTGTCCATTCCACTTGAGGCCGCAAACTCAGGGTCCCTCTCACATACCTAGAGCTGAGAGAAGCCTCCTCTTGAGGTGCTTGTGGTAAGGTGGTATTCCTCTGGAGTCGAAGCCAGGGACTAACCTCTCATCTCGAGTTGATTTTGGGTCCACGGAGCTCTTTCGTGTTGCTACAGTGACCTCAGGATCCCTCTAGCCTTGAAACAGTGTTCTTGGGGTTTCTCTGGAGTGCCATGAAGGAAATCAAGGCTCCTTTCATGTGTGATGTGCAACACAGAATTGCTCTGCACGCAGTGCAGGGGAATCGGGCCTCATCTCGCGGCGAGGGGGAAGTCTCATGGTTTTTCTCGAGTTGCGGCGGGAACCTGGGATATATTCTCGAGTTACGACGGGGATGGCCCTTCCACCCACGTGTTTCTTCAGCGACGTCAGGACTCCTGCCTACTTGCGAGGGACAACTCTGGATTCTCCTCGAGGCTTGGCAGGGCAATTGGGACGCCTCTCCAGCTGAGGCGGGAGACCAAGTGTCCCTTTCCACGTGCCACAGGAATCCTGGGACTCCTATCAAGTTTCACGAGGAGTCAGGCATCGTCTCCTTTGGAGGCACTGATCTCCGCGTACCTCTGGAGTTTTCAAAGGATGTGAGGCTATCGGTCGCGATGAGGTGGGGAACTAAGTCTTTCTCTGTGCTTTCCACAGGGGATTCAGACATCCTTTCGTCCTGGGAGATGCAAGACGAGCCTGCATTGAAGTCACTGCAGGGATATCCGGCCTTATTTCGAGTCAGGGCATCGCGGTGTCCATTCCACTTGAGGCCGCAAACTCAGGGTCCCTCTCACATACCTAGAGCTGAGAGAAGCCTCCTCTTGAGGTGCTTGTGGTAAGGTGGTATTCCTCTGGAGACGAATCCAGGGACTAACCTCTCTTTTCGAGTTGATTTTTGGTCCACAGAGTTCTTTCGTGTTGCTACAGTGACCTCAGGATCCCTCTATCCTTGAAACAGTGTTCTTGGGGTTTCTCTGGAGTGCCATCAAGGAAATCAAGGCTCCTTTCATGTGTGATGTGCAAGACGGAATTGCTCTGCACGGAGTACAGCGGAATCGGGCCTCATCTCGTATCGAGGGGGAAGTCTCATGGTTTTTCTCGAGTTGCGGCGGGAACCTGGGGTATATTCTCGAGTTACGACGGGGATGGCCCTTCCACCCACGTGTTTGTTCAGCCACGTCAGGACTCCTGCCTAGTTGCGAGGGACAACTCGGGATTCTCCTCGAGGCTTGGCAGGGCAATTGGATCGCCTCTCCAGCTGAGGCGGGAGACCAAGGGTCCCTTTCCACGTGCCACAAGAATCCTGGGACTCCTATCAAGTTTCACGAGGAGTCAGGCATCGTCTCCTTTGGAGGCACTGATCTCCGCGTACCTCTGGAGTTTTCAAAGGATGTGAGGCCTCCGGTCGCGATGAGGTGGGGAACTAGGTCTTTCTCTGTGGTCTCCACAGGGGATTCAGACATCCTTTCTTCTTGGGAGATGCAAGACGAGCCTGCATTCAAGTCACTGCAGGGATATCCAGCCTTATTTCGAGTCAGGGCATCGCGGTGTCCATTCCACTTGAGGCCGCAAACTCAGGATCCCTCTCACATACCTAGAGCTGAGAGAAGCCTCCTCTTGAGGTGCTTGTGGTAAGGTGGTATTCCTCTGGAGTCGAAGCCAGGGACTAACCTCTCATCTCGAGTTGATTTTGGGTCCACGGAGCTCTTTCGTGTTGCTACAGTGACCTCAGGATCCCTCTAGCCTTGAAACAGTGTTCTTGGGGTTTCTCTGGAGTGCCATGAAGGAAATCAAGGCTCCTTTCATGTGTGATGTGCAACACAGAATTGCTCTGCACGCAGTGCAGGGGAATCGGGCCTCATCTCGCGGCGAGGGGGAAGTCTCATGGTTTTTCTCGAGTTGCGGCGGGAACCTGGGGTATATTCTCGAGTTACGACGGGGATGGCCCTTCCACACACGTGTTTGTTCAGCCACGTCAGGACTCTTGCCTAGTTGCGAGACACAACTCGGGATTCTCCTCGAGGCTTGGCAAGGCAATTGGGACGCCTCTCCAGCTGAGGCGGGAGACCAAGGGTCCCTTTCCACGTGCCACAGGAATCCTGGGACTCCTATCAAGTTTCACGAGGACTCAGGCATCGTCTCCTTTGGAGGCACTGATCTCCGCGTACCTCTGGAGTTTTCAAAGGATGTGAGGCCTCCGGTCGCGATGAGGTGGGGAACTAGGTCTTTCTCTGTGGTCTCCAGAGGGGATTCAGACATCCTTTCACCTTGGGAGATGCAAGACGAGCCTGCATTCAAGTCAATGCAGGGATATCCGGCCTTATTTCGCGTCAGGGCATCGCGGTGTCCATTCCACTTGAGGCCGCAAACTCAGGGTCCCTCTCACATACCTAGAGCTGAGAGAAGCCTCCTCTTAAGGTGCTTGTGGTAAGGTGGTATTCCTCTGGAGTCGAAGCCAGGGACTAACCTCTCATCTCGAGTTGATTTTTGGCCCACGGAGCTCTTTCGTGTTGCTACAGTGACCTCAGGATCCCTCTAGCCTTGAAACAGTGTTCTTGGGGTTTCTCTGGAGTGCCATCAAGGAAATCAAGGCTCCTTTCATGTGTGATGTGCAACACGGAATTGCTCTGCACGCAGTGCAGGGGAATCGGGCCTCATCTCGCGGCGAGGGGGAAGTCTGATGGTTTTTCTCGAGTTGCGGCGGGAACCTGGGGTATATTCTCGAGTTACGACGGGGATGGCCCTTCCACCCACGTGTTTCTTCAGCGACGTCAGGACTCCTGCCTAGTTGCGAGGGACAACTCTGGATTCTCCTCGAGGCTTGGCAGGGCAATTGAGACGCCTCTCCAGCTGAGGCGGGAGACCAAGGGTCCCTTTCCAAGTGCCACAGGAATCCTGGGACTCCTATCAAGTTTCACGAGGAGTCAGGCGTCGTCTCCTTTGGAGGCACTGATCTCCGCGTACCTCTGGAGTTTTCAAAGGATGTGAGGCTATCGGTCGCGATGAGGTGGGGAACTAAGTCTTTCTCTGTGCTTTCCACAGGGGATTCAGACATCCTTTCGTCCTGGGAGATGCAAGACGAGCCTGCATTGAAGTCACTGCAGGGATATCCGGCCTTATTTCGAGTCAGGGCATCGCGGTGTCCATTCCACTTGAGGCCGCAAACTCAGGGTCCCTGTCACATACCTAGAGCTGAGAGAAGCCTCCTCTTGAGGTGCTTGTGGTAAGGTGGTATTCCTCTGGAGACGAATCCAGGGACTAACCTCTCTTTTCGAGTTGATTTTTGGTCCACAGAGTTCTTTCGTGTTGCTACAGTGACCTCAGGATCCCTCTATCCTTGAAACAGTGTTCTTGGGGTTTCTCTGGAGTGCCATCAAGGAAATCAAGGCTCCTTTCATGTGTGATGTGCAAGACGGAATTGCTCTGCACGCAGTACAGGGGAATCGGGCCTCATCTCGCATCGAGGGGGAAGTCTCATGGTTTTTCTCGAGTTGCGGCGGGAACCTGGGGTATATTCTCGAGTTACGACGGGGATGGCCCTTCCACCCACGTGTTTGTTCAGCCACGTCAGGACTCCTGCCTAGTTGCGAGGGACAACTCTGGATTCTCCTCGAGGCTTGGCAGGGCAATTGGGACGCCTCTCCAGCTGAGGCGGGAGACCAAGGGTCCCTTTCCACGTGCCACAAGAATCCTGGGACTCCTATCAAGTTTCACGAGGAGTCAGGCATCGTCTCCTTTGGAGGCACTGATCTCCGCGTAACTCTGGAGTTTTCAAAGGATGTGAGGCCTCCGGTCGCGATGAGGTGGGGAACTAGGTGTTTCTCTGTGGTCTCCACAGGGAATTCAGACATCCTTTCTTCTTGGGAGATGCAAGACGAGCCTGCATTCCAGTCACTGCAGGGATATCCGGCCTTATTTCGAGTCAGGGCATCGCGGTGTCCATTCCACTTGAGGCCGCAAACTCAGGGTCCCTCTCACATACCTAGAGCTGAGAGAAGCCTCCTCTTGAGGTGCTTGTGGTAAGGTGGTATTCCTCTGGAGTCGAAGCCAGGGACTAACCTCTCATCTCGAGTTGATTTTTGGTCCACGGAGCTCTTTCGTGTTGCTACAGTGACCTCAGGATCCCTCTAGCCTTGAAACAGTGTTCTTGGGGTTTCTCTGGAGTGCCATCAAGGAAATCAAGGCTCCTTTCATGTGTGATGTGCAACACAGAATTGCTCTGCACGCAGTGCAGGGGAATCGGGCCTCATCTCGCGGCGAGGGGGAAGTCTCATGGTTTTTCTCGAGTTGCGGCGGGAACCTGGGGTATATTCTCGAGTTACGACGGGGATGGCCCTTCCACACACGTGTTTGTTCAGCCACGTCAGGACTCTTGCCTAGTTGCGAGACACAACTCGGGATTCTCCTCGAGGCTTGGCAAGGCAATTGGGACGCCTCTCCAGCTGAGGCGGGAGACCAAGGGTCCCTTTCCACGTGCCACAGGAATCCTGGGACTCCTATCAAGTTTCACGAGGAGTCAGGCATCGTCTCCTTTGGAGGCACTGATCTCCGCGTACCTGGGGAGTTTTCAAAGGATTTGAGGCCTCCGGTCGCGATGAGGTGGGGAACTAAGTCTTTCTCTGTGCTTTCCACAGGGGATTCAGACATCCTTTCGTCCTGGGAGATGCAAGACGAGCCTGCATTGAAGTCACTGCAGGGATATCCGGCCTTATTTCGAGTCAGGGCATCGCGGTGTCCATTCCACTTGAGGCCGCAAACTCAGGGTCCCTCTCACATACCTAGAGCTGAGAGAAGCCTCCTCTTGAGGTGCTTGTGGTAAGGTGGTATTCCTCTGGAGACGAATCCAGGGACTAACCTCTCTTTTCAAGTTGATTTTTGGTCCACAGAGTTCTTTCGTGTTGCTACAGTGACCTCAGGATCCCTCTATCCTTGAAACAGTGTTCTTGGGGTTTCTCTGGAGTGCCATCAAGGAAATCAAGGCTCCTTTCATGTGTGATGTGCAAGACGGAATTGCTCTGCACGCAGTACAGGGGAATCGGGCCTCATCTCGCATCGAGGGGGAAGTCTCATGGTTTTTCTCGAGTTGCGGCGGGAACCTGGGGTATATTCTCGAGTTACGACGGGGATGGCCCTTCCACCCACGTGTTTGTTCAGCCACGTCAGGACTCCTGCCTAGTTGCGAGGGACAACTCGGGATTCTCCTCGAGGCTTGGCAGGGCAATTGGAACGCCTCTCCAGCTGAGGCGGGAGACCAAGGGTCCCTTTCCACGTGCCACAAGAATCCTGGGACTCCTATCAAGTTTCACGAGGAGTCAGGCATCGTCTCCTTTGGAGGCACTAATCTCCGCGTACCTCTGGAGTTTTCAAAGGATGTGAGGCCTCCGGTCGCGATGAGGTGGGGAACTAGGTCTTTCTCTGTGGTCTCCACAGGGCATTCAGACATCCTTTCTTCTTGGGAGATGCAAGACGAGCCTGCATTCAAGTCACTGCAGGGATATCCGGCCTTATTTCGAGTCAGGGCATCGCGGTGTCCATTCCACTTGAGGCCGCAAACTCAGGATCCCTCTCACATACCTAGAGCTGAGAGAAGCCTCCTCTTGAGGTGCTTGTGGTAAGGTGGTATTCCTCTGGAGTCGAAGCCAGGGACTAACCTCTCATCTCGAGTTGATTTTTGGTCCACGGAGCTCTTTCGTGTTGCTACAGTGACCTCAGGATCCCTCTAGCCTTGAAACAGTGTTCTTGGGGTTTCTCTGGAGTGCCATCAAGGAAATCAAGGCTCCTTTCATGTGTGATGTGCAACACAGAATTGCTCTGCACGCAGTGCAGGGGAATCGGGCCTCATCTCGCGGCGAGGGGGAAGTCTCATGGTTTTTCTCGAGTTGCGGCGGGAACCTGGGGTATATTCTCGAGTTACGACGGGGATGGCCCTTCCACACACGTGTTTGTTCAGCCAGGTCAGGACTCTTGCCTAGTTGCGAGACACAACTCGGGATTCTCCTCGAGGCTTGGCAAGGCAATTGGGACGCCTCTCCAGCTGAGGCGGGAGACCAAGGGTCCCTTTCCACCTGCCACAGGAATCCTGGGACTCCTATCAAGTTTCACGAGGAGTCAGGCATCGTCTCTTTTGGAGGCACTGATCTCCGCGTACCTCTGGAGTTATCAAAGGATGTGAGGCCTCCGGTCGCGATGAGGTGGGGAACTAGGTGTTTCTCTGTGGTCTCCACAGGGGATTCAGACATCCTTTCTTCTTGGGAGATGCAAGACGAGCCTGCATTCAAGTCACTGCAGGGATATCCGGCCTTATTTCGCGTCAGGGCATCGCGGTGTCCATTCCACTTGAGGCCGCAAACTCAGGGTCCCTCTCACATACCTAGAGCTGAGAGAAGCCTCCTCTTGAGGTGCTTGTGGTAAGGTGGTATTCCTCTGGAGTCGAAGCCAGGGACTAACCTCTCATCTCGAGTTGATTTTTGGCCCACGGAGCTCTTTCGTGTTGCTACAGTGACCTCAGGATCCCTCTAGCCTTGAAACAGTGTTCTTGGGGTTTCTCTGGAGTGCCATCAAGGAAATCAAGGCTCCTTTCATGTGTGATGTGCAACACGGAATTGCTCTGCACGCAGTGCAGGGGAATCAGGCCTCATCTCGCGGCGAGGGGGAAGTCTCATGGTTTTTCTCGAGTTGCGGCGGGAACCTGGGGTATATTCTCGAGTTACGACGGGGATGGCCCTTCCACCCACGTGTTTCTTCAGCGACGTCAGGACTCCTGCCTAGTTGCGAGGGACAACTCTGAATTCTCCTCGATGCTTGGCAGGGCAATTGGGACGCCTCTCCAGCTGAGGCGGGAGACCAAGTGTCCCTTTCCAAGTGCCACAGGAATCCTGGGACTCCTATCAAGTTTCACAAGGAGTCAGGCGTCGTCTCCTTTGGAGGCACTGATCTCCGCGTACCTCTGGAGTTTTCAAAGGATGTGAGGCTATCGGTCGCGATGAGGTGGGGAACTAAGTCTTTCTCTGTGCTTTCCACAGGGGATTCAGACATCCTTTCGTCTTGGGAGATGCAAGACGAGCCTGCATTGAAGTCACTGCAGGGATATCCGGCCTTATTTCGAGTCAGGGCATCGCGGTGTCCATTCCACTTGAGGCCGCAAACTCAGGGTCCCTGTCACATACCTAGAGGTGAGAGAAGCCTCCTCTTGAGGTGCTTGTGGTAAGGTGGTATTCCTCTGGAGACGAATCCAGGGACTAACCTCGCTTTTCGAGTTGATTTTTGGTCCACAGAGTTCTTTCGTGTTGCTACAGTGACCTCAGGATCCCTCTATCCTTGAAACAGTGTTCTTGGGGTTTCTCTGGAGTGCCATCAAGGAAATCAATGCTCCTTTCATGTGTGATGTGCAAGACGGAATTGCTCTGCACGCAGTACAGGGGAATCGGGCCTCATCTCGCATCGAGGGGGAAGTCTCATGGTTTTTCTCGAGTTGCGGCGGGAACCTGGGGTATATTCTCGAGTTACGACGGGGATGGCCCTTCCACACACGTGTTTGTTCAGCCATGTCAGGACTCCTGCCTAGTTGCGAGGGACAACTCTGGATTCTCCTCGAGGCTTGGCAGGGCAATTGGGACGCCTCTCCAGCTGAGGCGGGAGACCAAGGGTCCCTTTCCACGTGCCACAAGAATCCTGGGACTCCTATCAAGTTTCACGAGAAGTCAGGCATCGGCTCCTTTGGAGGCACTGATCTCCGCGTACCTCTGGAGTTTTCAAAGGATGTGAGGCCTCCGGTCGCGATGAGGTGGGGAACTAGGTGTTTCTCTGTGGTCTCCACAGGGAATTCAGACATCCTTTCTTCTTGGGAGATGCAAGACGAGCCTGCATTCAAGTCACTGCAGGGATATCCGGCCTTATGTCGAGTCAGGGCATCGCGATGTCCATTCCACTTGAGGCCGCAAACTCAGGATCCCTCTCACATACCTAGAGCTGAGAGAAGCCTCCTCTTGAGGTGCTTGTGGTAAGGTGGTATTCCTCAGGAGTCGAAGCCAGGGACTAACCTCTCATCTCGTGTTGATTCTTGGTCCACGGAGCTCTTTTGTGTTGCTACAGTGACCTCAGGATCCCTCTAGCCTTGAAACAGTGTTCTTGGGGTTTCTCTGGAGTGCCATCAAGGAAATCAAGGCTCCTTTCATGTGTGATGTGCAACACGGAATTGCTCTGCACGCAGTGCAGGGGAATCGGGCCTCATCTCGCAGCGAGGGGGAAGTCTCATGGTTTTTCTCGAGTTGCGGCGGGAACCTGTGGTATATTCTCGAGTTACGACGGGGATGGCCCTTCCACACACGTGTTTGTTCAGCCACGTCAGGACTCTTGCCTAGTTGCGAGACACAACTCGGGATTCTCCACGAGGCTTGGCAAGGCAATTGGGACGCCTCTCCAGCTGAGGCGGGAGACCAAGGGTCCCTTTCCACGTGCCACAGGAATCCTGGGACTCCTATCAAGTTTCACGAGGACTCAGGCATCGTCTCCTTTGGAGGCACTGATCTCCGCGTACCTCTGGAGTTTTCAAAGGATGTGAGGCATCCGGTCGCGATGAGGTGGGGAACTAGGTTTTTCTCTGTGGTCTCCACAGGGGATTCACACATCCTTTCTTCTTGGGAGATGCAAGACGAGCCTGCATTCAAGTCACTGCAGGTATATCCAGCCTTATTTCCCGTCAGGGCATCGCGGTGTCCATTCCACTTGAGGCCGCAAACTCAGGGTCCCTCTCACATACCAAGAGCGGAGAGAAGCCTCCTCTTGAGGTGCTTGTGGTAAGGTGGTATTCCTCTGGAGTCGAAGCCAGGGACTAACCTCTCATCTCGAGTTGATTTTTGGCCCACGGAGCTCTATCGTGTTGCTACAGTGACCTCAGGATCCCTCTATCCTTGAAACAGTGTTCTTGGGGTTTCTCTGGAGTGCCATCAAGGAAATCAAGGCTCCTTTCATGTGTGATGTGCAACACGGAATTGCTCTGCACGCAGTGCAGGGGAATCGGGCCTCATCTCGCGGCGAGGGGGAAGTCTCATGGTTTTTCTCGAGTTGCGGCGGGAACCTGGGGTATATTCTCGAGTTACGACGGGGATGGCCCTTCCACCCACGTGTTTCTTCAGCGACGTCAGGACTCCTGCCTAGTTGCGAGGGAAAACTCTGGATTCTCCTCGAGGCTTGGCAGGGCAATTGGGACGCCTCTGCAGCTGAGGCGGGAGACCAAGTGTCCCTTTCCAAGTGCCACAGGAATCCTGGGACTCCTATCAAGTTTCACGAGGAGTCAGGCATCGTCTCCTTTGGAGGCACTGATCTCCGCGTACCTCTGGAGTTTTCAAAGGATGTGAGGCCTCCGGTCGCGATGAGGTGGGGAACTAGGTCTTTCTCTGTGGTCTCCACAGGGGATTCAGACATCCTTTCATCTTGGGAGATGCAAGACGAGCCTGCATTCAAGTCACTGCAGGGATATCCGGCCTTATTTCGCGTCAGGGCATCGCGGTGTCCATTCCACTTGAGGCCGCAAACTCAGGGTCCCTCTCACATACCTAGAGCTGAGAGAAGCCTCCTCTTGAGGTGCTTGTGGTAAGGTGGTATTCCTCTGGAGACGAATCCAGGGACTAACCTCTCTTTTCGAGTTGATTTTTGGTCCACAGAGTTCTTTCGTGTTGCTACAGTGACCTCAGGATCCCTCTATCCTTGAAACAGTGTTCTTGGGGTTTCTCTGGAGTGCCATCAAGGAAATCACGGCTCCTTTCATGTGTGATGTGCAAGACGGAATTGCTCTGCACGCAGTACAGGGGAATCGGGCCTCATCTCGCATCGAGGGGGAAGTCTCATGGTTTTTCTCGAGTTGCGGCGGGAACCTGGGGTATATTCTCGAGTTACGACGGGGATGGCCCTTCCACCCACGTGTTTGTTCAGCCACGTCAGGACTCCTGCCTAGTTGCGAGGGACAACTCTGGATTCTCCTCGAGGCTTGGCAGGGCAATTGGGTCGCCTCTCCAGCTGAGGCGGGAGACCAAGGGTCCCTTTCCACGTGCCACAAGAATCCTGGGATTCCTATCAAGTTTCACGAGGAGTCAGGCATCGTCTCCTTTGGAGGCACTGATCTCCGCGTACCTCTGGAGTTTTCAAAGGATGTGAGGCTATCGGTCGCGATGAGGTGGGGAACTAAGTCTTTCTCTGTGCTTTCCACAGGGGATTCAGACATCCTTTCGTCCTGGGAGATGCAAGACGAGCCTGCATTCAAGTCACTGCAGGGATATCCGGCCTTATTTCGAGTCAGGGCATCGCGGTGTCCATTCCACTTGAGGCCGCAAACTCAGGGTCCCTCTCACATACCTAGAGCTGAGAGAAGCCTCCTCTTGAGGTGCTTGTGGTAAGGTGGTATTCCTCTGGAGACGAATCCAGGGACTAACCTCTCTTTTCGAGTTGATTTTTGGTCCACAGAGTTCTTTCGTGTTGCTACAGTGACCTCAGGATCCCTCTATCCTTGAAACAGTGTTCTTGGGGTTTCTCTGGAGTGCCATCAAGGAAATCAAGGCTCCTTTCATGTGTGATGTGCAAGACGGAATTGCTCTGCACGCAGTACAGGGGAATCGGGCCTCATCTCGCATCGAGGGGGAAGTCTCATGGTTTTTCTCGAGTTGCGGCGGGAACCTGGGGTATATTCTCGAGTTACGACGGGGATGGCCCTTCCACCCACGTGTTTGTTCAGCCACGTCAGGACTCCTGCCTAGTTGCGAGGGACAACTCGGGATTCTCCTCGAGGCTTGGCAGGGCAATTGGGACGCCTCTCCAGCTGAGGCGGGAGACCAAGGGTCCCTTTCCACGTGCCACAAGAATCCTGGGACTCCTATCAAGTTTCACGAGGAGTCAGACATCGTCTCCTTTGGAGGCACTGATCTCCGCGTACCTCTGGAGTTTTCAAAGGATGTGAGGCCTCCGGTCGCGATGAGGTGGGGAACTAGGTGTTTCTCTGTGGTCTCCACAGGGGATTCAGACATCCTTTCTTCTTGGGAGATGCAAGACGAGCCTGCATTCAAGTCACTGCAGGGATATCCGGCCTTATTTCGAGTCAGGTCATCGTGGTGTCCATTCCACTTGAGGCCGCAAACTCAGGATCCCTCTCACATACCTAGAGCTGAGAGAAGCCTCCTCTTGAGGTGCTTGTGGTAAGGTGGTATTCCTCAGGAGTCGAAGCCAGGGACTAACCTCTCATCTCGAGTTGATTTTTGGTCCACGGAGCTCTTTCGTGTTGCTACAGTGACCTCAGGATCCCTCTAGCCTTGAAACAGTGTTCTTGGGGTTTCTCTGGAGTGCCATGAAGGAAATCAAGGTTCCTTTCATGTGTGATGTGCAACACAGAATTGCTCTGCACGCAGTGCAGGGGAATCGGGCCTCATCTCGCGGCGAGGTGGAAGTCTCATGGTTTTTCTCGAGTTGGGGCGGGAACCTGGGGTATATTCTCGAGTTACGACGGGGATGGCCCTGCCACACACGTGTTTGTTCAGCCACGTCAGGACTCTTGCCTAGTTGCGAGACACAACTCGGGATTCTCCTCGAGGCTTGGCAAGGCAATTGGGACGCCTCTCCAGCTGAGGCGGGAGACCAAAGGTCCCTTTCCACGTGCCACAGGAATCCTGGGACTCCTATCAAGTTTCACGAGGAGTCAGGCATCGTCTCCTTTGGAGGCACTGATCTCCGCGTACCTCTGGAGTTTTCAAAGGATGTGAGGCCTCCGGTCGCGATGAGGTGGGGAACTAGGTCTTTCTCTGTGGTCTCCACAGGGGATTCAGACATCCTTTCTTCTTGGGAGATGCAAGACGAGCCTGCATTCAAGTCACTGCAGGGATATCCGGCCTTATTTCGACTCAGGGCATCGCGGTGTCCATTCCACTTGAGGCCGCAAACTCAGGGTCCCTCTCACATACCTAGAGCTGAGAGAAGCCTCCTCTTGAGGTGCTTGTGGTAAGGTGGTATTCCTCTGGAGACGAATCCAGGGACTAACCTCTCTTTTCGAGTTGATTTTTGGTCCACAGAGTTCTTTCGTGTTGCTACAGTGACCTCAGGATTCCTCTATCCTTGAAACAGTGTTCTTGGGGTTTCTCTGGAGTGCCATCAAGGAAATCACGGCTCCTTTCATGTGTGATGTGCAAGACGGAATTGCTCTGCACGCAGTACAGGGGAATCGGGCCTCATCTCGCATCGAGGGGGAAGTCTCATGGTTTTTCTCGAGTTGCGGCGGGAACCTGGGGTATATTCTCGAGTTACGACGGGGATGGCCCTTCCACCCACGTGTTTGTTCAGCCACGTCAGGACTCCTGCCTAGTTGCGAGGGACAACTCTGGATTCTCCTCGAGGCTTGGCAGGGCAATTGGGTCGCCTCTCCACCTGAGGCGGGAGACCAAGGGTCCCTTTCCACGTGCCACAAGAATCCTGGGACTCCTATCAAGTTTCACGAGGAGTCAGGCATCGTCTCCTTTGGAGGCACTGATCTCCGCGTACCTCTGGAGTTTTCAAAGGATGTGAGACCTCCGGTCGCGATGAGGTGGGGAACTAGGTCTTTCTCTGTGGTCTCCACAGGGGATTCAGACATCCTTTCTTCTTGGGAGATGCAAGACGAGCCTGCATTCAAGTCACTGCAGGGATATCCGGCCTTATTTCGAGTCAGGGCATCGCGGTGTCCATTCCACTTGAGGCCGGAAACTCAGGATCCCTCTCACATACCTAGAGCTGAGAGAAGCCTCCTCTTGAGGTGCTTGTGGTAAGGTGGTATTCCTCTGGAGACGAATCCAGGGACTAACCTCTCTTTTCGAGTTGATTTTTGGTCCACAGAGTTCTTTCGTGTTGCTACATTGACCTCAGGATCCCTCTATCCTTGAAACAGTGTTCTTGGGGTTTCTCTGGAGTGCCATGAAGGAAATCAAGGCTCCTTTCATGTGTGATGTGCAACACAGAATTGCTCTGCACGCAGTGCAGGGGAATCGGGCCTCATCTCGCGGCGAGGGGGAAGTCTCATGGTTTTTCTCGAGTTGCGGCGGGAACCTGGGGTATATTCTCGAGTTATGACGGGGATGGCCCTTCCACACACGTGTTTGTTCAGCCACGTCAGGACTCTTGCCTAGTTGCGAGACACAACTCGGGATTCTCCTCGAGGCTTGGCAAGGCAATTGGGACGCCTCTCCAGCTGAGGCGGGAGACCAAGGGTCCCTTTCCACGTGCCACAGGAATCCTGGGACTCCTATCAAGTTTCACGAGGACTCAGGCATCGTCTCCTTTGGAGGCACTGATCTCCGCGTACCTCTGGAGTTTTCAAAGGATGTGAGTCCTCCGGTCGCGATGAGGTGGGGAACTAGGTCTTTCTCTGTGGTCTCCACAGGGGATTCAGACATCCTTTCATCTTGGGAGATGCTAGACGAGCCTGCATGAAGTCACTGCAGGGATATCCAGCCTTATTTCGCGTCAGGGAATCGCGGTGTCCATTCCACTTGAGGCCGCAAACTCAGGGTCCCTCTCACATACCTAGAGCTGAGAGAAGCCTCCTCTTGGGGTGCTTGTGGTAAGGTGGTATTCCTCTGGAGACGAATCCAGGGACTAACCTCTCTTTTCGAGTTGATTTTTGGTCCACAGAGTTCTTTCGTGTTGCTACAGTGACCTCAGGATCCCTCTATCCTTGAAACAGTGTTCTTGGGGTTTCTCTGGAGTGCCATCAAGGAAATCAAGGCTCCTTTCATGTGTGATGTGCAAGACGGAATTGCTCTGCACGCAGTACAGGGGAATCGGGCCTCATCTCGCATCGAGGGGGAAGTCTCATGGTTTTTCTCGAGTTGCGGCGGGAACCTGGGGTATATTCTCGAGTTACGACAGAGATGGCCCTTCCACCCACGTGTTTGTTCAGCCACGTCAGGACTCCTGCCTAGTTGCGAGGGACAACTCGGGATTCTCCTCGAGGCTTGGCAGGGCAATTGGAACGCCTCTCCAGCTGAGGCGGGAGACCAAGGGTCCCTTTCCAAGTGCCACAAGAATCCTGGGACTCCTATCAAGTTTCACGAGGAGTCAGGCATCGTCTCCTTTGAAGGCACTGATCTCCGCGTACCTCTGGAGTTTTCAAAGGATGTGAGGCCTCCGGTCGCGATGAGGTGGGGAACTAGGTCTTTCTCTGTGGCTCCAGAGGGGATTCAGACATCCTTTCTTCTTGGGAGATGCAAGACGAGCCTGCATTCAAGTCACTGCAGGGATATCCGGCCTTATTTCGAGTCAGGGCATCGCGGTGTCCATTCCACTTGAGGCCGCAAACTCAGGGTCCCTCTCACATACCTAGAGCTGAGAGAAGCCTCCTCTTGAGGTGCTTGTGGTAAGGTGGTATTCCTCTGGAGTTGAAGCCAGGGACTAACCTCTCATCTCGAGTTGATTTTTGGCCCACGGAGCTCTTTCGTGTTGCTACAATGACCTCAGGATCCCTCTAGCCTTGAAACAGTGTTCTTGAGTTTTCTCTGGAGTGCCATCAAGGAAATCAAGGCTCCTTTCATGTGTGATGTGCAACACGGAATTGCTCTGCACGCAGTGCAGGGGAATCGGGCCTCATCTCGCGGCGAGGGGGAAGTCTCATGGTTTTTCTCGAGTTGCGGCGGGAACCTGGGGTATATTCTCGAGTTACGACGGGGATGGCCCTTCCACACACGTGTTTCTTCAGCGACGTCAGGACTCCTGCCTAGTTGCGAGGGACAACTCGGGATTCTCCTCGAGGCTTTGCAGGGCAATTGGGACGCCTCTCCAGCTGAGGCGGGAGACCAAGGGTCCCTTTCCACGTGCCACAGGAATCCTGGGTCTCCTATCAAGTTTCACGAGGAGTCAGGCATCGTTTCCTTTGGAGGCACTGATCTCCGCAAACCTCTGGAGTTTTCAAAGGATTTGAGGCCTCCTGTCGCGATAAGGTGGGGAACTAGGTCTTTCTCTGTGGTCTCCACAGGGGATTCAGACACCCTTTCGTCTTGGGAGATGCAAGACGAGCCTGCATTCCAGTCACTGCAGGGATATACGGCCTTATTTCGAGTCAGGGCATCGCGGTGTCCATTCCACTTGAGGCCGCAAACTCAGGGTCCCTCTCACATACCTAGAGCTGAGAGAAGCCTCCTCTTGAGGTGCTTGTGGTAAGGTGGTATTCCTCTGGAGTTGAAGCCAGGGACTAACCTCTCATCTTGAGTTGATTTTTGGTCCACGGAGCTCTTTCGTGTTGCTACAGTGACCTCAGGATCCCTCTAGCCTTGAAACAGTGTTCTTGGGGTTTCTCTGGAGTGCCATCAAGGAAATCAAGGCTCCTTTCATGTGTGATGTGCAACACAGAATTGCTCTGCACGCAGTGCAGGGGAATCGGGCCTCATCTCGCGGCGAGGGGGAAGTCTCATGGTTTTTCTCGAGTTGTGGCGGGAACCTGGGGTATATTCTCGAGTTACGACGAGGATGGCCCTTCCACACACGTGTTTGTTCAGCCACGTCAGGACTCTTGCCTAGTTGCGAGACACAACTCGGGATTCTCCACGAGGCTTGGCAAGGCAATTGGGACGCCTCTCCAGCTGAGGCGGGAGACCAAGGGTCCCTTTCCACGTGCCACAGGAATCCTGGGACTCCTATCAAGTTTCACGAGGACTCAGGCATCGTCTCCTTTGGAGGCACTGATCTCCGCGTACCTCTGGAGTTTTCAAAGGATGTGAGGCCTCCGGTCGCGATGAGGTGGGGAACTAGGTTTTTCTCTGTGGTCTCCACAGGGGATTCACACATCCTTTCTTCTTGGGAGATGCAAGACGAGCCTGCATTCAAGTCACTGCAGGGATATCCAGCCTTATTTCGCGTCAGGGCATCGCGGTGTCCATTCCACTTGAGGCCGCAAACTCAGGGTCCCTCTCACATACCTAGAGCGGAGAGAAGCCTCCTCTTGAGGTGCTTGTGGTAAGGTGGTATTCCTCTGGAGTCGAAGCCAGGGACTAACCTCTCATCTCGAGTTGATTTTTGGCCCACGGAGCTCTTTCGTGTTGCTACAGTGACCTCAGGATCCCTCTATCCTTGAAACAGTGTTCTTGGGGTTTCTCTGGAGTGCCATCAAGGAAATCAAGGCTCCTTTCATGTGTGATGTGCAACACGGAATTGCTCTGCACGCAGTGCAGGGGAATCGGGCCTCATCTCGCGGCGAGGGGGAAGTCTCATGGTTTTTCTCGAGTTGCGGCGGGAACCTGGGGTATATTCTCGAGTTACGACGGGGATGGCCCTTCCACCCACGTGTTTCTTCAGCGACGTCAGGACTCCTGCCTAGTTGCGAGGGACAACTCTGGATTCTCCTCGAGGCTTGGCAGGGCAATTGGGACGCCTCTGCAGCTGAGGCGGGAGACCAAGTGTCCCTTTCCAAGTGCCACAGGAATCCTGGGACTCCTATCAAGTTTCACGAGGAGTCAGGCATCGTCTCCTTTGGAGGCACTGATCTCCGCGTACCTCTGGAGTTTTCAAAGGATGTGAGGCTATCGGTCGCGATGAGGTGGGGAACTAGGTCTTTCTCTGTGGTCTCCACAGGGGATTCAGACACCCTTTCATCTTGGGAGATGCAAGACGAGCCTGCATTCAAGTCACTGCAGGGATATCCGGCCTTATTTCGCGTCAGGGCATCGCGGTGTCCATTCCACTTGAGGCCGCAAACTCAGGGTCCCTCTCACATACCTAGAGCTGAGAGAAGCCTCCTCTTGAGGTGCTTGTGGTAAGGTGGTATTCCTCTGGAGACGAATCCAGGGACTAACCTCTCTTTTCGAGTTGATTTTTGGTCCACAGAGTTCTTTCGTGTTGCTACAGTGACCTCAGGATCCCTCTATCCTTGAAACAGTGTTCTTGGGGTTTCTCTGGAGTGCCATCAAGGAAATCACGGCTCCTTTCATGTGTGATGTGCAAGACGGAATTGCTCTGCACGCAGTACAGGGGAATCGGGCCTCATCTCGCATCGAGGGGGAAGTCTCATGGTTTTTCTCGAGTTGCGGCGGGAACCTGGGGTATATTCTCGAGTTACGACGGGGATGGCCCTTCCACCCACGTGTTTGTTCAGCCACGTCAGGACTCCTGCCTAGTTGCGAGGGACAACTCTGGATTCTCCTCGAGGCTTGGCAGGGCAATTGGGTCGCCTCTCCACCTGAGGCGGGAGACCAAGGGTCCCTTTCCACGTGCCACAAGAATCCTGGGATTCCTATCAAGTTTCACGAGGAGTCAGGCATCGTCTCCTTTGGAGGCACTGATCTCCGCGTACCTCTGGAGTTTTCAAAGGATGTGAGGCTATCGGTCGCGATGAGGTGGGGAACTAAGTCTTTCTCTGTGCTTTCCACAGGGGATTCAGACATCCTTTCGTCCTGGGAGATGCAAGACGAGCCTGCATTGAAGTCACTGCAGGGATATCCGGCCTTATTTCGAGTCAGGGCATCGCGGTGCTAATTCCACTTGAGGCCGCAAACTCAGGGTCCCTCTCACATACCTAGAGCTGAGAGAAGCCTCCTCTTGAGGTGCTTGTGGTAAGGTGGTATTCCTCTGGAGACGAATCCAGGGACTAACCTCTCTTTTCGAGTTGATTTTTGGTCCACAGAGTTCTTTCGTGTTGCTACAGTGACCTCAGGATCCCTCTATCCTTGAAACAGTGTTCTTGGGGTTTCTCTGGAGTGCCATCAAGGAAATCAAGGCTCCTTTCATGTGTGATGTGCAAGACGGAATTCCTCTGCACGCAGTACAGGGGAATCGGGCCTCATCTCGCATCGAGGGGGAAGTCTCATGGTTTTTCTCGAGTTGCGGCGGGAACCTGGGGTATATTCTCGAGTTACGACGGGGATGGCCCTTCCACCCACGTGTTTGTTCAGCCACGTCAGGACTCCTGCCTAGTTGCGAGGGAAAACTCGGGATTCTCCTCGAGGCTTGGCAGGGCAATTGGGACGCCTCTCCAGCTGAGGCGGGAGACCAAGGGTCCCTTTCCACGTGCCACAAGAATCCTGGGACTCCTATCAAGTTTCACGAGGAGTCAGACATCGTCTCCTTTGGAGGCACTGATCTCCGCGTACCTCTGGAGTTTTCAAAGGATGTGAGGCCTCCGGTCGCGATGAGGTGGGGAACTAGGTGTTTCTCTGTTGTCTCCACAGGGGATTCAGACATCCTTTCTTCTTGGGAGATGCAAGACGAGCCTGCATTCAAGTCACTGCAGGGATATCCGGCCTTATTTCGAGTCAGAGCATCGCGGTGTCCATTCCACTTGAGGCCGCAAACTCAGGATCCCTCTCACATACCTAGAGCTGAGAGAAGCCTCCTCTTGAGGTGCTTGTGGTAAGGTGGTATTCCTCAGGAGTCGAAGCCAGGGACTAACCTCTCATCTCGAGTTGATTTTTGGTCCACGGAGCTCTTTCGTGTTGCTACAGTGACCTCAGGATCCCTCTAGCCTTGAAACAGTGTTCTTGGGGTTTCTCTGGAGTGCCATGAAGGAAATCAAGGTTCCTTTCATGTGTGCTGTGCAACACAGAATTGCTCTGCACGCAGTGCAGGGGAATCGGGCCTCATCTCGCGGCGAGGTCGAAGTCTCATGGTTTTTCTCGAGTTGCGGCGGGAACCTGGGGTATATTCTCGAGTTACGACGGGGATGGCCCTTCCACACACGTGTTTGTTCAGCCACGTCAGGACTCTTGCCTAGTTGCGAGACACAACTCGGGATTATCCTCGAGGCTTGGCAAGGCAATTGGGACGCCTCTCCAGCTGAGGCGGGAGACCAAAGGTCCCTTTCCACGTGCCACAGGAATCCTGGGACTCCTATCAAGTTTCACGAGGAGTCAGGCATCGTCTCCTTTGGAGGCACTGATCTCCGCGTACCTCTGGAGTTTTCAAAGGATGTGAGGCCTCCGGTCGCGATGAGGTGGGGAACTAGGTCTTTCTCTGTGGTCTCCACAGGGGATTCAGACATCCTTTCTTCTTGGGAGATGCAAGACGAGCCTGCATTCAAGTCACTGCAGGGATATCCGGCCTTATTTCGAGTCAGGGCATCGCGGTGTCCATTCCACTTGAGGCCGCAAACTCAGGGTCCCTCTCACATACCTAGAGCTGAGAGAAGCCTCCTCTTGAGGTGCTTGTGGTAAGGTGGTATTCCTCTGGAGACGAATCCAGGGACTAACCTCTCTTTTCGAGTTGATTTTTGGTCCACAGAGTTCTTTCGTGTTGCTACAGTGACCTCAGGATTCCTCTATCCTTGAAACAGTGTTCTTGGGGTTTCTCTGGAGTGCCATCAAGGAAATCACGGCTCCTTTCATGTGTGATGTGCAAGACGGAATTGCTCTGCACGCAGTACAGGGGAATCGGGCCTCATCTCGCATCGAGGGGGAAGTCTCATGGTTTTTCTCGAGTTGCGGCGGGAACCTGGGGTATATTCTCGAGTTACGACGGGGATGGCCCTTCCAACCACGTGTTTGTTCAGCCACGTCAGGACTCCTGCCTAGTTGCGAGGGACAACTCTGGATTCTCCTCGAGGCTTGGCAGGGCAATTGGGTCGCCTCTCCACCTGAGGCGGGAGACCAAGGGTCCCTTTCCACGTGCCACAAGAATCCTGGGACTCCTATCAAGTTTCACGAGGAGTCAGGCATCGTCTCCTTTGGAGGCACTGATCTCCGCGTACCTCTGGAGTTTTCAAAGGATGTGAGACCTCCGGTCGCGATGAGGTGGGGAACTAGGTCTTTCTCTGTGGTCTCCACAGGGGATTCAGACTTCCTTTCTTCTTGGGAGATGCAAGACGAGCCTGCATTCAAGTCACTGCAGGGATATCCGGCCTTATTTCGAGTCAGGGCATCGCGGTGTACATTCCACTTGAGGCCGCAAACTCAGGATCCCTCTCACATACCTAGAGCTGAGAGAAGCCTCCTCTTGAGGTGCTTGTGGTAAGGTGGTATTCCTCTGGAGACGAATCCAGGGACTAACCTCTCTTTTCGAGTTGATTTTTGGCCACAGAGTTCTTTCGTGTTGCTACATTGACCTCAGGATCCCTCTATCCTTGAAACAGTGTTCTTTGGGTTTCTCTGGAGTGCCATCAAGGAAATCAAGGCTCCTTTCATGTGTGATGTGCAACACGGAATTGCTCTGCACGCAGTGCAGGGGAATCGGGCCTCATCTCGCGGCGAGGGGGAACTCTCATGGTTTTTCTCGAGTTGCGGCGGGAACCTGGGGTATATTCTCGAGTTACGACGGGGATGGCCCTTCCACCCACGTGTTTGTTCAGCCACGTCAGGACTCTTGCCTAGTTGCGAGGGACAACTCTGGATTCTCCTCGAGGCTTGGCAGGGCAATTGGGACGCCTCTCCAGCTGAGGCAGGAGACCAAGTGTCCCTTTCCAAGTGCCACAGGAATCCTGGGACTCCTATCAAGTTTCACGAGGAGTCAGGCATCGTCTCCTTTGGAGGCACTGATCTCCGCGTACCTCTGGAGTTTTCAAAGGATGTGAGGCCTCCGGTCGCGATGAGGTGGGGAACTAAGTCTTTCTCTGTGCTTTCCACAGGGGATTCAGACATCCTTTCGTCCTGGGAGATGCAAGACGAGCCTGCATTGAAGTCACTGCAGGGATATCCAGCCTTATTTCTAGTCAGGGCATCGCGGTGTCCATTCCACTTGAGGCCGCAAACTCAGGGTCCCTCTCACATACCTAGAGCTGAGAGAAGCCTCCTCTTGAGGTGCTTGTGGTAAGGTGGTATTCCTCTGGAGACGAATCCAGGGACTAACCTCTCTTTTCGAGTTGATTTTTGGTCCACAGAGTTCTTTCGTGTTGCTACATTGACCTCAGGATCCCTCTATCCTTGAAACAGTGTTCTTGGGGTTTCTCTGGAGTGCCATGAAGGAAATCAAGGCTCCTTTCATGTGTGATGTGCAACACAGAATTGCTCTGCACGCAGTGCAGGGGAATCGGGCCTCATCTCGCGGCGAGGGGGAAGTCTCATGGTTTTTCTCGAGTTGCGGCGGGAACCTGGGGTATATTCTCGAGTTATGACGGGGATGGCCCTTCCACACACGTGTTTGTTCAGCCACGTCAGGACTCTTGCCTAGTTGCGAGACACAACTCGGGATTCTCCTCGAGGCTTGGCAAGGCAATTGGGACGCCTCTCCAGCTGAGGCGGGAGACCAAGGGTCCCTTTCCACGTGCCACAGGAATCCTGGGACTCCTATCAAGTTTCACGAGGACTCAGGCATCGTCTCCTTTGGAGGCACTGATCTCCGCGTACCTCTGGAGTTTTCAAAGGATGTGAGGCCTCCGGTCGCGATGAGGTGGGGAACTAGGTCTTTCTCTGTGGTCTCCACAGGGGATTCAGACATCCTTTCATCTTGGGAGATGCTAGACGAGCCTGCATGAAGTCACTGCAGGGATATCCAGCCTTATTTCGCGTCAGGGCATCGCGGTGTCCATTCCACTTGAGGCCGCAAACTCAGGGTCCCTCTCACATACCTAGAGCTGAGAGAAGCCTCCTCTTGAGGTGCTTGTGGTAAGGTGGTATTCCTCTGGAGACGAATCCAGGGACTAACCTCTCTTTTCGAGTTGATTTTTGGTCCACAGAGTTCTTTCGTGTTGCTACAGTGACCTCAGGATCCCTCTATCCTTGAAACAGTGTTCTTGGGGTTTCTCTGGAGTGCCATCAAGGAAATCAAGGCTCCTTTCATGTGTGATGTGCAAGACGGAATTGCTCTGCACGGAGTACAGCGGAATCGGGCCTCATCTCGCATCGAGGGGGAAGTCTCATGGTTTTTCTCGAGTTGCGGCGGGAACCTGGGGTATATTCTCGAGTTACGACGGAGATGGCCCTTCCACCCACGTGTTTGTTCAGCCACGTCAGGACTCCTGCCTAGTTGCGAGGGACAACTCGGGATTCTCCTCGAGGCTTGGCAGGGCAATTGGAACGCCTCTCCAGCTGAGGCGGGAGACCAAGGGTCCCTTTCCAAGTGCCACAAGAATCCTGGGACTCCTATCAAGTTTCACGAGGAGTCAGGCATCGTCTCCTTTGAAGGCACTGATCTCCGCGTACCTCTGGAGTTTTCAAAGGATGTGAGGCCTCCGGTCGCGATGAGGTGGGGAACTAGGTCTTTCTCTGTGGCTCCAGAGGGGATTCAGACATCCTTTCGTCTTGGGAGATGCAAGACGAGCCTGCATTCAAGTCACTGCAGGGATATCCGGCCTTATTTCGAGTCAGGGCATCGCGGTGTCCATTCCACTTGAGGCCGCAAACTCAGGATCCCTCTCACATACCTAGAGCTGAGAGAAGCCTCCTCTTGAGGTGCTTGTGGTAAGGTGGTATTCCTCAGGAGTCGAAGCCAGGGACTAACCTCTCATCTCGTGTTGATTCTTGGTCCACGGAGCTCTTTCGTGTTGCTACAGTGACCTCAGGATCCCTCTAGCCTTGAAACAGTGTTCTTGGGGTTTCTCTGGAGTGCCATCAAGGAAATCAAGGCTCCTTTCATGTGTGATGTGCAACACGGAATTGCTCTGCACGCAGTGCAGGGGAATCGGGCCTCATCTCGCGGCGAGGGGGAAGTCTCATGGTTTTTCTCGAGTTGCGGCGGGAACCTGGGGTATATTCTCGAGTTACGACGGGGATGGCCCTTCCACACACGTGTTTGTTCAGCCACGTCAGGACTCTTGCCTAGTTGCGAGACACAACTCGGGATTCTCCTCGAGGCTTGGCAAGGCAATTGGGACGCCTCTCCAGCTGAGGCGGGAGACCAAAGGTCCCTTTCCACGTGCCACAGGAATCCTGGGACTCCTATCAAGTTTCACGAGGAGTCAGGCATCGTCTCCTTTGGAGGCACTGATCTCCGCGTACCTCTGGAGTTTTCAAAGGATGTGAGGCCTCCGGTCGCGATGAGGTGGGGAACTAGGTCTTTCTCTGTGGTCTCCACAGGGGATTCAGACATCCTTTCATCTTGGGAGATGCAAGACGAGCCTGCATTCAAGTCACTGCAGGGATATCCGGCCTTATTTTGCGTCAGGGCATCGCGGTGTCCATTCCACTTGAGGCCGCAAACTCAGGGTCCCTCTCACATACCTAGAGCTGAGAGAAGCCTCCTCTTGAGGTGCTTGTGGTAAGGTGGTATTCCTCTGGAGACGAATCCAGGGACTAACCTCTCTTTTCGAGTTGATTTTTGGTCCACAGAGTTCTTTCGTGTTGCTACAGTGACCTCAGGATCCCTCTATCCTTGAAACAGTGTTCTTGGGGTTTCTCTGGAGTGCCATCAAGGAAATCACGGCTCCTTTCATGTGTGATGTGCAAGACGGAATTGCTCTGCACGCAGTACAGGGGAATCGGGCCTCATCTCGCATCGAGGGGGAAGTCTCATGGTTTTTCTCGAGTTGCGGCGGGAACCTGGGGTATATTCTCGAGTTACGACGGGGATGGCCCTTCCACCCACGTGTTTGTTCAGCCACGTCAGGACTCCTGCCTAGTTGCGAGGGACAACTCTGGATTCTCCTCGAGGCTTGGCAGGGCAATTGGGTCGCCTCTCCACCTGAGGCGGGAGACCAAGGGTCCCTTTCCACGTGCCACAAGAATCCTGGGACTCCTATCAAGTTTCACGAGGAGTCAGGCATCGTCTCCTTTGGAGGCACTGATCTCCGCGTACCTCTGGAGTTTTCAAAGGATGTGAGGCCTCCGGTCGCAATGAGGTGGGGAACTAGGTGTTTCTCTGTGGTCTCCACAGGGGATTCAGACATCCTTTCTTCTTGGGAGATGCAAGACGAGCCTGCATTCAAGTCACTGCAGGGATATCCGGCCTTATTTCGAGTCAGGGCATCGCGGTGTCCATTCCACTTGAGGCCGCAAACTCAGGATCCCTCTCACATACCTAGAGCTGAGAGAAGCCTCCTCTTGAGGTGCTTGTGGTAAGGTGGTATTCCTCAGGAGTCGAAGCCAGGGACTAACCTCTCATCTCGTGTTGATTCTTGGTCCACGGAGCTCTTTCGTGTTGCTACAGTGACCTCAGGATCCCTCTAGCCTTGAAACAGTGTTCTTGGGGTTTCTCTGGAGTGCCATCAAGGAAATCAAGGCTCCTTTCATGTGTGATGTGCAACACGGAATTGCTCTGCACGCAGTGCAGGGGAATCGGGCCTCATCTCGCGGCGAGGGGGAAGTCTCATGGTTTTTCTGGAGTTGCGGCGGGAACCTGGGGTATATTCTCGAGTTACGACGGGGATGGCCCTTCCACCCACGTGTTTGTTCAGCCACGTCAGGACTCCTGCCTAGTTGCGAGGGACAACTCGGGATTCTCCTCGAGGCTTGGCAGGGCAATTGGGACGCCTCTCCAGCTGAGGCGGGAGACCAAGGGTCCCTTTCCACGTGCCACAAGAATCCTGGGACTCCTATCAAGTTTCACGAGGAGTCAGACATCGTCTCCTTTGGAGGCACTGATCTCCGCGTACCTCTGGAGTTTTCAAAGGATGTGAGGCCTCCGGTCGCGATGAGGTGGGAACTAGGTGTTTCTCTGTGGTCTCCACAGGGGATTCAGACATCCTTTCTTCTTGGGAGATGCAAGACGAGCCTGCATTCAAGTCACTGCAGGGATATCCGGCCTTATTTCGAGTCAGAGCATCGCGGTGTCCATTCCACTTGAGGCCGCAAACTCAGGATCCCTCTCACATACCTAGAGCTGAGAGAAGGCTCCTCTTGAGGTGCTTGTGGTAAGGTGGTATTCCTCAGGAATCGAAGCCAGGGACTAACCTCTCATCTCGAGTTGATTTTTGGTCCACGGAGCTCTTTCGTGTTGCTACAGTGACCTCAGGATCCCTCTAGCCTTGAAACAGTGTTCTTGGGGTTTCTCTGGAGTGCCATGAAGGAAATCAAGGTTTCTTTCATGTGTGATGTGCAACACAGAATTGCTCTGCACGCAGTGCAGGGGAATCGGGCCTCATCTCGCGGCGAGGGGGAAGTCTCATGGTTTTTCTCGAGTTGCGGCGGGAACCTGGGGTATATTCTCGAGTTACGACGGGGATGGCCCTTCCACACACGTGTTTGTTCAGCCACGTCAGGACTCTTGCCTAGTTGCGAGACACAACTCGGGATTCTCCTCGAGGCTTGGCAAGGCAATTGGGACGCCTCTCCAGCTGAGGCGGGAGACCAAAGGTCCCTTTCCACGTGCGACAGGAAAACTGGGACTCCTATCAAGTTTCACGAGGAGTCAGGCATCGTCTCCTTTGGAGGCACTGATCTCCGCGTACCTCTGGAGTTTTCAAAGGATGTGAGGCCTCCGGTCGCGATGAGGTGGGGAACTAGGTCTTTCTCTGTGGTCTCCACAGGGGATTCAGACATCCTTTCATCTTGGGAGATGCAAGACGAGCCTGCATTCAAGTCACTGCAGGGATATCCGGCCTTATTTTGCGTCAGGGCATCGCGGTGTCCATTCCACTTGAGGCCGCAAACTCAGGGTCCCTCTCACATACCTAGAGCTGAGAGAAGCCTCCTCTTGAGGTGCTTGTGGTAAGGTGGTATTCCTCTGGAGACGAATCCAGGGACTAACCTCTCTTTTCGAGTTGATTTTTGGTCCACAGAGTTCTTTCGTGTTGCTACAGTGACCTCAGGATCCCTCTATCCTTGAAACAGTGTTCTTGGGGTTTCTCTGGAGTGCCATCAAGGAAATCACGGCTCCTTTCATGTGTGATGTGCAAGACGGAATTGCTCTGCACGCAGTACAGGGGAATCGGGCCTCATCTCGCATCGAGGGGGAAGTCTCATGGTTTTTCTCGAGTTGCGGCGGGAACCTGGGGTATATTCTCGAGTTACGACGGGGATGGCCCTTCCACACACGTGTTTGTTCAGCCACGTCAGGACTCCTGCCTAGTTGCGAGGGACAACTCTGGATTCTCCTCGAGGCTTGGCAGGGCAATTGGGTCGCCTCTCCACATGAGGCGGGAGACCAAGGGTCCCTTTCCACGTGCCACAAGAATCCTGGGACTCCTATCAAGTTTCACGAGGAGTCAGGCCTCGTCTCCTTTGGAGGCACTGATCTCCGCGTACCTCTGGAGTTTTCAAAGGATGTGAGGCCTCCGGTCGCGATGAGGTGGGGAACTAGGTGTTTCTCTGTGGTCTCCACAGGGGATTCAGACATCCTTTCTTCTTGGGAGATGCAAGACGAGCCTGCATTCAAGTCACTGCAGGGATATCCGGCCTTATTTCGAGTCAGGGCATCGCGGTGTCCATTCCACTTGAGGCCGCAAACTCAGGATCCCTCTCACATACCTAGAGCTGAGAGAAGCCTCCTCTTGAGGTGCTTGTGGTAAGGTGGTATTCCTCAGGAGTCGAAGCCAGGGACTAACCTCTCATCTCGTGTTGATTCTTGGTCCACGGAGCTCTTTCGTGTTGCTACAGTGACCTCAGGATCCCTCTAGCCTTGAAACAGTGTTCTTGGGGTTTCTCTGGAGTGCCATCAAGGAAATCAAGGCTCCTTTCATGTGTGATGTGCAACACGGAATTGCTCTGCACGCAGTGCAGGGGAATCGGGCCTCATCTCGCGGCGAGGGGGAAGTCTCATGGTTTTTCTCGAGTTGCGGCGGGAACCTGGGGTATATTCTCGAGTTACGACGGGGATGGCCCTTCCACCCACGTGTTTGTTCAGCCACGTCAGGACTCTTGCCTAGTTGCGAGGGACAACTCTGGATTCTCCTCGAGGCTTGGCAGGGCAATTGGGACGCCTCTCCAGCTGAGGCAGGAGACCAAGTGTCCCTTTCCAAGTGCCACAGGAATCCTGGGACTCCTATCAAGTTTCACGAGTTCTCAGGCATCGTCTCCTTTGGAGGCACTGATCTCCGCATACCTCTGGAGTTTTCAAAGGATGTGAGGCCTCCGGTCTCGATGAGGTGGGGAACTAGGTCTTTCTCTGTGGTCTCCACAGGGGATTCAGACATCCTTTCATCTTGGGAGATGCTAGACGAGCCTGCATGAAGTCACTGCAGGGATATAAAGCCTTATTTCGCGTCAGGGCATCGCGGTGTCCATTCCACTTAAGGCCGCAAACTCAGGGTCCCTCTCACATACCTAGAGCTGAGAGAAGCCTCCTCTTGAGGTGCTTGTGGTAAGGTGGTATTCCTCTGGAGACGAATCCAGGGACTAACCTCTCTTTTCGAGTTGATTTTTGGTCCACAGAGTTCTTTCGTGTTGCTACAGTGACCTCAGGATCCCTCTATCCTTGAAACAGTGTTCTTGGGGTTTCTCTGGAGTGCCATCAAGGAAATCAAGGCTCCTTTCATGTGTGATGTGCAACACGGAATTGCTCTGCACGCAGTGCAGGGGAATCGGGCCTCATCTCGCGGCGAGGGGGAAGTCTCATGGTTTTTCTCGAGTTGCGGCGGGAACCTGGGGTATATTCTCGAGTTACGACGGGGATGGCCCTTCCACACACGTGTTTGTTCAGCCACGTCAGGACTCTTGCCTAGTTGCGAGACACAACTCGGGATTCTCCTCGAGGCTTGGCAAGGCAATTGGGACGCCTCTCCAGCTGAGGCGGGAGACCAAGGGTCCCTTTCCACGTGCCACAGGAATCCTGGGACTCCTATCAAGTTTCACGAGGACTCAGGCATCGTCTCCTTTGGAGGCACTGATCTCCGCGTACCTCTGGAGTTTTCAAAGGATGTGAGGCCTCCGATCGCGATGAGGTGGGGAACTAGGTCTTTCTCTGTGGTCTCCACAGGGTATTCAGACATCCTTTCATCTTGGGAGATGCAAGACGAGCCTGCATTCAAGTCACTGCAGGGATATCCAGCCTTATTTCCCGTCAGAGCATCGCGGTGTCCATTCCACTTGAGGCCGCAAACTCAGGGTCCCTCTCACATACCTAGAGCTGAGAGAAGCCTCCTCTTGAGGTGCTTGTGGTAAGGTGGTATTCCTCTGGAGTCGAAGCCAGGGACTAACCTCTCATCTCGAGTTGATTTTTGGCCCACGGAGCTCTTTCGTGTTGCTACAGTGACCTCAGGATCCCTCTAGCCTTGAAACAGTGTTCTTGGGGTTTCTCTGGAGTGCCATCAAGGAAATCAAGGCTCCTTTCATGTGTGATGTGCAACACGGAATTGCTCTGCACGCAGTACAGGGGAATCGGGCCTCATCTCGCGGCGAGGGGGAAGTCTCATGGTTTTTCTCGAGTTGCGGCGGGAACCTGGGGTATATTCTCGAGTTACGACGGGGATGGCCCTTCCACCCACGTGTTTGTTCAGCCACGTCAGGACTCCTGCCTAGTTGCGAGGGACAACTCTGGATTCTCCTCGAGGCTTGGCAGGGCAATTGGGACGCCTCTCCAGCTGAGGCGGGAGACCAAGTGTCCCTTTCCAAGTGCCACAGGAATCCTGGGACTCCTATCAAGTTTCACGAGGAGTCAGGCATCGTCTCCTTTGGAGGCACTGATCTCCGCATACCTCTGGAGTTTTCAAAGGATGTGAGGCCTCCGGTCGCGATGAGGTGGGGAACTAAGTCTTTCTCTGTGCTTTCCACAGGGGATTCAGACATCCCTTCGTCCTGGGAGATGCAAGACGAGCCTGCATTGAAGTCACTGCAGGGATATCCGGCCTTATTTCGAATCAGGGCATCGCGGTGTCCATTCCACTTGAGGCCGCAAACTCAGGGTCCCTCTCACATACCTAGAGCTGAGAGAAGCCTCCTCTTGAGGTGCTTGTGGTAAGGTGGTATTCCTCTGGAGACGAATCCAGGGACTAACCTCTCTTTTCGAGTTGATTTTTGGTCCACAGAGTTCTTTCGTGTTGCTACAGTGACCTCAGGATCCCTCTATCCTTGAAACAGTGTTCTTGGGGTTTCTCTGGAGTGCCATCAAGGAAATCAAGGCTCCTTTCATGTGTGATGTGCAAGACGGAATTGCTCTGCACGCAGTACAGGGGAATCGGGCCTCATCTCGCATCGAGGGGTAAGTCTCATGGTTTTTCTCGAGGTGCGGCGGGAACCTGGGGTATATTCTCGAGTTACGACGGGGATGGCCCTTCCACCCACGTGTTTGTTCAGCCACGTCAGGACTCCTGCCTAGTTGCGAGGGACAACTCGGGATTCTCCTCGAGGCTTGGCAGGGCAATTGGAACGCCTCTCCAGCTGAGGCGGGAGACCAAGGGTCCCTTTCCACGTGCCACAAGAATCCTGGGACTCCTATCAAGTTTCACGAGGAGTCAGGCATCGTCTCCTTTGAAGGCACTGATCTCCGCGTACCTCTGGAGTTTTCAAAGGATGTGAGGCCTCCGGTCGCGATGAGGTGGGGAACTAGGTCTTTCTCTGTGGTCTCCACAGGGGATTCAGACATCCTTTCTTCTTGGGAGATGCAAGACGAGCCTGCATTCAAGTCACTGCAGGGATATCCGGCCTTATTTCGAGTCAGGGCATCGCGGTGTCCATTCCACTTGAGGCCGCAAACTCAGGATCCCTCTCACATACCTAGAGCTGAGAGAAGCCTCCTCTTGAGGTGCTTGTGGTAAGGTGGTATTCCTCAGGAGTTGAAGCCAGGGACTAACCTCTCATCTCGTGTTGATTCTTGGTCCACGGAGCTCTTTCTTGTTGCTACAGTGACCTCAGGATCCCTCTAGCGTTGAAACAGTGTTCTTGGGGTTTCTCTGGAGTGCCATGAAGGAAATCAAGGCTCCTTTCATGTGTGATGTGCAACACGGAATTGATCTGCACGCAGTGCAGGGGAATCGGGCCTCATCTCGCGGCGAGGGGGAAGTCTCATGGTTTTTCTCGAGTTGCGGCGGGAACCTGGGGTATATTCTCGAGTTACGACGGGGATGGCCCTTCCACCCACGTGTTTGTTCAGCCACGTCAGGACTCCTGCCTAGTTGCGAGGGACAACTCTGGATTCTCCTCGAGGCTTGGCAGGGCAATTGGGACGCCTCTCCAGCTGAGGCAGGAGACCAAGTGTCCCTTTCCAAGTGCCACAGGAATCCTGGGACTCCTATCAAGTTTCACGAGGAGTCAGGCATCGTCTCCTTTGGAGGCACTGATCTCCGCGTACCTCTGGAGTTTTCAAAGGATGTGAGGCCTCCGGTCGCGATGAGGTGGGGAACTAAGTCTTTCTCTGTGCTTTCCACAGGGGATTCAGACATCCTTTCGTCCTGGGAGATGCAAGACGAGCCTGCATTGAAGTCACTGCAGGGATATCCAGCCTTATTTCGAGTCAGGGCATCGCGGTGTCCATTCCACTTGAGGCCGCAAACTCAGGGTTCCTCTCACATACCTAGAGCTGAGAGAAGCCTCCTCTTGAGGTGCTTGTGGTAAGGTGGTATTCCTCTGGAGACGAATCCAGGGACTAACCTCTCTTTTCGAGTTGATTTTTGGTCCACAGAGTTCTTTCGTGTTGCTACAGTGACCTCAGGATCCCTCTATCCTTAAAACAGTGTTCTTGGGGTTTCTCTGGAGTGCCATGAAGGAAATCAAGGCTCCTTTCATGTGTGATGTGCAACACAGAATTGCTCTGCACGCAGTGCAGGGGAATCGGGCCTCATCTCGCGGCGAGGGGGAAGTCTCATGGTTTTTCTCGAATTGCAGCGGGAACCTGGGGTATATTCTCGAGTTACGACGGGGATGGCCCTTCCACACACGTGTTTGTTCAGCCACGTCAGGACTCTTGCCTAGTTGCGAGACACAACTCGGGATTCTCCTCGAGGCTTGGCAAGGCAATTGGGACGCCTCTCCAGCTGAGGCGGGAGACCAAGGGTCCCTTTCCACGTGCCACAGGAATCCTGGGACTCCTATCAAGTTTCACGAGGACTCAGGCATCGTCTCCTTTGGAGGCACTGATCTCCGCGTACCTCTGGAGTTTTCAAAGGATGTGAGGCCTCCGGTCGCGATGAGGTAGGGAACTAGGTCTTTCTCTGTGGTCTCCACAGGGGATTCAGACATCCTTTCATCTTGGGAGATGCTAGACGAGCCTGCATGAAGTCACTGCAGGGATATCCAGCCTTATTTCGCGTCAGGGCATCGCGGTGTCCATTCCACTTGAGGCCGCAAACTCAGGGTCCGTCTCACATACCTAGAGCTGAGAGAAGCCTCCTCTTGAGGTGCTTGTGGTAAGGTGGTATTCCTCTGGAGACGAATCCAGGGACTAACCTCTCTTTTCGAGTTGATTTTTGGTCCACAGAGTTCTTTCGTGTTGCTACAGTGACCTCAGGATCCCTCTATCCTTGAAACAGTGTTCTTGGGGTTTCTCTGGAGTGCCATCAAGGAAATCAAGGCTCCTTTCATGTGTGATGTGCAAGACGGAATTGCTCTGCACGGAGTACAGCGGAATCGGGCCTCATCTCGCATCGAGGGGGAAGTCTCATGGTTTTTCTCGAGTTGCGGCGGGAACCTGGGGTATATTCTCGAGTTACGACGGGGATGGCCCTTCCACCCACGTGTTTGTTCAGCCACGTCAGGACTCCTGCCTAGTTGCGAGGGACAACTCGGGATTCTCCTCGAGGCTTGGCAGGGCAATTGGAACGCCTCTCCAGCTGAGGCGGGAGACCAAGGGTCCCTTTCCACGTGCCACAAGAATCCTGGGACTCCTATCAAGTTTCACGAGGAGTCAGGCATCGTCTCCTTTGGAGGCACTGATCTCCGCGTACCTCTGGAGTTTTCAAAGGATGTGAGGCCTCCGGTCGCGATGAGGTGGGGAACTAGGTCTTTCTCTGTGGTCTCCACAGGGGATTCAGACATCCTTTCTTCTTGGGAGATGCAAGACGAGCCTGCATTCAAGTCACTGCAGGGATATCCGGCCTTATTTCGAGTCAGGGCATCGCGGTGTCCATTCCACTTGAGGCCGCAAACTCAGGGTCCCTCTCACATACCTAGAGCTGAGAGAAGCCTCCTCTTGAGGTGCTTGTGGTAAGGTGGTATTCCTCTGGAGTCGAAGCCAGGGACTAACCTCTCATCTCGAGTTGATTTTGGGTCCACGGAGCTCTTTCGTGTTGCTACAGTGACCTCAGGATCCCTCTAGCCTTGAAACAGTGTTCTTGGGGTTTCTCTGGAGTGCCATGAAGGAAATCAAGGCTCCTTTCATGTGTGATGTGCAACACAGAATTGCTCTGCACGCAGTGCAGGGGAATCGGGCCTCATCTCGCGGCGAGGGGGAAGTCTCATGGTTTTTCTCGAGTTGCGGCGGGAACCTGGGGTATATTCTCGAGTTATGACGGGGATGGCCCTTCCACACACGTGTTTGTTCAGCCACGTCAGGACTCTTGCCTAGTTGCGAGACACAACTCGGGATTCTCCTCGAGGCTTGGCAAGGCAATTGGGACGCCTCTCCAGCTGAGGCGGGAGACCAAGGGTCCCTTTCCAAGTGCCACAGGAATCCTGGGACTCCTATCAAGTTTCACGAGTTCTCAGGCATCGTCTCCTTTGGAGGCACTGATCTCCGCGTACCTCTGGAGTTTTCAAAGGATGTGAGGCCTCCGGTCGCGATGAGGTGGGGAACTAGGTCTTTCTCTGTGGTCTCCACAGGGGATTCAGACATCCTTTCATCTTGGGAGATGCTAGACGAGCCTGCATGAAGTCCCTGCAGGGATATCCAGCCTTATTTCGAGTCAGGGCATCGCGGTGTCCATTCCACTTGAGGCCGCAAACTCAGGGTCCCTCTCACATACCTAGAGCTGAGAGAAGCCTCCTCTTGAGGTGCTTGTGGTAAGGTGGTATTCCTCTGGAGACGAATCCAGGGACTAACCTCTCTTTTCGAGTTGATTTTTGGTCCACAGAGTTCTTTCGTGTTGCTACAGTGACCTCAGGATCCCTCTATCCTTGAAACAGTGTTCTTGGGGTTTCTCTGGAGTGCCATCAAGGAAATCAAGGCTCCTTTCATGTGTGATGTGCAAGACGGAATTGCTCTGCACGCAGTACAGGGGAATCGGGCCTCATCTCGCATCGAGGGGGAAGTCTCATGGTTTTTCTCGAGTTGCGGCGGGAACCTGGGGTATATTCTCGAGTTACGACGGAGATGGCCCTTCCACCCACGTGTTTGTTCAGCGACGTCAGGACTCCTGCCTAGTTGCGAGGGACAACTCGGGATTCTCCTCGAGGCTTGGCAGGGCAATTGGAACGCCTCTCCAGCTGAGGCGGGAGACCAAGGGTCCCTTTCCACGTGCCACAGGAATCCTGGGACTCCTATCAAGTTTCACGAGGAGTCAGGCATCGTCTCCTTTGAAGGCACTGATCTCCGCGTACCTCTGGAGTTTTCAAAGGATGTGAGGCCTCCGGTCGCGATGAGGTGGGGAACTAGGTCTTTCTCTGTGGCTCCAGAGGGGATTCAGACATCCTTTCTTCTTGGGAGATGCAAGACGAGCCTGCATTCAAGTCACTGCAGGGATATCCGGCCTTATTTCGAGTCAGGGCATCGCGGTGTCCATTCCACTTGAGGCCGCAAACTCAGGATCCCTCTCACATACCTAGAGCTGAGAGAAGCCTCCTCTTGAGGTGCTTGTGGTAAGGTGGTATTCCTCAGGAGTCGAAGCCAGGGACTAACCTCTCATCTCGTGTTGATTCTTGGTCCACGGAGCTCTTTCGTGTTGCTACAGTGACCTCAGGATCCCTCTAGCCTTGAAACAGTGTTCTTGGGGTTTCTCTGGAGTGCCATCAAGGAAATCAAGGCTCCTTTCATGTGTGATGTGCAACACGGAATTGCTCTGCACGCAGTGCAGGGAAATCGGGCCTCATCTCGCGGCGAGGGGGAAGTCTCATGATTTTTCTAGAGTTGCGGCGGGAACCTGGGGTATATTCTCGAGTTACGACGGGGATGGCCCTTCCACCCACGTGTTTGTTCAGCCACGTCAGGACTCTTGCCTAGTTGCGAGGGACAACTCGGGATTCTCCTCGAGGCTTGGCAGGGCAATTGGGACGCCTCTCCAGCTGAGGCAGGAGACCAAGTGTCCCTTTCCAAGTGCCACAGGAATCCTGGGACTCCTATCAAGTTTCACGAGGAGTCAGGCATCGTCTCCTTTGGAGGCACTGATCTCCGCGTACCTCTGGAGTTTTCAAAGGATGTGAGGCCTCCGGTCGCGATGAGGTGGTGAACTAAGTCTTTCTCTGTGCTTTCCACAGGGGATTCAGACATCCTTTCGTCCTGGGAGATGCAAGACGAGCCTGCATTGAAGTCACTGCAGGGATATCCAGCCTTATTTCGAGTCAGGGCATCGCGGTGTCCATTCCACTTGAGGCCGCAAACTCAGGGTCCCTCTCACATACCTAGAGCTGAGAGAAGCCTCCTCTTGAGGTGCTTGTGGTAAGGTGGTATTCCTCTGGAGACGAATCCAGGGACTAACCTCTCTTTTCGAGTTGATTTTTGGTCCACAGAGTTCTTTCGTGTTGCTACATTGACCTCAGGATCCCTCTATCCTTGAAACAGTGTTCTTGGGGTTTCTCTGGAGTGCCATCAAGGAAATCAAGGCTCCTTTCATGTGTGATGTGCAACACAGAATTGCTCTGCACGCAGTGCAGGGGAATCGGGCCTCATCTCGCGGCGAGGGGGAAGTCTCATGGTTTTTCTCGAGTTGCGGCGGGAACCTGGGGTATATTCTCGAGTTATGACGGGGATGGCCCTTCCACACACGTGTTTGTTCAGCCACGTCAGGACTCTTGCCTAGTTGCGAGGGACAACTCGGGATTCTCCTCGAGGCTTGGCAAGGCAATTGGGACGCCTCTCCAGCTGAGGCGGGAGACCAAGGGTCCCTTTCCACGTGCCACAGGAATCCTGGGACTCCTATCAAGTTTCACGAGGACTCAGGCATCGTCTCCTTTGGAGGCACTGATCTCCGCGTACCTCTGGAGTTCTCAATGGATGTGAGGCCTCCGGTCGCGATGAGGTGGGGAACTAGGTCTTTCTCTGTGGTCTCCACAGGGGATTCAGACATCCTTTCATCTTGGGAGATGCTAGACGAGCCTGCATGAAGTCACTGCAGGGATATCCAGCCTTATTTCGCGTCAGAGCATCGCGGTGTCCATTCCACTTGAGGCCGCAAACTCAGGGTCCCTCTCACATACCTAGAGCTGAGAGAAGCCTCCTCTTGAGGTGCTTGTGGTAAGGTGGTATTCCTCTGGAGTCGAAGCCAGGGACTAACCTCTCATCTCGAGTTGATTTTTGGCCCACGGAGCTCTTTCGTGTTGCTACAGTGACCTCAGGATCCCTCTAGCCTTGAAACAGTGTTCTTGGGGTTTCTCTGGAGTGCCATCAAGGAAATCAAGGCTCCTTTCATGTGTGATGTGCAACACGGAATTGCTCTGCACGCAGTGCAGGGGAATCGGGCCTCATCTCGCGGCGAGGGGGAAGTCTCATGGTTTTTCTCGAGTTGCGGCGGGAACCTGGGGTATATTCTCGAGTTACGACGGGGATGGCCCTTCCACCCACGTGTTTGTTCAGCCACGTCAGGACTCCTGCCTAGTTGCGAGGGACAACTCTGGATTCTCCTCGAGGCTTTGCAGGGCAATTGGGACGCCTCTCCAGCTGAGGCGGGAGACCAAGTGTCCCTTTCCAAGTGCCACAGGAATCCTGGGACTCCTATCAAGTTTCACGAGGAGTCAGGCATCGTCTCCTTTGGAGGCACTGATCTCCGCGTACCTCTGGAGTTTTCAAAGGATGTGAGGCCTCCGGTCGCGATGAGGTGGGGAACTAAGTCTTTCTCTGTGCTTTCCACAGGGGATTCAGACATCCCTTCGTCCTGGGAGATGCAAGACGAGCCTGCATTGAAGTCACTGCAGGGATATCCGGCCTTATTTCGAGTCAGGGCATCGCGGTGTCCATTCCACTTGAGGCCGCAAACTCAGGGTCCCTCTCACATACCTAGAGCTGAGAGAAGCCTCCTCTTGAGGTGCTTGTGGTAAGGTGGTATTCCTCTGGAGACGAATCCAGGGACTAACCTCTCTTTTCGAGTTGATTTTTGGTCCACAGAGTTCTTTCGTGTTGCTACAGTGACCTCAGGATCCCTCTATCCTTGAAACAGTGTTCTTGGGGTTTCTCTGGAGTGCCATCAAGGAAATCAAGGCTCCTTTCATGTGTGATGTGCAAGACGGAATTGCTCTGCACGCAGTACAGGGGAATCGGGCCTCATCTCGCATCGAGGGGTAAGTCTCATGGTTTTTCTCGAGTTGCGGCGGGAACCTGGGGTATATTCTCGAGTTACGACGGGGATGGCCCTTCCACCCACGTGTTTGTTCAGCCACGTCAGGACTCTTGCCTAGTTGCGAGGGACAACTCTGGATTCTCCTCGAGGCTTGGCAGGGCAATTGGGACGCCTCTCCAGCTGAGGCAGGAGACCAAGTGTCCCTTTCCAAGTGCCACAGGAATCCTGGGACTCCTATCAAGTTTCACGAGGAGTCAGGCATCGTCTCCTTTGGAGGCACTGATCTCCGCGTACCTCTGGAGTTTTCAAAGGATGTGAGGCCTCCGGTCGCGATGAGTTGGTGAACTAAGTCTTTCTCTGTGCTTTCCACAGGGGATTCAGACATCCTTTCGTCCTGGGAGATGCAAGACGAGCCTGCATTGAAGTCACTGCAGGGATATCCAGCCTTATTTCGAGTCAGGGCATCGCGGTGTCCATTCCACTTGAGGCCGCAAACTCAGGGTCCCTCTCACATACCTAGAGCTGAGAGAAGCCTCCTCTTGAGGTGCTTGTGGTAAGGTGGTATTCCTCTGGAGACGAATCCAGGGACTAACCTCTCTTTTCGAGTTGATTTTTGGTCCACAGAGTTCTTTCGTGTTGCTACATTGACCTCAGGATCCCTCTATCCTTGAAACAGTGTTCTTGGGGTTTCTCTGGAGTGCCATGAAGGAAATCAAGGCTCCTTTCATGTGTGATGTGCAACACAGAATTGCTCTGTACGCAGTGCAGGGGAATCGGGCCTCATCTCGCGGCGAGGGGGAAGTCTCATGGTTTTTCTCGAGTTGCGGCGGGAACCTGGGGTATATTCTCGAGTTATGACGAGGATGGCCCTTCCACACACGTGTTTGTTCAGCCACGTCAGGACTCTTGCCTAGTTGCGAGACACAACTCGGGATTCTCCTCGAGGCTTGGCAAGGCATTTGGGACGCCTCTCCAGCTGAGGCGGGAGACCAAGGGTCCCTTTCCACGTGCCACAGGAATCCTGGGACTCCTATCAAGTTTCACGAGGACTCAGGCATCGTCTCCTTTGGAGGCACTGATCTCCGCGTACCTCTGGAGTTCTCAAAGGATGTGAGGCCTCCGGTCGCGATGAGGTGGGGAACTAGGTCTTTCTCTGTGGTCTCCACAGGGGATTCAGACATCCTTTCATCTTGGGAGATGCTAGACGAGCCTGCATGAAGTCACTGCAGGGATATCCAGCCTTATTTCGCGTCAGGGCATCGCGGTGTCCATTCCACTTGAGGCCGCAAACTCAGGGTCCCTCTCAAATACCTAGAGCTGAGAGAAGCCTCCTCTTGAGGTGCTTGTGGTAAGGTGGTATTCCTCTGGAGACGAATCCAGGGACTAACCTCTCTTTTCGAGTTGATTTTTGGTCCACAGAGTTCTTTCGTGTTGCTACAGTGACCTCAGGATCCCTCTATCCTTGAAACAGTGTTCTTGGGGTTTCTCTGGAGTGCCATCAAGGAAATCAAGGCTCCTTTCATGTGTGATGTGCAACACGGAATTGCTCTGCACGCAGTACAGGGGAATCGTGCCTCATCTCGCGGCGAGGGGGAAGTCTCATGGTTTTTCTCGAGTTGCGGCGGGAACCTGGGGTATATTCTCGAGTTACGACGGGGATGGCCCTTCCACACACGTGTTTGTTCAGCCACGTCAGGACTCTTGCCTAGTTGCGAGACACAACTCGGGATTCTCCTCGAGGCTTGGCAAGGCAATTGGGACGCCTCTCCAGCTGAGGCGGGAGACCAAGGATCCCTTTCCACGTGCCACAGGAATCCTGGGACTCCTATCAAGTTTCACGAGGACTCAGGCATCGTCTCCTTTGGAGGCACTGATCTCCGCGTACCTCTGGAGTTTTCAAAGGATGTGAGGCCTCCGGTCGCGATGAGGTGGGGAACTAAGTCTTTCTCTGTGCTTTCCACAGGGGATTCAGACATCCCTTCGTCCTGGGAGATGCAAGACGAGCCTGCATTGAAGTCACTGCAGGGATATCCGGCCTTTTTTCGAGTCAGGGCATCGCGGTGTCCATTCCACTTGAGGCCGCAAACTCAGGGTCCCTCTCACATACCTAGAGCTGAGAGAAGCCTCCTCTTGAGGTGCTTGTGGTAAGGTGGTATTCCTCTGGAGACGAATCCAGGGACTAACCTCTCTTTTCGAGTTGATTTTTGGTCCACAGAGTTCTTTCGTGTTGCTACAGTGACCTCAGGATCCCTCTATCCTTGAAACAGTGTTCTTGGGGTTTCTCTGGAGTGCCATCAAGGAAATCAAGGCTCCTTTCATGTGTGATGTGCAAGACGGAATTGCTCTGCACGCAGTACAGGGGAATCGGGCCTCATCTCGCATCGAGGGGTAAGTCTCATGGTTTTTCTCGAGTTGCGGTGGGAACCTGGGGTATATTCTCGAGTTACGACGGGGATGGCCCTTCCACCCACGTGTTTGTTCAGCCACGTCAGGACTCCTGCCTAGTTGCGAGGGACAACTCGGGATTCTCCTCGAGGCTTGGCAGGGCAATTGGAACGCCTCTCCAGCTGAGGCGGGAGACCAAGGGTCCCTTTCCACGTGCCACAAGAATCCTGGGACTCCTATCAAGTTTCACGAGGAGTCAGGCATCGTCTCCTTTGAAGGCACTGATCTCCGCGTACCTCTGGAGTTTTCAAAGGATGTGAGGCCTCCGGTCGCGATGAGGTGGGGAACTAGGTCTTTCTCTGTGGTCTCCACAGGGGATTCAGACATCCTTTCTTCTTGGGAGATGCAAGACGAGCCTGCATTCAAGTCACTGCAGGGATATCCGGCCTTATTTCGCGTCAGGGCATCGCGGTGTCCATTCCACTTGAGGCCGCAAACTCAGGATCCCTCTCACATACCTAGAGCTGAGAGAAGCCTCCTCTTGAGGTGCTTGTGGTAAGGTGGTATTCCTCAGGAGTTGAAGCCAGGGACTAACCTCTCATCTCGTGTTGATTCTTGGTCCACGGAGCTCTTTCTTGTTGCTACAGTGACCTCAGGATCCCTCTAGCGTTGAAACAGTGTTCTTGGGGTTTCTCTGGAGTGCCATGAAGGAAATCAAGGCTCCTTTCATGTGTGATGTGCAACACGGAATTGATCTGCACGCAGTGCAGGGGAATCGGGCCTCATCTCGCGGCGAGGGGGAAGTCTCATGGTTTTTCTCGAGTTGCGGCGGGAACCTGGGGTATATTCTCGAGTTACGACGGGGATGGCCCTTCCACCCACGTGTTTGTTCAGCCACGTCAGGACTCCTGCCTAGTTGCGAGGGACAACTCTGGATTCTCCTCGATGCTTGGCAGGGCAATTGGGACGCCTCTCCAGCTGAGGCAGGAGACCAAGTGTCCCTTTCCAAGTGCCACAGGAATCCTGGGACTCCTATCAAGTTTCACGAGGAGTCAGGCATCGTCTCCTTTGGAGGCACTGATCTCCGCGTACCTCTGGAGTTTTCAAAGGATGTGAGGCCTCCGGTCGCGATGAGGTGGGGAACTAAGTCTTTCTCTGTGCTTTCCACAGGGGATTCAGACATCCTTTCGTCCTGGGAGATGCAAGACGAGCCTGCATTGAAGTCACTGCAGGGATATCCAGCCTTATTTCGAGTCAGGGCATCGCGGTGTCCATTCCACTTGAGGCCGCAAACTCAGGGTTCCTCTCACATACCTAGAGCTGAGAGAAGCCTCCTCTTGAGGTGCTTGTGGTAAGGTGGTATTCCTCTGGAGTCGAAGCCAGGGACTAACCTCTCTTTTCGAGTTGATTTTTGGTCCACAGAGTTCTTTCGTGTTGCTACAGTGACCTCAGGATCCCTCTATCCTTGAAACAGTGTTCTTGGGGTTTCTCTGGAGTGCCATCAAGGAAATCAAGGCTCCTTTCATGTGTGATGTGCAACACGGAATTGCTCTGCACGCAGTGCAGGGGAATCGTGCCTCATCTCGCGGCGAGGGGGAAGTCTCATGCTTTTTCTCGAGTTGCGGCGGGAACCTGGGGTATATTCTCGAGTTACGACGGGGATGGCCCTTCCACACACGTGTTTGTTCAGCCACGTCAGGACTCTTGCCTAGTTGCGAGACACAACTCGGGATTCTCCTCGAGGCTTGGCAAGGCAATTGGGACGCCTCTCCAGCTTAGGCGGGAGACCAAGGGTCCCTTTCCACGTGCCACAGGAATCCTGGGACTCCTATCAAGTTTCACGAGGACTCAGGCATCGTCTCCTTTGGAGGCACTGATCTCCGCGTACCTCTGGAGTTTTCAAAGGATGTGAGGCCTCCGGTCGCGATGAGGTGGGGAACTAAGTCTTTCTCTGTGCTTTCCACAGGGGATTCAGACATCCCTTCGTCCTGGGAGATGCAAGACGAGCCTGCATTGAAGTCACTGCAGGGATATCCGGCCTTTTTTCGAGTCAGGGCATCGCGGTGTCCATTCCACTTGAGGCCGCAAACTCAGGGTCCCTCTCACATACCTAGAGCTGAGAGAAGCCTCCTCTTGAGGTGCTTGTGGTAAGGTGGTATTCCTCTGGAGACGAATCCAGGGACTAACCTCTCTTTTCGAGTTGATTTTTGGTCCACAGAGTTCTTTCGTGTTGCTACAGTGACCTCAGGATCCCTCTATCCTTGAAACAGTGTTCTTGGGTTTCTCTGGAGTGCCATCAAGGAAATCAAGGCTCCTTTCATGTGTGATGTGCAAGACGGAATTGCTCTGCACGCAGTACAGGGGAATCGGGCCTCATCTCGCATCGAGGGGTAAGTCTCATGGTTTTTCTCGAGTTGCGGCGGGAACCTGGGGTATATTCTCGAGTTACGACGGGGATGGCCCTTCCACCCACGTGTTTGTTCAGCCACGTCAGGACTCCTGCCTAGTTGCGAGGGACAACTCGGGATTCTCCTCGAGGCTTGGCAGGGCAATTGGAACGCCTCTCCAGCTGAGGCGGGAGACCAAGGGTCCCTTTCCACGTGCCACAAGAATCCTGGGACTCCTATCAAGTTTCACGAGGAGTCAGGCATCGTCTCCTTTGAAGGCACTGATCTCCGCGTACCTCTGGAGTTTTCAAAGGATGTGAGGCCTCCAGTCGCGATGAGGTGGGGAACTAGGTCTTTCTCTGTGGTCTCCACAGGGGATTCAGACATCCTTTCTTCTTGGGAGATGCAAGACGAGCCTGCATTCAAGTCACTGCAGGGATATCCGGCCTTATTTCGCGTCAGGGCATCGCGGTGTCCATTCCACTTGAGGCCGCAAACTCAGGATCCCTCTCACATACCTAGAGCTGAGAGAAGCCTCCTCTTGAGGTGCTTGTGGTAAGGTGGTATTCCTCAGGAGTTGAAGCCAGGGACTAACCTCTCATCTCGTGTTGATTCTTGGTCCACGGAGCTCTTTCTTGTTGCTACAGTGACCTCAGGATCCCTCTAGCGTTGAAACAGTGTTCTTGGGGTTTCTCTGGAGTGCCATGAAGGAAATCAAGGCTCCTTTCATGTGTGATGTGCAACACGGAATTGATCTGCACGCAGTGCAGGGGAATCGGGCCTCATCTCGCGGCGAGGGGGAAGTCTCATGGTTTTTCTCGAGTTGCGGCGGGAACCTGGGGTATATTCTCGAGTTACGACGGGGATGGCCCTTCCACCCACGTGTTTGTTCAGCCACGTCAGGACTCCTGCCTAGTTGCGAGGGACAACTCTGGATTCTCCTCGATGCTTGGCAGGGCAATTGGGACGCCTCTCCAGCTGAGGCAGGAGACCAAGTGTCCCTTTCCAAGTGCCACAGGAATCCTGGGACTCCTATCAAGTTTCACGAGGAGTCAGGCATCGTCTCCTTTGGAGGCACTGATCTCCGCGTACCTCTGGAGTTTTCAAAGGATGTGAGGCCTCCGGTCGCGATGAGGTGGGGAACTAAGTCTTTCTCTGTGCTTTCCACAGGGGATTCAGACATCCTTTCGTCCTGGGAGATGCAAGACGAGCCTGCATTGAAGTCACTGCAGGGATATCCAGCCTTATTTCGAGTCAGGGCATCGCGGTGTCCATTCCACTTGAGGCCGCAAACTCAGGGTTCCTCTCACATACCTAGAGCTGAGAGAAGCCTCCTCTTGAGGTGCTTGTGGTAAGGTGGTATTCCTCTGGAGACGAATCCAGGGACTAACCTCTCTTTTCGAGTTGATTTTTGGTCCACAGAGTTCTTTCGTGTTGCTACAGTGACCTCAGGATCCCTCTATCCTTGAAACAGTGTTCTTGGGGTTTCTCTGGAGTGCCATCAAGGAAATCAAGGCTCCTTTCATGTGTGATGTGCAAGACGGAATTGCTCTGCACGGAGTACAGCGGAATCGGGCCTCATCTCGCATCGAGGGGGAAGTCTCATGGTTTTTCTCGAGTTGCGGCGGGAACCTGGGGTATATTCTCGAGTTACGACGGGGATGGCCCTTCCACCCACGTGTTTGTTCAGCCACGTCAGGACTCCTGCCTAGTTGCGAGGGACAACTCGGGATTCTCCTCGAGGCTTGGCAGGGCAATTGGAACGCCTCTCCAGCTGAGGCGGGAGACCAAGGGTCCCTTTCCACGTGCCACAAGAATCCTGGGACTCCTATCAAGTTTCACGAGGAGTCAGGCATCGTCTCCTTTGGAGGCACTGATCTCCGCGTACCTCTGGAGTTTTCAAAGGATGTGAGGCCTCCGGTCGCGATGAGGTGGGGAACTAGGTCTTTCTCTGTGGTCTCCACAGGGGATTCAGACATCCTTTCTTCTTGGGAGATGCAAGACGAGCCTGCATTCAAGTCACTGCAGGGATATCCGGCCTTATTTCGAGTCAGGGCATCGCGGTGTCCATTCCACTTGAGGCCGCAAACTCAGGGTCCCTCTCACATACCTAGAGCTGAGAGAAGCCTCCTCTTGAGGTGCTTGTGGTAAGGTGGTATTCCTCTGGAGTCGAAGCCAGGGACTAACCTCTCATCTCGAGTTGATTTTGGGTCCACGGAGCTCTTTCGTGTTGCTACAGTGACCTCAGGATCCCTCTAGCCTTGAAACAGTGTTCTTGGGGTTTCTCTGGAGTGCCATGAAGGAAATCAAGGCTCCTTTCATGTGTGATGTGCAACACAGAATTGCTCTGCATGCAGTGCAGGGGAATCGGGCCTCATCTCGCGGCGAGGGGGAAGTCTCATGGTTTTTCTCGAGTTGCGGCGGGAACCTGGGGTATATTCTCGAGTTACGACGGGGATGGCCCTTCCACACACGTGTTTGTTCAGCCACGTCAGGACTCTTGCCTAGTTGCGAGACACAACTCGGGATTCTCCTCGAGGCTTGGCAAGGCAATTGGGACACCTCTCCAGCTGAGGCGGGAGACCAAGGGTCCCTTTCCACGTGCCACAGGAATCCTGGGACTCCTATCAAGTTTCACGAGGAGTCAGGCATCGTCTCCTTTGGAGGCACTGATCTCCGCGTACCTCTGGAGTTTTCAAAGGATGTGAGGCCTCCGGTCGCGATGAGGTGGGGAACTAGGTCTTTCTCTGTGGTCTCCAGAGGGGATTCAGACATCCTTTCATCTTGGGAGATGCAAGACGAGCCTGCATTCAGGTCACTGCAGGGATATCCGGCCTTATTTCGCGTCAGGGCATCGCGGTGTCCATTCCACTTGAGGCCGCAAACTCAGGGTCCCTCTCACATACCTAGAGCTGAGAGAAGCCTCCTCTTGAGGTGCTTGTGGTAAGGTGGTATTCCTCTGGAGTCGAAGCCAGGGACTAACCTCTCATCTCGAGTTGATTTTAGGCCCACGGAGCTCTTTCGTGTTGCTACAGTGACCTCAGGATCCCTCTAGCCTTGAAACAGTGTTCTTGGGGTTTCTCTGGAGTGCCATCAAGGAAATCAAGGCTCCTTTCATGTGTGATGTGCAACACGGAATTGCTCTGCACGCAGTGCAGGGGAATCGGGCCTCATCTCGCGGCGAGGGGGAAGTCTCATGGTTTTTCTCGAGTTGCGGCGGGAACCTGGGGTATATTCTCGAGTTACGACGGGGATGGCCCTTCCACCCACGTGTTTGTTCAGCCACGTCAGGACTCCTGCCTAGTTGCGAGGGACAACTCTGGATTCTCCTCGAGGCTAGCAGGGCAATTGGGACGCCTCTCCAGCTGAGGCGGGAGACCAAGGGTCCCTTTCCAAGTGCCACAGGAATCCTGGGACTCCTATCAAGTTTCACGAGGAGTCAGGCGTCGTCTCCTTTGGAGGCACTGATCTCCGCGTACCTCTGGAGTTTTCAAAGGATGTGAGGCTATCGGTCGCGATGAGGTGGGGAACTAAGTCTTTCTCTGTGCTTTCCACAGGGGATTCAGACATCCTTTCGTCCTGGGAGATGCAAGACGAGCCTGCATTGAAGTCACTGCAGGGATATCCGGCCTTATTTCGAGTCAGGGCATCGCGGTGTCCATTCCACTTGAGGCCGCAAACTCAGGGTCCCTCTCACATACCTAGAGCTGAGAGAAGCCTCCTCTTGAGGTGCTTGTGGTAAGGTGGTATTCCTCTGGAGACGAATCCAGGGACTAACCTCTCTTTTCGAGTTGATTTTTGGTCCACAGAGTTCTTTCGTGTTGCTACAGTGACCTCAGGATCCCTCTATCCTTTAAACAGTGTTCTTGGGGTTTCTCTGGAGTGCCATCAAGGAAATCAAGGCTCCTTTCATGTGTGATGTGCAAGACGGAATTGCTCTGCACGCAGTACAGGGGAATCGGGCCTCATCTCGCATCGAGGGGGAAGTCTCATGGTTTTTCTCGAGTTGCGGCGGGAACCTGGGGTATATTCTCGAGTTACGACGGGGATGGCCCTTCCACCCACGTGTTTGTTCAGCCACGTCAGGACTCCTGCCTAGTTGCGAGGGACAACTCTGGATTCTCCTCGAGGCTAGCAGGGCAATTGGGACGCCTCTCCAGCTGAGGCGGGAGACCAAGGGTCCCTTTCCACGTGCCACAAGAATCCTGGGACTCCTATCAAGTTTCACGAGGAGTCAGGCATCGTCTCCTTTGGAGGCACTGATCTCCGCGTACCTCTGGAGTTTTCAAAGAATGTGAGGCCTCCGGTCGCGATGAGGTGGGGAACCAGGTGTTTCTCTGTGGTCTCCACAGGGGATTCAGACATCCTTTCTTCTTGGGAGATGCAAGACGAGCCTGCATTCCAGTCACTGCAGGGATATCCGGCCTTATTTCGCGTCAGGGCATCGCGGTGTCCATTCCACTTGAGGCCGCAAACTCAGGGTCCCTCTCACATACCTAGAGCTGAGAGAAGCCTCCTCTTGAGGTGCTTGTGGTAAGGTGGTATTCCTCAGGAGTCGAAGCCAGGGACTAACCTCTCATCTCGTGTTGATTCTTGGTCCACGGAGCTCTTTCGTGTTTCTACAGTGACCTCAGGATCCCTCTATCCTTGAAACAGTGTTCTTGGGGTTTCTCTGGAGTGCCATCAAGGAAATCAAGGCTCCTTTCATGTGTGATGTGCAACACGGAATTGCTCTGCACGCAGTGCAGGGGAATCGCGCCTCATCTCGCGGCGAGGGGGAAGTCTCATGGTTTTTCTGGAGTTGCGGCGGGAACCTGGGGTATATTTTCGAGTTACGACTGGGATGGCCCTTCCATCCACGTGTTTGTTCAGCCACGTCCGGACTCCTGCCTAGTTGCGAGGGACAACTCGGGATTCTCCTCGAGGCTTGGCAGGGCAATTGGAACGCCTCTCCAGCTGAGGCGGGAGACCAAGGGTCCCTTTCCAAGTGCCACAAGAATCCTGGGACTCCTATCAAGTTTCACGAGGAGTCAGGCATCGTCTCCTTTGGAGGCACTGATCTCCGCGTACCTCTGGAGTTTTCAAAGGATGTGAGGCCTGCGGTCGCGATGAGGTGGGGAACTAGGTGTTTCTCTGTGGTCTCCACAGGGGATTCAGACATCCTTTCTTCTTGGGAGATGCAAGACGAGCCTGCATTCAAGTCACTGCAGGGATATCCGGCCTTATTTCGAGTCAGGGCATCGCGGTGTCCATTCCACTTGAGGCCGCAAACTCAGGATCCCTCTCACATACCTAGAGCTGAGAGAAGCCTCCTCTTGAGGTGCTTGTGGTAAGGTGGTATTCCTCTGGAGTCGAAGCCAGGGACTAACCTCTAATCTCGAGTTGATTTTTGGTCCACGGAGCTCTTTTGTGTTGCTACAGTGACCTCAGGATCCCTCTAGCCTTGAAACAGTGTTCTTGGGGTTTCTCTGGAGTGCCATCAGGGAAATCAAGGCTCCTTTCATGTGTGATGTGCAACACAGAATTGCTCTGCACGCAGTGCAGGGGAATCGGGCCTCATCTCGCGGCGAGGGGGAAGTCTCATGGTTTTTCTCGAGTTGCGGCGGGAACCTGGGGTATATTCTCCAGTTACGACGGGGATGGCGCTTCCACACACGTGTTTGTTCAGCCACGTCAGGACTCCTGCCTAGTTGCGAGGGACAACTCGGGATTCTCCTCGAGGCTTGGCAGGGCAATTGGAACGCCTCTCCAGCTGAGGCGGGAGACCAAGGGTCCCTTTCCACGTGCCACAAGAATCCTGGGACTCCTATCAAGTTTCACGAGGAGTCAGGCATCGTCTCCTTTGGAGGCACTGATCTCCGCGTACCTCTGGAGTTTTCAAAGGATGTGAGGCCTCCGGTCGCGATGAGGTGGGGAACTAGGTGTTTCTCTGTGGTCTCCACAGGGGATTCAGACATCCTTTCTTCTTGGGAGATGCAAGACGAGCCTGCATTCAAGTCACTGCAGGGATATCCGGCCTTATTTTGAGTCAGGGCATCGCGGTGTCCATTCCACTTGAGGCCGCAAACTCAGGATCCCTCTCACATACCTAGAGCTGAGAGAAGCCTCCTCTTGAGGTGCTTGTGGTAAGGTGGTATTCCTCTGGAGTCGAAGCCAGGGACTAACCTCTCATCTCGAGTTGATTTTTGGTCCACGGAGCTCTTTCGTGTTGCTACAGTGACCTCAGGATCCCTCTAGCCTTGAAACAGTGTTCTTGGGGTTTCTCTGGAGTGCCATCAAGGAAATCAAGGCTCCTTTCATGTGTGATGTGCAACACAGAATTGCTCTGCACGCAGTGCAGGGGAATCGGGCCTCATCTCGCGGCGATGGGGAAGTCTCATGGTTTTTCTCGAGTTGCGGCGGGAACCTGGGGTATATTCTCGAGTTACGACGGGGATGGCCCTTCCACACACGTGTTTGTTCAGCCACGTCAGGACTCTTGCCTAGTTGCGAGACACAACTCGGGATTCTCCTCGAGGCTTGGCAAGGCAATTGGGACGCCTCTCCAGCTGAGGCGGGAGACCAAGGGTCCCCTTCCACCTGCCACAGGAATCCTGGGACTCCTATCAAGTTTCACGAGGAGTCAGGCATCGTCTCCTTTGGAGGCACTGATCTCCGCGTACCACTGGAGTTATCAAAGGATGTGAGGCCTCCGGTCGCGATGAGGTGGGGAACTAGGTCTTTCTCTGTGGTCTCCACAGGGGATTCAGACATCCTTTCTTCTTGGGAGATGCAAGACAAGAGTGCATTCAAGTCACTGCAGGGATATCCGGCCTTATTTCGCGTCAGGGCATCGCGGTGTCCATTCCACTTGAGGCCGCAAACTCAGGGTCCCTCTCACATACCTAGAGCTGAGAGAAGCCTCCTCTTGAGGTGCTTGTGGTAAGGTGGTATTCCTCTGGAGTCGAAGCCAGGGACTAACCTCTCATCTCGAGTTAATTTTTGGCCCACAGAGCTCTTTCGTGTTGCTACAGTGACCTCAGGATCCCTCTAGCCTTGAAACAGTGTTCTTGGGGTTTCTCTGGAGTGCCATCAAGGAAATCAAGGCTCCTTTCATGTGTGATGTGCAAGACGGAATTGCTCTGCACGCAGTGCAGGGGAATCAGGCCTCATCTCGTGGCGAGGGGGAAGTCTCATGGTTTTTCTCGAGTTGCGGCGGGAACCTGGGGTATATTCTCGAGTTACGACGGGGATGGCCCTTCCACCCACGTGTTTCTTCAGCGACGTCAGGACTCCTGCCTAGTTGCGAGGGACAACTCTGGATTCTCCTCGATGCTTGGCAGGGCAATTGGGACGCCTGTCCAGCTGAGGCGGGAGACAAAGTTTCCCTTTCCAAGTGCCACAGGAATCCTGGGACTCCTATCAAGTTTCACGAGGAGTCAGGCGTCGTCTCCTTTGGAGGCACTGATCTCCGCGTACCTCTGGAGTTTTCAAAGGATGTGAGGCTATCGGTCGCGATGAGGTAGGGAACTAAGTCTTTCTCTGTGCTTTCCACAGGGAATTCAGACATCCTTTCGTCCTGGGAGATGCAAGACGAGCCTGCATTGAAGTCACTGCAGGGATATCCGGCCTTATTTCGAGTCAGGGCATCGCGGTGTCCATTCCACTTGAGGCCGCAAACTCAGGGTCCCTCTCACATACCTAGAGGTGAGAGAAGCCTCCTCTTGAGGTGCTTGTGGTAAGGTGGTATTCCTCTGGAGACGAATCCAGGGACTAACCTCTCTTTTCGAGTTGATTTTTGGTCCACAGAGTTCTTTCGTGTTGCTACAGTGACCTCAGGATCCCTCTATCCTTGAAACAGTGTTCTTGGGGTTTCTCTGGAGTGCCATCAAGGAAATCAAGGCTCCTTTCATGTGTGATGTGCAAGACGGAATTGCTCTGCACGCAGTGCAGGGGAATCGGGCCTCATCTCGCGGCGAGGGGGAAGTCTCATGGTTTTTCTCGAGTTGCGGCGGAAACCTGGGGTATATTCTCGAGTTACGACGGGGATGGCCCTTCCACCCACGTGTTTGTTCAGCCACGTCAGGACTCCTGCCTAATTGCGAGGGACAACTCTGGATTCTCCTCAAGGCTTGGCAGGGCAATTGGGACGCCTCTCCAGCTGAGGCGGGAGACCAAGGGTCCCTTTCCACGTGCCACAAGAATCCTGGGACTCCTATCAAGTTTCACGAGGAGTCAGGCATCGTCTCCTTTGGAGGCACTGATCTCCGCGTACCTCTGGAGTTTTCAAAGGATGTGAGGCCTCCGGTCGCGATGAGGTGGGGAACTAGGTGTTTCTCTGTGGTCTCCACAGGGGATTCAGACATCCTTTCTTCGTGGGAGATGCAAGACGAGCCTGCATTCAAGTCACTGCACGGATATCCGGCCTTATTTCGAGTCAGGGCATCGCGGTGTCCATTCCACTTGAGGCCGCAAACTCAGGATCCCTCTCACATACCTAGAGCTGAGAGAAGCCTCCTCTTGAGGTGCTTGTGGTAAGGTGGTATTCCTCTGGAGTCGAAGCCAGGGACTAACCTCTCATCTCGAGTTGATTTTTGGTCCACGGAGCTCTTTCGTGTTGCTACAGTGACCTCAGGATCCCTCTAGCCTTGAAACAGTGTTCTTGGGGTTTCTCTGGAGTGCCATGAAGGAAATCAAGGCTCCTTTCATGTGTGATGTGCAACACAGAATTGCTCTGCACGCAGTACAGGGAAATCGGGCCTCATCTCGCGGCGAGGGGGAAGTCTCATGGTTTTTCTCGAGTTGCGGCGGGAACCTGGGGTATATTCTCGAGTTACGACGGGGATGGCCCTTCCACACACGTGTGTGTTCAGCCACGTCAGGACTCTTGCCTAGTTGCGAGACACAACTCGGGATTCTCCTCGAGGCTTGGCAAGGCAATTGGGACGCCTCTCCATCTGAGGCGGGAGACCAAGGGTCCCTTTCCACATGCCACAGGAATCCTGGGTCTCCTATCAAGTTTCACGAGGAGTCAGGCATCGTTTCCTTTGGAGGCACTGATCTCTGCAAACCTCTGGAGTTTTCAAAGGATTTGAGGCCTCCTGTCGCGATAAGGTGGGGAACTAGGTCTTTCTCTGTGGTCTCCACAGGGGATTCAGACACCCTTTCGTCTTGGGAGATGCAAGACGAGCCTGCATTCCAGTCACTGCAGGGATATACGGCCTTATTTCGAGTCAGGGCATCGCGGTGTCCATTCCACTTGAGGCCGCAAACTCAGGGTCCCTCTCACATACCTAGAGCTGAGAGAAGCCTCCTCTTGAGGTGCTTGTGGTAAGGTGGTATTCCTCTGGAGTTGAAGCCAGGGACTAACCTCTCATCTTGAGTTGATTTTTGGTCCACGGAGCTCTTTCGTGTTGCTACAGTGACCTCAGGATCCCTCTAGCCTTGAAACAGTGTTCTTGGGGTTTCTCTGGAGTGCCATCAAGGAAATGAAGGCTCCTTTCATGTGTGATGTGCAACACAGAATTGCTCTGCACGCAGTGCAGGGGAATCGGGCCTCATCTCGCGGCGAGGGGGAAGTCTCATGGTTTTTCTCGAGTTACGGCGGGAACCTGGGGTATATTCTCGAGTTACGACGGGGATGGTCCTTCCACACACGTGTTTGTTCAGCCACGTCAGGACTCTTGCCTAGTTGCGAGACACAATTCGGGATTCTCCTCGAGGCTTGGCAAGGCAATTGCGACGCCTCTGCAGCTGAGGCGGGAGACCAAGGGTCCCTTTCCACGTGCCACAGGAATCCTGGGACTCCTATCAAGTTTCACGAGGACTCAGGCATCGTCTCCTTTGGAGGCACTGATCTCCGCGTACCTCTGGAGTTTTCAAAGGATGTGAGGCCTCCGGTCGCGATGATGTGGGGAACTAGGTTTTTCTCTGTGGTCTCCACAGGGGATTCAGACATCCTTTCTTCTTGGGAGATGCAAGACGAGCCTGCATTCAAGTCACTGCAGGGATATCCAGCCTTATTTCGCGTCAGGGCATCGCGGTGTCCATTCCACTTGAGGCCGCAAACTCAGGGTCCCTCTCACATACCTAGAGCTGAGAGAAGCCTCCTCGTGAGGTGCTTGTGGTAAGGTGGTATTCCTCTGGAGTCGAAGCCAGGGACTAACCTCTCATCTCGAGTTGATTTTTGGCCCACGGAGCTCTTTCGTGTTGCTACAGTGACCTCAGGATCCCTCTATCCTTGAAACAGTGTTCTTGGGGTTTCTCTGGAGTGCCATCAAGGAAATCAAGGCTCCTTTCATGTCTGATGTGCAACACGGAATTGCTCTGCACGCAGTGCAGGGGAATCGGGCCTCATCTCGCGGCGAGGGGGAAGTCTCATGGTTTTTCTCGAGTTGCGGCGGGAACCTGGGGTATATTCTCGAGTTACGACGGGGATGGCCCTTCCACCCACGTGTTTCTTCAGCGACGTCAGGACTCCTGCCTAGTTGCGAGGGACAACTCTGGATTCTCCTCGAGGCTTGGCAGGGCAATTGGGACGCCTCTCCAGCTGAGGCGGGAGACCAAGGGTCCCTTTCCAAGTGCCACAGGAATCCTGGGACTCCTATCAAGTTTCACGAGGAGTCAGGCATCGTCTCCTTTGGAGGCACTGATCTCCGCGTACCTCTGGAGTTTTCAAAGGATGTGAGGCTATCGGTCGCGATGAGGTGGGGAACTAAGTCTTTCTCTGTGCTTTCCACAGGGGATTCAGACATCCTTTCGTCCTGGGAGATGCAAGACGAGCCTGCATTGAAGTCACTGCAGGGATATCCAGCCTTATTTCGCGTCAGGGCATCGCGGTGTCCATTCCACTTGAGGCCGCAAACTCAGGGTCCCTCTCACATACCTAGAGCTGAGAGAAGCCTCCTCTTGAGGTGCTTGTGGTAAGGTGGTATTCCTCTGGAGACGAATCCAGGGACTAACCTCTCTTTTCGAGTTGATTTTTTGGTCCACAGAGTTCTTTCGTGTTGCTACAGTGACCTCAGGATCCCTCTATCCTTGAAACAGTGTTCTTGGGGTTTCTCTGGAGTGCCATCAAGGAAATCAAGGCTCCTTTCATGTGTGATGTGCAAGACGGAATTGCTCTGCACGCAGTACAGGGGAATCGGGCCTCATCTCGCATCGAGGGGGAAGTCTCATGGTTTTTCTCGAGTTGCGGCGGGAACCTGGGGTATATTCTCGAGTTACGAGGGGGATGGCCCTTCCACCCACGTGTTTGTTCAGCCACGTCAGGACTCCTGCCTAGTTGCGAGGGACAACTCGGGATTCTCCTCGAGGCTTGGCAGGGCAATTGGAACGCCTCTCCAGCTGAGGCGGGAGACCAAGGGTCCCTTTCCACGTGCCACAAGAATCCTGGGACTCCTATCAAGTTTCACGAGGAGTCAGGCATCGTCTCCTTTGGAGGCACTGATCTCCGCGAACCGCTGGAGTTTTCAAAGGATGTGAGGCCTCCGGTCGCGATGAGGTGGGGAACTAGGTGTTTCTCTGTGGTCTCCACAGGGGATTCAGACATCCTTTCTTCTTGGGAGATGCAAGACGAGCCTGCATTCAAGTCACTGCAGGGATATCCGGCCTTATTTCGAGTCAGAGCATCGCGGTGTCCATTCCACTTGAGGCCGCAAACTCAGGGTCCCTCTCACATACCTAGAGCTGAGAGAAGCCTCCTCTTGAGGTGCTTGTGGTAAGGTGGTATTCCTCTGGAGTCGAAGCCAGGGACTAACCTCTCATCTCGAGTTGATTTTTGGTCCACGGAGCTCTTTCGTGTTGCTACAGTGACCTCAGGATCCCTCTAGCCTTGAAACAGTGTTCTTGGGGTTTCTCTGGAGTGCCATGAAGGAAATCAAGGTTCCTTTCATGTGTGATGTGCAACACAGAATTGCTCTGCACGCAGTGCAGGGGAATCGGGCCTCATCTCGCGGCGAGGGGGAAGTCTCATGGTTTTTCTCGAGTTGCGGCGGGAACCTGGGGTATATTCTCGAGTTACGACGGGGATGGCCCTTCCACACACGTGTTTGTTCAGCCACGTCAGGACTCTTGCCTAGTTGCGAGACACAACTCGGGATTCTCCTCGAGGCTTGGCAAGGCAATTGGGACTCCTCTCCAGCTGAGGCGGGAGACCAAGGGTCCCTTTCCACGTGCCACAGGAATCCTGGGACTCCTATCAAGTTTCACGAGGAGTCAGGCATCGTCTCCTTTGGAGGCACTGATCTCCGCGTACCTCTGGAGTTTTCAAAGGATGTGAGGCCTCCGGTCGCGATGAGGTGGGGAACTAGGTCTTTCTCTGTGGTCTCCACAGGGGATTCAGACATCCTTTCATCTTGGGAGATGCAAGACGAGCCTGCATTCAAGTCACTGCAGGGATATCCAGCCTTATTTCGCGTCAGGGCATCGCGGTGTCCATTCCACTTGAGGCCGCAAACTCAGGGTCCCTCTCACATACCTAGAGCTGAGAGAAGCCTCCTCTTGAGGTGCGTGTGGTAACGTGGTATTCCTCTGGAGTCGAAGCCAGGGACTAACCTCTCATCTCGAGTTGATTTTTGGTCCACGGAGCTCTTTCGTGTTGCTACAGTGACCTCAGGATCCCTCTAGCCTTGAAACAGTGTTCTTGGGGTTTCTCTGGAGTGCCATCAAGGAAATCAAGGCTCCTTTCATGTGTGATGTGCAACACGGAATTGCTCTGCACGCAGTGCAGGGGAATCGGGCCTCATCTTGTGGCGAGGGGGAAGTCTCATGGTTTTTCTCGAGTTGCGGCGGGAACCTGGGGTATATTCTCGAGTTACGACGGGGATGGCCCTTCCACCCACGTGTTTCTTCAGCGACGTCAGGACTCCTGCCTAGTTGCGAGGGACAACTCTGGATTCTCCTCGAGGCTTGGCAGGGCAATTGGGACGCCTCTCCACCTGAGGCGGGAGACCAAGGGTCCCTTTCCACGTGCCACAAGAATCCTGGGACTCCTATCAAGTTTCACGAGGAGTCAGGCATCGTCTCCTTTGGAGGCACTGATCTCCGCGTACCTCTGGAGTTTTCAAAGGATGTGAGGCCTCCGGTCGCGATGAGGTGGGGAACTAGGTGTTTCTCTGTGGTCTCCACAGGGGATTCAGACATCCTTTCTTCTTGGGAGATGCAAGACGAGCCTGCATTCAAGTCACTGCAGGGATATCCGGCCTTATTTCGACTCAGGGCATCGCGGTGTCCATTCCACTTGAGGCCGCAAACTCAGGATCCCTCTCACATACCTAGAGCTGAGAGAAGCCTCCTCTTGAGGTGCTTGTGGTAAGGTGGTATTCCTCAGGAGTCGAAGCCAGGGACTAACTCTCATCTCGTGTTGATTCTTGGTCCACGGAGCTCTTTCGTGTTGCTACAGTGACCTCTGGATCCCTCTAGCCTTGAAACAGTGTTCTTGGGGTTTCTCTGGAGTGCCATGAAGGAAATCAAGGTTCCTTTCATGTGTGATGTGCAACACAGAATTGCTCTGCACGCAGTGCAGGGGAATCGGGCCTCATCTCGCGGTGAGGGGGAAGTCTCATGGTTTTTCTCGAGTTGCGGCGGGAACCTGGGGTATATTCTCGAGTTACGACGGGGATGGCCCTTCCACACACGTGTTTGTTCAGCCACGTCAGGACTCTTGCCTAGTTGCGAGACACAACTCGGGATTCTCCTCGAGGCTTGGCAAGGCAATTGGGACGCCTCTCCAGCTGAGGCGGGAGACCAAGGGTCCCTTTCCACGTGCCACAGGAATCCTGGGACTCCTATCAAGTTTCACGAGGAGTCAGGCATCGTCTCCTTTGGAGGCACTGATCTCCGCGTACCTCTGGAGTTTTCAAAGGATGTGAGGCCTCCGGTCGCGATGAGGTGGGGAACTAGGTCTTTCTCTGTGGTCTCCACAGGGGATTCAGACATCCTTTCATCTTGGGAGATGCAAGACGAGCCTGCATTCAAGTCACTGCAGGGATATCCAGCCTTATTTCGCGTCAGGGCATCGCGGTGTCCATTCCACTTGAGGCCGCAAACTCAGGGTCCCTCTCACATACCTAGAGCTGAGAGAAGCCTCCTCTTGAGGTGCTTGTGGTAAGGTGGTATTCCTCTGGAGTCGAAGCCAGGGACTAACCTCTCATCTCGAGTTGATTTTTGGCCCACGGAGCTCTTTCGTGTTGCTACAGTGACCTCAGGATCCCTCTAGCCTTAAAACAGTGTTCTTGGGGTTTCTCTGGAGTGCCATCAAGGAAATCAAGGCTCCTTTCATGTGTGATGTGCAACACGGAATTGCTCTGCACGCAGTGCAGGGGAATCGGGCCTCATCTTGTGGCGAGGGGGAAGTCTCACGGTTTTTCTCGAGTTGCGGCGGGAACCTGGGGTATATTCTCGAGTTACGACGGGGATGGCACTTCCACCCACGTGTTTCTTCAGCGACGTCAGGACTCCTTCCTAGTTGCGAGGGACAACTCTGGATTCTCCTCGAGGCTTGGCAAGGCAATTGGGACGCCTCTCCAGCTGAGGCGGGAGACCAAGTGTCCCTTTCCAAGTGCCACAGGAATCCTGGGACTCCTATCAAGTTTCACGAGGAGTCAGGGGTCGTCTCCTTTGGAGGCACTGATCTCCGCGTACCTCTGGAATTTTCAAAGGATGTGAGGCTATCGGTCGCGATGAGGTGGGGAACTAAGTCTTTCTCTGTGCTTTCCACAGGGGATTCAGACATCCTTTCGTCCTGGGAGATGCAAGACGAGCCTGCATTGAAGTCACTGCAGGGATATCCGGCCTTATTTCGAGTCAGGGCATCGCGGTGTCCATTCCACTTGAGGCCGCAAACTCAGGGTCCCTCTCACATACCTAGAGCTGAGAGAAGCCTCCTCTTGAGGTGCTTGTGGTAAGGTGGTATTCCTCTGGAGACGAATCCAGGGACTAACCTCTCTTTTCGAGTTGATTTTTGGTCCACAGAGTTCTTTCGTGTTGCTACAGTGACCTCAGGATCCCTCTATCCTTGAAACATTGTTCTTGGGGTTTCTCTGGAGTGCCATCAAGGAAATCAAGGCTCCTTTCATGTGTGATGTGCAAGACGGAATTGCTCTGCACGCAGTACAGGGGAATCGGGCCTCATCTCGCATCGAGGGGGAAGTCTCATGGTTTTTCTCGAGTTGCGGCGGGAACCTGGGGTATATTCTCGAGTTACGACGGGGATGGCCCTTCCACCCACGTGTTTGTTCAGCCACGTCAGGACTCCTGCCTAGTTGCGAGGGACAACTCGGGATTCTCCTCGAGGCTTGGCAGGGCAATTGGAACGCCTCTCCAGCTGAGGCGGGAGACCAAGGGTCCCTTTCCACGTGCCACAAGAATCCTGAGACTCCTATCAAGTTTCACGAGGAGTCAGGCATCGTCTCCTTTGGAGGCACTGATCTCCGCGTACCTCTGGAGTTTTCAAAGGATGTGAGGCCTCCGGTCGCGATGAGGTGGGGAACTAGGTGTTTCTCTGTGGTCTCCACAGGGGATTCAGACATCCTTTCTTCTTGGGAGATGCAAGACGAGCCTGCATTCAAGTCACTGCAGGGATATCCGGCCTTATTTCGAGTCAGGGCATCGCGGTGTCCATTCCACTTGAGGCCGCAAACTCAGGATCCCTCTCACGTACCTAGAGCTGAGAGAAGCCTCCTCTTGAGGTACTTGTGGTAAGGTGGTATTCCTCTGGAGTCGAATCCAGGGACTAACCTCTCATCTCGAGTTGATTTTGGGTCCACAGAGCTCTTTCGTGTTGCTACAGTGACCTCAGGATCTCTCTAGCCTTGAAACAGTGTTCTTGGGGTTTCTCTGGTGTGCCATGAAGGAAATCAAGGCTCCTTTCATGTGTGATGTGCAACACAGAATTGCTCTGCACGCAGTGCAGGGGAATCGGGCCTCATCTCGCGGCGAGGGGGAAGTCTCATGGTTTTTCTCGAGTTGCGGCGGGAACCTGGGGTATATTCTCGAGTTACGACGGGGATGGCCCTTCCACCCACGTGTTTGTTCAGCCACGTCAGGACTCTTGCCTAGTTGCGAGACACAACTCGGGATTCTCCTCGAGGCTTGGCAAGGCAATTGGGACGCCTCTCCAGCTGAGGCGGGAGACCAAGGGTCCCTTTCCACGTGCCACAGGAATCCTGGGACTCCTATCAAGTTTCACGAGGAGTCAGGCATCGTCTCCTTTGGAGGCACTGATCTCCGCGTACCTCTGGAGTTTTCAAAGGATGTGAGGCCTCCGGTCGCGATGAGGTGGGGAACTAGGTCTTTCTCTGTGGTCTCCACAGGGGATTCAGACATCCTTTCATCTTGGGAGATGCAAGACGAGCCTGCATTCAAGTCACTGCAGGGATATCCGGCCTTATTTCGCGTCAGGGCATCACGGTGTCCATTCCACTTGAGGCCGCAAACTCAGGGTCCGTCTCACATACCTAGAGCTAAGAGAAGCCTCCTCTTGAGGTGCTTGTGGTAAGGTGGTATTCCTCTGGAGTCGAAGCCAGGGACTAACCTCTCATCTCGAGTTGATTTTTGGCCCACGGAGCTCTTTCGTGTTGCTACAGTGACCTCAGGATCCCTCTAGCCTTGAAACAGTGTTCTTGGGGTTTCTCTGGAGTGCCATCAAGGAAATCAAGGCTCCTTTCATGTGTGATGTGCAACACGGAATTGCTCTGCACGCAGTGCAGGGGAATCGGGCCTCATCTCGCGGCGAGGGGGAAGTCTCATGGTTTTTCTCGAGTTGCGGCGGGAACCTGGGGTATATTCTCGAGTTACGACGGGGATGGCCCTTCCACCCACGTGTTTCTTCAGCGACGTCAGGACTCCTGCCTAGGTGCGAGGGACAACTCTGGATTCTCCTCGAGGATTTGCAGGGCAATTGGGATGCCTCTCCAGCTGAGGCGGGAGACCAAGTGTCCCTTTCCAAGTGCCAGAGGAATCCTGGGACTCCTATCAAGTTTCACGAGGAGTCAGGCATCGTCTCCTTTGGAGGCACTGATCTCCGCGTACCTCTGGAGTTTTCAAAGGATGTGAGGCTATCGGTCGCGATGAGGTGGGGAACTAAGTCTTTCTCTGTGCTTTCCACAGGGGATTCAGACATCCTTTCGTCCTGGGAGATGCAAGACGAGCCTGCATTGAAGTCACTGCAGTGATATCCGGCCTTATTTCGAGTCAGGGCATCGCGGTGTCCATTCCACTTGAGGCCGCAAACTCAGGGTCCCTCTCACATACCTAGAGCTGAGAGAAGCCTCCTCTTGAGGTGCTTGTGGTAAGGTGGTATTCCTCTGGAGACGAATCCAGGGACTAACCTCTCTTTTCGAGTTGATTTTTGGTCCACAGAGTTCTTTCGTGTTGCTACAGTGACCTCAGGATCCCTCTATCCTTGAAACAGTGTTCTTGGGGTTTCTCTGGAGTGCCATCAAGGAAATCAAGGCTCCTTTCATGTGTGATGTGCAAGACGGAATTGCTCTGCACGCAGTACAGGGGAATCGGGCCTCATCTCGCATCGAGGGGGAAGTCTCATGGTTTTTCTCGAGTTGCGGCGGGAACATGGGGTATATTCTCGAGTTACGACGGGGATGGCCCTTCCACCCACGTGTTTGTTCAGCCACGTCAGGACTCCTGCCTAGTTGCGAGGGACAACTCTGGATTCTCCTCGAGGCTTGGCAGGGCAATTGGGACGCCTCTCCAGCTGAGGCGGGAGACCAAGGGTCCCTTTCCACGTGCCACAAGAATCCTGGGACTCCTATCAAGTTTCACGAGGAGTCAGGCATCGTCTCCTTTGAAGGCACTGATCTCCGCATAACTCTGGAGTTTTCAAAGGATGTGAGGCCTCCGGTCGTGATGAGGTGGGGAACTAGGTGTTTCTCTGTGGTCTCCACAGGGGATTCAGACATCCTTTCTTCTTGGGAGATGCAAGACGAGCCTGCATTCAAGTCACTGCAGGGATATCCGGCCTTATTTCGAGTCAGGGCATCGCAGTGTCCATTCCACTTGAGGCCGCAAACTCAGGGTCCCTCTCACATACCTAGAGCTGAGAGAAGCCTCCTCTTGAGGTGCTTGTGGTAAGGTGGTATTCCTCAGGAGTCGAAGCCAGGGACTAACCTCTCATCTCGTGTTGATTCTTGGTCCACGGAGCTCTTTCGTGTTGCTACAGTGACCTCAGGATCCCTCTAGCCTTGAAACAGTGTTCTTGGGGTTTCTCTGGAGTGCCATCAAGGAAATCAAGGCTCCTTTCATGTGTGATGTGCAAGACGGAATTGCTCTGCACGCAGTGCAGGGGAATCGGGCCTCATCTCGCGGCGAGGGGGAAGTCTCATGGTTTTTCTCGAGTTGCGGCGGGAACCTGGGGTATATTCTCGAGTTACGACGGGGATGGCCCTTCCACACACGTGTGTGTTCAGCCATGTCAGGACTCCTGCCTAGTTGCGAGGGACAACTCGGGATTCTCCTCGAGGCTTTGCAGGGCAATTGGGACGCCTCTCCAGCTGAGACGGGAGACCAAGGGTCCCTTTCCACGTGCCACAGGAATCCTGGGTCTTCTATCAAGTTTCACGAGGAGTCAGGCATCGTCTCCTTTGGAGGCACTGATCTACGCATGCCTCTGGAGTTTTCAAAGGATGTGAGGCCTCCGGTCGCGATGAGGTGGGGAACTAGGTCTTTCTCTGTGGTCTCCACAGGGGATTCAGACATCCTTTCATCTTGGGAGATGCAAGACGAGCCTGCATTCAAGTCACTGCAGGGATATCCAGCCTTATTTCGCGTCAGGGCATCGCGGTGTCCATTCCACTTGAGGCCGCAAACTCAGGGTCCCTCTCACATACCTAGAGCTGAGAGAAGCCTCCTCTTGAGGTGCTTGTGGTAAGGTGGTATTCCTCTGGAGTCGAAGCCAGGGACTAACCTCTCATCTCGAGTTGATTTTTGGCCCACGGAGCTCTTTCGTGTTGCTACAGTGACCTCAGGATCCCTCTAGCCTTGAAACAGTGTTCTTGGGGTTTCTCTGGAGTGCCATCAAGGAAATCAAGGCTCCTTTCATGTGTGATGTGCAACACGGAATTGCTCTGCACGCAGTGCAGGGGAATCGGGCCTCATCTCGCGGCGAGGGGGAAGTCTCATGGTTTTTCTCGAGTTGCGGCGGGAACCTGGGGTATATTCTCGAGTTACGACGGGGATGGCCCTTCCACCCACGTGTTTGTTCAGCCACGTCAGGACTCCTGCCTAGTTGCGAGGGACAACTCTGGATTCTCCTCGAGGCTTGGCAGGGCAATTGGGACGCCTCTCCAGCTGAGGCGGGAGACCAAGTGTCCCTTTCCAAGTGCCACAGGAATCCTGGGACTCCTATCAAGTTTCACGAGGAGTCAGGCATCGTCTCCTTTGGAGGCACTGATCTCCGCGTACCTCTGGAGTTTTCAAAGGATGTGAGGCCTCCGGTCGCGATGAGGTGGGGAACTAAGTCTTTCTCTGTGCTTTCCACAGGGGATTCAGACATCCTTTCGTCCTGGGAGATGCAAGACGAGCCTGCATGAAGTCACTGCAGGGATATCCGGCCTTATTTCGAGTCAGGGCATCGCGGTGTCCATTCCACTTGAGGCCGCAAACTCAGGGTCCCTCTCACATACCTAGAGCTGAGAGAAGCCTCCTCTTGAGGTGCTTGTGGTAAGGTGGTATTCCTCTGGAGACGAGTCCAGGGACTAACCTCTCTTTTCGAGTTGATTTTTGGTCCACAGAGTTCTTTCGTGTTGCTACAGTGACCTCAGGATCCCTCTATCCTTGAAACAGTGTTCTTGGGGTTTCTCTGGAGTGCCATCAAGGAAATCAAGGCTCCTTTCATGTGTGATGTGCCAGACGGAATTGCTCTGCACGCAGTACAGGGGAATTGGGCCTCATCTCGCATCGAGGGGGAAGTCTCATGGTTTTTCTCGAGTTGCGGCGGGAACCTGGGGTATATTCTCGAGTTACGACGGGGATGGCCCTTCCACCCACGTGTTTGTTCAGCCACGTCAGGACTCCTGCCTAGTTGCAAGGGACAACTCTGGATTTGCCTCGAGGCTTGGCAGGGCAATTGGGACGCCTCTCCAGCTGAGGCGGGAGTCCAAGTGTCCCTTTCCAAGTGCCACAGGAATCCTGGGACTCCTATCAAGTTTCACGAGGAGTCAGGCATCGTCTCCTTTGGAGGCACTGATCTCCGCGTACCTCTGGAGTTTTCAAAGGATGTGAGGCTATCGGTCGCGAAGAGGTGGGGAACTAAGTCTTTCTCTGTGCTTTCCACAGGGGATTCAGACATCCTTTCGTCCTGGGAGATGCAAGACGAGCCTGCATTGAAGTCACTGCAGGGATATCCGGCCTTATTTCGAGTCAGGGCATCGCGGTGTCCATTCCACTTGAGGCAGCAAACTCAGGGTCCCTCTCACATACCTAGAGCTGAGAGAAGCCTCCTCTTGAGGTGCTTTTGGTAAGGTGGTATTCCTCTGGAGACGAATCCAGGGACTAACCTCTCTTTTCGAGTTGATTTTTGGTCCACAGAGTTCTTTCGTGTTGCTACAGTGACCTCAGGATCCCTCTAGCCTTGAAACAGTGTTCTTGGGGTTTCTCTGGAGTGCCATCAAGGAAATCAAGGCTCCTTTCATGTGTGATGTGCAAGACGGAATTGCTCTGCACGCAGTACAGGGGTATCGGGCCTCATCTCTCATCGAGGGGGAAGTCTCATGGTTTTTCTCGAGTTGCGGCGGGAACCTGGGGTATATTCTCGAGTTACGATGGGGATGGCCCTTCCACCCACGTGTTTCTTCAGCGACGTCAGGACTCCTGCCTAGTTGCGAGGGACAACTCGGGATTCTCCTCGAGGCTTGGCAGGGCAATTGGAACGCCTCTCCAGCTGAGGCGGGAGACCAAGAGTCCCTTTCCACTTGCCACAAGAATCCTGGGACTCCTATCAAGTTTCACGAGGAGTCAGGCATCGTCTCCTTTGGAGGCACTGATCTCCGCGTACCTCTGGAGTTTTCAAAGGATGTGAGGCCTCTGGTCACGATGAGGTGGGGAACTAGGTCTTTCTCTGTGGTCTCCACAGGGGATTCAAACATCCTTGCTTCTTGGGAGATGCAAGACGAGCCTGCATTCAAGTCACTGCAGGGATATCCGGCCTTATTTCGAGTCAGGGCATCGCGGTGTCCATTCCACTTGAGGCCGCAAATTCAGGATCCCTCTCACATACCTAGAGCTGAGAGAAGCCTCCTCTTGAGGTGCTTGTGGTAAGGTGGTATTCCTCAGGAGTCGAAGCCAGGGACTAACCTCTCATCTCGTGTAGATTCTTGGTCCACGGAGCTCTTTCGTGTTGCTACAGTGACCTCAGGATCCCTCTAGCCTTGAAACAGTGTTCTTGGGGTTTCTCTGGAGTGCCATCAAGGAAATCAAGGCTCCTTTCACGTGTGATGTGCAACACGGAATTGCTCTGCACGCAGTGCAGGGGAATCGGGCCTCATCTCGCGGCGAGGGGGAAGTCTCATGGTTTTTCTCGAGTTGCGGCGGGAACCTGGGGTATATTCTCGAGTTACGACGGGGATGGCCCTTCCACCCACGTGTTTCTTCAGCGACGTCAGGACTCCTGCCTAGGTGCGAGGGACAACTCTGGATTCTCCTCGAGGATTTGCAGGGCAATTGGGATGCCTCTCCAGCTGAGGCGGGAGACCAAGTGTCCCTTTCCAAGTGCCAGAGGAATCCTGGGACTCCTATCAAGTTTCACGAGGAGTCAGGCATCGTCTCCTTTGGAGGCACTGATCTCCGCGTACCTCTGGAGTTTTCAAAGGATGTGAGGCTATCGGTCGCGATGAGGTGGGGAACTAAGTCTTTCTCTGTGCTTTCCACAGGGGATTCAGACATCCTTTCGTCCTGGGAGATGCAAGACGAGCCTGCATTGAAGTCACTGCAGTGATATCCGGCCTTATTTCGAGTCAGGGCATCGCGGTGTCCATTCCACTTGAGGCCGCAAACTCAGGGTCCCTCTCACATACCTAGAGCTGAGAGAAGCCTCCTCTTGAGGTGCTTGTGGTAAGGTGGTATTCCTCTGGAGACGAATCCAGGGACTAACCTCTCTTTTCGAGTTGATTTTTGGTCCACAGAGTTCTTTCGTGTTGCTACAGTGACCTCAGGATCCCTCTATCCTTGAAACAGTGTTCTTGGGGTTTCTCTGGAGTGCCATCAAGGAAATCAAGGCTCCTTTCATGTGTGATGTGCAAGACGGAATTGCTCTGCACGCAGTACAGGGGAATCGGGCCTCATCTCGCATCGAGGGGGAAGTCTCATGGTTTTTCTCGAGTTGCGGCGGGAACATGGGGTATATTCTCGAGTTACGACGGGGATGGCCCTTCCACCCACGTGTTTGTTCAGCCACGTCAGGACTCCTGCCTAGTTGCGAGGGACAACTCTGGATTCTCCTCGAGGCTTGGCAGGGCAATTGGGACGCCTCTCCAGCTGAGGCGGGAGACCAAGGGTCCCTTTCCACGTGCCACAAGAATCCTGGGACTCCTATCAAGTTTCACGAGGAGTCAGGCATCGTCTCTTTTGAAGGCACTGATCTCCGCATAACTCTGGAGTTTTCAAAGGATGTGAGGCCTCCGGTCGTGATGAGGTGGGGAACTAGGTGTTTCTCTGTGGTCTCCACAGGGGATTCAGACATCCTTTCTTCTTGGGAGATGCAAGACGAGCCTGCATTCAAGTCACTGCAGGGATATCCGGCCTTATTTCGAGTCAGGGCATCGCAGTGTCCATTCCACTTGAGGCCGCAAACTCAGGATCCCTCTCACATACCTAGAGCTGAGAGAAGCCTCCTCTTGAGGTGCTTGTGGTAAGGTGGTATTCCTCAGGAGTCGAAGCCAGGGACTAACCTCTCATCTCGTGTTGATTCTTGGTCCACGGAGCTCTTTCGTGTTGCTACAGTGACCTCAGGATCCCTCTAGCCTTGAAACAGTGTTCTTGGGGTTTCTCTGGAGTGCCATCAAGGAAATCAAGGCTCCTTTCATGTGTGATGTGCAGCACGGAGTTGCTCTGCACGCAGTGCAGGGGAATCGGGCCTCATCTCGCGGCGAGGGGGAAGTCTCATGGTTTTTCTCGAGTTGCGGCGGGAACCTGGGGTATATTCTCGAGTTACGACGGGGATGGCCCTTCCACACACGTGTGTGTTCAGCCATGTCAGGACTCCTGCCTAGTTGCGAGGGACAACTCGGGATTCTCCTCGAGGCTTTGCAGGGCAATTGGGACGCCTCTCCAGCTGAGACGGGAGACCAAGGGTCCCTTTCCACGTGCCACAGGAATCCTGGGTCTTCTATCAAGTTTCACGAGGAGTCAGGCATCGTCTCCTTTGGAGGCACTGATCTACGCATGCCTCTGGAGTTTTCAAAGGATGTGAGGCCTCCGGTCGCGATGAGGTGGGGAACTAGGTCTTTCTCTGTGGTCTCCACAGGGGATTCAGACATCCTTTCATCTTGGGAGATGCAAGACGAGCCTGCATTCAAGTCACTGCAGGGATATCCAGCCTTATTTCGCGTCAGGGCATCGCGGTGTCCATTCCACTTGAGGCCGCAAACTCAGGGTCCCTCTCACATACCTAGAGCTGAGAGAAGCCTCCTCTTGAGGTGCTTGTGGTAAGGTGGTATTCCTCTGGAGTCGAAGCCAGGGACTAACCTCTCATCTCGAGTTGATTTTTGGCCCACGGAGCTCTTTCGTGTTGCTACAGTGACCTCAGGATCCCTCTAGCCTTGAAACAGTGTTCTTGGGGTTTCTCTGGAGTGCCATCAAGGAAATCAAGGCTCCTTTCATGTGTGATGTGCAACACGGAATTGCTCTGCACGCAGTGCAGGGGAATCGGGCCTCATCTCGCGGCGAGGGGGAAGTCTCATGGTTTTTCTCGAGTTGCGGCGGGAACCTGGGGTATATTCTCGAGTTACGACGGGGATGGCCCTTCCACCCACGTGTTTGTTCAGCCACGTCAGGACTCCTGCCTAGTTGCGAGGGACAACTCTGGATTCTCCTCGAGGCTTGGCAGGGCAATTGGGACGCCTCTCCAGCTGAGGCGGGAGACCAAGAGTCCCTTTCCAAGTGCCACAGGAATCCTGGGACTCCTATCAAGTTTCACGAGGAGTCAGGCATCGTCTCCTTTGGAGGCACTGATCTCCGCGTACCTCTGGAGTTTTCAAAGGATGTGAGGCCTCCGGTCGCGATGAGGTGGGGAACTAAGTCTTTCTCTGTGCTTTCCACAGGGGATTCAGACATCCTTTCGTCCTGGGAGATGCAAGACGAGCCTGCATGAAGTCACTGCAGGGATATCCGGCCTTATTTCGAGTCAGGGCATCGCGGTGTCCATTCCACTTGAGGCCGCAAACTCAGGGTCCCTCTCACATACCTAGAGCTGAGAGAAGCCTCCTCTTGAGGTGCTTGTGGTAAGGTGGTATTCCTCTGGAGACGAATCCAGGGACTAACCTCTCTTTTCGAGTTGATTTTTGGTCCACAGAGTTCTTTCGTGTTGCTACAGTGACCTCAGGATCCCTCTATCCTTGAAACAGTGTTCTTGGGGTTTCTCTGGAGTGCCATCAAGGAAATCAAGGCTCCTTTCATGTGTGATGTGCAAGACGGAATTGCTCTGCACGCAGTACAGGGGAATTGGGCCTCATCTCGCATCGAGGGGGAAGTCTCATGGTTTTTCTCGAGTTGCGGCGGGAACCTGGGGTATATTCTCGAGTTACGACGGGGATGGCCCTTCCACCCACGTGTTTGTTCAGCCACGTCAGGACTCCTGCCTAGTTGCAAGGGACAACTCTGGATTTGCCTCGAGGCTTGGCAGGGCAATTGGGACGCCTCTCCAGCTGAGGCGGGAGTCCAAGTGTCCCTTTCCAAGTGCCACAGGAATCCTGGGACTCCTATCAAGTTTCACGAGGAGTCAGGCATCGTCTCCTTTGGAGGCACTGATCTCCGCGTACCTCTGGAGTTTTCAAAGGATGTGAGGATATCGGTCGCGAAGAGGTGGGGAACTAAGTCTTTCTCTGTGCTTTCCACAGGGGATTCAGACATCCTTTCGTCCTGGGAGATGCAAGACGAGCCTGCATTGAAGTCACTGCAGGGATATCCGGCCTTATTTCGAGTCAGGGCATCGCGGTGTCCATTCCACTTGAGGCAGCAAACTCAGGGTCCCTCTCACATACCTAGAGCTGAGAGAAGCCTCCTCTTGAGGTGCTTTTGGTAAGGTGGTATTCCTCTGGAGACGAATCCAGGGACTAACCTCTCTTTTCGAGTTGATTTTTGGTCCACAGAGTTCTTTCGTGTTGCTACAGTGACCTCAGGATCCCTCTAGCCTTGAAACAGTGTTCTTGGGGTTTCTCTGGAGTGCCATCAAGGAAATCAAGGCTCCTTTCATGTGTGATGTGCAAGACGGAATTGCTCTGCACGCAGTACAGGGGTATCGGGCCTCATCTCTCATCGAGGGGGAAGTCTCATGGTTTTTCTCGAGTTGCGGCGGGAACCTGGGGTATATTCTCGAGTTACGATGGGGATGGCCCTTCCACCCACGTGTTTCTTCAGCGACGTCAGGACTCCTGCCTAGTTGCGAGGGACAACTCGGGATTCTCCTCGAGGCTTGGCAGGGCAATTGGAACGCCTCTCCAGCTGAGGCGGGAGACCAAGAGTCCCTTTCCACTTGCCACAAGAATCCTGGGACTCCTATCAAGTTTCACGAGGAGTCAGGCATCGTCTCCTTTGGAGGCACTGATCTCCGCGTACCTCTGGAGTTTTCAAAGGATGTGAGGCCTCTGGTCACGATGAGGTGGGGAACTAGGTCTTTCTCTGTGGTCTCCACAGGGGATTCAGACATCCTTGCTTCTTGGGAGATGCAAGACGAGCCTGCATTCAAGTCACTGCAGGGATATCCGGCCTTATTTCGAGTCAGGGCATCGCGGTGTCCATTCCACTTGAGGCCGCAAATTCAGGATCCCTCTCACATACCTAGAGCTGAGAGAAGCCTCCTCTTGAGGTGCTTGTGGTAAGGTGGTATTCCTCAGGAGTCGAAGCCAGGGACTAACCTCTCATCTCGTGTAGATTCTTGGTCCACGGAGCTCTTTCGTGTTGCTACAGTGACCTCAGGATCCCTCTAGCCTTGAAACAGTGTTCTTGGGGTTTCTCTGGAGTGCCATCAAGGAAATCAAGGCTCCTTTCACGTGTGATGTGCAACACGGAATTGCTCTGCACGCAGTGCAGGGGAATCGGGCCTCATCTCGCGGCGAGGGGGAAGTCTCATGGTTTTTCTCGAGTTACGACGGGGATGGCCCTTCCACCCACGTGTTTTTTCAGCCACGTCAGGACTCCTGCCTAGTTGCAAGGGACAACTCTGGATTCGCCTCGAGGCTTGGCAGGGCAATTGGGACGCCTCTCCAGCTGAGGCGGGAGACCAAGTGTCCCTTTCCAAGTGCCACAGGAATCCTGGGACTCCTATCAAGTTTCAAGAGGAGTCAGGCATCGTCTCCTTTGGAGGCACTGATCTCCGCGTACCTCTGGAGTTTTCAAAGGATGTGAGGCTATCGGTCGCGATGAGGTGGGGAACTAAGTCTTTCTCTGTGCTTTCCACAGGGGATTCAGACATCCTTTCTTCCTGGGAGATGCAAGACGAGCCTGCATTGAAGTCACTGCAGGGATATCCGGCCTTATTTCGAGTCAGGGCATCGCGGTGTCCATTCCACTTGAGGCCGCAAACTCAGGGTCCCTCTCACATACCTAGAGCTGAGAGAAGCCTCCTCTTGAGGTGCTTGTGGTAAAGTGGTATTCCTCTGAAGACGAATCCAGGGACTAACCTCTCTTTTCGAGTTGATTTTTGGTCCACAGAGTTCTTTCGTGTTGCTACAGTGACCTCAGGATCCCTCTAGCCTTGAAACAGTGTTCATGGGGTTTCTCTGGAGTGCCATCAAGGAAATCAAGGCTCCTTTCATGTGTGATGTGCAAGACGGAATTGCTCTGCACACAGTACAGGGGAATCGGGCCTCATCTCGCATCGAGGGGGAAGTCTCATGGTTTTTCTCGAGTTGCGGCGGGAACCTGGGGTATATTCTCGAGTTACGACGGGGATGGCCCTTCCACCCACGTGTTTGTTCAGCCACGTCAGGACTCCTGCCTAGTTGCGAGGGACAACTCTGGATTCTCCTCGAGGCTTGGCAGGGCAATTGGGACGCCTCTCCAGCTGAGGCGGGAGACCAAGGGTCCCTTTCCACGTGCCACAAGAATCCTGGGACTCCTATCAAGTTTCACGAGGAGTCAGGCATCGTCTCCTTTGAAGGCACTGATCTCCGCGTACCTCTGGAGTTTTCAAAGGATGTGAGGCCTCCGGTCGTGATGAGGTGGGGAACTAGGTGTTTCTCTGTGGTCTCCACAGGGGATTCAGACATCCTTTCTTCTTGGGAGATGCAAGACGAGCCTGCATTCAAGTCACTGCAGGGATATCCGGCCTTATTTCGAGTCAGGGCATCGCGGTGTCCATTCCACTTGAGGCCGCAAACTCAGGATCCCTCTCACATACCTAGAGCTGAGAGAAGCCTCCTCTTGAGGTGCTTGTGGTAAGGTGGTATTCCTCAGGAGTCGAAGCCAGGGACTAACCTCTCATCTCGTGTTGATTCTTGGTCCACGGAGCTCTTTCGTGTTGCTACAGTGACCTCAGGATCCCTCTAGCCTTGAAACAGTGTTCTTGGGGTTTCTCTGGAGTGCCATCAAGGAAATCAAGGCTCCTTTCATGTGTGATGTGCAACACGGAGTTGCTCTGCACGCAGTGCAGGGGAATCGGGCCTCATCTCGCGGCGAGGGGGAAGTCTCATGGTTTTTCTCGAGTTGCGGCGGGAACCTGGGGTATATTATCGAGTTACGACGGGGATGGCCCTTCCACACACGTGTGTGTTCAGCCATGTCAGGACTCCTGCCTAGTTGCGAGGGACAACTCGGGATTCTCCTCGAGGCTTTGCAGGGCAATTGGGACGCCTCTCCAGCTGAGACGGGAGACCAAGAGTCCCTTTCCACGTGCCAAAGGAATCCTGGGTCTTCTATCAAGTTTCACGAGGAGTCAGGCATTGTCTCCTTTGGAGGCACTGATCTACGCATACCTCTGGAGTTTTCAAAGGATGTGAGGCCTCCGGTCGCGATGAGGTGGGGAACTAGGTCTTTCTCTGTGGTCTCCACAGGGGATTCAGACATCCTTTCATCTTGGGAGATGCAAGACGAGCCTGCATTCAAGTCACTGCAGGGATATCCAGCCTTATTTCGCGTCAGGGCATCGCGGTGTCCATTCCACTTGAGGCCGCAAACTCAGGGTCCCTCTCACATACCTAGAGCTGAGAGAAGCCTCCTCTTGAGGTGCTTGTGGTAAGGTGGTATTCCTCTGGAGTCGAAGCCAGGGACTAACCTCTCATCTCGAGTTGATTTTTGGCCCACGGAGCTCTTTCGTGTTGCTACAGTGACCTCAGGATCCCTCTAGCCTTAAAACAGTGTTCTTGGGGTTTCTCTGGAGTGCCATCAAGGAAATCAAGGCTCCTTTCATGTGTGATGTGCAACACGGAATTGCTCTGCACGCAGTGCAGGGGAATCGGGCCTCATCTCGCGGCGAGGGGGAAGTCTCATGGTTTTTCTCGAGTTGCGGCGGGAACCTGGGGTATATTCTCGAGTTACGACGGGGATGGCCCTTCCACACACGTGTTTGTTCAGCCACGTCAGGACTCCTGCCTAGTTGTGAAGGGACAACTCTGGATTCTCCTCGAGGCTTGGCAGGGCAATTGGGACGCCTCTCCAGCTGAGGCGGGAGACCAAGTGTCCCTTTCCAAGTGCCACAGGAATCCTGGGACTCCAATCAAGTTTCACGAGGAGTCAGGCATCGTCTCCTTTGGAGGCACTGATCTCCGCGTACCTCTGGAGTTTTCAAAGGATGTGAGGCCTCCGGTCGCGATGAGGTGGGGAACTAAGTCTTTCTCTGTGCTTTCCACAGGGGATTCAGACATCCTTTCGTCCTGGGAGATGCAAGACGAGCCTGCATGAAGTCACTGCAGGGATATCCGGCCTTATTTCGAGTCAGGGCATCGCGGTGTCCATTCCACTTGAGGCCGCAAACTCAGGGTCCCTCTCACATACCTAGAGCTGAGAGAAGCCTCCTCTTGAGGTGCTTGTGGTAAGGTGGTATTCCTCTGGAGACGAATCCAGGGACTAACCTCTCTTTTCGAGTTGATTTTTGGTCCACAGAGTTCTTTCGTGTTGCTACAGTGACCTCAGGATCCCTCTATCCTTGAAACAGTGTTCTTGGGGTTTCTCTGGAGTGCCATCAAGGAAATCAAGGCTCCTTTCATGTGTGATGTGCAAGACGGAATTGCTCTGCACGCAGTACAGGGGAATCGGGCCTCATCTCGCATCGAGGGGGAAGTCTCATGGTTTTTCTCGAGTTGCGGCGGGAACCTGGGGTATATTCTCGAGTTACGACGGGGATGGCCCTTCCACCCACGTGTTTGTTCAGCCACGTCAGGACTCCTGCCTAGTTGCGAGGGACAACTCGGGATTCCCCTCGAGGCTTGGCAGGGCATTTGGAATGCCTCTCCAGCTGAGGCGGGAGACCAAGGGTCCCTTCCCACGTGCCACAAGAATCCTGGGACTCCTATCAAGTTTCACGAGGAGTCAGGCATCGTCTCCTTTGGAGGCACTGATCTCCGCGTACCTCTGGAGTTTTCAAAGGATGTGAGGCCTGCGGTCGCGATGATGTGGGGAACTAGGTGCTTCTCTGTGGTCTCCACAGGGGATTCAGACAACCTTTCTTCTTGGAGATGCAAGGCGAGCCTGCATTCAAGTCACTGCAGGGATATCCGGCCTTATTTCGAGTCAGGGCATCGCGGTGTCCATTCCACTTGAGGCCGCAAACTCAGGGTCCCTCTCACATACCTAGAGCTGAGAGAAGCCTCCTCTTGAGGTGCTTGTGGTAAGGTGGTATTCCTCTGGAGTCGAAGCCAGGGACTAACCTCTCATCTCGAGTTGATTTTTGGTCCACGGAGCTCTTTCGTGTTGCTACAGTGACCTCAGGATCCCTCTAGCCTTGAAACAGTGTTCTTGGGGTTTCTCTGGAGTGCCATGAAGGAAATCAAGGCTCCTTTCATGTGTGATGTGCAACACAGAATTGCTCTGCACGCAGTGCAGGGGAATCGGGCCTCATCTCGCGGCGAGGGGGAAGTCTCATGGTTTTTCTCGAGTTGCGGCGGGAACCTGGGGTATATTCTCGAGTTACGACGGGGATGGCCCTTCCACACACGTGTTTGTTCAGCCACGTCAGGACTCTTGCCTAGTTGCGAGACACAACTCGGGATTCTCCTCGAGGCTTGGCAAGGCAATTGGGACGCCTCTCCAGATGAGGCGGGAGACCAAGTGTCCCTTTCCACGTGCCACAGTAATCCTGGGACTCCTATCAAGTTTCACGAGGAGTCAGGCATCGTCTCCTTTGGAGGCACTGATCTCCGCGTACCTCTGGAGTTTTCAAAGTATGTGAGGCCTCCGGTCGCGATGAGGTGGGGAACTAGGTCTTTCTCTGTTGTCTCCACAGGGGATTCAGACATCCTTTCATCTTGGGAGATGCAAGACGAGCCTGCATTCAAGTCACTGCAGGGATATCCAGCCTTATTTCGCGTCAGGGCATCGCGGTGTCCATTCCACTTGAGGCCGCAAACTCAGGGTCCCTCTCACATACCTAGAGCTGAGAGAAGCCTCCTCTTGAGGTGCTTGTGGTAAGGTGGTATTCCTCTGGAGTCGAAGCCAGGGACTAACTTCTCATCTCGAGTTGATTTTTGGCCCACGGAGCTCTTTCGTGTTGCTACAGTGACCTCAGGATCCCTCTAGCCTTGAAACAGTGTTCTTGGGGTTTCTCTGGAGTGCCATCAAGGAAATCAAGGCTCCTTTCATGTGTGATGTGCAACACGGAATTGCTCTGCACGCAGTGCAGGGGAATCGGGCCTCATCTCGCGGCGAGGGGGAAGTCTCATGGTTTTTCTCGAGTTGCGGCGGGAACCTGGGGTATATTCTCGAGTTACGACGGGGATGGCCCTTCCACCCACGTGTTTGTTCAGCCACGTCAGGACTCCTGCCTAGTTGCGAGGGACAACTCGGGATTCTCCTCGAGGCTTGGCAGGGCAATTGGGACGCCTCTCCAGCTGAGACGGGAGACCAAGGCTCCCTTTCCAAGTGCCACAGGAATCCTGGGACTCCTATCAAGTTTCACGAGGAGTCAGGCGTCGTCTCCTTTGGAGGCACTGATCTCCGCGTACCTCTGGAGTTTTCAAAGGATGTGAGGCCTGCGGTCGCGATGAGGTGGGGAACTAGGTGTTTCTCTGTGGTCTCCACAGGGGATTCAGACATCCTTTCTTCTTGGGAGATGCAAGACGAGCCTGCATTCAAGTCACTGCAGGGATATCCGGCCTTATTTCGAGTCAGGGCATCGCGGTGTCCATTCCACTTGAGGCCGCAAACTCAGGATCCCTCTCACATACCTAGAGCTGAGAGAAGCCTCCTCTTGAGGTGCTTGTGGTAAGGTGGTATTCCTCAGGAGTCGAAGCCAGGGACTAACCTCTCATCTCGTGTTGATTCTTGGTCCACGGAGCTCTTTAGTGTTGCTACAGTGACCTCAGGATCCCTCTAGCCTTGAAACAGTGTTCTTGGGGTTTCTCTGGAGTGCCATCAAGGAAATCAAGGCTCCTTTCATGTGTGATGTGCAACTCGGAATTGCTCTGCACGCAGTGCAGGGGAATCGGGCCTCATCTCTTGGAGAGGGGGAAGTCTCATGGTTTTTCTCGAGTTGCGGCGGGAACCTGGGGTATATTCTCGAGTTACGACGGGGATGACCCTTCCACCCACGTGTTTCTTCAGCGACATCAGGACTCCTGCCTAGTTGCGAGGGACAACTCGGGATTCTCCTCGAGGCTTTGCAGGGCAATTGGGACGCCTCTCCAGCTGAGACGGGAGACCAAGTGTCCCTTTCCACGTGCCACAGGAATCCTGGGACTCCTATCAAGTTTCACGAGGAGTCAGGCATCGTCTCCTTTGGAGGCACTGATCTCCGCATACCTCTGGAGTTTTCAAAGGATTTGAGGCCTCCGGTCGCGATGAGGTGGGGAACTAGGTCTTTCTCTGTGGTCTCCACAGGGGATTCAGACACCCTTTCGTCTTGGGAGATGCAAGACGAGCCTGCATTCCAGTCACTGCAGGGATATCCGGCCTTATTTCGACTCAGGGCATCGCGGTGTCCATTCCACTTGATGCCGCAATCTTAGGGTCCCTCTCACATACCTAGAGCTGAGAGAAGCCTCCTCTTGAGGTGCTTGTGGTAAGGTGGTATTCCTCTGGAGTCGAAGCCAGGGAAAAACCTCTCATCTCGAGTTGATTTTTGGTCCACGGAGCTCTTTCTTGTTGCTACAGTGACCTCAGGATCCCTCTAGCCTTGAAACAGTGTTCTTGGGGTTTCTCTGGAGTGCCATGAAGGAAATCAAGGCTCCTTTCATGTGTGATGTGCAACACAGAATTGCTCTGCACGCAGTACAGGATAATCGGGCCTCATCTCGCGGCGAGGGGGACGTCTCATGGTTTTTCTCGAGTTGCGGCGGGAACCTGGGGTATATTCTCGAGTTACGACGGGGATGGCCCTTCCACACACGTGTTTGTTCAGCCACGTCAGGACTCCTGCCTCGTTGCGAGGGACAACTCGGGATTCTCCTCGAGGCTTGGCAGGGCAATTGGAACGCCTCTCCAGCTGAGGCGGGAGACCAAGGGTTCCTTTCCACGTGCCACAGGAATCCTGGGACTCCTATCAAGTTTCACGAGGAGTCAGGCATCGTCTCCTTTGGAGGCACTGATCTCCGCGTACCTCTGGAGTTTTCAAAGGATGTGAGGCTATCGGTCGTGATGAGGTGGGGAACTAAATCTTTCTCTGTGCTTTCCACAGGGGATTCAGACATCCTTTCGTCCTGGGAGATGCAAGACGAGCCTGCATTGAAGTCACTGCAGGGATATCCGGCCTTATTTCGAGTCAGGGCATCGCGGTGTCCATTCCACTTGAGGCCGCAAACTCAGGGTCCCTCTCACATACCTAGAGCTGAGAGAAGCCTCCTCTTGAGGTGCTTGTGGTAAGGTGGTATTCCTCTGGAGTCGAAGCCAGGGACTAACCTCTCATCTCGAGTTGATTTTTGGCCCACGGAGCTCTTTCGTGTTGCTACAGTGACCTCAGGATCCCTCTAGCCTTGAAACAGTGTTTTTGGGGTTTCTCTGGAGTGCCATCAAGGAAATCAAGGCTCCTTTCATGTGTGATGTGCAACACGGAATTGCTCTGCACGCAGTGCAGGGGAATCGGGCCTCATCTCGCATCGAGGGGGAAGTCTCATGGTTTTTCGCGAGTTGCGGCGGGAACCTGGGGTATATTCTCGAGTTACGACGGGGATGGCCCTTCCACCCACGTGTTTGTTCAGCCACGTCAGGACTCCTGCCTAGTTGCGAGGGACAACTCGGGATTCTCCTCGAGGCTTGGCAGGGCAATTGGAACGCCTCTCCAGCTGAGGCGGGAGACCAAGTGTCCCTTTCCAAGTGCCACAGGAATCCTGGGACTCCTATCAAGTTTCACGAGGAGTCAGGCATCGTCTCCTTTGGAGGCACTGATCTCCGCGAACCTCTGGAGTTTTCAAAGGATGTGAGGCTATCGGTCGCGATGAGGTGGGGAACTAAGTCTTTCTCTGTGCTTTCCACAGGGGATTCAGACATCCTTTCGTCCTGGGAGATGCAAGACGAGCCTGCATTGAAGTCACTGCAGGGATATCCGGCCTTATTTCGAGTCAGGGCATCGCGGTGTCCATTCCACTTGAGGCCGCAAACTCAGGGTCCC